>NC_088381.1:125137500-125762500 GCF_037993035.2 Macaca fascicularis | reverse complement strand
GCTCCTTCAAGTTTATTTCAGAACATTCTACTTAAGTGTTTCTCTATTCTATTTACTCCAGGACTCTCCTGCCTGTCATCCTTCCTTTCTTCCCTCCTTCCTTCTCTCCCTACCTTCCTTCCTTCCTTCCTTCCTTCCTTCCTTCCTTCCTTCCTTCCTTCCTTCCTTCCTTCCTTCCCATTTCTTAGGAGAATCTGTTCTTGCCTAATCTTGGTCTTTGAGGTCCACCAGTCTCCCAAAATGTAGAATATATACCACTGAGAGTAAGTTCTTATTCAAAAAACTCTTCATTATTTGGGGTTCCACATAGGCTGAGAAGAATGTATGTGAAAAACAAACAAACAAAAAACCAACCTGAAGTCTGTGTTATAAGGCAGACATTATAAAAATGGTGCTATGGTTTGAATATTTGTGCCCTTGAAATCTCATGTTGAAATTTGATCCCCAATGTTGGAGGTGGGGTCTAATGGAAGTGGGGCCTATGGGAGTGAATCCCTCATGAATAGACTGATGCCTTCTCTGGCGTGGGAGGCTGTGTAATGAGTGAATTCTCACTTTGTTAGTTCCTGTGAGAGCTTGTTAAAAAGAGTCTCGTGGCCAGGCATGATGGCCCATGCCTGTAATCCCAGCAATTTGAGAGGTCAAGACAGCTTGACGATTGCTTGAGGCCAGAAGTTCAAGACAAGCCTGGGCCACATAGTGATACTTTGTCTCAAACAAACAAACAAACAAACAAAAAACAGGTGTTGTGGCACATAACTTGCTTGAGTCCAGGAATTTGAGGCTGCAGTGAGCTATGATCACACCACTGCACTCCAGTGAGACCCTATCTCAAAGAGGAAAGAAAGAAAGAAAGAAAGAAAGAAAGAAAGAAAGAAAGAAAGAAAGAAAGAAAGAAAGAAAGAAAGAAAGAAAGAAAGAAAGAAAGAAAAGAAGGAAGGAAGGAAGGGAAGAAAGAAAAGAGAAAAAGCCTGGCATGCCCCCATATCTCTGCACACAGAGCTCCCCTTTGCCTTCAGCCATAAGTAGACAAGCTGTCACCAGAAGGCAAGCAGATGCTGGTGTCATACTTCTTGTACAGTCTGCAGAACCATGGGCCAAAGAAACTTATTTTCTTTATAAATTACCCAGCTGTATTGGTTCATTCTCACGCTACTGATGAACATATACCTGAGATTGGGCAATTTACAAAAGAAAGAGGTTTAATGGACTTACAGTTCCACATGGCTAGAGAGGCCTCACAATCATGGCAGAAGGCAAGGAGGAGCAAGTCACATCTTACATGGATGGCAGCAGGCAAAGAGAGTCTGTGCAGGGAGACTCCCATTTGTAAAACCATCAGATCTTGTGAGACTCATTCACTATCATGAGAACAGCACAGGAAATACCTGCCCCCATAATTCAATCGCCTCCCACCAGGTTCCTCCCACTACATGTGGGAATTGTGGGAGTTACAATTCTAGATGAGATTTGGGTGGGGACACAGCCAAACCATATCACCAGCCTCAAGTATTTCTTTACAGCAACACAAAATGGACTAAGACACATGGCAATGTCCAAAACATCCACTTTCTTCCAGCTTTCTATTGAGAATCCTCAGATCAGTAGCTCAATTCTTCTCCTCTTCTCCAACTAAAGAGGGAATATCCTTTCTAAAGATCTAAGTCAATCCAGAAAATAGAGGAATAGGGAATAGGAGAGAGATAACAGGGAAATAAAAGCATTGAGAAGGAGGCTTTGGAGCTGATGTCAAATGGGAAAGTAGTACGGTTGGCTGGGGATTTATATTTGGATTTCCTTCATAGATTTCAAGAAAGTTGAGACAGGGACTTCAGCTATTTTGTACATTGTTGACTGGATAGAATTCTGTATTTCCAGGAGCCAGGTATATTCCTGAATGCCCTGCCAAGCTTGATACACTCCAGGACTTAGTGACCAGCCAGGATCAGTTTACCTGGCTGACTGAGTGCTTGGAGGAATGTCAGTGAGCAAAGTAAATCCACTCAAGAATAGTCAATCTACAGGGTCACATGTGAGTGAATGATTAGGCTGAACTTTTGAAACTGCCATTTATATAGGACAAAAATGACCGAATATTGGTAATTTCATATGAATCAATCTCATACAGGCTCCTAATCTTCGAGAATGTGTTTGAAGGACTTTGAAACTGATTATATGAAAAAATAGACTTTGAGGTTAAAAAAACCCTTGAATTCTAGAGCCTTTTCTTATTAGATGCATCATCTTGGGCAAGTTAATTCAACCTTTCTAAGCCACTGTTCTCTCACCTGAAAAATAGATACAACAGCACCTACCATAGCTCACAGGGATGAAGTGAGATATCATAAAGCATATAAGGCTTTTGCCTCTTAGTAGGCACTCAAACAAAAATTTTTCCATTGACTCCACTTCACTGAGGTCTTTAACTTTTATTTTCTTAGAATGCTGTACAACACAGTTCATCTCCCTGGATTTTTACTAATCCCAGAACTCAATATCAGCTATGTTAGAGAAGGAAGGGAACTGATAGCTCATCTAGCCTAATGCCACATTTTACAAATGTAGAAATCAAAGTCCAGAGACATTCCCCAAGGTTGCAGAACTAGCCAGTGTCAAGATCTCTGTTGCCCAGGCCTAAATTGTCCATTCCAGAGATTTGATTAAGGTGCTTAAGATAGTTGGTCTGACTTTACATTTCACTGTGCTTTCATCTATCCAACAGAACACAGAGCAGAAGAAGAGGAGGACAGAGAGAACCCTGAATCTGTGCAAAAGTTATAGCTTTTCTTTTAGGCATCAATAATAAAGGGTCTTGTGTAGACTGTGTGACTCCTTCACCCTAGGAAACCCAGACCTGCTCTGAGGCTTAGGCAGAAAATGGCTAGTTGATTTCATCTCACCATCAATTGTTAGTAGTTGTATGGGGTGCTGTGTTGAGAAGGATTCTGTGGTCATTACTAGATTGAACAGAGTTCTATAATTGATTAATGATATCTGCTTTGGGTGTGGAAGGGGAAAGTAGTCGCATGAATTCCTGGGCCCTATCTCAGATGGATTCTGCCAAATCAGAAACTTCAGGGCTATATTTCAGGCATCTGCACTTTTAGTACCTCCCTGGGTGAATGCCCACTGAAGTTTGAGAGTCACTGACCCAGAAAACAAAATTTTAAAAAATTTGAACATCCTTTAGGTCCCTAGTGACCTGGCCCAGAAGGTTCCACCCTACAGTGAGATCAATTGACCAGGCATGTGTGATTCAGAATCAAAGATGTCATCTAGCAGCAGAGCCTGACACAGATGCCAGTTTGGCTAGAGCCCTCCTCCATTGGCCATCAGGCCAGCGGGAACTGTCCTTGAGGCCTGAAACCCATCCCCCAAACACTGGGGTAATCATAGAAATCAGCAGTTAACATTTTTTGCAAAGTGGTTGTTGCGGGTTGACTTTTGCCTTCCCCAACCCAAACTGTTGAAATAACATTGAAATTCTAACCTCCACCAGCTCAGAATGTGACCTAGTCTGGAAATAGGGCCATTGCAGGTGAATTAGTTCAGATGAGATCATACTGAAGTAGTAGTGGGCCCCTAATCCAGTGTGACTAGAGTTTTTATAAAAAGGGGAAATTTGAACACAGAGACAGACACACATAAAGGGAAGACAGGGAGAAGATGGCCACCAGCAGTCCAAGGAGAAAGGCCTGAACAGATGCTTCCCTCAGCTCTCAGAAGGAACCGATCCTGCTGACTCTTTGATTTCAGATTTCTAACCTCCAGAACTGGGAGACAATCCATTTTTGTTGTTTAAGCCAACCAATTTGTGGTTCCTTGCCATGGCAACCATAGCAAACTAACATACTGGTCTAAGGACCTTAGGTACTATTATCGCTCCAGTTTTAGAGATGAAAAAGCCAAGGTTTCAAAAGGTAAGATAACTGCCCAAGATAATACAGCTAGCATGTTGTGAAATGAGGATGAAGCCCAGGTTTAGCCCGTTTCTGATCCTGGTTGCCTCTCACAGAAATGACTTCCAATGTCTTGATACTACACCTGCTCTGCCCTTTCCTGCCTCCTTATCCCTCTGCATGGTACACAATATTGACTTGGGTTCTAATAGCCAATAGCCAGCTCAACTCTGGGTTTTGTCTGGTTTCTGTGCTATCATTGCCGTGGGTGCCAGTGAACTTACCTCTATCTGAGCATTTACCATGTGGATGTGTGTTCTGGTTCAGTGAGGTGGATAATCTCCTGAAATAAACATTGTAACCAAAAACGTGAAAAGGGTACAAAGTTTGCTTTGAAGATGGCCAGTGTCTAAAATAATAGGAGAATACATTAACATGAAATCATCTTCAATTTTTCGTCCTTTCAATGATGTGTACGTATGTTACACGTAAAATATCACTGTTCATTTGTTATAAAAAGCTATTTTTTAAATAACAAATGTAATCTATACATTTGATGTAAAAATGTTCCTAGAGACCTCAGCTATGGCTCTTTCTTCTCAAGCCTTTCAGTGTGGAAGTGATCCTCCAAATACTAAAGCTCATTGGGCTAGAAAGTGTCCCACGAGGGGTTATAGACCTAATTAGATTACATTGCTATATTTATTTCTAGAGACTGGTTAATTTTACACCTGTCTTTTCTTGACCCGAGAGCCAAGGCTGCTCCTTAGTTAGGGGGAGAAATGTTGACTGGATTAGTTGGACAGAGTCTGCCAAAGGCTTCCAATCCCATGTGAAGTAATTTGTCTGATTTTTATTTATATTCTTCTTTTTTTGAGACAGACTCTCGCTCTGTTGCCCAGGCTGCAGTGCAATTGTCTGATCATTGCTCATTGCAGCCTTGAGCTCCTGGACTCAAGCAATCCTCCTGCGTTAGCCTCCTGAATAGCTAGGATTACAGGGGCAGGTCACCATGCCTGGCTAATTTTTTAGTTTTATAGACATGAGGTCTTACTATGTTGCTCAGGCTGGTCTCCAACTCCTGGGCTCAAATGATCCTCCTGCCTTGACTTCCCAAAGTGCTGGGATTACAAGCATGAATCACTGCATCTGGCCTGATTTTTATGTATATTCTTATTAATGTTTCATATCTGACTTGGGAATTATGAAGTCAGAAGAATCTATAACCAAAGGCAATGCAGAGTAAACCCACTGGCAGCACTGTAATTCAATTGAGCTAACATGGATAAATAAATTTAAGTGGCTTCGGGAAGATACACATTTCATACAGAAAGAAATGTGAGTTTTTAACTGAAGATAAGGAAACAACATGCATATATTGTGTCTCTATCTGTCTCACAGATTTTTGTGGCAGATTGAATAGGGAGGTTTACTTCTCCTGGTCATGAGCAAACATGAGAGGAGGTAAGGCGTGTGAAAGGGATCTGAAAGGTGGCAAAGTGGTTTACAGAGGTGCAGAATGACCATGTCTAAAAGAATCACCACTTTCTCACTGAGCCCTCTTCCACATCAAAGTTGGCCCTCTGTCAAAATTGCCCTCTGTCTTAGAAAGAGTTTCCAAAGCTCTCCTCTCCTCAGCTTTCCATGACCCTCCAAAGAGCTGTGCAGTCTCTGCCTGGGCTTCCCATTGGCCTTCTCTGCACATCCCAGCTATCCGTTATTTCACGGCTTGGTGTTACAGTTACTTGGGAATGAACTCTGCCCAAGCTCCCCCACCCCCAGATCACATAATTGAAAACTCCTTGATCTGGTGGTCTTAGTTACTGGTCCACCCCAGGAATGTAAAACCCCTGTCCTCAGATTCGCCTGTGGAAGAATTCAGTTGCTTTTTCTTCCCCACTTTCCCACAACTCCCTGCCTGCAGAAGTGAAGTAAGATGGGAAATCAGAAAAACAAAGAGTAGACAATTTACTCTGAGACTCATACTGGCCCTGGCATGTGTGTTAACTACTCGTTAAAACCCTTTCCCCAACTGCTTTTTCCTTTGAAGTGTCGCAAGTTAGAAAACTTCCAAATGCTTTTTTACTTAATAGCGAAGTATAAGGAGTAGATTATTGTCCCTTGTGTCATGAGTGTAATCCTCTATTAGTTAGAGTAAAACAAGCTGCTATAATAAATAAATCCCAAACATTTAGTGTCTTAACATAATAAAAGCTTATTTATTCACCATATACCAGTCTGATGTGTGTAATACTGTTCAGCAGGGAGCTGTCTGTCTTAGGGTAATTCAGACTCTTGAGCTCCTTCCATCTCATGGTTTCTCTGTCTTCTGCGTCCAAACAATGGAAAATCCTGGAATGGAACGTATCACTTCTACTAACATTCCACTGGTAGGAGCCAGTTACATGGTCATACCTGCATGCAATAGGTAGTAGGAAATAAGTCTGTGGTTGGACAGTCCCCTCCTAGCAACAAATGCACACTACAGAAGGGGGAATATAAATTTTGGGGATGTTAGCCAGCAGTTTCTGTCACACTATACTATCTTAGGTGGGTGAAAACCATGGTGTTAACTTACTTAACCCTCTCCTAACTGACTCACTCCAGCCCAGCAAGCAGTTTCCAAAGCTGTCCTTGGGATAGGCTGGACCCCAATCCTGCCTTATTTCTAGCACAGCGCCTAAGTCACGCCGCTGCAACTGGCAAGCTCTGTAGAAGAGTCAGCAGCAGGTGTGGGTCAGGGGCCCGATTCACTTCCTGCAGCGGTACCATCCCTTCCTAATTCTACAAAGTTTCTTTAGGTAATTACACATTTGACAAAGAATTTATTTGTTTCTTGCCCTTTTGGCTTTGAGAAGGTAAATACATTTTTATAAGACTATGTCAACTTCAAAGTTCTGGTCTGGCATGTAAGAAGCTTAGAAGTCACCACTCCATCCTAACAAGTTAAAATCTAAACAGACTAAAAGTCAACAACTCTTCTTAGAGCTGACAGAGAAGTGAGGTCACAGGGAAAAGCACTGCCTCCCAGATTGGAAAGATAGACAGATACAGAGAGTCACAACTTACCGGAGTGGGAATCTTCAGGGGAGTCAGTACTGGGGTAGGAAAACTGAACTGTAAGTCATCAACTGCTGTAGGTTCAGGGCAGCCAAGTCTGAGAGTAAAAACTCCAGGAAGACTGAGTCATAGAAAGACCCCCTACGCTGTTGTGAGTTTTGCCTCCAGGAGCTCGACCAGGTTCTCACAGTAAGTATCAGAGAAAAATCTCCTCATGCTTCTGGCAAGGGCAGAGGGAAAGTAACCATTTTGGGATATGCCAGAGCATTCTGTTCTTAACAAGGCCTACCTTTAGGATAAACTATTATACCAGATCCTCAACTGCCGAGCCTAATCTTGCTGGGGAAAGAAAAACATCCAACCACATCCAGCTCCAGACTTCCACATAGGAGAAGAGAAATCCCTAAGTCCAGTCCCTTCTAGCCATCCTGTCACAGCTGAAGGTGAGGAGGGGATCTGTGTGGGGTCTGAGAAGCACCAGTAAAGTTCACAGTGCAGGGTCACAGGCTTACTAACAGATTAAGGCCTAGTCACAGAGGGTGGAGGTGGATTGAAAAACTATCTATTTGGTACTATGCTCACTAACTTGGTGACGGGATCCATATCCCAAACCTCAACATCGTGCAATATTGCTATGTAACAAACCTGTACATTTACCCCGTATCTAAAATTTAAATTGAAGTAAAAATGAAAATGAAAATTAAAAAAAGACCTAATCACAGGACTATAGAATGCTTCCCCACCCCACCCCCACATTACCCCTATATTACTAAAGGCTGTTTTA
Source organism: Macaca fascicularis (assembly GCF_037993035.2). Taxonomy (NCBI): domain Eukaryota; kingdom Metazoa; phylum Chordata; class Mammalia; order Primates; family Cercopithecidae; genus Macaca; species Macaca fascicularis. The sequence goes on along the minus strand of NC_088381.1, from coordinate 125,754,757 downwards.
CTGCAGTTCTTTTTTTTCAGTTCATCATATCTGCCTTTCAGTAAAATTTACAAGTCACACTGAAGGCAAAAAAGAAGAGACTGAACAAGAATCAGGACTAAGCTCAGATATGGCAGAAATATTGGGATTATCAGACAAGGAATTAGCAAAAACCTGTGATTAATATGCTAAAAGGTTTAATGGAAAAGGTAGACAACATGCAAGGAGAAATAAAAAAAATGTAAGCAGAGAGGGCTGGGTGTGGTGGCTCATGCCTATAATCCACGCCAGCACTTTGGAAGGCCAAGGTGGGCGGATCACAAGGTCAGGAGTTCAAGACCAGCCTGGCCAACATGGTGAAACCCCATCTCTACTAAAAATACAAAAATTAGCCAAGTGTGGTGGCGCACACCTGCAATCCCAGCTACTCAGGAGGCTGAGGCAGGAGAATCACTTGAACCAAGGAGGTGGAGGTTGCAATGAGCCGAGATTGTGCCATTGCACTCCAGCCTGGGAGCCTGGGAGCCTGGGCGATAGAGCAAGACTCCATCTCAAACAAAACAAAACAAAACAACAAAACCAGAGACAGACAAATTCTAAGGAAGAATAAAAAAGTAATAATAGAGATCAAAAACCTTAACAGAAATGAAGACTGACTTTGATGGGCTTATTAGGAGACTGGACATGGTTTGGAAAAGAATTCCTGAGCTTGAGGATTGACAATAGAAACATCTAAAATTTAAAAACGTTTTAAAATAATTTCAACTTTTATTTTAGATTTCAAGGGTACATGTGGAGGTTTGTTACATGGGCATATTACATGATGCTGAGGTTTGGGATACAAATTATCCCATCACCCAGGTAGTGAGCCTAGTACCCAATAGCAAAACTGAAAATTAAAGAAAAAATAAAGACTGTAAAAAACAGAACAGAACATCTAAGGACTATGGGACAACTACAAAAGTTGTAACATATGCATGATGGGAATACCAGAGGAGAAGAAGGGGAGAAAGGAACAGAAGAAATACTGAAGCAATACTGACTAAGAATTTCCCCCCAGTTAATGTCAGATGCCAAACTACAGAGCCAGGAAGCTCAGAGAACACCAGGCAGGATAGATACCAAAAAGATTCTACACTTGGACACATCATATTTAAACCTCAGAAAATCAATAATAAAGAGAAATATCTTGAAGCCAGAGGAGAACAATTGCTATGGTTTGAATATCCCCACCAAAGCTCATTTGAAATGTAATTGCCATCGTAACAGTGTTGAGAGGTGGGTCCTTTAAGAGGTGATTAGGTTGTGATGGCACTGCCCTCATCAACAGATTAATGCAATTATTGCAGGAGTGGGTTAGTTATCTCGAAACTGGGTTTGTTATAAAAATGAGTTCAGCCCCCTTTTCTGCCCTGTCTTTCATCCCCGATTCCCCCTTCCATTGTTCTACCATGAGATGTCCCTTGCCAGCTGCTGGTACCCCGTTCTTGGACTTCTTCACCTCCAGAACTGTGAGAAATAAATTTCTTTTCTTTACAAATTACCCATTTGTGATATTCTATTATAGCAACAGAAAATGAACTAAAACAATTGGTACCAAGAAGCAGGGTTGTTGCTGTAGCAAATATCTGAAAATGTGAGAGTGGCATTAGAACTTGGGAATGGGTAGAGGCTAAGAATCTGAAGAAACAGGCTAGAAAAAAGCCTGTATTGCCACGAACAGATCATTTAGGGTGATTCTAGTAGGGTTCAGAAGAAGACGCCAGAACTAGAAAAAGTCTGAATCTTCTTAGAAATTATTCAAGTGGTTGTGACCAAAATGTTGGTAGAAATCTGGACACTAAAGGCCATTCTGATGAGGTCTTATATGGAAATGAGGAACAAGGTGTTGAACACTGAGGTAAAGGCCATCCTTGATATAATGTGGCAAAGACCTTGGCTGAAATGTGTCCATGTCCAGGGGCTTTATGGAAGGTAGAATTTAAGAATGATAAAATAGGATATCGGGTGGAAGTCACATCTAAGTGGCAAAGCATTCAGTCTGCTGTGTGCCTACTTTTTATTATTATTATTATTATGCTTTAAGTTCTAGGGTACATGTGCACAACATGCAGGTTTCTTACATATGTATACATGTGCCATGTTGTTGTGCTGCACCCATTAACTCGTCATTTACATTAGGTATATCTCCTAATGCTATCCCCGCCCCCCACAATAGTCCCCGGTGTGTGATGTTCCCCTTCCTGTGTCCAAGTGATCTCATTGTTCAATTCCCACCTATGAGTGAGAACATGTGGTGTTTAGTTTTCTGTTCTTGCAATAGTTTGCTGAGAATGATGGTTTCCAGCTGCATCCATGTCCCTACAAAGGACACAAACTCATCCTTTTTTATGGCTGCATAGTATTCCATGGTGTCACTGATGGACATTTGGGTTGATTCCAAGTCTTTGCTATTGTGAATAGTGTGTGTGGCTACTTTTAACCACATTCAGTGAGATGTGAAGAAAATAGATGATTTTTAATGAAATTTATGATGAAAAGAGAAGCAGAATGGAAATATTTGGGAAATTTGAAGGCTTGCCATGTAAAGCATAAAAGAGTATGCTTAGGAGAGAAAATTAAGGGTGTGGCCAAGTGATCATTTGTTAAAGAGATTACCATAGATAGAAGGGAGCCAGGTGCTATTCATCAGGACATTGGGAGAAAGCCCCTGAAGACACTTTAAAGATCTTTGAGGATGCCCCTCTATCATAGGCCTAGAGCTCTAAAAGGCGGAATACTTTCAAAGGATGGGCGTAGCTTTGTGCTCAGGGCTGCCTCAGAACTCTGCTTCCCACTTTCTGGTGCAGTGCTCCTCAGACACCCCAGCTATGGCTCGAGTGGCCCCAAGTGTAGCTGAACCCAGTGCTCCAGAAGGTACAAGCAATAAGCCTTGGCAGCATCCATATGCTGTTGTCTGCAGACTTAAAGAGTACAAGACCTGGGGGGGCATGGTTTCCTCCACTTGGATTTCAAAGGATGCTACAGGCCACCTGGGGACCCAGACGGAGTCCTGTTGCAGGGGCAGGGTTGCTGCAGAGAGTCCCTTCTAAGGTAATGCCTAGTGGAGTCATGGGAGTAGGGCTGCCCCTGAGACGTGAGAACTGTAAGGCCACCAGTGTGCAACTCCAAGCCATGAGAGCTGCTGGATTGACCCCAGTAAAGCCATAGGGGTAGGGCTACTTGAGGCCTTGAGGGCCTAACCGCTAAACCAGTGTATCCAGGATGTGGGACATGGAGTGAAAGGAGATTATTCTCCAGCTTTAAGACTTAATGCTTTATTGCCATTGTAATAGTGCTGAGGGGCAGGATCTTTAAAAAGCAATTCCTTCCTGAATAGATTAGTGCCATTATTGCTGTAGTGGGTTAGTTATTGAGAGACTGGGTTTTTTTTTTTTGTTTGTTTTTGTTTTTGTTTTTTAAATAAAAGCAAGTTTGGCCCCCTTTTCTGCTCTGTCCTGTGTGACTGCTTCTACCTTCTTACCTTTCACCACGGGATGACCTGTGACACATGACGGTGCTATACTCTTGGACTTCCCGGTCTCCAGAATTGTGAGAATATTTTTTTCTTTAAGTTACCCACTGGTGGTATTCTGTAATAGCAGCAGAAAACAGACTAAGACAACATCTGACCTATATAGGAGCAAAGATAACTACATCCAACTTCTCTTTAGGAGCCATACTTGCAAGAAGAGAGTGGAGTGAAATATTTAAAGTGTTCAGAAAATATCCAACAGCCTAGATTTCTGTACCTTGTAAAATTATCCTTCAAAAGTGAAGGAAAAATAAACACTTTCTCAGATAACAAAAAATGAGAAAATTTATTGCCAGTTGACCTGCCTTGTAAGAAATGTTAAAAGAAGTTCTTCAGAGAGACAGAAAATGGTATAGACTAGAAACTCAGATGTACATAAAGCAAGGAGAAATGTTGGAGAATGAATACATGAGGAAAAACAGAAGCATTTAAATAATTCCAAATTAATATAACAGATAATTTGTTTAAAATAGCAGTGTACTCAATTATGTATGCTTATGTGTGTATATGTTTATAAATTAATATAAATGAAATGAATGACAACAATGATTAAAGGAAGGGCAGGAGGAATTAAGATTATTTTATTATTATGACACAATAGATTACACATTCTTCTCAAATACTAAACCTGTAAACCTGTAAAGTAGTATAGTGTTATTTGAAAGTGGACTTAGATTAGTTTTACAACTAATGTATATTGCAAACTCTATGACAACTACTAAAAAAGGTTGAAAAAAAATTGGTGTGCTAAGAAAGGGGTGGAAATAAAATAATATAAAATGCTCAGTTGAAACCACAAAAACCAGAAAAGCTATAGAAGATAAAAATATGAAAAAAATACCAAGGGTAAGAAAGAGAAAACAGTAACAAATGTGGTAGATGTTATTCTAACTGTATCAATAATCAACTTAAACATCAGTGATCTAAATACACCAATTAAAAGACAGATTTTATCAGAGTGAATTAAAAAAAAGACCTATCTTTATGTTGTCTTCAAGAAACACACTTTAAATATAAAGATAAAAGGTAGGTTAAAGGAAAGGGATTGAGAAAGATATTTCATGCTAAGACTAATGAAAAGAAAGTGGTAGTGGGTATATTAATTTTCCACAGAACAAACATCAGAGCAAAGAAAGTTATTAGGGATAAGAGGGGCATTACATAATGATAAAGGGGTCAATAATCAAAGAAGACATAACAATCCTTATTGTGTATGTGTCTAACAACAGAGCATCCAAATATGTGAGGAAAAGAACCGATAGAAATTCAGGGAGAAATAAGTGAATCCATAGTTATAGTTAAAGACTTTAATATTCATCAGAAATGGACAGATCCAGCAGGCAGAAAATTAGTAAGAACAGATTTGAAATCATCAGCACCATCAGTCAAGTAGATATAATTGACATCTATAGACTATTCATCCAAAAACAGCAGATTTCACATTATTCTAAAGTTCACATGGAATATTCATGAAGATAAGCCACATACTGGGCCATAAAGCACAGCTTAACAAATTTAAGGGAATGGAAATCATACAATTCCCTTAACAAATTTAAGGGAATAGAAATCATACAATGTCTATTGTCAGACAATAATGGAATTAAACTAGAAATCAACAACAGAAAGACAGCTGGAGAAACCCAAAATATTAAGAGGTTAAACATCATACTTCTAAATGACACATAGGTCAAAGGCAAAATCTCAAGAGAAATTTAAAAATTTAAAAATTTAAAAATATTTTGGGCTAAATAAAAGCACAATGTACAATAAAATTAAAACACAATATACCAAAATTTGTGGCATAAAAGTAGTTTTTAGAGGGAAATTTGTTGCTTTGAGTTGCTTATATTAAAAATTAATAAAAATATAAAAGTCAATAATCTACCTTTCTACTTTAGCAAATTAGAAAAAGTGTGCAAATTAAATTCAAAGTAAGGAGGAGAAAAGAAATAATAAAGATTAGAACAGAAATTAGTGATACTGAAAACAGGAAATCAATAGAGAAGATTAACCCAAAGCTGATTCTTTGAAAAGATCAATAAAATTAGTAACCTTCTAGCCAGGCTAAGAAAAAAAATGTGCAAATTACTAATATCAGAAATGAAAGAGAAAATATTGCTACAACCTCATAACTATTAAAAGGATAATAAAAAAATATTATGAACAACTTATTCGATAACCTAGATGAAATGAACTAATCCCTTGAAAGACATAATTTGCTAAAATTCATACAGGAGAAAATCAACAATCTGAATAAGCCTATACCCATTAAATAAGTTTAATCAATAATTAATAACCTTCTAAAATAGAAAGCATTAGGCCCAGATGTGTCCACTAGTAAACTCTACCAAACATTTAAGAAAGAAATTAAGCCAATTATCTATAATCTATTTCAGAAAATAGAAGCAGAGGAAATAATTCCTAACTCATTCTATGAAGCCAGTATTACCCTAATATCAAAAATCAGTCAAAGACATTACGAGAAAACTATATGTATCTTTCATAAACATAGATGCAAAAATTCTCAACAAAATAATAGCAAATTGAATCTAACAATTTATACAAAGAATTATACACTATGACAACATGGGATTTATCCCAGATTTGCAAGGATGGTCCAATATTTGAATATCAATTAATGTAATCTATCATATCAATGGTCGAACAAAGAAAAAAATCACGTGATCTCATCAATAGATACAGAAAAGCAGTTGACGAAATCCAACACCCATTCATGATAAACACTCTCAGCAAAATAGAAATAGAGAAAAACTCCCTCAGCTTGAAAAAGAACATCTACAAAAAGCCTACAGCTAGCATCATACGTAATGTGGAGAGACTTGAATCTTTCTCACTAAGATAAGAAACAAGGTGAAGATGTCCCCTCTTACCACTGCTTTTCAATATCATACTAGAAGTTCTGGCTAATACAATGGGGCAAGTAAAGGAAATCAAGGATATATAGATTAGGAAGGAAAAAATAAAACCATTTTTGTTTATAGCTTTTTCTACGTTATTGTCTATGTAGAAAACAAACAAAAAAAATTGACAAAAAACAAAATAATAAAACCTCAAACCCCTGGAACTTATAATCAGTTATAGCAAAATTACAGTATACAAGGTTAATACACAAATGTAATCACTTTTCTATATACCAGCAAATGAACAAGTAGAACTTATTATTAAAACACATTACCATTTACATTAGCATCTCCAAATAAAACACATACGTATAAGTCTAGTAAATAGGTACAAGATTTACATGATGACAACCACAAAACTCTGATAAAAGATAACAGAGAAAAACCAAATAAATGGAGACATATTCCATGTTCATTAAAGAATGACTCAATATTGTTATGATGTCACTTTTTGTCCAACTTTACAGATTCAACACAATCCCAATAAACATCCCAGCAAGTTATTTTATGGATATTGACAAACTGATTCTAAAGCTTATATGAAGAGGCAAGAGAGCCCGATTATCTGATACAATATTGAATGAGAAGCACAAGATTGGAGGACTCACGTTACCCAACTTCAAGACTTACTACAAAGCTATAGTAATCAAAACAGTGTGGCATTGGCAAAAGTCTAGACAAATAGTTCAATGGGGCAGAATAGAGAGCTGAAAAGTAGAACCACATAAATATAGTCAACTAATCTATGACAAAGGAGCAAAGATAGTCTTTGCAACAAGAGATTCTGGAACAACTGGACATCCATTCACAAAACGTTGATTCCAGACACAGATCTTACACCATTCATAAAAATTACCTCAAAATAGATTATAGAACTAAATCTAAAATGCAAAACTATAAAACTCCCAGATGACAGTGTAGGATAAGGTCTAAGTGACCTTGGGTATGATGATAATATTTTAGATACAACACCAAAGGCATGATACATGAAAGAAGTAATTGATAAGCTAGGCTTCACTAAAATTAAATGCTTCTTCTCTGCAAAATACAATGTCAAGAGAATGAGAAGACAAGCCAAATACTAAGAGAAAATATTGCAAAAGACACATCTGATACAGGACTGATACACAAAATATAGAAAGGACTCTTAAAACTCAGTAATAAGAAAATGAAGAATCTGATAAAAAATAGGCAAAAGACTTGAACAGATACCTCATCAAAGAAGACATACAGATGGCAAGGAAGCATATGGAAAAATGTTGAAGATCATATATCATTAGGTAATTGCAAATTGAAACAACAATGAGATACTACCACATACCTATTAGAATAGCCAAATTCCAAAGCACTGATAACACCAAATTCTGAACTCTCATTCATTGCTGACAGGAATGAAAATAGTAAAGCCATTTTGGAAGACAGTTTGGCAGTTTCTTACAAAATTAAAAATACTCTTACCATATGATCTAGGAATTGCACTTCTTGGTGTTTACCCAAAATAATTGAAAACTTATGTCCACATAAAAATCTGCACACAGATGTTCATAGCAGTTTTATTCATAATTGCCAAAACTTGGAAGCAACCAACATATCCCTCAGTAGGCATAGAGATAAATGAACTGTGGTACATTCAGACAATGGAATATTATCCAGTGGTAAAAAATATGAGCTACCAAACCATGGAAAGGCATGAAAGAACCTTTGATGCATATTAGTAATTAAAAGAAACCGATCTCTCTCTCTCTCTCTCTCTCTCTCTCTCTCTCTCTCTCTCTCTCTCTGTGTGTGTGTGTGTGTGTGTGTGTGTGTGTGTGTGTGTATTTCCAACTGTATGACATTTTAGAAAAGGCAAAACCATGGAGACAGAAAAAGGATCAATGGTTGCCAGGGGTTGAAGGGGAGGAGGGATGAATTGGTGGAGCATTGAGGATTTTTAGGGCTATGAAACGATTTAGTATCATATTTCAGTATGATACTAAAATGGTGGATACTTCTTACTATATACTTATCAAATCCCATAGAATGTACAGCACTAAAAGTGAGCCCTAATGTAAACTATGGACTTTGTATAAAAATATATCAACATAGGTTCATTGATTGTAACAAATGTACCACTATGGGGTGGGGTGCTGATAGTGGGGGAGGTTGTGCGTGTGCGAAAACAGAGGGTATACAGGAATTTTCTGTCATTTTCACTAGAGTTGCTGTGTACCCAAAACTGTACTAAAAATAAGGTTTATTTTCAGAAATAGCACCAAACCTCTACAATCATCTGATCTTCTACAAACCTTACAAAAACAAGCAATGGGGAAAAGATTTCCTATTCAATAAATGGTGCTGGGAAAACTGGCTAGCCATTTGCAGAAAACTGAAACTGGACCCCTTCCTTACACCTTATACAAAAATTAACTCAGGATGTATTAAAGACTCACGTGTAAAACTGAAAATTATAAAAACCCTAGAAGAAAATCTAGGCAATACCATTCAGGACACAGGCATCAGAAAAGACTTCATGACTAAAACGCCAAAAGCAATTGCAACAAAAGCCAAAATTAACAAATGGGATCTAATTAAACTAAAGAGCTTCTGCACAGCAAAAGAAACTATCATCAGAATGAATAGGCAACCTACAGGATGGAAGAAAATTTTTGCAATCTACCCATCTCACAAAGGGCTAATATCCAGAATTTACAAGGAACTGAAACAAATTTACAAGAAAAACACAAACAACCCCATCAAAAAGTGGGCAAAGGATATGAACAGGCACTTATCAAAAGAAGACATTTATGCCATCAACAAACATATAAAAAAAAGCTCAACATTATTGATCATTAGAGAAATGCAAATCAAAACCACAATGAGATACCATCTCTTCAGAATGGTGATTATTAAAAAGTCAAGAAACAATAGATGCTGGCAAGGCTGTGGAGAAATAGGAATGCTTTTACACTGTTGGTGGGAATGTAAATTAGTTCAACCATTGTGGAAGACAGTATGGCAATTCCTCAAGGATCTAGAACCAGAAATATCATTTAACTCAGCAATCCCATTACTGGGTACACACCCAAAGGATTATAAATCATTCTACTATAAAGACACATGCACACATATGTTTATTGTAGCACTATTTACAATAGAAAAGTCATGGAATCAATCCAAATGCCCATCAATGATAGACTAGATTAAGAAAATGTGCTGCATATAAACCATGGACTACTATGCCACCATAAAAAGGAATGAGATCATGTCCTTTGCAGGGACATGGATGAAGCTGGAAGCCATCATCCTCAGCAAACTAACACGGGAACAGAAAACCAAACACCTCATTTTCTCACTTACAAGTGGAAGTTGAACAATGAGAACACATGAACACAGGGAGGGGAACATCACACACCAGGGCTTGTTGCGGGGTTGGGGATGAGGGGAAGGAACTTAGAGGATAGGTCAATAGGTGCAGCAAACCACTATGCACACATATACTTATGTAACAACCCTGCGCGTTCTGCACCTGTATCCCAGAACTTAAAGTAAAATTTAAAAAAATAAGGTTTATTATTATTTTTAAAAGATTTTATCCTGGTTATGCATGTATCTCTTTCAGCACCTAGGATGGTTCCCACAGTAATTCTAACAGTGCTTTATTCATACAGGTTCTAGTAAATATGTGTTGAAGAATAGGCAAGCAAACACTTATGGCTTAACAATGTCCAAAGATGTATACAAAAGAACTGTTTCCAAACAGTTCTTTTATTAATTAACCTATGCCCCTCAAATAAGGACTATAGGGATTGTTGATGCTAATATAAGATGGAAACCACCCATATGTGGGAGCCATTTTAACCTATGTTTTTGGAATTTAATTCACATAAAGTAATGCTTTGATGGGTTTTCCTTAGTCACTATCTGAGAAGAAGATTTCAGTTTTCCTGGCAACTGAAGTGGATAGTTCCGTTCTCCCCTGCCCCAAAGTAGATACAGGCACAGTTCAGAAATATATATTGTGGGTTTGATTCCAGATCACCACAAGGTCAGTATTTTAATGAAGTGAGCTACACAGATTTTCTGTTTTTCCAGTGCATATGAAAGTTATGTTTACACTAAACTGTAGTCTGTAAAGTGTACAATAGCATTATACCTAAAAAGTACATGCTTTAAAAAATACCGTACTGCAAAGAAATGTTAATGATCATCACTTGTGTCCAGGAGTTTAAGGCTACAGTGAGCTATGATTGCACCACTGCCCCTCAGACTGGACAACAGAGCAAGAGAGATTCCCATATCTAAAATAAAATAAATAAAGCATGCAAATTATTGCATAAAGGGTCACAAATGCAGCCAATACACACTAAAGTGACAATGGTTTATCAGATACTTTTTATTGATAGAAATGCCTGAAGAAATTTGGTTGTTGGAAAGCAAAGAGAAGGTCAAAGAGACACTGTGGCTTTTGGACTGGATCCTGTTGTATCTGGGAAGCATTTAATGTGTACAGCTCAAATCTGTGGAAACACGTACATGATTACTTGAATAAGTACAATGCTTTGATCATTGGACATATTTTACCCTGCAATGTAATGACTCTTTCCAAATGCATAGAATTTTTATCATGACACACAGCTTAGGAGTATTTGACAATATTATGAATAAGCTTATAGTTGAGTTTGCTTGGAAGTTAGCCATAGATATCCAATGTAAGATACCTGCATGCAAATTGATACAACTTTTCAGTAAGGCAACAGTTATTGAAAATTTGAATATGCATACATTTTAATCCAGCAATCCCACTTTTTGGAATTTTTCCATAGAAATTCTCCCACAAATATGTAAGGATATTTGTACCAAGATGTTTCCTCAAGCATTATTTATAGTGATAAATAATAAGAAACAATTCAAATGTCCTGTTAGGGCATTGGTTAAATAAGTCATGCAACAATCATAAGACAGAATACCAACAAACTTAAAAAGAATGCGGCATTTCTGTAGTTACTGACTGATATAGAGAGATGCGAAAGCTAAGCTACTATGTGAAAAGAGCAAGTGCAGTACAATATATACAGGCCAATCTCATACATTTCTCTATGTGGCTGCACAGTCTCAGAAAAGTTCTGAGAGGCCATGTACCAAATTGTAAGTGGCAGTCATCTTTAGGGTATGGTGGACTTCTACCTTCTGTTTTTATTATTTCTGCACTCTGAATTTCTAGCACATATATTGTATTACTTCTGTGATAAAAAGTTTTTTGAAAGTATATCCTGTCAAGGTTTAGGCTGAGTTTTGGTCACCAGGGGGATGCACACTGTCCTCATGCCTACAGTGCTAGGCATGTGTTCTGATTCTGTTTCTGTGTCCTCTTTCTGATCTCCTGCCTTCATGCAGTGCGGAATGCCCTGGGCAGAAGGCCTCCTTCTTACCCACTCACTGTCAGGGCTCTGTCTTTTGGGATTTGATGCCTTTGCTTCAAACCCTTTTAAACTTGCTTTTCCTTCTGCCCATACCCTTTCCCCTGTTCTTCCATTTTCATCATGCTCCTGTCTCCTGTAGCTGGCACATCCTCTCTGATCTGCTCTCCACTGTCTTTTTCATGTTGACCTCCTTTTCTCTCTGAAGATTCCATCTTGTAAAAGCATCTTTCTCTAACTGCTATTGTTTTCAGTGGCCACTCACTCCAGACAGGCTAGAAAACCCTCCCTCACCTGCTGGAGCTGAGTCTGAGCACACCTGCTTTCAGATGTTGGCATTCACATCACCGGCTAAAAGTACTCTGAGGTTCAGTAGTTTTGCAGTAAGTTCCTAACTTTCTAACTCTGCATGGCCACAGAGGCAACTGAAACACTGTTACAGACAGAATGTAATCTGCTAAGTGCCAGAGGAATAGCAGGATTGAGGTAACCAGCCTCCAAGATTCCCCCAGGGGTCCTGACCTCCTGGTATTCACACCCTTGCATAGTTTCCTTCACACTGAATCAGGGTTGACTTTTGTGAGGGATAGAATACTGTAGAAGCCATACTGCATGACTTCTGAGGCTAGATCATGTAAGGCATTGCAGCTTCACCTTGGTATCATGGACAGCTCATTCCGTGTGGAAAACCAGCCACTATATGAGGACATTCAAGTAGCCCTGTGGAGAGGCTCACGTGGAAAGAAACAGGCCTGCTGCCAACAGCCAGCACCAACTTGGTAGCCATCAGAATGAGTCACTTTCACAGCAGATCCTCCAGCCCCAGTTAATAATTCAGATTGGTAAACTCCCAGTGGACATCTAACTGCAACTCATGAGAGACTCAAGCTACAACCACCTAGCCAAAGACACTCCCAGATTTTTGACCCACATATATGAAATTATGAGATAAAATTATTCTTATTGTTACATACCGCTAAGTTTTGGGTTGATTTGTCCTGCAGCATTAGATGAATAAAACAAAAGTCATGTCATAAAGACATAAAATAGCCTTTTCTTTGTGGTCTTTCTATATTTGCTCCTTGAAACTACATGGAGAAGTAATGAAAAGCATAGGTTTTGGGGATAAAGTCAGTGCAGATCCCAGCACCATCACTTCCTAGTTTTGTGACCTTGGAATAAGTGGTTTAACTCTGAGCCTCTCTTGCTTTGTCTTTAAAATGGGAGAGAATAATGGTATCCACCTAGCAGGGCTGTGGATTGAAGATGATATATGTAAAAAAATTATCCTAGATCCTGACACAGAAAATCCTAATAAATGTCAACGTACAAAAAGGCAAAGAGATTCCAACAGCAAAGGCAGAAAACCCATCTCAATGTTTCTCCCATTAACTCTTTCCAGATATAGATAAAGTTAACAGCAATTTGAAATCAGTTTAACTTTGCTTTGATGTTAAACTTCTTGCTCATTCACTGTCTTGCCTTTGTGTGAGTATCCCAATCTTGGAATGGAACATGGGAGTCCTAGTGATTGCTTTGACCATTACATCAACTCAAGAGAAATCTGAGAATACTGTTTGCTTCCTTTATGGATAGCAAAACTGTCCAAATTTTTATTAGGAAGTTGAGAACTTTCTCAATAGACTGAGCAGGAGAGAGGGTCATGGTTGTTTTGGTTGTTTTTTCTCCTACCACCATAAATGCACATTAGTGTAACTTTACCACCAATAGATACACCTTCCAGAGATGTTGACAGTTTTATAGTGAAATGAATAATTCAGAGCTTGTGCAGACCAGGCTTAAATTGTTAATGGATCTATCAGTGTGACAAATTGATGCAGAATTGCATCAGAATATTCGACTACTAAATATTTATAGTTATTCTTTGTTCAGTTACTGAATGATTCCACTTTCCCAAGCTAATAACAAACTCTAAAAGCAGCACTGTTTTCTCTTTTCTTTGCAAGAATATTCTTCGATCTCAAAACCAGTTAATTAAGTTGTTTAGAGATAGAACTTAAAAAATTCTTATCAAGTGACAAAATCAAAAGATTTATTGAGATAGATATGCTTAGGAAAATCTATTGTTGGTTCATAAGAAGGCCTGTGGGAATGAGTTTTAAACTACCTGTTAGAATAGTTCTCCGATCTCACTGATAAGCTTTCATTTTATTCAGAGTAAATATGTTTTTACGTAATTTTTTCCTTGTCAGAGATTTGCTGCTATTGTACTTTAGACTTTTGTTAATAAATCTTGTCTTATGACACTTAAATTTGACATTAATTAGATTAAATTAGGTTTTCATGATGTATTCGGTTAAACAGTTTCTGTAAGGCTGTCATCTTCGTATCTGATGGTGGATCCTGAGGTCTGCAGGGCAGGAAATTGGGAAGGGAAGATGGATATTGACAAAGATTCTCCCCTTGATCAAGCTGTAATTAGGCTCCTCTGAACTTTCTAAACTATGTTCTGACTTTTGAGCTTCCGTGTTTGTCTTTGCATTGTCCGACGTTATCAAGAATCTTGCTAAGTCAGTTTAGCCAAAATCTGACTAGTTTCCTAATCTTCCCGCATATTCCCCAGGTGATGTCTGGCTTGCCTTCAGCAAGAATTCTGATAGCCAGAATCCTCTCTTACTCCTGATGTTTTCTCTTAAAAATTTTCCATCTGCTGATCCCCATTCCCCTGTTCTTTGGCTATAAATTCCCACTTTCCCTTATTGTATTGAGAGTTGAACCTGATCTCTCTTCCCTACTACAAAACCAAGGGTTGAAGATCAAGCATAAAGACAGAAAAAATTATCTACTCAGCAGTGTACCAGATGCTCAACACATTGCAACCAACTAACCAAAGTCTCTGCCCTCATGGAGCTTGCCTTCTTGTTGGGGAGAGAAAGACAATAAAAAAAAAAAATCAACATGTAACATATGAGGTAGAAATATATACTAAAACAATAAGGCAGGGTGAGGAGGTAGAAAAATGCCAGCAAAGATGTGTTGTTTGGAGAGGGTGGTTTGGGAAGGCCTCTCCGGTGGGGTCCCATTTAAGAAGACTTGAAGAAAAGGAGAGAGGGAGTGATGCAGGTATCTGGGAGGAAGAGCTTTCCATGCAGATGGCACAAAATGTGAAGGCTCATTAGCATTCAAGAGTAAGTAGGGATTACAGCAGCCTACACTGATTGATTACTAGGCATCCTGTTAAGCACTTTACATATATTATGTCTTTTAATTCTAAAATTTATTGCTACAGTTAATGTTGTTATGAATATTTTTATACACATGATTTTTTCTTCATTTATTTGAATCATTTCCATAGGATAAGTTCTCGGGAGTAGAATTTCTTCTTTTTTTTTTTTTTTTTTGAGACGGAGTTTCTCTCTTGTTGCCCAGGCTGGAGTGCAATGGCGCGATCTCGGCTCACTGCAACCTCTGCCTCCCGGGTTCAAGCGATTCTCCTGCCTCAGTCTCCCGACTAGCTGGGATTATAGGTATACGCCACCACATCTGGCTAATTCTGTATTTTTAGTAGAGATAGGGTTTCTCCATGTTGGTCAGGCTGGTCTCGAACTCCTGACCTCAGGTGATCCGCCTACCTTGGCCTCCCAAAGTGCTGGGATTACAGGCGTGAGTCACCGCACCCAGCCAGAGTAGAATTTCAAGTTAAAGGATATGAACATTTTTATGGCCCTTGATATTATTACCAAATTGCTTTCTCAAAAGGACTGGACAAACAATTTAGATTGCCACCAGTGATGTCTGAGTACAGTATAGTAAAGAAGTATTGGTGGCATGTTTTGTTTTGAATGTCTACAATCAAAGGGACAGTTTAATATTTCCCCAAAGTAAAGGACAGAAATGTGTTGACACCTGAACTTTTGTGCTTACTAACGTCTTCTTTAAGGCAAATTTGCTTCCAGGCAACATTTAATCAAAATCCACAGTGTTAAACTCACAGCAGTCTCTCAGAGGTTTCAGCAGAGCGGCAGTACTGAGTACTGAGTTGAGATCAGAAGACCTTCACTCAAGTTCTGGGTTTGCATCTTATCAGCTGGTGGCTTTGGGTAAGTCTCTTAACTATGCTGAGACAGTTTGCTCGTCTGTATTATGATTTATACTTGGTAAGGGTATAATGAGAATAAAATGATATAGCATATGTGGAAACGTTTTCTAACATTGGCGCACTCTACATATATTAGCAAATATTATTTATTAGGCATTCTCTTTTAACATTTTATTTTTCTTCAACTTTTAGGTTCAGGGGTACATGTGCGGGATGTGCAGGTTTGTTAGATAGGTAAACGTGTGCTATGGTGGTTTGCCACACAGATCATCCCATCACCTAGGTATTAAGCCCAGCATCCATTAGCTATTCTTCCTGATGCTCTCCCTTCCCCTACCCCACCCACACCACCCAGGCCCCAGTGTGTGTTGTTCTCCCCCAGTGTGTCTATGTGTTCTCCTCATTCAGCTCCTACTTATAAGTGAGAACATGTGGGGTTTAGTTTTCTGTTCCTGCAAGCGTTTGCTGGCAGTAATGGCTTCCAGCTCCATCCATGTCTCTGCAAAGGACATGATCTCATTAGTTTTTACGGCTACATAGTATTCCATGGTGTATATGTACCACATTTTACTTATCCAGTTTATCATTGATGGGCATTTAGGTTGATTCCGTATCTTTGCTATTGTAAATAGTGCTGCAGTGAGCATATGTGTGCATGTATCTTTATAATAGAATGATTTATAATCCTTTGGGTATATACCCAGTAATGAGTTTGCTGGGTCAGATGGTATTTCTGCCTCTGGGTCTTTGAAGAATCGCCGCACTATCTTCCACAATGCTTGAACTCATTTAAACTCTCACCAACAGTGTAAAAGTACTCCTTTTTCTCTGCAATGTCACCAGCATCTGCTGTTTTTTGATTTTTTAATAGCCATTTTGACTGGTGTGAGATGGTATCTCATTGTGCATGGTTTTGATTTGCATTTCTTTAATGATCAGTGACGTTAAGCATTTTTTCATGTTTGTTGGCCACATGTATGTCTTCTTTTGAGAAGTGTCTGCTCTTGTCCTTTGTGCACTTTTTAATGTTTTTTTTTTTCTTGTAAATTTGTTTAAGTTCCTTGTAGATTCTGGATATTAACCTTTGTCAGATGGATAGATGGCAAAAATTTTCTCCCATTCTGTAGGTTGCCTGTTCACTCCGATGATAATTTCTTTAGCTGTGCAGAAGCTCTTTAATTAGATCCTATTTGGCAATTTTTGCTTTTGTTGCAATTGCTTTTGGCACTTTTGTCATGAAATCTTTGCCTGTGCCTTGTTAGGCATTCTCTGTCATTATCTTTTAAACCAATGTGAAGCTCAATGTTTTAATTAAAATATTTTGCCAATGTTTTTCTGTGTGGCTTCCCAATATGAAGTCTCTCTTCTTGAAGGAGAGCTGTACTTTCCTTGGGGAACCACCTCTCCAGGTCCAGGTTGTGTGTGGGAAGCTGATGTAGTGTGGGGCCCAGAGGTGAGCACGTGACCCCGACCTAAACAAATTGGTGTCTCTCTCCACCCTCTGACTCCAGTGATTGGTTCAGGGGTGGGCCTGTGACAGAATCAGAAAGAATCCTGGGATATTTGCTGGAGCTGTGGGACAGTGTCCTCCTTTTCCTGCCTGGAGATGAGGTTGAAAGTTCTGCAACTGATAGGTGAAGCCAGCTGCATTTCCTGGGCCCCCAGTGCAGACTCGGAGAACTTCTCTGTAGCTAGCAAGGGGATTGTAAAATGCACCAATTAGTAGGATCCTAAAATTAGCCAATAGCAGGGAGGATTGGAAAAAGGGAACTCTAATAGGACAAAAATGGAACATGGGAGGGGACAAATAAGAGAATAAAAGCTGGACACCCCAGCCAGCAGTGGCAACCCACTTGGGTCCCCTTCCACGCTGTGGAAGCTTTGTCCTTTTGCTCTTCACAATAAACCTTTCTACTGCTCAGTCTTTGGATCCGTGCCATCTTTAAGAGCTGTAACACTCGCCAGGAAGGTCCACTGCTTCATTCTTGAAGTCAGAGAGACCACGAACCCACTGCCAGGAACCAACTCCAGACACACCACCCAGGACAAAAACCCGAGAATGCCACCAGAGCAAAAGTGGGGCCCATAGACAGGGAGAAAAAACCCCAGCAAACAGCTTTATCTGAGCCCTTGAGTTCAACTGTGCTCCATTCAGCCTTGCCTTTGGTAGTTTCACGAGCCAATTATGTTCTTTTTGCTTAATCCAGTTTCAGACGGATATTCTGTAATTTGAAGTTAAAATGATTGGAATTGTGCATATTTTGTACATTTGTGTAGCACTTTGTGGTTCTCAAAGAATTTCACATGTTGTGTGCTTATTGGTTCCTCACAGCTTCTCTGCGAGCTGAACCATGCTGGAAAGTGCTATTATGCAATTTCAAAGGTGAAACACCTGTAGCAGTGCCGGTGGTTATGAGCCAGTTTAGCGCTCAGATTAGACCAGAAACTCCCTCTCTGGGGACCTGGGGCAAGTTACCACCTTCTTTGAACCTCAGACTTCTTATCCGAAAACGGGAAATAATGCAGGAAATGGAGATTTTTCAGTGGATTAAATGAGATGATGAGTATGAAGTTCTTAGTATAATACATGGCAATGGCAGATAGACAGTGAGAAAAGGGTAACTAGTATTATAATTTTCATAAAACCTCAGAGTTAGTAAATGCAAGGGCTGTGACCAAATCCTATAGCTTCTCATACCACACAGCACTGCTTCTCCTCCTGTCGTGTGCTGTGTACCCACGGGCGCCACAGACTTCAGTGAGTGCCTGACTTAGGAATTTTGAGAGCTTAGGAGTAGTAGAGAAGTGTTTTGATGGCAACTAGGAGCAAGATAGGAGCAAAATTCACTCTGGAGTCATAAGCCTGCAACTTTTCTGGAGACTCCAACCCCTTTCCAAACTGGCTTTAAGCCATGAATTCTGATTTACGTAAATATCAAAAGATATTCCTAGAAAACCTATTAAGAAAATCCATGACAAAGATTAACCAGACCATTAAGTCAACATGTGGGAAATGTATTAAATAACTGGATATTTATTTCCATACTGAATACGTTGTTAAAAAGCAATAGGGCTCTTACTGAAGTTGCTGATCTCATTTCTCTTTCCTTTAATATTACAGAAATGTTGACGTGCAAATTGCTGGAACAACTGTCAAATATTTTAAGTGCTTATTGCCTCACTTGAAGTGGATGAATAATTGCATCATATGCCTATATATTAGAAGAGACAAGATGTTTTCATGGATTTGCTTCCTGCATCTCTATTTTCTTCTAGTTTTTGTCCAAGTAATGATCTGATCAAAGCACCCACATACCCTCCTGGTTAATATAGTTATTAACTTTCTATTTCCAAGGTAATAAAACACCCCCATACCACCTTTCTTAAACCCAGACAGAAAATCGTTGTATGTCCTAAACCTAATTGTATGCCATGAATGCATGTGTTTTAACCCGCAGCATTCAAGCGCATTGATGTGGTGCCATAGCATATAAACAGAAAATGCAGAGATGTAACAGTCTTATGAATCAGATATGCCTGATTTTGTTCTTTAGAGAATTCATTTTTATTCTGCCACCTTGTTGGTCTAGCAAACTAATCTTGTTTTGCTAGTCTCGGTTGAAGTGTCCGGAAAACCTAAGACTACATAAATACAAGTTGTTACTTTTGAGTGGCTACAAAGTCTCTGTTTAAAACTGTCTAGGGATGCTTCTGGAAACATGACAGGGCATGGAGATTATTCATGATTTTGCTGCTACCAGATTCATCACTACCTGAAGAGGATATATTCAAAGATATTTAAATTTCTTAGCACTTCAGTAGTCATCTGTTTGCATCCAGAGTCAATATTATTTTTCATATGGGTATAATTACCTGGAGACTTCTAAATGAGACTCATTGGAACTCATTCCAAAACCCAAATATTCAGAAACCTATTTTTATGCTCTGTTTATAGATGATGTCATTTGTGGGGGCTAAATTTAGAAGCAAGGCAGTAATGCACTGGGTAACTGCTC
Source organism: Macaca fascicularis (assembly GCF_037993035.2). Taxonomy (NCBI): domain Eukaryota; kingdom Metazoa; phylum Chordata; class Mammalia; order Primates; family Cercopithecidae; genus Macaca; species Macaca fascicularis. The sequence goes on along the minus strand of NC_088381.1, from coordinate 125,734,808 downwards.
TCTGGAGATAATTTGTGGTTCAAGAGCAGTAACCAAATTATTTTCCATTTCAGAAATTATTCCTTCATTAGCAAAAGAGATGCACAGAGTAACCTCCTTTTAAAACACCATCTCTTTCATGGACCAGGTGTGTTTTCACTGAGCCCCAAGAGGCCTGGTTGGAAGCAGAGGTGGGACTGCTGGATCGTGCATCACTGATCTGTGAGCCACACTTCGGGGTGGAGGGACGACTGATGGTATCACTGCCTTCTGCTTGGACTCAGGAGTTTATAGTTCAGTCGCTTTGTTCTCTCCTTGCAAAGGAAAATTTTATCATAAAGGATGGTTTGTGTACTTGCCCTAAATCCTTTTTGGTTCTTCTTGTTTTATGACCATGGTGCTTTACTGTAGATTTTATCCCTGATGCTTTCTCTTTGTCATTTATCATGCTGACAGTTTAATAGAATTGCAGGCTTGGCAGATGGTGCTAGGATGTCCTTACCCACACAATGCTAAGGAGCTTTAACCCTATCAGGAGTCTCTTGACATACTATTGCAAGAAATGGTGCTAACAGTCCTGATGTGACAAAGTAGCAACCAGAAAGAGAGTAAAAGTGTACATACATCAATTTCGTATCTCAATGCTTCTGGTGAAGTTTATCAAGAAATATTATTTAGAATCCCTTGGGGGCCAATATGTAGATGACTATGTATGTGTATTTAGTTAAATTCATTAAACTCATAGTAGGGGATGAAATAAATTTTCCATAAGTACCTTAGTATAGTTTACCTTCCAGATAACTAAAAGAAGAGCAGGGTTTGACAAGGCAGAATGAATGTGGAGAAAAGTTATGGCCTAATAAATGAAAACAAAGCTACTATTAATGAAGAATTTCCCAAATCCCATACCAGGATTGAAGTGTTTTACATATATTATGCAATTTAATTCTCTTGTCAACCTCTTTAGGCAATAACAATAATCATAAGCAAACATTTGTTGAGTTTTACTATATTTTTGGCACTGTACTAAACACTTTACAGGCATTAACTCATTTCTCCTTGATGACTTTATCTCTTAAATATCCATTCAATATCTATTCACTCCTGCTAGTCTCTACTGCCACAAGCTTAGGCCAGCCCACCAACAATATTTCAAAACTTTTTTTTACATGAAATAAAGAGCTTACAGAAAAGATCACAATACAATAAAGAGCCCACATTTTAGGTGCATATACATATACATCACATATACATCCTTATGGACACTGCCCAGATCAAGAAGGGAATGTTTCTTGCATCCTAGAGGGTTACCTCATACTCCATCTCAGTTAATATCCTCCCATTGAAAACCCATTTTGATCCTTATCACCATAAATTAGTTTTTCTTGTTCTTGAAATGAGTATGAATGAAATCATAAGGTATGTTTCTAGGACCTGGCTTCATAAAAGTATGTCTATGAGATTCACCCATGTTGTTGCATAGATCAATAGTTTGTTCTTTTTCACTATTGTGTAGTTTTCCATTAAGGAATTTATAACAATTATTTATCCACCCACAATTGTTTCTTGCCTAAATTACTGATTAGCTCCTTAATTGGCGTACTGGCATCTCCACTTGTCTTCCAATTTTTTCTCCACTTCATAGCCAGAAGAATTTACTTACTAAGGGAGATGTGCACACTGGATCTGACAAGCACTAGTGTTCTGACCAGTCTGGGCTGCATTTTGGGGTAAAGAGGGTCCAGTTCAACAACTTTAATTTGACATACATTTATTGTGCATCTAAAGCATGGCTCCTGCTCTTTAAGAGTACACAGGAAGTTCATAGGAAAAAAATTGTACAAACTATAAGCTTCTATCAGTGTGATTGGTTGTATATTAATAGCAGTAGAACACCAGGTATAGGGGCTCACAAAGAACATGAAACCCGCCTTAGGATTCCCTTCTTTGGCTTTGAGTCCATTCTTACTGTATTAGTCTGTTCTCACACTGCTGAAAAGAACTACCCAAGGCTGGGTAATTTATGAAGAAAAGAGGTGTAATTGACTCACAGCTCCATAGGCTTAACAGAAAGCATGACTGGGAGGCCTCAGGAAACTTAATGATCATAGCAGAAGGTGAAGGCAAAACAAGCATGTATTGCCATGGCAGAGTAGGACAGAGAGAGAGAGAGAGAGAGAGAGAGAGAGAGAGAAGGGGTAAGTGCCATATACTTTTAAACCATCAGATCTAATGAGAACTCATCCACTATCACGAGAACAGCAAGGGAGAAATCTTCCCCTGTGATCTGATCGTATCTGACAAGGCCCCTCCTCCAATTCAGCATGAGATTTGGGCAGGGACACAAATCCAAACCATGTCACTTACTGAGAGACCTAATTACTGACTGTCTTCCAAGATACCTGGATATCTGGAAGAAGGTGCTAAACAGGAGGCAGAAGAAGGTCAGTCAAGAACATTATTACTAAAACAATAATACATTGAGTTTCTGGGATCACAGATTGGTGTTTCAAGTGCTTGGCCAGTAAGAGTCTGTCCTTGAGAACCTGGCCAGTTCTGTGTACCTGGACAGGAGTAAGTTTATGCTCTGAAATGCTGAGAACCAGATCCTGAGTGCTGTTAGCCCCACCAAGGCAGTACTGCCAAGTGACATTCTTTGGGTACCTAGGTAGCCTCCCTTTCTGAGATCTGCAGGATCTGCAGCTCTATAGCTTCCAACTATGTTCAGCACACTGCACAAATTAGGCACTCAATGCATACTCTTTGGTTTGTCCTGGCAGTGATGTGTAAGAAGAGGCTTATCTACATACTTAAAATAGATGTTGAAGAGAGACAAATCGCCAACTCCTTAGTTATATAATAAGACACTTTTCTTTAGCTGATGATGCTGGGTAAGTTTGTCTATCCCTGAAACTCTCAAATAGCCTTTTATTATTTTTTTTCAGGTCCTGTGAAGACAGACTCTATGATTGCATTAAGTTTACCAAGTGCAACCATTCGAAAAGCTGAAACTACTGATTGGTTTTGTTACTAGTTTTTGATGAGTGAAAGGTTAATTATTCCATGAATATAAGTAGTTTTGCCTCCAAATTTTGTAAAAATTCAGCAATACATTTTAGAAGTTTATTGAAATATTTATAGAAAAGTACACAAATATGTGGCTCAATAAATTATCATAAAGAGCATAGGCCAGTGCAAAGTTGAACAGTGACATATACATTACATAGCTTTTTGTTATTTTTATTGATATGCAGTTTTTCACTTAATTTTATTTACTACAACTAGATACTAATAGAGGCTGAGCGCCTCTCTTTCAAAGGTTATCATGTTTACAAGCTTATCATAAAGCTTGTGAAGCCATTTCTTCCCTCGCTGGGCACTTGAGTTTTCAGCTTTTTGCCATTTAAATAGTGCTGCAAAGGGACATTTTGTACAATTGTCTTCATTCTTTCTTCTGAGCTATTTTCTTGGAACATGAAATTATCAGTTCCAAAAGTCATGAATTGTCTCAAGGCTCTTTTTACTCAATTGCATATAGTGCTTGCTATAATATTGTTGTATAGCACCTTGAATAATACTTATGTAAACCTGTACACTAATGCTAAACATAGGGTTTTAATCACTTAAATTTATTTTAGCTTGTTTAATAGGAGCATAATTGTATTAAAAACTTGATGTGGGCTATCTCCATTTGCTATCTTCTATGAATTGGCTAATGTAACTTTGGCAAATTAATGCAGGGATGTGGTCTAACTGTACTTCAGGTTGTAGGTATAAGATATAGTGTTCAGTTATCTGAATTTAAAATTAAACCAAAAATGCTTTTGAATTTCTATGAAAAGTACAAATAATCCCAGCAATTAGTTTGGTTTGGGATGGGGTTTGAATTGCGATATACTTGAATTGAAATACACTCAGAACCTATTTTGAGGGGTTAGTTTGTTTTGTTGCCATGGAGAAAAGGGTCCTGTTAGACTGAAAACTCCATGGAACTCTTTAAAGAGCAGAGAATAACAGGGCACCTAAAAAACAAGTTTGTTGGAATTGAAACTTTAAATCTTGGCATCCCTCTGTTGCTGGTATGGCTGTTAATGTCCTGTGGTCCAGGGCATGAGTTACGAAGCAGGTGTTTGGACATAGAGAGCTTAAACTGAGTTGCCCACATGTTATCTTGACTAATTTTACAGAGCAGATCAAGCTTCTGAAATAAGTTCAATGGTTTCTCGGGAGGCAATGTGGTGTAATGGTAGAGAGCATGGGCTTGGGAGACTGACAGAACTGGATATGAATCCTGCCTTTTTCAGTTACTAGTTATGTGACCTTGAGAAGATTCTTAGCCTCTCTAAACCTTTACATAACAGTATGAAAAATGGGAATCAAATATACCTCAAAGAACAATTGTCAGGTTAAAATGAGACAATGTATATAATGCCTGACAGATAGCACATGCTTACAGTATGATAGCTATTGTTATTTTTCCATAGATAAATAAATACATTGACCCATAGCTTCATGAAGACAGTGAGGGCTAGCCAAAAGGGGGCACTGTATAGGGATTTGCTCCTTCTATGTTTTTCCAAGGTGGCCTTGGCAGAGGCAACAAACCTTAGTTTTTTCTCCCTGTTGTCCTTCCATAGAGCTTCTAGAAAGTTTCCATAAGCATGTGGCAGGGATCTAAGCTGGAATTCCCAACTGATAAAAAAAAATTTAGAGCCATAACTATTTTTGTTATCTTCAAAAATGTCCAGTTCTAGCCTTTGGGTGTTTTGCTTTCTTTTAAGCAGGAAATAGGGTAATATAAACTAAATATAACCTATAATAAGAGCTACTCACAGATTCTTTTTTCACAAGTCAAATTTTAGAAAGCCATATTTGTCCCCACAGGTTTGCAGGCTGCTAAAACCTTAGAAGAATGCACAGAGATAAGTTGTTTTTTTTTTTTTTTTTTTTTTTTTTGGTTATTTGTGGAGAAAGAAAATGACCTAGAGATCCTGGGCTCTATGCATGGTATTCACTGGATAAATAGGACCGGGTTTCACTTTTGTAAAAAGTGCCAATTGTGGATATTACCTCTAATATTAAGGTGCTAATCCAAATCATTTTGTCTTTCAGATGCAAAACAAAAAAAGTATAATCCATGCTTAATTTATCACTTGAGAGATTGATTGGGTATTGATAAGCATTGTAGGTCTTGTAAACGTTAAATGAATTGTTCCTGTATCTGCCAGGTAGATTTCTTTTCTGCAAAGTGGTTCTGGGAGCTGTGGATGAAAGAGTGGAATTATTTTAGACACACTTTGTAGTTGCTGTAATGTGTTAATGGGCTTACTCAATACGTAGCTACACCCTCTGCAGGCTGATTCCAGTTGAACAGTCAGATTGTCACTCCTGGAGTCTTTTGGGAGACAACATGGAAAGGATATTGAGGAGGTTCTTTCTTGTAAGACTAAACATGTCATCTGACTAATGCATCTAGGCTCTGTTCTTCACAAGATCAGAAGTCCAGTGTACACATTTAATCTGAGATCCTCCCTGCAATATGGCATTGTGGAATTGCAATGATCTGCTCAAGCCATATTTTCCTGATTCCATTCCTCATTGACTAGAAGTGCAGAGATAGAAAAGAATGCACTTAGTCAAGGATGTGAGCAACACCTCTAAAACTAACTTTATCTGATAAGGGGATTGAGTAATAAATGAACATATGAATTTTTGAAAGATGATTCCCATATTTATATTCTTATTTTTCAAAGCTCCTGGAATTCTTTTCAAAACTCTGGGAATTATTTGCTTTTATAACAATATGTATGAGAAATAATACATTCATAGAACTTTTCTATAATAATCTAAGAACTACTGACCCAGAAAGACTCTTAAGACTGACTCTTAAGAAAGAGTCTTTTTTGTTTGAGGCGGAGTCTCACTCTGTCGCCCGGGCTGGAGTACAGTAGCGCAATCTTCGCTCACTGCAACCTCCGCCTCCCGGGTTCAAGTGATTCTCCTCTCTCAGCCTCCTGAGTAGCTGGGACTACAGGCGCTTGCCACCACGCCCAGCTAATTTTTGTATTTTTAGTAGAGACAGGGTTTCATCATGTTGGCCAGGATGGTCTCGATCTCCTGACCTTGTGATATGCCTGCCTCAGCCTCCCAAAGTGCTGGGATTACAGGAGTGAGCCACCGTGACTGGCCCAAGAAAGAGTCTTAAGCAATCAGTCAAATTTAAAATTTACTGTACTCATATTATTCTTACTAATCTGAGTTAGCTACATTTGTGATAGAATGTTTTTCAAAGTATATATATACACATACATATGTATGTGTGTGTGTGTGTATACATACATATATATATATATATATTTTAGGTTTGAGGGTCTCGCTATGTTTCCTAATCTGGACTCCAACTCCTGGGCCCAAGCAATCCTGCCTCCTGAGTAGCTGAGATACAGGCACACACCACTGAGCCCTCACTTTTGTGAATATAATGTAAACTCCATGAGGGCAGGTGATTTGTCTAGTTCTGCAGCATTATAACTGCATAAAACACTGCCACGCACCGAGTAGATGCTGAATGAAATTTCATTGAATGAGTGAATTTTTTTTAAAGATTTTAGGCACAAGCAACTTTAGTTTTGCCATTAGATCCATAAGGTTTTTTAAATATATTTTTTTTGATACTTACAGGAGCCAACACGAGATGTAGTCTATAGCATTTTTCCCTTGTCAAAGAAATCCGTAATCTGGAAGTAGGAATCAGTGATTTAGTCCATTCCTCTGACTCTGCTCAGGCTCTCATATCCCTTACTCTCCCTTACCTTAAACAATTTTAGGCGAAGAGACAGCAAGCCTTTCCTAGAAAGCTGTTTCACTGATATTCCTTCCTCCTGCATCTAGCCTAAAACTATCCTGCTCTGAAGAACTTGCTTATTTTTATTTGCTTCTTAGTGCAGAAGAAAATGAGTTTGCCAATATGTTTTATATTCAAATCTTTCATTTTCTTCTTCTAACATCAATCAACAGTATCTACAGACATTCAATTATGGGTCCAGCACTCCGCTTTCCCTCAGTTTTATGCCTCATTTATAAAACTTTTGATAACATTCGTCATTTTTATTCTAAATCTTCTCAATTTTCCTCACAGCTTGCTTAAAATATGAATCCGCGCAAGCTAGACATACAATGGTGAGAACACTGGGAAAAACAGCTTGTGTGTTTCAGAGAGGCCTAGATTCCCTTTTATTGGTATTTGGAAAAAAGAATATTGATAGAGGAAGCTCCATGCAGTGTAGCATGGGGAGAGGGGCTCACATCCATAAAGAAAGGGTAAGAAATTCAACGTTCTTCAAAATGTCTCCACTGGGATATAATTTGTCTTTCATAGAAAATCAAACTTTCAAATTTGATGGAAATTTTCTTGCTTTGTTGGTTTCTGTATTTGAGGGTTACTGTAACAACTATGTTGTATAAAAAACCATCCTCAAACTCAGAAGCTTACAATAAGCTTTAATTCTCAACCCTCATGGGTCTGCAGGTTGACCTGCAGTTCAGCTAGATTTGGCAGGCATTGAGTAGGCAGCTTTATTTTAGGCCTTTGGTCACCTGAGCTTGTTTGTCTTCAGGATGTAAGTGGGTCCATATCTACTCCACATGTTTGCCCATCAGTATTGGACCCATGGTTACCTAAAGCAAGTTGTTCTCATGAAGAAGGGCAGCAATGCAAGAGGCTAGCGCAGTGAAGGCCTCCGTTCATCGCATCTGCTGATGTTCTTTTGGTTAAAGCGAGTTACACATCCAGTTGCAATATCAGTGGGGGTAGAGAAGGATACTGCATGCACAGTGAGAGGAGGCAGGGAGTGAATATTTGCTGAACAGTAATACAAATGATCAGCCAGCGCACTAGACTACAAACTTTACAAGGGCACTTAAAAACTTATCTGTTTTGCTCACCACCGCATCCCTGAGGCATGGCGCTTGTAGTGGCTTGATGAATATTTGTCAGATGAATGAATGAATGAACAAAGAAGCCCATAATATAGACCCAGCAATAGCAGACTAAGAATAGTAGTAATGGTCATAGAATAGGATGTAGTCCTTATAACAAAGGCATTCATTTTAATAAAAGATATTTAAAAACTTATGACACAATGTGTACTAAGGTAACTACATCCAATATACACATGGATATGTTCCTATATCTATATTACATGTCTTTTGTATTTGTTCTACCTATGTGTTCTCATCAGCACAGTTTAAGAGACACTACTATGGCCAGGAGGCCCTTCTACACTGGATAAACCTAAGGGTGTCCTATGACTTGCAGTGATAATAGAGCCTGCCTGGCAATTAGCTGTTCTGCCCCTGGGCCTCCTTGTCTGACCAGAGCTTTTGGTAAACATGAATTACCCAGTAGTGATGGCTGCAGGCCAACTTCCCCTGTGCCTTGGCACTGATCGGCTGGGTCACATGGCTTGGAGCTGTGCTGTAAGGAGTACTTCAAGTGTCTCTGCTGTCCATCCCAGTTAGAATAAGCCAAGATGGCTCATGCTTCCCTGTCACTCTGCTGTGGCTGATCCTGGCACTGGTGTAGGAAGCTGAGCCTGACCTGCTGCTGCACCGCTTGGCAGTGTTAGTAATCCTCCCACATTAACTACAGTTTCTGAGAATCATGGATGAACTGCCCCAGGAAGCCAAATAGTTTACAGAGGGCAGCTCTAAAACTGGTTGCTAAATACATGGTTAAACTATCTTCAATTTGGTCTAGATTGACATTCAATGCAGGAAAAAACCCAGAGTGATTATTTCAAATATCTCAACATTATAAATTTGGGGCAGGTAACTTGTCTGTCTTGTTGAACATTGTCACCCAAGTGACTAGCATGAGAACTGGCTCATGGCATATACTGAGTTATTATTCTTTGAATGTATAATGGAAAAGCATACACATTCTCCAAATTATTTATATTTGGTATATTTTCAATATGTCATAATATAGAGGTTATTAAATTTGTGATACTTTAAAATTAATATTTGATGCAATAAGTTCTCTGTTTAGAGCCATAACTGGCACATAGTAAGCACTATATAGTAGTTGATGAATGAAGTAAAATAAGTTCAAAACAAAAATGAAGTGACTTTCTTGTTTTTGTTTTTCCAGTTTGGAACAAAGTATAAATCGTTTAACTTCTATATCATGGCTCTCTGTTTTCCCAGTGTCCCTTTTTGGTAAATCATATCACTTAAAATGGTGATAGTAATAATCATAATAATAACATAAAAGCAACATCTAGTCATTAGTGAGCATTTATTATGCACCAGACTGTGCTGTTTGACATTCATTGTTTCGTTTAATTCATAAAACAAATGTGTGAAGTGCAGCATATTGTTACTACCCTTTTGCAAAGGAACCCATGACTCTTAGATAGCAAAGGATGAAACCTGTCCTTCTGTCCCAGAGTCTGCATCTTCTACTACTATGTTCCCAACATGGAAGGGGATTTCAGGACAGAAGTCCTCTTTACTACCCTGTGGAAGACATGTGGATATCAAGTGCTAGCTGAAAGGAGTGTGTGGGTTTTATGAAATACCGCTGAAAACTTGTAGTTCCTTCCTGAAGGGGAAATAATTAAGATCTGTGGCTTATGTTTCTTAGTAGTTTGGTCTGAACTCCAATAACCCAAATCTCCTTTCTCTGAGGTTCTTCTTGGTTTAAACTCTGTCTTGAGTAGGTATAAAAACAGATGATAATACTGTCTCCAGGGGAGTTAATGAAGTGGAGTGGGTCTTCTACAATGAAGAATTCCATGGGGGACTTTTAAAAGAGTTTAACTGAGATGCCAGAGGCTACCGCATCTCTTGGGTCGAAGAAGTCTGCCGTCATCATCTCCATGAGGCAATGAAGAAGATACTTGCTGTAGTTTCCTGCAGAAAAATCATCTGGAGCAGAATGACATGCATGTGCGTATGCGTGTGCGTGTGTTTGTGTGTGTGTGTGTGTGTGTTGCTGTCAGCTGACACACAATAAGCAGAAAACTGCAAACTTTGCAGTTAGGCATGACTTTGTATTGCTCTAGAGAGGGTGATGTGTTGAGGCTCCCTCTTGAGAATAATGCCCAGAAGAGGCTGTGCACAGGCTGACAGGAGCTCTGCTAATCCTTACCTTGCCTCTGACACTTTCCTGGATGGATTCTATTGCTGGGACTCTGTGAGCAGCAGCTCCCTTGACAGCAGGAGAGAAAAGGGACCAAAAATTCCAGCTCTCTCATCCCTGTGTAACTCCTCACTGAGGTGACAGAATGCTCATCCTTCAAAGTGACACCTCTGCAAGTCACGTTCGTCACTCAAAGAAAGGTTGTTCCATCAGAGGGCGATGAGGGGGCTCTGTTTCTCAGTTTTTTAGTCTTAGCAGACAGCACAGTTACCAAGGTAATGGCGTAACATCCCATTTATCAGGTTCAGTGGGATGGTTGCAGAGAACAGTCTGTATTGCCTGTAGAACAGTTGAGCTGGTGTGCCTCTGAAGGATAAGGCATGAGGACAACATTCTGAGCCACGGAGCTTGAATGCAGCCCAAGTGTCTGCCTGCCTCCCTTCAAGGCTCACCCTTCTCTACTGTACTTGACTAAAGGGATGGCTTGTTCTACTTGGTTGCTACCTTGCCCTTAACCATCTCAGCACTACCCGGATTTTTGCTCAAGACTACAGGACTGTGGGCCTCCCTTCATGTTAACCTGCTCTACAGTGCTAGTCCCCCAGGGAAAAGATTATTTCTTTCACTGCTTTAATTCCTGCATTCCCCCACAGATTTCTTAACCGAAGACCTCTGTGCATACAGACCTTTAGCAATGGTTTTTAGGGAATGGAGAGAAAGTACAACATAGCATGGAACAGAGTAACATTGGAAATGGAAAAGCAGAAACTAATAATAGTGCTACTGTTACGTGTCTTAAACACATGGGATGTTTTTCAGGCTCCCTACCTTGTTAGGGATACTTTCTCTTTCCTTCTCGTCACTTCCTAGATGAACTTGTGGCATCCAAATGTACTCTTTATTTTTTATGCCTGGTTAATTTAGCTTTTCACAACTCCTTTCCCCTTTCCAAACCAGTTCATTGACCCATTTTTTTTTCCTGCCAAAAGCTTACGAAAGAGCTCTGTTAAAAGACATGGCCTTTGCAGAGGCCTCTACCTTTAGCTATACAAACAACCAATGGGAACTTTGAAATCACATCTTCTTCCCTCAAGATGGTAAGAGTCACATTCTTCAGGTGAACTCCTTTACCAGTTTTGGTAAAGGAAAGGAGAGTGATGGAATAATATATTAATTCTCTCTTTCTTTCTATGTCTTTCCTGCTATTTAGAAGAATAGGGATACAATTTTATCCCCTACATCTGACTTACATTAAGATGTTGACTTTTAAAAATTCCTACTTAAGTTTAGGAGAGAGACAGATCTTATTTAGGATATTGCCCACTTTATTTCTGGAAATCAATTCTGTCAACAACCTAAGTGAGCTTGGAAGCAGATTCTTCTCCAGTCGAGCTTCCAAATGAGAACACAGCCTACCCAACACCTTGATTACAGCCTGTGAGACCTAAACAGAGGATTCAGCTAAGCTATGCCTAGACCTCTAACCCACAGAAACTGTGCGATAATAATGCATGTTGTTTTAAACTACAATGCTTATGGTAACTTATTATGCAGCAATAGATAATGAACACAAGCACCTAATACCTCATGGAGTTGTTAGAATTAAATAGCTTAAAATATGAAAGGTGTTCAGAATAGGGCCCAGCACACAGTAAGCGTGTGATATATATTAGCTATTAGAATATTAAGTGATTTTGTAGATTTCCTATTATAGTCATTCAGTCTGCAATATTTATCAGGTGTTTACTATGTGTTTATATGATCCCTTTTTTCAAAGTCCTTACAGCCTAGTGGGAATACTTCATTAAACATATGTATAAATATAAGAAATCTCTGAAGGAAATATCCAGCATGCTCTGGGAAGATTTGTACAGGGACATAACATTGACTTGGGGTCAGGGAAGGATTCACTGAAGAAGTGATATTTAAGCAGCAGTATGAAGACTGCATAGGAATTAAAGTGAAAGGAAGACCTGCCTATACCAGTGCTTTCTGACAGAACATTCTGTGATGATAAAAAAGTTCTGTGTTGGTTCTGTCCAGCTCAATAGCCACTAGCCACATATGGTGATTGAGCACTTTAAATGTGGCCAGTGCAGCTAATGGGTTGACTTTTAAATTTCATTTAATTTTAATTCATCTACATTTAAATAGCGCTAAATGTGGCTAGTGGCTACAGTATTAGACAGTGTAGGGAAGAGGGAAAGTATGTGAAAGTATCCTAAGGCTGGAGAAAATGTATTTTATTTAAACAACTGAGAGAAGTTCAGTATGACTGAAGCTGAAACTGCACATATTATAGTTCTGTTGTTCAAACATCAACAATAATATTGAACACTTGCGCAGCACTTATTCTGTGCCAGATACTGTTCTAAGCTTCTGCCATATGAAAACTTATTTATACCTTGCAACAGCTGCATGAGTGAGATCTTTCATTACCTGCCTTCCTCTAACATACTACTTGCATTCAAAGGCACAGTGGGGTGAATTGAACTTGCCCATGATGACACAACTAGCCATTATGTGAGCTGGGCAGACTAGGTCTGGAGTAAGCACTTCACTATATAATATGGATTTTCATACAAAGAGAAAGGAATTGTAAGGTATGTTGGGGGCAGGAGACTCTTTGTGTCTCTCCATAGGCCACCATGCCTATGTATACTATAGAAATAAAATATCTTCTAGTGGAAAAAAAAGTTGCAAATTAATAAAAAGCCATATGCACATCTCATCAGCTCTTTTTGAGAAAACATGCTTTTATGTGTGATTGTATCTTTAGAAAAATATTTGATATGCCTACTGTTTATGATATCCTTACCACAGCATAGGGCTCTCCAACACAGAAGTTTATATCTTCTGTGTTTTGCTGTAACTTGATCAGTCATTTCATAATTATTTCCATGAAACTGGGGAGTCAATGGCATAGGGCACAGTTGTTATTATTTTTTGTTTTATACTAGTCATAATAGCATCATACTAATATAGTCATAACATCTATAATAATAGCATCTATAATAATAACATAATATAGTCATAATACCATCTCTGTATAAAATCTTGAAACTTTAAGAACTTACTTTCTGGTTTGCAAAGATAAATAATGGATACTTAGACCCGTTTCAGAGAGTTTCTCTCTGTATACGTTGGCATGAGGTGTGTAATACATTAGAAACTATGAAAAAAATGGCTTCTTCTTTTGTTATGAATTTTAACAAAACTCATAAACTATTCCCTTTGGAGAGATGGATTAGTATCAATGTCTCCTGAATGAAAAAGAAACTAAATATGGAAGAGTCCTCCAATCCATTTTGAATATTTTAACCAAATTACACTCTCAGTGGATATTTGTAGATTATGCCACCAGAGGGAGTGGGATTACATTTATTTATTTTTTATTGTATAACTAAACATACTCTGCTGTTTGATTTTGTGTTGAATTAAAGGTGATTACTTACATGACGAAAAGTCAAAGTCTGTTGAAGAAGAACAGATGCTCCAATCATCTTCAGCTTTGTCTAATTGGATTTCTGAAAATAAGAAGTGTCTAGAAGAGTTGCAGTTAGTTCTTTGATACAAAAGTATTCAAAATCTGTCAATATTATCAAAAGGCCCAGGGAGTGCTATAGTGGCTGCTAAATTTAGAAAATTTAGTACAGTATGGCTTAAATAATAAGAAAACCTGGGGCTACAATTTGGAAGCTGTTTTTATCCACGGCTATTATTATCTCCACCACCTGACCTGTTAGCTGGAGATGTTTCCTTTCTCTTTGCATCTGTCATTTTAAAGTTTAAAATTAGTTGGAGCTTGTAAATAACACAGACAATCAAATACTGTACAAAACCTTAGAAAGGAATATTTGTTAGAAAACAGACGGACCTAGAAAGACTAGAAGGTAAATAGCTGAAGTGAAATTATATTAGTACTTCAATAGGATCTAGGAAAGAACGGACCAAGTTAATACAAATCTGATTTTCATCTCTGCCATCTCAACTCTGCTTGTACATTAGAATTATCAGAGAAGATTTAAGATGATGAAGTCCCACCCAAGGACAATTAAACCAAAATTCCATAGGGTGGAAATTCAGTCAAAATAGAGAGAGCCTATTAAAACTTATATCTAAATTAGTAAATCTCCTTCAATTGTACATTTGATTATACAGTTAAAGATTTGCTTCTTTCTCTTTCTCATTTCTAAACACCAATCCATCCTTACTAAATTAAGTCCTTCCCAATCCCAGAGATTAAAAATCTTAAAATGATGACAGTACTTCATTTGTAGAGGGTAAATGCTAAGGTGAGAGTGGTGCTCTGTGTTAACTTCATTTGTGTGGTGGAGCTTTTGAGTGAGGAGCCTCTTGCAGAGTGACTACCACAGGGAGTCTTCATCACCCGAAGGCTGCAGTCATTTGACAGGAATGTTCTGCAAATATTAAACTGATGCTGTCCAACTTCCATCTTGAATCTACTGGCTCTTGCCCACAATAAGATTGTGTAATAAACAAATCTCACAGGCATGCAACTACAAACATTTATTTCTCACACATCTGTAGTCACATGGGGGTTGCCCTCATCTATGCCAGGCTTTGCTTCAAGCTTTCGTCTGGGTCTGTTCCATGTCGCATTCTTCTGGAATAAGTGGGCTCACTGCTACTGTTTCTCTTCCTCCTCCTTGTCCTCTTCCTCCTCCTCCCTTTCCCTCCTCCTCCTTCTCCCTTCCCCTCCTCCTCCTTCTCCCCTCCACTCCTCCTCTTCCTTCTCTCCCCTCTTCCTCCTCCTCCTCTTTCTCCTTATTCTTCCAAGGGCAGAGTTGCAAGAAGATATGTCTAATTGCACAAGCTCCTGCTTTTATCATACCATTGGCAAAATCAAGTCACAGGGCCAAGCCTGAAGTCAAGAGTTGGGGAGAAACGCCCAACATTTCATGGGTTGAGCTGCAGTATTACATGAGAAAGGGCATGGATACAGGGAGAGGTGAAGAATTTGGGCAAAAAAATTTAATCTATCACATTCTTAAAATCATGTTTTATTGCAACCTTTCACCTGAGTCAAATCTATGAGGCTTTCCACCCAAAGGCAGGAGAGGGTGTAAATTTCATCACTTCAGCAAAAAAATGGGCTGGAAAACTATGATTTGTGGAGAGAGATAATTTGTTTCATTCAGTTGATTTCCCTTTGAAAAACAAAGCCTAGGCCTGACAATGCCAGATTGTAGCATTTTCCCAGAGTATAGGGAAGATGGCCTCTCTGCCTATAGTAGCTTGGCTATGAAACATGGGGTTTCATTAAAACTAGATATAATGTCAGTGAAGTAAGGAAAAGCCCATTGTTTTCCATCTCAAGGCAAAGGGAAAATGAGGGAGAGACAGGAGTACAAAGCTAGGACAGGTGTGTTGATTCTTCTCTCTGGAGAGGTATCAGACAGGTGGTGGGAGGTGGGTGGGGCAGAGACACTTCTACCTGATTTTCACCTGGAATATGAAAATGGTCTTGGAGTGGCTGCCCTGCCCCAATCTCAGGTGCAAATACACCAAAGTGGGGGCACAGTGTAATTAGGCATGGAAGGGACTCAGGAGTTCCTGTAGTTTCTCCAGGGGGAAGGGGGATGGATCCGGGAGGAAGCTGAGATCAGAGCTAGCATGTCCTTTTCAGAACCATCAGTGGGGAGGGAGGGAGAGTACCACTCCCGTCTCCTCAGCCGGGGCTACAGGAGGACTACTTAGCCCAGGTCTGGATGAAGGGCATATGGGCGGCAGTGGTCACATGAAGACCCATCAAAAGCCAAGAGAACTCTGCATCTCTGCTCTCTCAAGAAATGCAAGCTAAACTTCTTACATATGCCCAGATGCTATTTTAGAAACTGGAAAAGAGGCATGGAAATAAGGAAGATGAGCAATTACTCCTAAATAATGAACAGGACCTATAGGGACTATTTAAATTATATATTTGATAAAGCTTTAAACCAGATTGGGTTAATTAGACTTTTTAAAAACCCCAAATCTACATAGCAGGGGCTCAAAAAGGAGACCAGATTAGTCACACACAAAATAAAGAAACAACACGTTCCTCTGCAGGACTGAGTGGCAGTGTAAGTGAAATTTGCAACCCTATTATGCAATAAATGTCATAATTTTATTAAGGGGAAGGGAAATAATATTTGTTTAACAGTCACTCTATTGGGCTTGTTTTCTTTATTTAATCGTTACAAAAACCCTTTCTGATAAATGTTATTATGCCCATTTTAAAAAATGGAGCCCATATTTTGGAGAATTATCTTAATCGTTTACATATAAGAGGCACAACAGATATTTCAACTATATCGACACCATGCCCCTTATTATATACATATATGGAATACTTCATTTATTTAAAATATGTATGTTGCTTACAACTTTTGTTTCACAACAAAATCCTGGTAGAGGGAAGTACTGGAAGGAGGCATCCATAGAAGGAGTAGGAGGCAACCTCATGATCTGAAAGTTCAAGAGAAAATCAACTCATAACAGATAAGTTCAGAGGTGTGCAAAAGGCACCTTAAGTACAAATTGTTTCTAGGGTCAGAATCTGAAAGTATAATGATCTGACCCTAAAGCTAATCAATGACATTAGTATGTTTAAGGGAAAAAAATGTGTGAGTTTGACATTGAGGAGGCAGTCAGCATGGGCTCTACACACATCAGAGTAGAGAGGGCATTTGTTCACAGTGTCAGGGATATTATGAGAATAATTCCATTAAATTTTGTAGCATTCGATTTTCTTTGCTTTGAATCTAGGTTTAGCAAACAAACAAATCTCTGATTATATTTTGACTTCCTATGTGAATCTGTGCCAATTTGTGCATTTTGTGTCAACCATGTCTCCCTTTATGAATGAATCCTTTAGCAATCCAACTTATTCATCAGTGTATTGTGAGTTTGTTTAATGTGAGTTCCTCTTCGAGGAGTCTGCTATGCTCTTAGTGTACCAACAAATTCAAGTTTCTAGACCTGCAAAGTTGAGAATCAAAATCTGAAACACAGAGATACACCAAGATAATACCACTCAAAGAGATCTCCAGACAATCTGCCCAGTGTCCTCCTGAATACATTCTGAGCACAGCTACAAACTTCAACACTTTAAATGATGTTTTATTGTTTTATTTAATGTAGAAAAATTAGTGTCACTGCCCAAATGTTGTATCTTCAGAGAAACTTTGTTTTAAAAGTGCTAGACATCAATGTCTAGATGTAAAATATAATGAAGTACTTTGTCATCAGTGTACCTCCAAATCAAGAGAAATATTAACTTCAACCTAGGGTCAAGAACTCTTGGTAAAAGCATTGCCAGGTAACTCTCCAGATGAGGCTGGGAGTTATCCCGTGATAGGGATTTTACTCCTTCTTGAGGTAGTACATTCTTCTTCGCACAGCCAGGGGGACCAATGGAATATGCCCCTTAAGTTGAGGAGAAGCCCTCAGTCCTTATTCCAGTTTTCATATGATAATACTATTTTACATGTATTGAGTTCTTACTACATGCAAACAAATGCAAATTGCTTTAAGTGCACCATCTCATTTTAGCCTCATGATAATTCTAGGAAGTAAGTTGTGTTTTTATTCCCATTTTACAAATGAGGAAACTAGAAACTGTGAAGCCCTGAAAATATTTCAAAAGATCTGCCCTTCCTTCCTTCCTTCCTTCCTTCCTTCCTTCCTTCCTTCCTTCCTTCCTTCCTTCCTTCCTTCCATTTCCTTTCCTTTCCCTTCCCTTCCCTTCCCTTCCCTTCCCTCCTTCCTTTTTTCCCTCCATTCTTCCCTCCTTCCTTCCTTCTTTAATCCCTCCCTGCCTCACTCCTTCTCTCCCTCCCTCCTTTCCTCCCTTCCTTCCCCACTTACTCTGTGCTAAATATAGAGTTTTATAATGGGGATATAAAGCAAAATACAGACTTAATCCTGGCTTTGTAAAGCTTACTGTCCAGTAGGAAGACAGACCTGTGAATAATCCTTGCAACAGAGCACCACAGGTACTGTGAGAGAAGTAGGTACCAGACACAACAGGACACAAAGGAAAGTGATTCCCATGCCGGCAGGGAACTCATTAAAGGTTTTAATGGAGGATGTGCTTGAACTGAGACTTGAAAAACATTCTCCTGGCAGGGAAATATGGTGGTGTTGAAAGGGGTCAGGGTAATGTGACTCTTCCAGGCAAAAGGAGCAGCAAAGTCAAGAGATGAGAAACAATCAGGAGTAGCTGGTCAGCTTGGCTGAAGCATATGGTTGGACAGATCAAAGCTGACATCCTCAGACTGAGGTGGAGGTAACAGCAGGGAACGCTATTGCATTTGCGGCAGTTGTTGAGGGACTCCTAGGGCTCAGGCTTGATGGTTTAGACCCTGGGAAGAGCCAGGCCCAGCGCAGAAGGATTAAGTTGTTCAGCTCCAGGGAAAGGAATGAGTCTTATTATGACCCCTAAGAGCAGTGTATTTAGCGACAAAGGTGGGATAGAACCTATGTTTTCTGACTTCCTACTGTTGCATAATGGGATGAGATCCTTAAACTCAAAATACTTTCTTGAAAAGTGCAATGCCAAGTACCTTGCAAAACTCCTTGAAATCTAAGATTTGGCAGTTCCTACTTTAGAATTTTTCTCGCCCTAAAATTCTGATCATGTTCTAAGGGCATAAAATGTTGGGGCCGCAATTGCCCATATTTCTTGTTTAGAAGTGGATCATGACTTGTTATCTGAGGAAAATTTTGGCCCTGCCTGGATGGAGATGGTAGAGATAGTATGTCCTTCAATATGGGCCTGAGTGCTGATTAGTCAGTATTCATAAAACAACATCAAAAAAATACCTTTATACTTGTTGTTTCTTAAAGAAGCTAAATAGATCTTCCTTGAAGTAGTGAGGTAGAACATTTGGCTCCAAGGACTTGTCTTTGATAACCAGTATTAATGAATTAATCAATTAACTTTGGAAATATCTATGAAGTGCCTACTCTGTGCCTGGCACTACACTAGACACTGGGAATGCAATAGTGAACAAAAACAAACAAACAAAAAAAATGGGGTTGTCCTTGTGGTATTTACAGTCTAGAGAGGGAGACAGACAAATAAGGACTTTCTTGATGAAGCAGCTTCTTGGTTGAGATGAGAAGGAAAAGTCCCAGACAAGGCAGAGGGCAAAGAGTTGAGGGAGAGAGTGTTCCAGATAAAAGGGAACAGCATGTATAAAAATCCAGAGGTGAGAAAGTGCATAGCTTTTTCAGAGATCTAAAAGGAGTTCATTCAGGATGTTAGAATGAGGAGAGTAGTCACAGAGTTGAGGCTGGAGATGTAGACTGGGACCAAAGTCTGCAGTCAATGATTACGGGTGCGAGATTCATGCTAAGAGCCCTGTTGAACCATTCAGTTGTTTAAAGCAGAAGTTTGTTTTCAAGAAAGCAGGTTGGCTATCATTAGAAAAACAAATCAGAATAGGAAAAGATCAGATAGAAAGCTGTATGGTAATCCAGGCTAAAAGAAAGGTCATATCAACCTACAGAATGGAAGAAAATATTTGCAAACTATGCATCTGACAAAGGTCTAATATCAAGAATTTATAAGGAACTTAAACAAATCAACAAGCAAAAAGAAAACAGCCCCATTAAAAATGGGCAAAGGACAGGAACAGATATTTCTCAGAAGAAGATGTACATGCAGCCAACAAGTATATGAAAAAATGCTCAACATCACCAATCATTAGAAAAATGCAAATCCAAAACCACGATGAGATGTCATCTCATATCAGTCAGAATCATTATTAAAAAGTCAAAAATAGCTGGGCATGGTGCCTCACGCTTGTAATTCCAGCCCTTTGGGAGGCTGAGGCGGGAGGATCACCTGAGGTCAGGAGTTTGAGATGAGCCTGGCCAACATGGTGAAACCCCTTCTCTACTAAAAATACAAAAAGTAGCTGGATATGGTGGTGTGTGCCTGTAGTCCCAGCTACTCAAGAGGCTGAGGCAGGATAATTGCTTGAACCCAGGAGGCAGAAGTTGCAGTAAGCCAAGATCGTGCCATTGTACTCCAGCCTGGGTGACAGAGCAAGACTCCATCTCAAAAAAGAAAAAAAAAAAGTAAAAAAATAACAGATGCTGGCAAGGTTGTGGAAAAAAATGTAACACATATACTACTGGTGGGAATGTAAATTAGTTAAGCCATGGTTGAAAGCAGTTTGACAATTTCTCAAAGAACTTAAAATAGAACTACCATTTGATCAAGCAATCCCATTACTGGGTATATACCCAAAAGAATAGAAATTGTTCTATCATGAAGACACATGCTTGTGTATGTTCATTGCAACAATATTCACAATAGCAGACATGGAATAAACCTAGATGCCAATCAATGGTGGACTGGATAATAAAAATGTGGTACATACGTATCATGGAATACCACAGAGACATCAAAAATAAAAAGATTATGTCTTTTGCAGCAATATGGATGGAGGCTATTACCTTAAGTGAATTAACACAGGAACATAAAACCAAGTACTGCATATTCTTACTTATAAATGGGAGCTAAATACTGAATACACATGGACACAAAGAAGAGAACAATAGACACTGGAGCCTGCTTGAGAGTGGAGGGTGGGAGGAGGGTAAGGATTGAAAAACTACCTATCAGGTACTAGGCTCATGACCTGGGTAACAAAATTATCTGTACCGCAAACCCATGTGACACACAGTTTACCAACGGAACAAACCTGCACATGTACCCACTGAACCAAAAATACAAGTTGGAAAGAAGAAAAAAAAAGACGGGTCACCTGACCTTGGGTAGCGGAGCTGTAAAAGGAGAGAAAAAGACCTATTGGAAACTGTCTACAGTTCCTCATTAGGGATAATCGTTTACAGAGATTTCGCTGAAGGACAGGTAGCCCACTAGTTTTTAAACCTGGGTTTTAGATTAGTTAAGAATAAAGGGGCCCTGATCTAAAGTGCATATACTTTGTATATATCCAATGTTGTGGCTGTATTTAATTGTAAATTGAAATTTTAGATGAAAGTTTATGAAAATTTAAGAATTTTTCTTCACTTATTAAGCAAAAACACGCATTTCTCAATCCATTCTCAAGAGTATAGCTTGAACACAACCAAATTCTTTAATCTTAAGCTCAATAGTAATGTTTTTGTTTTTATAAGAAGTGACTTATTTTCGCCTAGTAATTCTGTAATTTTTATATGGCAGAATCTTTGAGTATTTGGTTGCAAATAGACATTCTAAAAATATAAATGTGGTTATATTGGGTTAGTCTTTTTCTGAGTCACAGAAATAACTCCCTCGTGCTCTCATTTTTTTCAACAGCCAGGTTTTTTATTATATACAAGAAATATGAATTTAAAAGATGTGTTCATGTCCCTAAGAAACTAGAAATATAGCAAAGATGGAAGGCAATCACATCTTCACTCTGTAGTATGATAAATGCCCCCACAAAGGGTAAGCAGAAAGGGTAAGTTAGAATGCTGTAACTTTTCCCTTTTCATCTTGATTGTAGGAACAGCCCTGCTATGTGAAACTTACTGCATTGCTTTGTTCTATGTCTGATTGCACCAACATTATGCAGACCCAGCATGTGTGGGTGTCTGACTCCTTCCTCCCCATTCTGAAGTCAAAAGGTTTGGAATTACATTTCATGCAAAAGGCTGCAGTTTCTATTCAGACCAAATCTTACAGTCGCAGGTAAACTTTTAATGCCAGATTTTGCTTAATGAAGTTACTTCCGCATTGCTTCTGTTAACCCATGGTTGGAAGATTGCTTTGCTAATCTAGAATCAAGGAATTCTATCAAAAGACACACTCTGCAGAAAGGACATTCTCATCAAGTCTCTGATCAATCTGCTTAACAACATTGGCATTGATTTACTTTAGTTAGATGTAGCAGAATCCAAGAATGGCCACAATTGTTTGCAGCAATCTCACCACGAGGCAAAATCCATTTCTCCACCCAATCAATCTGAGTTAACCTGCAACTTACTTTGGCCAATAGAAAATGACAGAAGTAAGTTCTGAGTCTAGGCCTCAAGAAGCTTTGCATTCTTAAATCTTACTCTTGGAATTTTGCTGCTGTCATGAACAAGCCTGGACTAAACTGCTGTGTCATGAGATATGTGGCCCAGTTATCCCAAGCTCCCATCCACTAGACATGTGAAAGAGCCTATCCTAGACTATTCAGTCCCCAGCTGATCTACCTGCTAACCACAAATACATAAGCAAGCCCACCCAGGATCAACCAAGCCTGGTCAGATTAGTAGAACCATGCAGGTGACTAATAGTTCATGAGAAGTAATAAATGGTTGTTCTTTTTTTTTTTTTTTTTTCTTTTGAGAGGGAGTCTCGCTCTGTTGCCCAGGCTGGAGTGCAGTGGCGCGATCTCGGCTCACTGCAAGCTCCGCCTCCCGGGTTCACGCCATTCTCCTGCCTCAGCCTCCCGAGTAGCTGGGACTACAGGCGCCCACAACCGCGCCCGGCTAATTTTTTGTATTTTTAGTAGAGATGGGGTTTCACCGTGGTCTCGATCTCCTGACCTTGTGATCCGCCCGCCTCGGCCTCCCAAAGTGCTGGGATTACAGGCGTGAGCCACCGCGCCCGGCCATGGTTGTTCTTTTAAGCCACTAAGGTTTGGAATTGTTTGGTATGCAGTAAAAGTTAGACAATAATACTACTATTTTGACATTACTGCAGTGGTAAGTCCTAGTGAACTTCAGAGCAGAGTAGGATGAAGAAAGGAAGGAAATTAGAGAAAAAGAAAGAAGATAACATGTGCTCATCACCTTTGCATGCCCAGCTGATGATTTCTTTACCTGAACCAATGATGAAACAAATAAACAAGTCTCCTGAATATTTCAGTAGGAGATTACATAAAGAGGAGATTCAAATCTTTGAATTAATTAGAATTCACAAAAGATTTGTCAAATTGAGCCCATGTTGTTAATGGCAGTGAATGTTGACGATGTCAACTCCATAATAAGAAAATATATATAATTCCATCCATTTACTGTTATGTAAAGACACCATGAAATAAATTATTTATTTATTTATTCCACTGCCTCTTCCAAAAGATGAGGAGTAACAGTTGACAGATTGGATAAGTAATCAGTTACTGATTACACCAGAAACATAACTCACACAGATTTTGGAAAACAGACATCGTCTTGGATTTAAATTTAACAGAACCCTTGATGGGCATTCCTTCTGTCTGCCAACCCCAGGGCTCAGCCAGAGGAAGATAGAAAGAAGGAGAAGAAGGGAAGCATATGGCCTGATTTGGAAAGGTGGTGGGGAGGACTGGGAACATCAGTAGATATGATCTGATTGCACATAAGGAGCAGTTAGAAAGTCACACAGCAGAAGGTGGCATTGCACAGGGTCAGGGAAAGATGATCCACTGAGAGTGAGAAGGGCTGCCAGAGACTCATCGAGGGGCCTCTGAACCATCTGTTTAGCCCTCTAGCCTCAGTTTCCTTCTTTGCAAACTTTGCACTGGGCAAGTTATTACATTTCTGGTCCTGAGACAAGTCAACATATCTTGAGTGTTTGTGCCTTGCTCATACTTTGAGAAAGTGATCCTAGGCTTCTGATGAAAACTTTTGTTTGTTACAAAGATTTCTTCAATCTTTAATGTGTTTTGATTGCCTGGTATGTGACAGGTACTCTGAGACGCACTGGTCATACCATGGTGAACCAAATACAGTCACAGACTTTGAGGAACTCAAGTATGCAGTGTGGAGAAGATTACACAGCAGGGAAAGAACTATTTTGGAGCAAATACCTGGCTCCTCCAGGAAGGAGGATGGGGTTAGCAGAGAAGCTTCTCAGGGGAGAAAATCCTTTTGAAACAGCTGAGGGAGGAGCAGTGCTAGTCAGATGAAGACGCATTTGTAGGGATTATCCAAGCATGGGTGTTCTTATCACTTGGTTCTACTGCATAGAAGCAAGTAATACTTACATCCAAATAACTGTGTACTTAGAGCACTTTATTAGCTTAAGAATGTAAATATTTTAGGGCTACTTTGAGATTTTACAAAACTTTTTATGTACTCGTTGTCATGGAACGCTGTTTTATTATTTATGAGAACATGGAAAGACAGAAGAATTAGAGACCTTTAGTCAGGCTTCATCACATTCCATGGAAAGGAGATAATTGCAATTAGTAAAAAGATGAATGTGCAGGCAGGCAGCACACTCCAGCACATTGCACATAAAACAAGCCGTGCTGGTGAATAAAGATCTGGGAAAGGGTTTTAGGGTTTGTCATGTGTGTGTATGTGTGTTTGTATTCATTTTAATATTAGTAAATTATATTTCGGAACACTTGGAAAATGCAAGATTACTTATAATTTCACTCCTCTTACCACCATTTTTTTGTATTTTGAATATCTTAACTATTTTTCCCCTGCATTAAAAATATGTAATTGTAGTAGATGTCTGTAACCAATCTAGAATTCTGATTTTTTTTACCACTTAATATTAGAACATAAAATTTTTCTCATCACTTTGTAGTCTTCATAGTAATAGCCATAATTTTAATATCTAAAGTGTATTCTACCCAGTGGATACATTGTGATTTTCTAAACCATTTTCCTATTTTTGGGACATTTGAGTTGATTACATTATTTTATTATTACCAGTGATGCTATGATGAATACCTGGGTGGCACAGGAATATAGAACTAGTAGAGATTTTAAATGTTACTTGAGGCTCTTTTCCCCTTTGGAATTCAGAAGAGGACTTTGTTTTTTTCACAGCACAACTGGAGAAGTTCCAGTGAGATAGACTGTAATGCAATTGACCCTTCCTGGGATAATGCTATGGGGTAGCCCGGGGGACTATAACAAGTTCTGTTATACATTTATGGATAACAGGGGAGAATCAAACCCATAATTTCCACAATGGAAATATTTAACTCGAGGTTTATACAGTCCATATCACTGAAATGGACAATGGAAAGTGTGGCTGCAACTACTGTTACAGCTGCTGATATCCATTGCAAACATGGCCAGGATTTCTCCACTTGGCTTCCCATTCAAAATTTGGAATGGGACCGCGCGCGATGGCTCACACCTGTAATCCCAGCACTTTGGGAGGCCGAGGCGGTCGGATCACGAGGTCAGAAGATCGAGACCAACCTGGCTAACACAGTGAAACCCCATCTCTACTAAAAATACACAAAATTAGCCGGGCGTGGTGGCGGGCGCCGGTAGTCCCAGCTACTCGGGAGGCTGAGGCAGGAGAATGGCGTGAACCCGGAAGGCGGAGCTTGCAGTGAGCCGAGATCGCGCCACTGCACTCCAGCCTGGGTGACAAAGCCAGACTCCATCTCAATAAATAAATAAATAAATAAATAAATAAATAAATAAAAATTTGGAATGGGTGCTGTGATTGGTGGAGCAGGGATATGTGCCAGTGACCAAGTGGTGAGACTAGGAAAATTGGCATCTTAACCTGAGCTCTTTGGAAAAGAGAGCCTGAGGCAGAGGCAGGGGTTTATGTACTAGTGTATATATATGAGGGCATGTGACTGAGCTGACCATAGTTTAGCATTAAGACTGAGCAGTCTGACTAATTGTACAGTCTTGTGGGCAAGAGGCTGCATAAGTGACAGCTTCTCAGGGAAGTCCATTCAGAATGGAATGGAGAATTTATACCCTAGCTCCTGTTTCCCATGGTCACAGGTTTGCCCACTGTGACATCTGTCCCCTGCACTTTCAGGTTGTTCGTGCTTGAGCCAAGCAGATGCACTTTCATGTCTCAGCACCAACAAGGAAATGCTGGTGCAGGAGGTTAGAAGTGCCCAGCATTGGCATGAGGTGAGGTGCTGTCAGGCTGCGTCTAGGTGAATCAATGGCAATCCATACAGGGTGGTCACTGCAAAGGTTAGACAAAAGAAAATGAATTGGAGCATGAAAGTTATTTGGTGCAATCTTTTTAGCTTCTCTCTTGAAAGGTATGCTCTTTCTGTTAGGAGCCTCCTCTAGCATCAGCTGGGTACTAAAAAAGAAAAAAAAAAAAAGGACAAATGTCCACTTTTGTACCTCTGTATTATTTCAGGGCATTTAAAGAGCAAGTTCTATTGATGGAAATCACAGATACTGAAAATAATGATGAAATAAAACCTTGTTAATATATTTCCTGCAGATTGATAGTTCTTGAAATTAAAGACAAAGTCATTTCTGAAATTGCTTTTGGCAATAGTTGTCATTCAAGATGTGGATGTATTGAACGTGTATTCTGGAGTCTCTGTTTTATGGATGCATTCTAACGAGTTTTAAATTTTCTGTTCTCTCTGATTTTCTGTGCCACTCATAATGTTTCTTTCCAACAATTTGTTTTGTCTTCTGTATGATTTATTGATGAATTGCTTCGAGAACTAGTGATCTTAGACATACATAGTATGTCTTTGGAAAACAAAGGATAAAGAGAATAGAATTTGAAAATTAAATGTAGTGTTTATGGAAGGAATTAAAACTCTTCAATTACAGTGTTTAGTAACGTTACTTTTTATGTATTAGAGTCATCCTGAATGCTGATGGTCATGGGGTCAGAGGGAAAAAGAGAAAACCCTTGAGTGTCTCATATTAGCTCTGACTGAGATGATAATTGTTTTTTTGTTCACAACCAGAATTAGTCACATAGCCCCCCTACAACCACAAGGGGGCAGGAAGTGCAGTCCTGTGGTATGCCTAAAATGGGGGAGAACCATGACTACTTGGCAAACAGTAACAATGACTACCACAGCAGGGTTGGCATTTTTAGCAGTTAATGTTACAGAAAGCTTGTGTGACAAATAATATGCAGCAGGTTTGAGGCCGTGGTGTGCATGGCATTTTTAGACGTTTAAATTACAGAAAGGCTTATTTGTAAAATGAATATGTAGCAGGTTTGAATGTATAACCACCAACACAGCTGTTCAAAAGGGTTTAAAAGAATCTTTATTTGCTTTAAATTACTGTAAATCTTACTCTGAGTCCCTATTCCTCATAAAAATAGTGGGCAATGCAATCTCAGTCTTGTTGGGGCTCCCCTGCTGCAGACTTACATAGTCAGGGGAGATATTTGGCTTAGCTCAGCATCAGGGAGGTCTGATCTTCAGTCCACTGGGCGTTGCTGAAATGTGCAATAGTCAAGCCCACAGGTGATCCCTCTGGGGCTGGGGACTCTGCTGCTTCTGGACAAGATGGGAGGCACCAGAATATCTGCTGAAGCTGGGAAGCCTAGTGGCTAATGGCCCTGCCTCCCATGGAGCATCACACTGTGATCCCTCTGAGGTTGCTCCACTTCACCAAGCAGGATCTGAGTGCCTCCCACCCCTGGGGACTAACAGCCTTGGTCCCTTTCCCAGTCTGAAGTCAGCTCTTCCTGTGCTCACGCTTCTTTAAAAGACAAGAACTGCTGATCTTGAGCAGCTTCTCTTTCTGCAAAGCACTGAACTTCTGAAGCCACTGATTCCATTGGCACACAAGGTCTGCCTCATGGGATCATTGCTCATGGTTGAAAGAATTAAAGGAGACCTGTAAAAGCAATTGCCACAGTGAAGTTCTGAGAGTGTGAATGAAAAGTGAAAGTGTGAATCAACTCCAGTAAAAAACAATGGACAGAGCAGGGGTGGGGCTAGGAGAAGAAAATTAATATTTATTGTGTATACACGACGTGCCAGGCCTTCATAAAATATATTAATATGTGGTCTCACTTAACCATCACAGCAATACTATGAAGTAGAGTATAAGCCCATTTTACAGAGGAGGAAACTGAAGCTCAAAGGGTTCTATGTCTGCATAAAAAATAGTACTGATAGCTAATATTTATGATGCTTACTATATGCCAGTCACAGTTATAAGATCTTTATGAATATAAACTCATTTACTTCTCATGATAGTTCCACGATATAGGAACAATAGGTGTATATTTCTACTTTAGAGATGAGAAAATTGAGTCATAGAGATTTCAAAAGATTTACCCAAGGTCACACAGCTAGAAAATGATGAGGTCGGAAATGACTCCTGGCAGTCTGCTCCAAAGTCCATGCTTTAAACCACTATGCTGTACTGCTGAGTACAGTATAATGCTGTAGGGTGAGGGAGAAAGAGAAAGACAGAAACAGAGAGAAACATACAGAGAGATAAACAGACACACACAGACTCAGAAAGACAAAGACAGAAAAACAGACAGACTGAGAGAGAGGGAGACACAGGGAGAAACAGAGACACACACACACACACACACACACACACACACACACACAGATCAAAGACAAATTCTAACATTTGAATACATATGTTGAAATTACTTAAGACTTTCTCCAAAGAGGTTCAGTGCCTTTCCAAAGAGTCGAGCCTCAAAATTAGTCCCGGGTTGTAGGCTGGCACCTGAGGTCAATGAAGAGAGTGGACTCTGCCCTGACTTCTCATACAGACACCTAGCCCCTTTGAACTGAAAGGTAAATTAGCAATGTCTGCCATTGCCTACAATTGAAACAGAAAGGCTGTGTCAGCATTCCAAATGGGGTGGCTGATGACTTGGCAGTTAAATACTCAAAACAACTTCCCTGAAAATGGAATATTAAGAGCATGCTTTTTCCTTCTCAGATGTCATTTCTTATCACCTGGTTGGCTAGAAGCCAGATGCTTTTAAACACTAACACTGTTTAAATTTCTTGGGGTGAACTCTTTGTAAACAGTGCTGGTGTTTGTACAAAGTAACATTGGCTCTTGACTATAAAAGCTTAAATATTCTTGGCTCTCCAAGCAGCCAAGTTACTCTTAGCCCAAGGAGATAGGTACACTATATTAATTTCCCAGAGGGGAAAAAGGATCATTTCCCCTTCTTTCAGCATCTTTCAGTGGTAACTTCAAATAGGTGAATAGAAAGATTAGGTGTCTTGGTGCCACAAAAAGAGGACTAAAGCCCAGATTTTCTGATCCCTATCTGCTGATTAAAGTACTGAAGACTAGATTCCATGGATTTTATTTTTCTAATCCTTCCGAAGTATATAGACTGATGTGGTATTTTCAGACTGCTTATTTTTGAATAAAATTTATACCCAGTGATCATATTTAGTTTTAATGTTATTACTTGGTATAGCTATTCTAGCATCAGACACAAGGACTGTAAGTGATCATCCCATGAACTACGTTACAAATGATTTGACTTTTTTAAAAAAAACAAACCAAAAAAACAACATGAATAACTCATTGTATACTCAATTAGTATAAATAGCTAATCTGATATGATCAGATGATCAAAATACATATGGCTCATATAACAAAACTCATCTGGAATCACAGATCGATACCCTGTGCTTGATGCATTAAAAAATTCCCGAAAAGCTGCACAAAAAACTAATTTTGTTTTATAATAAATCGAATTATAATTTTACTAGGGAAACTGGCTATGTGAAGGGCTATCATGATAAACTATTTTATGAATCAAATAACCACCTTCAATCTTCATTTATTAAGTTATGTCTTTTCTTTATTCTTTCAGAATAGATTTGAGGCACACATTGCAGCTCATATTTTGTAAATTTGAATATTTGGGTCTGTGAAAACTGGTAGACTAAACATGCAAACATAAAAATGCTTTAAAAATTATCCTTCCTTCTGCCGAGTGTGGTGGCTCACGCCTGTAGTACCAGCACTTTGGGAGGCCGAGGTGGGTGGATCACCTGAGGTCAGGAGTTCGAGACCAGCCTGGCCAACATGGTGAAACCCCATCTCTACCAAAAATACAAAAAAATTAGCCGGGCGTGGTGGCGGGTGCCTGTAATCCTAGCTACTCAGGAGGCTGAGGCACGAGAATCACTTGAACCCAGGAGGTGGAAGTTGCAGTGAGCCGAGATCGCACCATTGCACTCCAGCCTGGGTGACAGAGTAAGACTTTGTCTCAAAAAAAAATTATCTGTTCTTCAAAATAATTTCTGTAAATTGTTAATAATGTCTAAAATGACTATTGAAAGATTAAAACATCTTTTATCATATATGCCAAAGAGTGCTCATGACTAGCAGAAATTTACCTTTGACAGTTTATCAATTTATAATTGTAGGATTTCAGTTCCTTCCATTAAAATAAAAGTGTGTCCTAGATTATAGCACTTGCTGGCATTTACTATTTTGGTCATCCTATTACAGATGATTATAGAGAGATTTGTAAGTGCTTTGCTATTTTAAAATTTATTTCCAGGTCAGTCTGAAAATTTTTACTTTTTCAAAAGTAAACATAGACTCTTGTGGGTATGTTTACATTGTAGTATTTAAATTTATGCTGAATTTACTGTTTATATGAATGATCAGATCCAGTTAAATACATTTTTATCTACTTCTATGGAGATTTCTGAAAATAAAACAAAAGTAGGAAGAAGGCAATGACTTACACAGTAATTGTTATTTATAATTTAAGTACATTAATTATGGCAAGATAAGTTATAAGCAATGGGACAAAACCACTTGTTTTTAAAGTCTATGCATATATATGTGTGTGTATGTATGTGTATATATATTCCTGTTACACTGGAAGGTTTCTGCTTGAATTGTTTCCTAATTTCTCTCTTACTGATATATAGATTAATGTGCTACGGATTATGATGGCTATTATCAAAATATATAATACATGTAATATGGGAAAGTTTATCTTTTATAGAAACTTTAAACAAAAGTGATATTTAAAATTATATGTGAACACATTTTACCATGTGTAATACATGCATTCGATATAATTTTGCCACAGAAATAATAAAACTAAAAAAAGTGTGCTGAATATTATTTCATGTGGGGGGTGTAAAGGCATAATGCTTTCATTTTTGCTTTAAATGGATAGCTCCCCATCATTGCACTAGTGTTGGTTTTTCCTTTCAGTTCCTTCTGACCTTTAGCTCTTTCCACCCTTCCATTTTTCCTAGCCCAGAAAACAGGTGTAGGAGGAAATTGGTTTCTTTATAAACTCTCCTTCCAGCCACAATAATCTCAGATTGACTCCACTCTGAAGATTCCATGCTAAGCTTTGTGTTTGGATGAAAACCCAAAACATATTGTAAAATTTAATATTGCGTTTTCATGTGCTTAAACCTAATTTACCTTTTAGAAAAAAGGTTTGCGTATTTCTTCCTTCTTAAGGGCCCACACACAATGTGGAAAATGCTTGGAGGCAGGATGGTGCAATAGGTTCTTTGGAGGTTTCTGGGAGGAGCATTGAAGTCGACTTATTTTTCTCTTTTTTTTCTTCTCCTTAAGCTTTAGTGATATGAAACCTGGCAGGGATGTCTTAAGCCAGCTCTGTACGGAAGGTGGACCTAAATGACCTCTAAGCTGATGAGCTGACCCTCCTCTCTACTAACCCCCCACCTCCACCTTTTCATTTCTGAGATGAAACTTAGAAAATTATTATCTTTTTTTTTTTTTTTTTTGCAGGAAACTGTGTCTGCAGACTATGAACAGAGGAATTGTCTCCACTGCTCACTGACCTTAACCCACTGGGTCTCTGGCTAAGGCAGAAGAGACACACACGTGAGGAGAGGGTGTTTGCTCTGAACACAGAGTTTCAAGGACGTTCTGCTCAAATGGAAAGACTCTAGACTGTAGCTAAGACTTTCACTCGTCCAGATATTTACAGTTTGAAGGACTTCCCTCCTGATATTTTTGGCAATAAAGAGAAAATCATTTCTCCTCAGAGCATTTGGAATTGGTAAAATAAGCGTGCTGTGTGCAGCTGAGTCTTCCAAGCCTGTGACATTTTTCAGTGGCAGGATGGAAGGTCTGTATGGACAGTCAGACTTGAGTGCTTGAACACTTATGAGTCTTTCCGTCTGCAAAACCTGGATAATCACTTCATATACCACCTGCCAGGAACTAATTTTCTTGTTATTTCATAAAAAAAGATTCCCAGTTTTCTAGACAAGTTGCAAGGACTAACTAACACCGGCGGGAAATGCTTGTATATCAGCAGACCAGACGTGGTGTAGACGCCAAGCATGGCCCGAGTCCCGGGGAGCCCCAGAAGTGTCTTCTCCCTGAGCGACAGCGTTAATTCCTCGCATTGACAGCTATGAGTACCTCTCGGGTTTCTCCCACCCCCAACACCCCTCTCTGAGCCCCTGGCCACCGTCACCTTCTCTTCTCTTCCCGCACTCACCAGACCAAACATCCCTTTCATCAGGTGGGGTTGGGTTGTCTACTCTTCGGGAAGGAGCGCGCAAGGGTTAATGATGAAAGCTGGTGACCAGGTGGGGCGCCCACACCCGCCCCCGGCCACGGTGGGCGTCGGAGGTGAGGGGGCGCTATTCGGGCAGCAGTGCTCCGGGTGGCGCGCGGGAGAGCTGCCAGGCTGACAGAGAGGCCGGCCCGAGTGGGGGCCTCTCGGTCGCCGCCGCCGCCACCGCCGCCGCCGCCGCCGCCGCCGCTGTGATGCGGAGCCAGTGCTGCGCCGGGCGGTGGAGTCAGAGCCCGGGCGCGGGAGCACGAGCTGCAACATCAGCACCAGCGGCGGCGGCACCTGCACCAGCTCCGGGGCCCCGCGCTGCGCTCTCCGCCCCGCGGCACCCGGGGCCGCCGCCCCGCGCTCTCTATGGATGTCAAGGCGGCCCCCAATGGGGTGGCCACTATCGAGGACCGGATCCTGCGGATCACCGGCTACTATGGCTATTACCCAGGTTACTCCAGCCAGAAAAGTAAGACGCCGCGGGGCTGCCCTGCGCGAGGCGGGGAAGGGAGGTGGGCACGCAGGGGTGCCGCGGGGATGCGGACGGGCGGGCGCGCGGTCCGGACACCTGCAGCCCTGCAGGCGCTGTCAAAGCCGCCTTCCCGGCGGCGCGGACCCTGGGGGAGAAAAGTATGTCCGCTGTCCTCGGTGCTGAACCGTGAGAGGGCAAGGGACCCAGCTGGGTGCGCCCAGGAGTTTGGAAACTGTCGTAGCCTTGCGGGGAGGTGCGGAGGGGACCGGGTGAGCGCTCCTGACTGCCGTCGGCCGGCTCACCCTGGTGGATTTACGCCCAGAGGAGGCTAACATGGCTGTTCACTTAGCGGAAAGTCAGCCCTACGGGCTACACGCCCGGAAAGACCCTACTGCGTGCGGGGCGCTGGGGACTCAGGCTGAGGAGGCTCCGGGGTGGGGCTGGCGGGGGCGGCCGACCCAGACGTGGGTCCCGGCGCTGGTGGGGTCAGCTCGTTCACTCCGGGCTGTTGAGACGCTGCCAGCGCGGGAGTTACTCTGGTTACAACATCTTTAGGAGGTTCTTCACCCTGGGCAGCGAAAAGAACCTGCTCAGGTCTTCCAGCCCCAGAGCTTGCAGCCAGAGACCCGTGCGGAAGACTAGGGGCTTGGCGGCGGGGGAGGGGGGGGGCGGTGGTCTGAGAAGGGGAAGAGACAGGGCCACCCGCACGTCGCGGCCACTGCTTTCTTCCAGCTAAGCGAGGTCATGCGGCGTGGATGCTTTCACGTTTCTGGACCAGTTTTGGTGGGAGGGCGATGAGGTGTGCTCTGCTTGCAGTCCCCCTCCCCCAGTACACAAACCCACTAGCTATATTTGCTGGGATTAGTTC
The DNA here is from genome assembly GCF_037993035.2 of Macaca fascicularis. NCBI lineage: Eukaryota > Metazoa > Chordata > Mammalia > Primates > Cercopithecidae > Macaca > Macaca fascicularis. The sequence goes on along the minus strand of NC_088381.1, from coordinate 125,701,141 downwards.
TGCTAGCGACTGAAGTGCAGCTCATTTTTCTCCGAATTGGAGGAGTAGCTGCGGTTTAGTTTCTATGCAGGTGGGCTTTTGCTTTTTTCTTTATCAATGCATTTCTGTCGCAACAGATGGAGCTTAATTGATGTTTTTGCCATTATTTTTGTCAGAAGCTTGGAAGCTCCTAGAAGCATTTCTGATTCGTATTTTTCTGTGACATTTGGGGTGCAATCAACATTACAGTTTCTATGAAGCGTGGGACCCCAAAAATTCTGGCACAAAGACAAGAAAACACCATTTTTTTCATGTAACTTTCTCCCCTACCATGCTTCCTCTCTATTGAATAATAATTCAAGAGCTTTGTTCCGTGGGCTGTTCTCACACAGATATTTTCTAGTTCGATATTTCATTTGGTTTCAGGAAATGCCTATCTGATTTGGATGGTTTCTCTCTAGCTGTTTTTAGCATTAGGGGCTTAAATTATTCATTTTCCATACAAAAGTAATTATAAAGTGTTAGAATTTTCTGGAAAGAAAATAACACACTGTGGAATGCTCTTTGAAATCCCTGTACTATACACTCAAAAACTTCTCCTTTTTTATTGGCAAAGGATTTCTTTTTTAACCCTGGAAACATAAGTAAAGGAACTAATATACCTTGTGGAAATTACTTGACTTTCACCTTTGAATATTTTAATTAGGAACCATGGGATTCTAGTGGCTTAGAGAATGTAGAAGCTGTGTGTGAAATTAAAAGACTCAGGGTAGTTTATTATTGTAATTTTTATGACAATGGGACTTTGGCTAACAATGAACAACCCAAAAAGAATACTGAAAAAGTGACATTTTAGATAAGGACATGTTCATATTATATTTTTGCACTTGCTCAAATAGCTGCACATGCTTCATTTGCAATACAATAACAGGACAAAAACAGGGAAGAGCACTGGCCAAGGCTATAACTGGAAGCCAAAAGGGATAAAGATTAACTTGGCATGGTTATTTGTGATGGGCACTTACCTACCTAAGTTTAGACCATAGAGTTAAAAGAGTGAAAGCAGAGAATCTCACAAGAAGAGAGAATTAAGTGATAGTCAGATAAATCTCAGGATGCTCATGCTTTTGGAAGTAGAGAAAGATTGCTATTTTGCACAGTGAGAGATTGAGAGAGGAGAAAGCTGGAGGAGGGCCAGGGAACCGAGCACCATGAAATAATCCTGTCCTAATGCAGGCTTCAACTAGTAAACAAACACTGAAGCAAACCAGTACAATATGGTCAATTGATTTGGCTATTACAGAGAATGAGCAACAGCTTACGGGAAGTCTGGAAAAATATACTTAAAAAAAGGCTACAGTGATGAACATATAATATGTGAAAGCAAGGTGACTTTCTCATTTTCTGTCTGATCATATATGAGGGACAATCTCTAGATATCTATGCCATTTATGTTTTTAGAGATAGATGGGGACTTACATCTAAGAAAATGCACTGAAGATCAAGCCTTCTGTTAATGCATCCTGCTGTTTGCTTGTACCTTGTCCAGAAAAAATTCTAGTAGTCGCGCTGATGCAAAAAAAGAAATATATTAGAATTCAGAGAAATGAAGGTACTTTAATGGACAATAGGGCATTTGTTTTATCTATACTCTTCAATTAATGAACAGTTATTGAGTAAATATAAACAAGAAATCTGGATACAAAGATGATTAAAGGTGGGTGCAGTGGCTCATGTCTGTAATCCCAGCACTTTGGTAGGCCAAGGCAGGAGGATTTCTTGAGGTCAGGAGTTCAAGACCAACTTGACCAATGTAGTGAGACACTGTTTCTATATTTATTTAAACATTTTTTTTAAAAAGATGATTAATGCGTAGTGTGGTTACTTAGGTAGGGAATAGATTCATTCATTCAACAAGTGTTAATTGAGCACCGCCTATGTGTCAGGAGTACATCAATGAGCAAAACAGACGGAAGTATTTTCCTTTTAAGAACTTAAGTTCTAGTGGGAGGAAACAAGACAATAAACAAATAAACAAGTACATAAATTATTTAGTACATTTCAAGGTGATAAGCGCCTTTTGAAAAGTTACAACAGGATAAAAAGGATAAGATATTCTAGGGGTAGAGATTGTCACAATTTTAAATAGGCTCATCAGGGAAGTCCTCATTGAGGAAGTAACAATTGAGCAAAGACCTGAAGGATGTCAGGGAGTTAGCCATATGGACATCCAGAAGAAGACATTCTGGGCAGTGGGAACAGCTAGCGTAAAGCTCTGAGGTAGAGTGCAACTGGCATGCTGGAAAAACAGCAGGGAGGCCTGCATGGCTGAAGTGCAGTGAACAATTGGGAAAGTGGTTGGAGATGAAGTCACTGAGGATCCAGGAATGCAGGTAAAGGAGGGTCTTAGAGGTCATTGTCAATCCTTTGACTTGTATTCTGAATGAAATGAGCATTTGAAGAGTTTTGAGAGAAGAGTGATGTGACTTGACTTATCTTACACAAAGATCAGTCTCACTGCTGTACTGGGACAGGGTGAAAACATCTAATTAGTATGTTATTGTGATAACTTAGGTGAGACATGATGGTGGCTTGAACCAGAGTGGTAGCAGTAGAGGAAGAGAAAGGTGGTCAGAGTCTGCATATATTTGAAATTAGAGCCAATAGGGTACCCTGATAGATTGGATATTGTATCTGTAAGAAAGAGAGGAGTAAAAAATGACTGCATCTTTTCTGGTTTGACTAAGTTTGGGTTGCCATCAGCTGAAATGTGGAAGGTTTTAAGGTAGAGAAGCTTTGGAAAGGGGTGGGGGAGTGGATTGTCAGGGGATAAGGATAACATTTTAGAGATGCTAAATGTAATTGGAGATGTACAGTAAGCTTACAGTTCAGAGTAGATGTCTGATTGGAGATATAAATTAAGGATTTGCCAGTACTTGGGTGGTATTTAAGGCCTAAGACTAGATGAGACCTCCAAGGAACGAATGCATATAGAGAAGAGAAGAGGCAGGATTGAATGTTGAGACACTCTGACATTAAGAGGTTCAGGAGAAGAAGAAACCCATTAAAGGATACCAGGAAGGAGCATCCAGGGAGATAGGAGGGAAACCAGGAACATGTGATACACTGGAAGCCAGTAAAAAAAGAGTTTCAAGGGGAAGAGATTAGCTGAGTCCAATGCTATTGAAAGGTCAAGTAAAATGAAGACCGACTGAATTTGACAATTGAAGGTCATGGGTGATCTTGACAAGAATGTTGACAAGAGCACATAAGGATAGGTAAAATGGATTAGAATGTGTATAAGAGAGAGTTAGAGGGAAGAATTGGAAACTGTGAGTATAGATGACTCTGCAAGGATTTTTGTGCAAAGGGGAGAGAAGAAATGGAGGAAGCAGGCTCAAGAAAGTTTTTCTTTCTTTAAAGATTAGAGAAATAAGAGCATGTTTGCATGCAAATGAGAATGATTCAATAGAGAAAGAAAAATTAATGAAGTTGGAGAGATAGTGTACGGAAACTAGTGCACAAGAGAAGGGACATTGCCTTAGATAGGAACATGGATATAGGGTAAGTTGTGTGGGGCAGGTTTGGGAAAGTGTATAACTGAGATGGTGGGAGTCTTTTGAGGTTCTCTTCTGGTTGCTGCAGTCTTCTCCAAGTAGGAAGAGAGAGTCACCAAATGAGAATGAGGATGGTGGAGGATGTGATAGAGGCTGGAGGAAAGAGAAGGTGCGAACAGTTAAATAGGGAGAGTGAATGGACTGGAGAAGTGTGCTCAGGTTGTCTGGTAGCCTTAAGGGTCCATTTAAAGCTTTTGGTCACAAAGTTAAAGTGAGATCAGCCAGTATGTTGGCTCATTCATTAACACAGCAAAGGCGTGGAACAAGTAATGATAAGTATATAACCAGAGTTGCAGATTATCCAATGTATATTTAAAAATAGGGACAAGAGAGTTGTATACAAGAGAGTTGTGTTATTAAAATGGTTGATCACGGAATTTAAACCTGGTAAGCAGAGAAGAGGAAATCTAGGTAATTAGGAACAGAGAACAGATGGTAGGTTCCATGAATTAGAGGTCTCAGTAGAATCAAAGACTAGTGGAAGTTGGCTGGAAAGGTAGGAGGTGGTGAGTTTTATACTGTAAGAAATTTAATTCATTTCCATAAGTCAAATAAAAGGATAAATTCATTCATGTTTTATTGTATTCCATTATTGATATTTTTGGGGTGAGTATTCTTTTTTGTGTGTTTGTATAGGGAAACAGTGCGTTGATGTATGGTTGAATTAAACCCTAATGGTTTGGAAATTGATCATATCCTTAAACCTGCCAGCAACTGGCTCTGAGACCTGGGACACCACTCTGTGGACATTGGTTTTTTTGTTTGTGAAAAAGAGAGTTGAAATCACTGTTTTAGAACAGTCATGCAGTAGGTCAGCTTTGACAGCTTTCAAAACACTCCCACCTTCCCTGGAAAGGTATCAGTAAAGGAGTATATTTACTTCACCTGTCTTCACCTACCTTTGGTAAACAGTTGCCTCTCTTTGTTCTGTGCCTTTGTACCTGTTGGCCTTTTGTTTTTTCTATCCCCCATTAGTGATCAGTTTCTATGATCGTTGTCTATTGGGAGCTGCAATTTGTAGTAAATATTTTCTCTTTTACTTTAACACCAGCTCTGGTATCATCCCTACTTCAGAAAGAACTCTACCCACTTCTGGCTTTCTTGGTTCTCTGGGTGCTTGGATGACTGCCATGACTTAGCATTTCCCAAGGTTCTAGCTTCATCTGTTTCGTCTCACTGTCTGCTTTCCCTGAGTGAGCTCCTTTAATCCCACGGCATTACCATCTTTGGTGTATCTGTATTTCTAGGTCCACTTTTTCTGAACCCACACCCATATTTCAAAATTCCTTGGTGTATTCTACCTGAATGTCCTCCAGGCATGTCACACATAAAACCAAAATCATCATTCTGTCCTTAAAATGTGCCTTTTCCTCCTTATTATGCATTTCAGCTTCTAATGTCTATATCCAACCAATTGCCCAAGCCAGAAACTTCGAATTATCCTCAACTTCTGCCCTTTCGCCTTGCCCTATAATCAGTTAATGAATCCTATACGTTCTACCCCAGATAATGTGCTTTCCAGTCCTGCAGTCACTGCCTTCTTCCATCACATCTTTTGCCCAGCCTCAAGTCCTTCCAATCCAGCATACACACCTTAAAAATATTTACTTCTCCACAGTGCAGATCTGTTCATCTCACACCCCTGATCAAATATGTGAAGTAATTTTTCACTTTCTGTGAAATGAAGTTCAAATTACTTAGCATGCCACAATCTGAACCCAGCTTATATTGTTCTATTTTAGCACACATTTCTCCCCCTTACACCACAATCCTCTAATTGCCTAATATATGCTTAATGCAGAAAATCTGGAAGGCAGAGAGCAACGAGAGATTAAAACAAAATTACTCATAATTCCACTACCAGAGGTATTAGTGTTAACATTTTCGTATATACCCTTTCAGTCTTTTTTATGCCCATGGACACAGCAAGTGGCTTTTATTTTGTACTGAACATTTATCTCGTTGGTCTATATTGTTTGCAATAACTTAAATTTTCGTGTTATGCATGTAGTCTTCCATATATGCAAGCACTTTAATCTACTTCACCAATCACTAGTTGGTGAAGTATCACTAGTTTATTTTTAGTCCAACTTTTTCTTTTATTTCTCTTGCTCTCTCTCTCTCTCTCGCTCTCTCTCGTTCTCTTTCTGTCCCCAAGCCCCCTTCCTTTTTAAGAGATAGGGTCTTACTCTGTTACCCAGGCTGGTAGTGCAGTGGTGCAATTATAGCTTACTGCAGCCTCAAACTCCTGGGCCCAAGCCATCCTCCCACCTCAGCCTCCTGAGTAGGACTACAGGTGGGCACCATCACACTCAGCTAATTAATTAATTAATTATTATTTTTTGTAGACACCAGGTTTTGCTAGGTTGCCCAGGCTGGTCTCAAACTCCTGGCTTCAAGTGATCCTCCCACCTCGGCCTCCCAAAGCACTGGGATGACAGGTGTGAGCTACTGCATTGGCCCACCTTTTCTTTTTGATCTTATATCCCATAGGGTCTTCGCACACTCTGACACTGTGGTCATACTCTCATCATGCAGCTCATTGTTTTAATGACATTATTGTGCCCATGCTCTTTTGCTTCTCAGTGCTTTATTGCACTTTGGCCCCAGTGCTCCCTCTCTGTCTCCTTCATCACCCTGCAGAAAGCTCCTATTTATCTTCAGAAGGGCAGTTTAAATGTGCTGTCCTCTGTAAAGCTTCCCAAATGCCCCAGGCTGGCTAATCCTCCTTCTGTGCTCCTGTAATGCTGTGTATTCACCTCTGCTCCAGCATTTAACACACTATTTTGGGCTTTTTGCTTTGCACAAAACTATCTCACCCATAGAGCTTGGGGAGAGCCGGGGATTTATCTTTATTTATTTTATCTGAGGCAAAGTAGTATATTCTGTTGCTCAATAAAGTTTATTGTGCTAACAAATGAAATATTTAGTTCCATTTGAAGAAATTAGAGAGCTAATTATTTTCACACAGAAAAAGAAAGAGTACATGATGGTAGTAGTGATTAAAGAAAAAGAAAAAAATTACCAGCAGTGAGTGAATCAAATAAATGTACTTTAAAGAATGAGAATACACTAAATGGTGTTTTATGATCATTTTACCTGCCTGGTTGTAACTTCTGCATTTCTGCGTCCTTACTTCCTTCTTAAGATTTTCTGTGCTGCAATGGGGTAAAGGCATTTTTTTTTTGAGATGGAGTCTTGCTGTGTTGCCCAGTCTGGAGTTCAATGGCATGATCTTGGCTCACTGCAACCTCTGCCTCCCGGGTTCAAGTGATTCTCCTGTCTCCACCTCCCGAGTAACTGGGATTACAGGCATGCACCACAATGCCCAGCTAATTTTTTGTATTTTTTAGTAGAGACAGGGTTTCACCATATTGGCCAGGCTGGTCTGAAACTCCTGACCTCAGGTGATCCACCTGCCTCGGCCTCCCAAAGTGCTGGGATAGCAGTCATGAGCCACGGTGCCTGGCCAAGGAAAAGGCAATTTTTTAAAAACCACAGAGTAGAATAAAGTTACTAAATCATAAGAAAGAAAATGTGATTTCTCCTCTTTCTTCTTTTGAAGTTGTTAGTATTGATCTTCCTGGTACAATATTAATACTGTATAACTCTTATTCACTTTAACTGGAACAAGTTATGAAATTCTCTATTACTAGTGAAATAAATGCAATAAATATCTTTCCTTATTCACTTTCTGTTTATATCCTGAGAGTAAGATTTGTGCTTCTTTATGTATGAGAGGAAGTGTTTTGTAAATAGTAACAAATAAGTACCATTAATATGTGGTTTTGAGAAGTATTTTGTAATATAGTTTTAAATTAGAACATATAAGATCTATGTTAATACTAAATATCATTGTATATGCTATTGATGTTAGATAGTGTGGTAGTTTTACAGTGTTTATTCTGATGTGTATTTTGCATTTAAAATATAAATTTACATATAAACTGGATGTTTGTAATGCAAAATACTACTTCCACTAGCTAATACTTGGATTTAACACTACATTTTAGATGTACTTTATTTTGAAAACGTATCTAAGACCTGGTTTGTGGCTACAAGTTCTAATGCAAAGACCACAAACTTTGGCAATAGAAAGACCTAGGTCTATACTCCTGCTCTGCTACTTGCTAGCCATTTTTAAAAATATACTTTAAGTTCTGGGGTACATGTGCAGAATGTGCAATTTTGTTACATAGCTATACATGTGTCATGGTGGTTTGCTGCACCCATCAACCCATTACCTACATTAGGTATTTCTCCTAATGCTATCCCTCCCCTAGCCCCCCATCCCCCAACAGTCCCTGGGTTGTGATGTTCCCTGCCCTGTGTCCATGTGTTCTCATTGTTCAACTCTCACTTATGAGTGAGAACATGCGGTGTTTGGTTTTCTGTTCCTGTGATAGTTTGCTGAGAATGATAGTTTCCAGCTTCATCCATGTCCCTGCAAAGGACATGAACTCATCCTTTTTGATGGCTGCATAGTATTCCATGGTGTATATGTGCCACATTTTCTTAATCCAGTCTATCATTGATGGACATTTGGGTTGGTTCCAAGTCTTTGCTAATGTGAGTAGTGCTGCAATAAACATACATGTGCATGTGTCTTTATAGTAGAATGACTTATAATCCTTTGGGTATATACCCAATAATGGGATTGCTAGGTTAAATGGTATTTCTAGTTCTAGATCCTTGAGGAATGACCACACTGTCTTCCACAATGGTTGAACTAATTTACACTCCCACCAACAGTGTGAAAGCATTCCTATTTCTCCACATCCTCTCCAGCATCCGTTGTTTCCTCACTTTTTAATGATCGCCATTCTAACTGGTGTGAGATGGTATCTCATTGTGGTTTTGATTTGCATTTCTCTGATGACCAGTGATGGTGAGCATTTTTTCATATGTTTGTTGGCTACATAAATGTCTTCTTTTGAGAAGTGTCTGTTCATATCCTTTGCCCACTTTTTGATGGGGTTGTTTGTTTTTTCTTGTAAATTTGTTTAAGTTCTTTGTGGATTCTGGATATTAGCCCTTTGTCATGTGGATAGATTGCAAAAATTTTCTCCCATGCTGTCAGTTGCCTGTTTACTCTGATGATAGTTTCTTTAACCTCCTCTCAGATCAACAGTTTTGTTCCTGTAAAATGGGAATGATAATAGTTGCCTCACAGGTAGTTGGGAGGATTATGTAAGATAATATTTATTGAGTGTCTGGAACAACATCCAGTTCAATGTATGGAAGCTATTATAATTATGAGGAAATGAACAGAATCAGTTTTATGACTTCAAAGAACCATGCTCACTTTTTGCTTGTAAGTAAATGGTAAGTCATTTTCTGGTCATACCCATAATTGTATTTTAAATTGTTGTTATTAAAAATTATGCTACAGCAATTTAAACACAAGTATAAATTGTCCAAGTTCACAATGGCTTTTATTTTTGGTTGTTACTTTCTACTCTTTACCAATTTCTGGCTTGTCTGGTGCTAAAACAGAAAGGGGTGGTTCTACCTGGATTGCCTCTTGGGATAGCTTATTTAAAATGGGCTGGAAGCCATCTGTGATGAGGTGATTCCAAATGGGCTGAACCAAAAGAGATGAGGCATATTGACAGCCATGAGTGACAGAATGGGTCTACATGTCTGCAGATGCATGCAGGTACTCAGGCACCAAAGTAGGGTGAAGTTGGGAGAGAGGTAGCAGGGAAAGGTGGAATCTCAGCTGAACATGGATAGCTTGGGTAGGATGGGGTAAAGATGGGATAGTGAGGGCAAACAGGTGGGGAGGAACTGAAGGCTAAGGGTTAATTTGGGAATAGTCCATCGGAAGTAGCCTTGTTCCTTTCATACATGGAGTGTTAAAGAGACAGTTCTTTTTTCGCTATGTATGTAGCCACAAATGTAACAGACAGCCTATTTTATGTTCTTCTTTGAAAAATATATCATTATGTTACAAACATATTTACATGTTTCTACATAGTCTTTGGAGTTATACTTTTTAAAAAGTATAAAGCATTTAACTACTTCAAGACACAGAGAAATATAAAGAAAAATGGAAATGATCTTGTTACCCTAACACAAGTACTATTATTTTGGTTTATTCCTTTCCAGCTTTCCTAAGGCATACAGGACTTCACTTCTTGATTTATTGAGAAATATAAACTGTAGCTTAGTTATAATACAATTTTGTGTCCTGCTTTTTTTCCCACCTAACATTTCAGGATAAGCATTTTTCATTTATTTTCATTTATCTGCTTTGAGAGGCTGGAATTGGATTCTCCTTTCAAAGATCTTGGCTTACAGAATTTGGCAAGCTGGTTCTATGCCATTTGAGACTAAGTAAAATGGAAAGATGTGGAGTATTAGTGATGGTTTGTTTGGTTTCTAGTCACGAGACTCCACTTGAACTGGCTTAAGCAAAATGGGAGCTGTTGAAAAGACACCGGGGAGTCTCTCATGGGTTTGAAGGGGAGGGATAAGATGATGTAGGCTGAAATCAGGTCCTGGAGGGCTGTGGGGAAACAGGAAGCCTTCTTCCTCTGTCTTTCATCTCTTTTTCTCTGGCACATGCTCCCCATTCTCGTCTCTTGCTTCAGGCTGACTTTCTCTATTTCCTTGTCCAAATGGTCAAAAATAGCTACTGCCAGCAGTTCCAGTGTTTACATGTCCTCTATTCAAGAGAGCAGACAGATTGAGCGAGAATCTCTTACTTCTAAATCCAGATTCCTGGGGAAAGAGACATTTTGGTCCAATTTATGTGACATGCACACTCTTGACCCTATTGATGGTGGTGGTTTGGGGCAGGGTCAAGTTTCCCAATCATGGCTGCCAGAGGCCCTCTCCTGTAACCCTATTGGCTGTATGAGGGAAGAGATGATAGTTTAGAGAAACAGAGTAATTGGTTGGACAGTTAACTTAATAGCTATTTGGTTCACAGAATATTGCATTTTTATATCAAATTATAGGCTTCAATCAAGATTCCATCTTTTCTTTCTTCTGGTCCTGAGAGCCCTTAGAGTGAATCTAGATAATATTTAATGAACTTATAGATACTGTATAATCCTAGAAACAGAAAATCCATGTGTCTGTTTAGAGGATAAGTCCTTGAGAATTCTGTTTAAGAGTGCCCATCTAGCACTGCCGACTACTTAAGCTTCATTGACGTGCCACTGGTTACATCAGGTTTGGAAGACATAGTTCTTTTTCTAGGTCAGATAGGGCAATACACCAGGTCTTTCAGATTCAATGTACAGTAATTGAGGATGACATTTAACATGGTATATTTAAACAGTTTGAACATTACACTATCCTGCAGTCTGAGATTTGTTCTATTTAGACCTAGGCTAATGCCAAGATGGCACTAGTGAGGTGTCAATAATGGTTTCATGGTACTGAAAACCAGACATAATAAGAATTCTTTATGCCTTGTGAAGCAGAGATCCCTAAGGCCATTAGAGCCTGCAGGCTTTTCCTGCTAATATCTTACTAAACTCCAAGTCATGTGCCTTTGGTATCTATTTTGTGTTTTTGTTGAAACCCATGTTCAGTTATAGGCATTCTAGAGGACAGATCCAAATCCAGTGGGCTGGAGGCTACGGAGGCAACAGCTTCCCTGCTGGAGTTATGGTGACAGGGTCTGAAGAAGCAGTACTGCATCTAAAGTGACATTCTTATTCCCACAGACTTTTTAGAACAAAGGTGCTTAGAAGTTGAGAACTTTTTGAAAATTGTGAGTGCTTGAAGCTGGAGCTGCTTGTCTTGTTCTTTTCTAGTCCACATCTGTGTAGCAGCCATGATAATCTTTCAGAAGCATTCATTGGATCATGCCATTCCTCTGGTTAAAGTCGTTAGTGGCCTCCTGTATCTCTTTGGAAAACTATAAAACTCTGAACGCAGCTTACAAGATCTTACAAGGTCTGGTTCTTTAGCTGCCACCACACTTTCATGATCTTATTATGTTTTGGTTTTACTGGTTCCTGTTCCAGGCTCTTTCATTTGTCTAAGATGATGAACAAACTCTCCCATCTTCCTGGTGGTGTGACCTGTCTGGCCCCTCAACATTCCTCAGGTCTCATATTAAGTGCCACCACCTCTGAGAGCCCTTTCCAGCTTTGCGCCTCTATCATCTCATGTACTTTTTCTTTATAGCACTTACCACAAGCAGCTAGTACAATTTATGTTCACTTTTGTGACTGTTTAATGCTTTTCTGCCCATTAGATTTTTACATCCCTAAGAATAGGTAGGGATGGATCTATTTTGTTCAACACTGTATGACCAGCACAAAGAACAGTGCCTGGGCACTCCATAAAATTGGCTGGATGAGTGATTAAGCCCTGTTGAAAATGTCAAACAGACTTTTTTCCAAGATAATATTTTTATTTAGAATATTTTTAAATTTTTCAGAAAAGTTGCAGTGATAATACAGAGAGTTCCTATAACCCCTCGCTCAGCTTCCTCACCTAGTTAACATTTTTCATTAGCATGGTACATTTGTCAAAAGTGAAGAAACCAACACTGGTGCATTATAATTAATTAAACTCTAGATTTTATTTGGATTTCACCAGTTTTTCGATTAGGGTTCTCATTCTGTTCTAAGACTCAATCCAGAGTACCAGATTGCATTTACTTGTCATGTCTCTCAGGTAGGCTTTTAATGCATTAAACTTGAAAAGTTCAATTTTATAGGAACTTACTAGCACACATTTTAGGGCTTGGATCAGATCACATTTGAAAATTTAACTGCTAGTTCTCAAGGTGACTAAGGATTAAATTGATGTTTGACTTGACATCATAATTGCATACTAGTTTAGAGATTGTTTTACAGTGTATAACAGTGGTTTCCAGCATTTCTATGTTTAACATGTTGGAGATACAGAAATCTTTGAAAATCTGATCTATGAACTACTCACCTATCCCCCAAATGCACATATGCACCAAACATTTTCATGCAGTTTATTACATTGGAAATTTACTTCACAAATACAGGCTATAAAATAATTCCACTGAGTTTTGTCTATTTTTTCATTTCATAATAATGTATGCAAAATTTAATGGTAATATCTAGAAGATGGAAATAATTTAAATGTGTTAAAATAAAAGTGAACTTTAGTTTTATTCAAAAGTAAATTTTAGCGAGACAGCTCTTGTTGGACTAATAAAAAGCTAAAATTTTGCAGTGATCTTAGGCATGACAACGTGCAGCTCATCTTTGACACACAGTTTACTTCAATGTGTTGGAAGTCTTAACACCTTCTAAAAATGTTGACTCACAAGGATATGAGATAGCAAATGAAATTAGAGATCTACTAGCTTTTTTTTGCAGGAAGAGGGTGGACATGTTTCAAGAAACACCAGATTTCCTGATCCTGCAAGTTGAATTAATGTCACATCATTTCATCAGTATTCAAGTCAATGAGATCATCTTTGAGACGAGGCCTCAAAAACCATCCATGTGGTCTTTGTCTACAAGAAAAGAATGATGAATCCGTTTCAATGTTAAGCTCATCCAAGCAGAATTGTCCTTCAAACATGTCCTGCAGTATATCTAGGTACCCTTGGATTGTTGATCTACAGAGAAGACATTTTATGACACATTGTCCCTCTGGATCCTTAGTTTCCTGAGAAACTGTGTTTCCAAAATAACTTGTGGTTTCCAGCTGCATTATAATGCTGACTGTAAAGCTTTGAATGAAAAAAAAATGTATCATGTTATATCCATAAAGTAAGAAAAGCTATGAATGAGTTTCTCCTTACTGAATTGTTCTATGAATGGGCTTCCTTTTTTTTTCTCAAAGGTGATACAAATGTGTTCCCAAATGCCATTTAAAGATTTCAGTCATGGTTTCCAGAAGCAAAGCAGCTTCTAGGTAGTCAAGGGGAACTCCACGTTTTCTTGATTAAGAATGAAATTCTTGAGGAGGTGATAATTTTGACCCTGGCTCTGATGGAGTTGACTTTTACTTTCAAGACAGTAGAATAGGTTTCCTGTAGGATTATTGACAATATTTCAGGTGCCACTACATGCTGATGTGTAAGGCAGCAAGTCATATTAATGTGCCAAACTACTTTCATTTCCAAAGCAGCACAACCTACTTTTCTCCCCAAGTACAGTTTTGCTTGGCATTGCAACTTTTCATGTGTCCTAAAAGGCTTACAGAATAGATTTTCTTTTCCAATGACATTCATATACACATACAGAAAGTCAGGAGTTAGAAATATTGTGAGATATCCAGTTGTTTGCTGAGGGGAAATAGCATAGTGACTGGTATCTTCAATATTTGCATCCAAATTATGACAACTGGGCAGGTTTGGGGAGATAATTTTATTTGATAAAGGCACTGCTTCCATCTTTATCAGTGGCTCCAGACTACAAACCAGTGTATACTTTACCAAGACGTACTGGTTTCCAAAGTTTCCGCAGGGGTGTGTGTGTGTATTCTTTTGCTTGACAGTCAGTTAGAATGTGATGGTCAGTTAGAAAGTAAAGAAACCTTAGCTTATATTGGCTTAAGCAATATGAATTTGAGAGGTATAGTTTCTGATGTAATGGCTAATGCTGTAATGAAGTAGGTTCTAATCTTTCCTCTCCTGTTTTCCATCCCTTGGTCTATATGTTGTACTTTATTTTTAAACTCTTCTATAAGTTTTTTACTTCAAGGTTTATTAAAGTTTTAATAACTCTTTTGTTTTCTGAATATTTCTCTTAAAAATATAGCATCTTATTCTTGTTTTATGGATAGAATATCTTCTCTTATCTCCTTAAGGATTTTAATACTGTATTTTAAAAAGTTTTCTTCTCCTGAGTGGTCTGTTTCCTCCAAGTTGTTTTAAAATTTTTTAAAAAAATTTGTGGGCTGGGCTTGGTGGCTCATGCCTATAATCCCAGCACTTTGGGAGGCTGAGGCAGGTGGATAACCTGAGGTCAGAAGTATGAGACTAGCCTGGCCAACATGGCGAAACCCCATCTCTACTAAAAATACAAAAATTAGCTGGGCATGGTGGCGCATGGCTGTAATCCCAGCTACTGGGGGGCTGAGGCAGGAAGATCACTTGAACCCGGGAGCCGGAGGTTGCAGTGAGCCAAGATCATGCCACTGCACTCCAGCCTGGGCAACAACAACAAAATTGTTAGTCAGTATTCTTGGATATGTTGTGATTCTTGTTTATGTGCTTATATTCTAGAGTGAATGACTCAAAAACAGTTTATAATCTGTGAGAATGGCTGAAGTGGTCAAGAACTATGAAGGGTCTGGTATTATATACCACTTTCAAATTATCAAGTTAGCATGCTACAGTTTCATAGATGCTGGCAAAAGACATGAGACTCTTGGGTCAGATTCAAAGGACTTTATTACTCACACTCCAGCAGGCAGCATGAATTTCATGTTTATGTTGGTTCCCTTGCTCCCCAAGTTCCACGGGGACAATATGAAGTAACCAAGGTGGATCCTCAGTATGTGTAGTAGGTTTGTATCACAGTCGAGGAATACTGAGCTTAGAAAATGCCCATCATTTATAATGACCTACAAACAAACCTACCCAATGCTTCCCCCAGAGAGAGATGTTAGCAAACAAACCTGCCTTCTGTTTTATGAGGGAAACTTTATTTCTACCCTTTAAACCTATTGCTTATATAGGCTCTTGAAGAGATAGTTCAGAACAAAAAGCTGTCGGTGCCTGCACATGATATGTAGAAATGCAGGAAAGGCTCATGGAGAATCATCTCCCAACAGAGCTTGTCTTTTACGACCCTACTGTTAAACAGCTGGACTTTTTCCTTGGGAACTCCAATATCGTTTTCTTAAGATCTGCTCCCTTGGCTCATAGAAGGCTTTTTGAATCTCCTGGCTTACCAGCAGCATTCTGAGAGTCAAGTAGGAAAGAAGCCTGGGAGCCCCAGTGAGCAGTGTATACAGATTCACTCAATTCTTCCAGATTTTGGTATAGCACCTCAGTCTTCAACCATGCCTGGTGTCTCTGTAGAGTTTTGTTTGAGCATCTTCGGAGAATAAACCTCTGCCCTTTGCCAGGGTGAGGGGAGGTATAGTCAAATGCTGAATGAGGGTGGGGATTAAGAAGCCATGATATTCCTTAAACAGGCTTAAGCAAGACTGCTGATTTTAGCCTAATTTACAGTAGTAACTGGTGTCACAATTTCCAATGCTTGGAGAAATTCTGCATGGTAAATTAAAGTAATTTCCGTTTACTCTACCCTCAATTTAGGTTTCAGTTTTCTCAGGACTGACAAGTCATTTACTACTTCCTAGCTCCTAAAATTTTATAATTATCTTCTTTCCTGATTCTTCCATTTTTATGGATTTATGCCTTTAAAACACATTCATTGTTATTTTAGTGAAACTTCCTGAATGAGCAAATACAGATGTTTGTATTCAATATGTCATCTTTCAGAAAGAATCATTGCACTTTCTGCTTTTATTATTCAGAATCTTCCAACTTTTACTACATTTACTGTAAACTAAGATAAATGGCATATTCATAGTGGCAGAGTACATTATTTTTATTTCCTCTCAGTGGGAAGCTGAGGGAAAATAATATGGTGGGGGAAAATAATATGGTGCATTATCTGTTTCTTGATCTGTTGGTTACATTGATGTGTTTATGAAAATGTCATCGAGCTGTACACATAAGATTTATGTACTTTTATATATGTATGTTATATTGTAATAAAACATTTACACTAAAAATTATACCTTACATGACCTTATATCGTAGGATACCATGGTATCCTGGCCCATTTTACCTTTGTTTATAATGAAACACTGAATTATAACTTAATTTGAAGTAAGAAAATATTTTTCAAATTTTCAAAGTAACAGAAGATAAAGAATTTTCAAAGTAACAGAAGATAAAGCATTACTTTTGTGTGTGTTTCCAGTTTACTAGCCCCTAAATGCCTTCTGCTATCCCTTACCAATATAAGAAAAGTGGTTCTCAAGTTGCTGCTTATTAGAAACATCTGGGAGTGAAAAAAATCCCAAGGCACAGCTTGCATTCCATACCAGTTAAAACAGACTCGCTGGGATTGAAACCCAGGCATCAGTACTTTTTAAAGCTCCCAGAAGATCCCAAAGAGCAGCCAAAACTATGAAGAGGGATCTAGGGCAGCATGTCTCAAACTCTCTGGTTCTTTACCTAGCCAGTTTATGTTTTTACATTTCCAAAACTCTGGCAAAATTAACAAAAATGAAATAGTAGAAAACATAATTATGCACTGAAATATTATAGTAGTGTCAACTTACTATAAACATTTCTCAGTGATTACTCTCAATTTCTACATTTGTCATGGACTGGTAACAGTTCATGGCCAGGACTAACTGGAGAGTGCACTTTTAGTAGCACTGACTGTGGATAATCTGTCCCTTTCCTAGAACAAGCTGGGTATCCATATACTCCCTTCTCTGTTGCAAGAGTCTGTTTGGAGATTGAGGAGGGTATAGGCTGGGGCCTATGGTATGTACTTTCCTGACTCTCTGAAACCCCCTAACACATTTAATCTCACTCTGATGCATTTCTGAGCTCTCAAAGCATGGGATAACATCATTGTTAATAACTCATGAGTTTATTTTACATTTTCCAAGTTTTGTTTCCCATCAGCCATATTAATTCAAGAAAAATTCTTGGCTACTAAAGTCTTGGCATGTGATCTCATGTATCTTAGTAGTGGATATGAACTTTAAATTGTATATATGAGTGAATTTCAGGGAAAAATTCACTAAAGACTCTCAGGAACAAAAATTGATTTTGTTTTCAATGATTTTGCCCTATATGCTAAAATGCAATGAAAATGGTCCTGTGACTTGGGCTAGAATCTCGGAAAAACAACTGTTATTTCATTCAGGGGCCTATGGAGGCCGCCTGGTTTGTTTGTTTGTTTCAGGACTGAATGATCTGCTAACGAAACACACTTGGCCCAACAGTCAGGCCACGTGGAAATTTATCCTTGTGGAAGGAATCTCACCGGGTTTATGACTCATGGAACGGAAAAAGAGGTTTAGAATTGGCGGGATCTTCATCCTAGGGAGAAATTCTGAATGGTTTGAATGAGTGTTCTGATTTGATTATGTTACTCTTATTTTTGGGGGCCTTATTTTGATGATGATGCAGTAGAATTTTAGTTGAAGCAGATTCTCTGATTACCTTGGTCTAAGTCACCTCTTTGTGTTTTTTCCCCCTTCCTTTCTTACCTGTTTCAGAGGAGATGACATACTTATGCTTATTAGAGAATAAAAGGCCATTCCAGATGTTAATTCTCTCTCAGTGCCTTGTGCAGTATTTAATAAAGCTGTCTTCAATGGCCTTATTACTCATCTTGACGTCTGTCACATTCTGATTGTATTTGCTGGGAGTGTAGAATTTCATGGTGGCTCTCCTAGTGTGACTTAGGGCTGTCTCCCAGGAAAGAAGTGAGAAGAGCAGGGGATATGCCCTTTGACTTTGGATTTAGGTACGTCTCTCAACCCAGTTTGATTGCTTGATAAAGGATGGAAAATGGTGGCAAAGCATATAACATACTTGGAGTTCAGAGTTCTGTCTTTTAAAAAACTATTTACACTTGATATAAAGATCATGCATGTAAAACCCCAGCACACACAACTTCTGACATATACAAGCTTATTAGGGAAGAAAATCAGGAATGAGAATCTCAGCTTATGCTAAAACTTAACAGAATTCACTTTCCTGTGGCTTTCAATAGAAAATTATACCCAAATAGACACTGTGTACAGTCATAGTGGGATTGTAACCGATGTGAGCCTGAATTGTTTGCAGAGTAATGTTTGGGGCTTGACTAATAAGCCATCGCACACAAAGGATTCGGGATATAAATTCTGAAGAATGCTACAACCTCTCTCTGACAGTGGTATGCATTTTAGACTTGATGAAGCAATAGCATATATGATTCCATTATAACTCACAGCCACTCTGTGTAGTGGGTGTTATCACCATGCTACAGATGAAAAAATTGAGACTCAGAGAGGTTACCTTGCCCAAGGGCATAGCTCCCAGGTGTCAGGGCAAGGATCTGACCCCAGAACTGTCTACTGCCCAAATCCATATTCCACTAGAGAGAGTAACAAGCAGTCAAAATTATAACATTTCAGATCCTCCCATAGCTCAGTTGTTTTTCCTCCTCCTGAAGTTCTGGAGGACGATGATAAACTTTCACTTTGTTTTCAGCAGGGTGCCCTTAACTTGCAATGTGCAGATCTGATAAAGAGCTTACTTGCTTCTCCCTGCAAGACTGAAATTTACTTCAACCAGATGCTGTATCTGAAGGCTCTTTTTAGAAAGAAGAGAGATTGAACAAGATGGCCTTAAGATTTTGTACATGCATGGTGGGTGGGGGAAGGGAGAGAGACCAGAGAGAGATAGAGGGAGGAGAGAGATAGAGAGACCCCTCTACTAGTAACCAAGGTCCAGTTGGTGTCTGGAATCTTACAGTTTTCTAAGGACAGAGGGTAGAGGGCAGTGAAGAGCCAGGACAAGGGGATGCCCGCTCCTGATCCCAACTTGACTCCTTCAAGGTACCTGGGTATCTTCAGCCACTATTCTTCTGATCAGACAGAGGAAATCTTGCTGATAAAAGGCAGCTTTTCCTGTTGAGATGAATTCTCTATTTCCTACATCTGGAAGTTAAGAAGAAATAAGCTTATGTGGGGACAGAAAGAGAGGAAGTTATCTACTCCTGTGGCCAAGTAGAGATGCCTGTAATTTTGAGTTATTTTGCCTGACACAGTATAGAAGAAAAATATTTGTGGAATTATAATCATACATCAGTGTTACTGCCAGTGCTTCTTTTAATATTTAAGGAAATTTCTCTTGCTGTGATTTAAATCATTGGAATGCTGACCCTGGTGTTGCTGATGTTCTCTTCAAAAGCAGAAGTCCAGCATTGCTTTAACATTGACCCCATTGGTCTTACAGTCTTGCCCCATGTTATTCACACCACTACAAGCCTTGATTAAGACCTCTATCATATGGCAATGCAAGTGTGACTGCAGTGATGCTTCATTCCAGATGGGGTTTGAGCATCCTCGGTTTTACCCCCATGCTTGTTCCTGACATTTCTGGATATTTCTGACATTAGCTGGGCCTTTCCAAATTCCTCAGACATGGCATTAATAAGACCAGTAGGTTTTTAAAAATGTTAAATCTCTTGTATTTATGCTTACTGGGCAGGTAACCATTTACCTTTCAAAATAAATTTTTCCTACGATTCCTATCTTCAATAAAAATTGAACATAAATTGCTTGGGGGAGTACAAGGGAAACAAGATTGGTCACAGGCTGATATTTGCTGTGCTGAGTACATATTCATGTACAACGCTCAGTAAAGAGCTATTAAAAAGCCCCAAAGATGACTCTCTCTATATATACTTTTGACTCTGGCTACTTGATGGAAATTAAAAACAAAACTGAATTGAAGAGAAGATACCAGGGGGTTATAATGTCCTGCAGAGATAGTAAAATTGTTTGGGGATCTTGAGTATGCTACAAGAACGTTATATTACTTTGAACATCTGATGAATAGAAGTACAGTTTTAGTTTAAATTATTTTATTATAAAGTTAAGATAAATGTTTTGAAAACATTAAGAAGAAGTCCAAATGGGGATAAGCCATGCTTCAAAACCCTTCTCCAGCCTTTTAGAACTTTCTCTTGGTTGGCCTGTTTTGGAAAGTTGATGGTAGTTTAGGTGAGATTATCTTTTTGTTCCTCACAATACCCAGACACTCCCAACTTGTCAAGATGATTTAGGAGAGAGGAGCTCTGGCCCTGTCCCTTGGGTACTTCGCCAAGTAGAAATGAAAGACTTCCTTCTCAGCACTCTTAGGACTAAAGCTTTCCTCCACCAGCCCAAACAGAATTGCCATCAAGGTCACCTCATTCCTCATCACCCCCATAGCCTGCCCATGGAGGGGTGGCTCTGGAATGACAATATTCAGTCAGGATCCTGGCAGGAAACAGATACAAACTCAAACAGGGCAATTACAGGAAGGATGGTGTATTAGTCAGGGTTCTCTAGAGGGACAGGACTAACAGGATAGGTGTATATATGAAAGGGAGTTTATTAAGGAGTATTGACTCACATAATCACAAGGTGAAGTTCCACAATAGGCCATCTGCAAGCTGAGGAGCAAGGAAGCCAGACTGAGTCCCAAAACCTAAAAGTAGGGAAGCAGACAGTGCTTTCAGTCTGTGGCCAAAGGTTGAATAACCCCTGGCAAATCACTGGTGTAAGTCCAAGAGTCCAAAAGCTGAAGAACTTGGAGTCTGATGTTCAAGGGCAGGAAGCATCCAGCATGGGAGGAAGATGAAAACTGGAAGACTCAGCAAGTCTGCTCTTTCTACCTTCTTCTGCCTGCTTTATTCTAACCATGCTGGCAGCTGATTAGATGGTGCCCACCAGATTGAGGGTGGGTCTGCCTCTCCCAGCTCACTGACTCAAATGTTAATCACTTTTGGCATCACCCTCACAGATACACCCAGGAACAATACTTTGCATCCTTCAATCCATTTAAATTGACACTCAATATTAACCATCACAGGAGGGCAGGGTATAGGGAAGTCCAAAGAATTCCAATCCTTTGAGCTGGTAGTAGCAGGCTATAAGGGTGCAAGGGAAGGGAGGATTCCCAAAACATGGAGAGAGAGGTGGCTGTGTAGTGAGGGCAGCCTGACAGCATCTGTGTTAAGCAGTGGATGTCTGCAGTTTGCTATAATCTTTCAGGGGTGTAGATATCACCACAACATTCTCCTCTCTCCCTCCCATGTCTGGTGGGTGGCCAAACATCATGGAAATCCTTTAAAGAGCAAGGTGTCCCATAATTGAAGACCCCATAGCTTATCTTCTAGGGCACAGAGTAGGATGGAGAAGGTTGGGGTGTGGATCTGGAGAGGCAAACAGAATATCTCCAGCACTCCAGCAAGAGGGTATCTCTTTAAGTTTAGCTGGCTTGACCCTCTGCCCCATTTCAGAGTGCCCTTCCATGGGAGAAATAACTAATTTCCTCATGTAACTCACTTAACTGCTATGAACTGATATATGATGGGAACTGAAAATGTGAAGGAAAAAATATTTTGTGAGTTTTTTCTAGTAGCCTAGAGGAACCATCAGCCATGTTGTTTGTTTACTATTTATTACTTTTTAAAAACTTCGTTATTTTTCTATCCTTTCCCACACTCTCCGCATCAACTGAATACAGCCCGGCATTTCTGTTACAGAGAGAAGGATGAGAAAACAATTCAGTATATAGAATTACCTATTGTGAAGAATTTGCTTTAATCAGAAAAGGGATCATTATGCTGCAAATATCTGATGTGACACAGTGATAACTTCATGTTCCAACAATTTCTATTGTTTAATTTCCAAATACCACAATGTCTGACATTCAGCAGATATAAAATTTTAAGTATTTAGCTAATTTTTTATTCTAGCTTTCCTTTTTTTGGGGGGGGGGAGCAGGTAGAGTCGTATACCAAGTTTTTAGGATCATGGGCGATATCTTGTGCGATGTGTTTACTCCTTGTAATGATCTACTTGGCTTGTAGTTTCTGTAGATTTATAATCTCCACTGCCGAATTTAAGCATTTGACCTTCACCTGTAGATCTGCACTTCACCACAGTCCCTGGCACCAGTTCCCTACCTTTAGGGCACTGGAATTGGGTGAAACTGAGGAGCAGTAGGCCAGTGGATCCCAGATTCAGTACCCTGCTAGCCCGTCAAAGGTCTGGTTCTAATCGTGTGCCCATTCCAAGTACAGAGTCGTCCTTGTTTCCATTTAACCAAGTTCTTTCTGTACTCTACTGTCAGTGAGTAGTTTGGGCTTTCTCAGAAAAAGTTGGATTTCCACTTAACCCACTGCCACAATCCCTGTTTTAGTTTTCTGGTTCATACCCCTGGGACTGGTGCTTTGTCTTAATGTCCAACCTAGGTCTTCTTAGGGACTAGAGACCTGCCGATGAATCCAAACCCCTTTTGCCCAGTCTCTACTACCTACTATGAGATTTTCTAGATCACAACCTTCTCACCCTCTGGGCTCATCCCCCATCACCTGGGGCTCAAAGGTCCCTTGATCTCCTGCTTAGCACTATATTCCAATTGGTGTCCAATTGGTGTTCCAACAGGTATTAGCCATGCCCTGTACAGCTAGGCATTCATTGTGTACATGTTGCTGATAATTGATAATACAGCTTTCTACATATTCTCCATTGCAAAATCTAGTCATAAACAAGATTGCTAGACTGTAGATGAGCTCCATGGGGATAAGGGGCTTGCTACTGTCAGTGTCTGAAAGAGTCAGCCCTCATTTTAAAAAATTAAATGAAAAAGGAATAAATAAAATAGTGCATCAGATGAGACATTCTTAATCTAAGAATGTGTGCATAAATTGATGTGCACTTTTCTGAGATGCTTCATAAGGTTCTTTAGATTTTCAGTGGTACTCATGGACCTCAAAACATTAATAACCATGGCTTAAAATGTATAGGTAAGAAAGGAACATGTGATTTGCTCTTTTAAAAACATTCATTATTTGGGGGGGGGGATATTTGGGTGTTATATAGCCGTGTATTGAGAAATATTGATACCAAAAATTAATTAGGTGGTCTTCAATCATGAGTTGTAAGGTTTCAGTTTTGAAATTAATAATGAGATGGTCTGATGGTTAGCCTTTAGCTCTTTAAAATGAATGAGGATGAGAGGTACTAACATTTTGAGAGCCTAGACCCATGGGAATCAATGTCAAAGCCCGTTTCCTAGAAGTCTCATTTGAGTGTTTCCACAAGTATAGCTTGTACTTTTTTCCTTCTCCAGAAAACCCAATTTTCTGATAGTGAAATCTTTATCTTATTAAGTTGCTGGGTAACAAAGCTTGTTGTTCACTCTATTTTCAGCTACTTGATATAGTCTCTATGACAAATTTAATCTATTGGAACTCAAGTAAATATGCCATTACTTTAAAGTCTGTGAGTATTAGTTTATGCTATATATGACTGAGGGCACAATGCCTGGCATTAGGTGGCACTCAATCAAATATTCAGAGGATTGATGGTTATCCTTTGTTTTGGGAGGCAGTGTAGTGGAGTGGCTGTGAAAAGCATTTAATTTGAATCAATGTACTCTTGAGTTTGAATTCCAGCTCTTCTATCTAGCTTTATGACTTTCAAAATATGAATATTAAAAGTTCTCTCCTCTTTGGATTTTGCGAGAATTAAAACAGAAAATATGTGTAAAAAACAGTAAGCACAGTGCCTGGGGACAGAGTAGGCACTCAATAAAAAGTATGAATGTTATTATTATTAGTGTCATTATTATATCACTCATCTGGATTGCTTGTAGAAGACTAGAATGAAGTGTGCATGTTTTGTTTAGGTCTTAGGTAAGAAGTCTGGGGCATGTTTTGGACATGCTGTAGTGTGTTGATCAAGTTCTTAACTCTGGCTGTGCATCAGGATCTCCTGTGGAATATTTAAAAAATACAGATGCCTGGGCTCCAATTCAGGTCCCTGGAGCTGTGTCCTGAGCATGTACATTTTTTTCTGCAACTTTTTTTAAGTTCAGGTTGCATGTGTAGGATGTGCAGGTTTGTTACATAGGTAAACATGTGCCATGGTGGTTTGCTGCGCAGATCAGTCCTTCACCTATGTATTAAGCCCAGCCTCCCTTAGCTATTCTTTCTGATGCTCTCCCTCTCTCCCCGCCTCCCTGAAAAGGCCCCAGTGTATGTTGTTCCCCCATCACTCCTACCCCTCATGTGTCCTTATGTTCTCATCATTCAACTCCTACTTATAAGCGAGAATATTCAGTGTTTGGTTTTCTGTTCCTGTGTGAGTTTGCTGAGGATAACAGCTTCCAGCTCCATCTATGTCTCTGCAAAGGTCATGAACTCATTCCTTTTTACAGCTGCATAGTATTCCACAGTGAATATGTGTGTGTACATTTTTAAAAAGCTCCACAGGTGACTCTGATGCAGACTGGGTCAAGAATCACTGCCATTAATGTTACATAAAGAGCAACTGAAGGATATGAAGTGAAGAGGGAGTGGAGTTTTCTAACATTTGACCTATCTTGGTGCTGAACAGGAACAGAGAAATATTGGTGAATAATGAACCGGCTTTGGAATCCAGAGTTTGAATTCAGCTAATTCACTTTCTAACTCTGTGGATACTAGATTTTAAGCCCCAGAGGTCAGCGGCCACATCTGTCTTTTGCATCTAGATATCCCTAGACTGACATTAAATGACTTAACCTCCTTAAGCCCCCTGTGTCCTTATCTGAGAATTCAGGTGACATATGGGTACTGGTATGGCAATGTGAGCTCAACAAGTGGTTATTGCTTTTTTTGTGTGAGTACATAGGACATCCTCAAATATGATCCCTACCTATTTTTTATTCATGCCATTCTCATATGAATTCTCTATTCCAGCCATATGGACTGATTTACTAATCTTTGAAATAATTCTGTGTTTTCCTGCCTTTTGCTTTACAAATATTCTTTACCTCTCTATATACACCTATAATCTCCCTGGCCCACAATGTAAAGTGATCATTCTGTAAAAAAAATTCTCATGGTTGCATTTATGTTGGTACTTGATCATGGGCTATTTGGCACTTAATCATGTGCTACTTGTGTCTTTTTTCCTATTTTGAGACTGAACTGTCATGCCTTTTATTGTTGTTGAGCTTTCCTTGCTTTTATATATATAGTTCCTCAGCTAGACTGTATTTAAACAAACATTGGACCTCAAAGGCAGAGACAGTACTAAATTATATTTCACATAGCAAAGTTCAGTAAAGATGCGTTGATTTGGGAAAAAATGATTTGACTCTATATATTTTTTTGACTCCTTCTTTCTCCCTCATGGGTTTTTGATCACAAAGTTTTTGTTGAAACTCAGACATATGTATTGCTGGCCCCTGACTAGAAGATAGTTTGAGCACATAGCTTGTTTAGGGAACAAGCTATGATTTGGGAATTTTTAGGTTTTGAGAAGTAGGATATATTCTCCTTCTTTCCTGTTTGCCTTCTTGGGGATCTCCCATTTGCTCTTGAAGCCTCACCTCTGTTTTCACTTTTCCAGAACCTGCCCAGGAAGAGTGGGTTCTTTTTCCACCTGAGCTCATAGAACCTTTATTATGAAATATTGCTTTGTTTCTCTTTATTCATTTATTTCTCCACTGGCCTCTGTGTTGCTAAGGACATCAATTTTGTCTTCATCATGTTATTGTCACTGGCATTAGGCATAGTACTTTACCTATAGGAAGAACTGATTAACCACTGAATCAGTGTAAAAACACAGGGACTCATATTCAAGTCGTAGATACAAGATATGGCAAAAAGATGGTAACCATAAAACAGAAAAGCATGTCAAATATGTGGTGTTTTCTCTATATGAAAGGAAAGCCATAGAAGATATTCGAATGTATATGTACTGGGGAAGGGGAGGTGAGCAATATTCTGAAAAAAGTCTTATTTTGGCATTTCTTGAAGATGTGGCAATTTATTCACAAAAAAGAGTGCTTACGAGGAAGGAGGCTCTGGAACCTGGCACAAAAGCCCCTTTCTTGGGAAGATTGGCTTTGGAGAAGTTGGGGGGTGTCTTGGTGACAGGGATGGTTAAAAAAATGATGGTATGATATATGAAGGTCATCAGGATGTGACATCAATCACCTCATTGATAGCAAGGTTCTATTCAGCTGGGTTGGCTAGGTTAAGTCCCCTTCCTCTCCTACATGCATGTGTGGTCCCTATCCCAGAAGCTGTGAGATTGGTCAAAGCAAGTGGTCTTTCCAATTGGAGGAGGTCTATCCTTGGTCAAAGGCATGCAAGTCTGTATGCTTCCCTTTTGGAGCACTAGGAGAACTACCGTATTTGAGTCAAACAAACTTTCAAGAAATTCGAAAGTGACTCAGTAAGCTGTGGGACGTAGTAAGAGGCTGTCTGTTCCTCCATCAGAGCTCCCTTCTGTTCTTTCTGCTGCTAGAACAATTCTTCGCAATTAGGAATTCGATCAAGCCCAGAATTCTTAGATGATTCCCTGTAATAGTGTCCCTTGAAACAGATATTCCTGGTTAAATGCAAGAAGATTTAGGTGGTACTCAGACATGGTGTTCAATAATTTTAAATTACACAGTGAGAAATTTATTTCATTTTAAGTTCCCTTTCAATCCTTCTCCTTTTGACAATGAGGATGTATAAGTGGAAGACCAGTGTAACATTTTCTAATCTCAATTTTTAATAAGGAGAACAGCCTTCAAGCTAAGTGTTCCAATTACAAGCATATCATGCCATAATGTTAATAACATTTTCTTTTAAAAATTTAGGGCAAATTATTTCAGTTATATATATATGACAGTGATGTAAAATTTTAAAGTCCTGGAAGTTAGATGATATTTAGGAATTGTTATTAATTTTTTTAGGTGTGATGATGGCATTACAGTCATTATCCTTTAGAGATACAAATTATATATAGATGGAAAGATACAGTGTCTGTGATCTGCTTAAAGTAATTTAGGAAGGATGTGCTTGTGTGTGTGCTGATGGAGGTGGAGGTAGCGGTGGTGCTTAGGGGAGTACAAAGGAAACAAGATTGGTCATGGGCTGATGTTTGCTGTGCTGAGTACATGTAGATTAATTAAACTATTTTCTCTATTGTATATATTTGAAAGTTTTCATAAGGAAATGTTTTAGTTAAAATAAAATTTCAGGCCGGCGCAGTGGCTCACACCTGTAATCCCAGCACTTTGGGAGGTCGAGGCAGGCAGATCATGAGGTGAGGAGATCGAGACCCTCCTGGTCAACATGGTGAAACCCCGTCTCTACTAAAAATACAAAAATTAGCTGGGTGTGGTGTCACTTGCCTGTAGTCCCAGCTACTCGGGAGGCTGAGGCAGGAGAATCACTTGAACCAGGTAGTCGGAGGTTGCAGTGAGCCAAGATTGCACCACTGGACTCCAGCCTGGTGGCAGAGTGAGACTCCCTCTCAAATAAATAAATAAATAAAATAAAAAATAAAATTTCAATGTTAAATAAATTGATATGGAACAATAAGTGAGTTCACAGAAAAGCTATTAAGTAAATAAGAATAATATGGGTGGTATGTGATAAGTCATTGTCAAACTACTGAAGTCTGCAAAACACTGGCTGCTGGAAAACATTCAAACTTCTCATTGAGAAATCAAAGGTCCTTCCTGCTACAGGCCTTTCTCACCTCCTTGCTTGCCACTTTGGACCGCAATAATACCAGGTCACCGGCAGTTCCTCGCGTGCCATCCTCTCACAACCTGCATCTTGATGCAGACTGTTCTGTTTCTTGGAATGTTTCCCAAACGTGTTGTTTAGAAAATTCCTGCATTCTTTAACCCTCAGCCCAAACAATGGAAACGAAAAGAAAGGAACATTCTGAGAACTCTGAAAGAGCTGAAATCATTTGGAGACTAGACATGGCTTGATGCCAGAATAAGAAGGAGCCAAGGGTAACACTTAGGTTTTAGTGGTGGAATGATGGCAACTTTGACAGATGGGCGAGGCTGGAGGGAGACAGGTGGTCTTGGGTGATCAGTGCTAAATCCGGTTTTAGGCATGTTGAGTTTAGCCTGTCCTCCAGGACTCCAAATTAATACAAGCAGCAGAAACTGGGCAGGGGTCATTCCTCTCCAGCCAACTCTTGAGTCTTCAGTAGATAATTACATGACAGAAATGTTATAGAGACCTTTTGCTCCTGTTTTTCTTGTCAGTCATATTTAGAGTATTGTTCTGCTGACAATGAGAAAGAGCAAAAGAAGGGAGAGGGTGTGAAAAGCAGATCAGTCATTTATTGCTTTTTAGGAGTGTTGAGAAAATCTTGGGGGTAGGAGAGTTAGAAACTGTTGATTTATGCAAATTTTTCCATTATGACTGACTTCTCAATTTCCCATCCATTATTTTTTCTGACTTCCAATTGTTGAGAAGTAGCTGTATTAACGTGGCTTCACCACAGCTTGTGAACTGCAAGGACTCATTGGAGACACACTATAGGACCCACTTGGACTTTGTGTCCTTCTAAATGAGTTGGTGTCTAGCGAGGAGGAACAATATGATTACAGGATCTGAAGGAGATGGGAGGGGCCCTTTTCTTCAAGCACAGGTTGTCCCATGGGCACAGTGAATAACACTGGTTCTATTTTCAAGTTTCTGTGGCAAACAGCAACTTCTGTATTGGTCTGTTAACACTTCAACCATTCTAATTTGGTTCTGTTTGTTTTGTTTTGTTTTGTTTTTGAGACAGAGTCTCCCTCTGTTACTCAGGCTGGAGTGCAGTGATATGATCTTGGCCTACTGCAATCTCTGCCTTCTGGGTTCAAGCAATTCTCCTGCCTCAGCCTCCTGAGTAGCGAGATTCAAGGCGTGCACCACCACACCCAGCTAACTTTTGTAGTTTTAGTAGAGATGGGGTTTCGCCATGCTGGCCATGCTGGTCTCGAACTCCTGACCTCAGGTGATTCGCCTGCCTCAGCCTCCTAAAGTGTTATGATTACAGGCATGAGCCACTGTGCCCCGCCTATTTTGGTTCTCTGAGAGGCAATTTTTATACTGACATGCTGGACAGGAAGGATTTGATCTAAAAATAACATTGTTCTTTCATCATACTGGGACTTTCCATTAATTGAATGATGGTTTAGTTATACCATTGTCCTTTCTAACACCTGTCCTAATATCTCACCTCACTTCATTGGCAATGGAAATTAGGTACCAGTTCTACTGAGATGTTTTGCAATTGTCATCATTTTACTTTGTATGCAAAAAGCATGTTTTTCTTTATATTTAAAACTGAGGAATGCATGATTACCACTTTGGACCTCCTTGTGAGCATAAGATTTTACATTATTTGCACTCTATAATTTATGACATTTTTGTAGCTTACTGTTAGGGCTTGTACAAAGTAGAAGGAATGAATCTGTAGAGAAAAAAGAAAAAAATGAACACACCGATGCGCTGTAGTTATTCAGTGAAGTGCAAAATCTTGCAGTAGTTAGTTTGTTTTGTTTGAAACAGATTTTACTTCTCAGTACCCACTCTTTCTCAATTTTTACCAACTCAGTCCTTTTGGTGTTGACATTTCGTACTCTGGAGTTTTGAGGTGTCATGCTTCGTGACTTGTTCTCTGGGAAAGTGTTTCTTCTTGAAATGTCAGGTTGCTCTCATCTTAGGTGGAGTTTGGGGTCAGCCTTTGTTATTATTTTAATTTATAAACTTTTAATAATGAGGGTTGTTTCATTTGTGTTTCACTTAATTCAGCACAAGGTTTTGTAAATAGCCTCAGATTTATTTTTAACATATGAAGAGAGGGAACAAAAAGATTCATATGGTAAAATTAAATGTTTTCTCAAATTGAGGCTGTTGCTTGGTTTCTGTTCTCGTTTA
This sequence comes from Macaca fascicularis, assembly GCF_037993035.2. Lineage (NCBI taxonomy): Eukaryota > Metazoa > Chordata > Mammalia > Primates > Cercopithecidae > Macaca > Macaca fascicularis. The sequence goes on along the minus strand of NC_088381.1, from coordinate 125,671,122 downwards.
ACGTGCATTTTAAAAATTATTTTGTGTGAAGCTAGTCCTCATAAAGGTGATTTGTGAATATATGCAAACACAAGCGATGCACTAGAGTTGCAGTCTCCATGGTATATTTAAATATGCCAACAGCTACCCTAATGAGCAAATTTAGCATTTATCCAAATTGGAAAGCCAATGGGAGGTTAGCTATTGGCATGGCTGGAGTCTGTATTCAAATATTCATTTGATACTGGTTGTAGCTCCAGTGTATCCTCCTGATGGTGTGGATAAATTTATGCCTGTCAATTGAGGAGAGAATTTCTCACTCTCTGATATGCCTCTGAGTCACCCAGGGGAGGTTTTTTGAAGTGAATGTCTCCCAGGCCTCGAACCCCAGAGATTCTGAGTCAGTCATTCTGGGACCCAGCCCAGGCATCTGTGTTTTGATTCATCAGAATCACCTGGGGAGCTTTTACAACATACCGATGGCTGGGCTCTATCCCAAAACACTGACTCAGATCCTCTGGGGGTGCAAAGCCTGGGTAATCTGTACTGATTTTCAGAAAAGAATGAAAATACCAAAATTATCTAGCAGAGATGGTCCTTTACAAGCATCATTTAATATCACAGGACATGCAGAGCTAGGGATAGGGTTAAGATAATCTCATTAGAGACCGTGAAATAATTTGAGAATTCTGTCTGTCGTTAGTGAGGTTGCCTTGCGATTAGATGATAACAAGGATGATGATGGTGACAATGACAATGACATCGTGACAGTAAGGTTTATACCAGTCATGCTTTTATTAGCTCCAAATAGAGAACTTTTGTTCCTGTTCTTTATGCATATGTGATTTTAGTTTGCCTAATTAATGTTATTTCAGGGACACCTGCTCTTGTGTTCTTACAATATTTATCATTAAAGAAATGAACAAATTCTCTAGCAATAATGAGGACTTGGAAAGAATAAAAGTACCCTGGGTACTATTGGCTAGGCTGACAGAAAATAATACCTGAAATATTTCATCATGTTTTCTCAAGGGCAAATTTACTATAATGTGAAAAATTTTTTTACCAGTGAGTGTAATTTTACACATGAATTTCAGTTCCAGCATGCTATTTTCAATTGCTATGTTTACTGCTATCAGAAATGTATAGGGAATTTGTGTTCTCTTTTCCCTCATCTCATTTGTAGAACCAGACCATGCAAAAATTGGAGTTGGTAAAAGTATTGTGCTAGGAAGATCAGGACTTTAGTTTTCACTCTCTCTTTTTTGTTTTTAATAAATTGTATTGTATATATTTGAGGTTTACAACACAATGTTATGGGATACATATAGATAGTAAAATAGTCACTATTGTAAAGCAAATTAACATGTCTATCATCTCACATAATTACTTTTTTTGTAACAAGAAAAGCTAAAATTTACTTATTAACAAAAATACAATATAATTTTCTTAACTATAGTCCTCATGTCATACATGAGAGTCTAGGTTTGTTCATCCTACATATTCTTCTTCTATGTATTAATCTGTGACTCTGGACAAGTCACTTAAAAAGTCTTAGGGTCTTATTTTCCTCGTGTATAAAATGTTAATAATTTATCTGAAAGCAGGGGACTAGAGCAGTTAAACTCTTGAAGCCCATTCTGCTGCAAGTTCCCATACTAAGTTTGCGGAAGGCAGAGGTGTGGCTGAGGCAAGGTCAAGTGAAGTGGGGTGGGCTGGGAGGGAAGGGCTTCAGAGCTCAGGAAGGCTGTATGTGCCTCCTAGTGTCCTTCAACCCTGGCCAACTTCTCCAATCTTGCCCCTGGTTGCTATGGTTTTTCCACATCCCCTGGTTTGTAGATTCATGAATTTATTAAATAATATGTGATAAAGCCTCAGTGGGACTCCTGAGTCATTTGTGAGGGATTAAAGACAATTTTACAGAGTTCTTTGCTGGCTTGGAGAGTTGCAGTGCTCAAAATCATGACTTGTGAAGAGACGCATATACATTTACGATTAGGAAGCATTTTAGTAAAACATTCATGACTATTTCCTGCATTTCTGTGGAAAAATAAATCCAGTCACAGTAGGGTTTTTCACTTCGTTGCTTATTAGAATGCATTCTTCTGCCTGGATAATATAAAGATACAGTTAATGTTTCCTCTAGTTTGCAAAAGTGTTATTGGACCCACAAATATGCTCTGATCTCTCTAGGAGAAAAAGCTCCAAGGTTTTCACTCTTTAAATTACTGAAATAAAGGGAAATGATTACATGGTAATACTCTCTCTTGCTGCTTGAGAATTCCACACAAAACAATAACACAGGATAGATTATTTACTGTGGCAGTCTGTGAAACACAGATTGCTGCCGTACTGCAAATTCTGCTTCTCTCTTAAGAGCTGTCTGCACTGGGTTGTTTCAGTTTGCCCCTCCAGATTCATGCCTTGGCCCTTCTCCACCCTCCTCTGTCCTGAGAGGCTGTACTGTATGCCTGCGTCTATCACTGTCTTGGTCAGCTCGGGCTGCTATCACAAAATACCATAGATTCTGTGGCTTAAACATTGACATTGATTTCTCACAGTTCCGGAGGCTGGGAAGTCTAAGATCAAGGTACCAACAAACTCTGTGTCTAGTGAAGGCCCTCTTTCCATCTTGCAGAGGCTGTCTTCTTACTACATTCTCACATGGCAGGGAGAGAAAGATACTAGAGATACTGTGGAAGGAGAATGGTAGAACTTGGCATCTATAAGAAATCAGGAAAGGAATGGGAGGAATCGAAAATCACCTCCCTGCTCTGCTGGCCTGAGTGATTGGTGTAGAGTAATGGTGTAGAAACAGAAATGGGAACACAGTGGAGAAATCAGAGTTGGGAGAGAAGATGATAAATTCTGACAGAGCATGCATACCGTGTCCCACCAGCATTCGAGAGCAGGGATGCATTCTGTTCATTTTTGCACCCCCAGTGCTTCAGATAAGTGCTTGCTGGTGTTCTCTATACAAATGCCGTTGAACGTGCTCCACAGGCAGTCTGTGCAGAAATGAGCACTGTGTTCAGTGACGGGGAATTTCTGATGAAGTGACTCTAGGTTTTTGATTTTAGGGTCACACCAAAAGTGTAAAAGGAGTGTGTGATTCTTTGTCTTGCAACACCTCCAGCCATGGTCTGTTTTTGTAACCTGTGACAGCTTCCCTCCTCATAGATAATGTTGGTATTTTACAAAATATATCAGGCAGATACCATTTTCCTGTTGAAGATGGGTGGTCTGAGACTAAGATATGAGCAGAGACATCCAGAACCATATTGGCTCATTTAATTATGAGATTTTTAAGTTATAGGTTTCATAAGTAAGTTTCCAATCACTTGGCTCTTTAAATTTTCTATCTTTCTCATGCTAGACTTCAGGTTTTCCTAGAAATATCTTTTAGGATTTCCATAGCGTAACATAAAATTGGGTTGTAACTTCATATTTGGGGCATATTCTAAGTTACTGTTAGACTGTAAGAAGTATTTCTCTTGCCTGAAGCTAGGGAGATCCAAACAAAAATCTCCTCAGATATTACAAAGGAAGTGGTAGTTAACATGCATTATTTCATGTAATCCTCACAGTGACTCAATGAGGTGGCATTGCACCACATTTTCTCCGTTTTATAGATCATGAAACCGAGGATTACAGAGATTGATCAGTTTGATCAAAACCACAGAGTTGAAATGTTACAAAGCTGCAAAAAGGGAACTTATGTAAAGAGGAAACAATGCTACATAAACACTTTCTTTTGGAGTAGTATTTACTAGATTTTACTTCCATTACTTTTTCTTTGTAGGTAGGAGACAATAAATTGGAATTTTTTTGTAAAGTAGAAAATTATATACTTTTTTCTACTTTTCAAAATTAAAACTGTAGAGGAATGGAAATAAGTTTTATTCTTGCTTGTACACTCTCTTCTCTTTTCATTCTAGTTTGCATTTAACTGCAAGATTATTCTTCCTGCTGTGTTTTTTCCATAAAGTCACTCTCCTGTTAAAAAACCATCAGTGACTTCCCATTGCTTACAAAATACAATTCAACTCCCCTATCTGGAGATTCTCGAATTTTTTCTTTTTTATATTAACAGCCTTCTTTGAAATATTAGAATTTTTATTTGCACGCCTGAAGGGATTAAAAGACTCAGAATCACACACAACCAGCCAGCGATCACTACCCACAACCCCTGTTGCAGTAGCAATTGGTCTCACAGCACCCAGGAAAGCAGCCACAGCTTGGCACCTTCATTCTTCTTGGCCATTCTTCGGCATTGTGACACAGGTTGAGCCTGGTGCCAGGGCCGTGCTCTCCTGTGTACTTCAGAGGAAGCATCCTTTCAGGTTCCAGAGTGACACCATCTTTCCTGCAGACCTGGCCTGCCCTCTTGGTCACAGCAAGTTTTAGACCTGCTTTGTACAACTCTTTCAGCTTGTATTCTGTCACTGAGAGAACAATAGCTTTCCGCAGTATAGCAAACTATGTTTTTCTCATTAATAAAATATGACAGCAGCACACCTGTTTGAGAGTTATTTCCACAGGGAGCTGCTCCAGCTTTGTACTACATCACTGCATAGTTCCCCTCCCCCACCACCCGGACCTATAGGCATTCTCTCTCCTGCCAGAGTGCTTTTGCTCACAGTAATCCCAGCTGCCTGGCTATCTTCTTCTACTGAAATCCTAACTACATTTCAAGATCTGGTTTAATTTTCATTTAATGACTTCTGCCCCTGGTGGTCCCGTTTTGAATGCCTCTAACATCATTTGTCTGTGTAGCTCATTTGGTGCTTGGATGTCAAAACCTTTGTGTGAACATCCCTGATTCAATAAAACTGCAATTAAAGGCAGTCCCAAATATTATATTTTGTATCTATTGCGGAACCTAATAAGCATGTGCATAGTGAGTGCTCAGAAATCTAACTCAAAGGGAATTTAAAAGGAGGCATAGTGAGGACGGCTGTTTAAAAGCAACCAGTTGTGTAACATGGCTAAAAATTGTCCCGTGGGTGAGCTTCGGCTATGGAGAAATTATTATTGCTGTTGCATAATATTATTCCATTTTCAAGACACCCATGGGGAACTCTGCTCACCTTTCTTTCTAAGGCAGAATTGCTGAATCCTTCACCCCATGGCAGACCTCGGGTTGCCCAGAAAGTTTGCTGTTTTCTGAAAGAACAGTCCAACTCTTATCCTGTTTCACCAGCCACGTGTGGAATGAGCTGACCACTGAGACTAGGAGTGGTGCTGGGTGACATTCTGTGACACAATGGACTTCTTGCACATATTTAAGAATTTGGCAGAGAGCACAGGCTGTTTATATTAAATTTAAAAGCAAATTAATTTGAAAGGATTCTGGAGAGAGGTGTGTGAAGAATAGATATTCTACTACCACAGAAAAGTGATCTATTTAAAATTGAAATACATCCATTGCCTGAATTTTTAAATTCCCACCCTGAATTTTTCTGTCACATGAGAATTTGGCCCAGTGTGTCTATTGAATTACCAATTATTGTTATTTATAATACTCTCTTTCTGTTAGCGTTGGAATACCTTGCAATGCTGACTATGCTCATAGCTTTTTCTGATGTGGTGGTTTCAGTCCTGAGTGAACATTATCATCATGCAGAGCTTTAGAAAATATCCTCATCCCTTTTCCAGACCAATCAAATGGAGATCTCTGGCATTGGATCTGGGGCATGGGTGTGGTTTTTTTGTTTAAATAAGCTCTCCCAAGATTCAAACGTGCATCTGAAGTTGAGGACCACTGATCTCATGGGTTCCTGTGATCTCAACTGTAGCTTATTGCAAAGTGCATGCTTGTTGGTGAGCAGCTATATTAATTTTTGCCTTACTCAGTAATTACATCTGTAGGTCCCTTTGATGGAAATTATATGAGAAGAAACTTGGAAGAAGAGACAATTAGAGTTTGGGATTCATCCTAGGGCTCCTTCATGACCAAAACAAGTGTAGATGCAGGTTATTAGTTGAAAGCTTGGTAATGTCTTCAGCTGAGGTTCATGCTTTATGGAAATTGTTCATGCATTTAGAAAAATAGCATGAATAAGTACCTGTTAAACTAGTGACTTATTTACTGTTTTTTTTAAAAATAAGGAGTGAACGGAAGGATTGTCTTATAATTGTATATTAAACAAGGTTGTTTAAAAAAAATCACCAAAGTATTGGCTTCTATTGTGCCCCATTGTGGGGATTTCACATATAACTTAATTTTCTCTTAATGGTTATCAGTGGACAATAGGTCAGTATTTGCTACAGAATTCCATGTCCTCTTGCCTTCCATCTTTATAGGTATTGGAGAAATATTTAATGAGAATAGAAAATAAATTCCTTCAGAGAAAAATTAGTAGTTACTTTTTTTAAAAAAATAATTTAATACTATTTTAAGTTCCAGGATACATGTGCAGGATGTGCAGGTTTGTTACATAGGACATAGGTAAACGTGTGCCATGGTGGTTTGCTGCACCTGTCAACCTATCTCCTAGATATTAAGCCCAGCATGCATAGCTATTTTCCCTGATGCTCTCCCTCCCCAGCCCCAGTGAAAGGTCCCAGTGCGTGTTCTTCCCTTCCCTGTTCTCATTGTTCAGCTCCCACTTATAAGTGACAACATGCAATATTTGGTTTTCTGTTCCTGCGTTTGTTTGCTGAGGATAATGGCTTCCAGCTCCATCCGTGTCCCTGCAAAGGACATGGTCTTGTTCTTTTTTATGGCTGCATAGGATTCCATGGTAAATATGTACCACATTTTCTTTATTCAGTCTATTATTGATGGGCATTTTAGTTGATTCCATGTCTTTGCTATTGTGAATAGTGCTGCAATGAACATACGTGTGTATATATCTTTATAATAGAATGATTTCTATTCCTTTGGGTATATACCCAGTAATAGGATTGCTGAGTCAAATGGTATTTCTGATTCTAGGTCTTTGAGGAATTACCACACTGTCTTCCTCAATGGTTGAACTAATTTACATACCTAACAACCATGTAAAAGAGTTGTTATTTCTCTACAGCCTTGCCAGCATCTTTTGTTTCTTTTTAAGAACTACCATTCTCATGGTGTGAGACGGCATCTCATTGTGGTTTTGATTTGCATTTCTTTAATCATTAGTGATGTTCAGCTTTTTTTTCCCCACGTTTGTTGGCCACATGTATGTCTTCTTTTGAAAAGTGTCTGTTCATGTCCTTTGCCCACTTCTTAATGGGTTTTTTTTTCTTGTAAATTTGTTTAATTTCTCTTGTAGACTCTGGATATTAGACCTTTGTGAAGTGGATATATTGCAAAAAATATCTGCCATGCTTTAGGTTGTCTGTTCACTCTGATGATAGTTTCTTTTGCTGTGCAGCTCTTTAGTTTAATTAGATCCCATTTGTCAATTTTTGCTTTTGTTGCAATTGCTTTTGGCATTTTCATCATGAAATCTTTGCCTGTGCCTATGTCCTGAATGGTATTGCCTAGGTTTTCTTCTAGAGTTTTTATAGTTTTGGGTTTTACATTTAAGTCTTTAATCCATCTTGAGGTAATTTTTATATAAGTTGTAAGGAAGGGATCCAGTTCAATTTTCTGCATATGGACATCCAGCTCTTCCAGCCTCATTTATTACATAGGGAGTCCTTTCCCCATTGCTTGCTTTTGTGAGCTTTTTTGAAGATCAGATGCTTGTAGGTGAGCAGCCTTATTTCTGAGTTCTCTATTCTGTTCTATTGGTTTATGTGTCTGTTTTTGTACCAGTACCATGCCGTTTTGGTTACTGTAGCATTGTCGTATAGTTTTAAGTCAAGTAGCATGATGCCTCCAGCTTTGTTCTTTTTGCTTAGGATTGTCTTGGCTATATGGCTCATTTTTGGTTCCATATAAATTTTAAAATAGTTTTTTCTAATTCTGTGAAGAATGTCAGTGGTACTTTAATGGGAATAGCAATAAATCTATAAATTACTTTGGGCAGCATGGCCATTTTCATGATATTGATTCTTTCTGTCCATGAGCATGATATATTTCTCCATTTGTTTGTGTCCTCTCTGATTTCTTTGACCGGTGGTTTGTAGTTCTCCTTGAAGAGGTCCTTTACTTCCCTTGTTATCTGTATTCTTAGGTATTTTATTCTCTTTGTAGCAATTGTGAATGGGAGTTCATTCACGATTTGGCTCTCTGCTTGTCTGTTGTTGGTGTATAGGAATACTTGTGATTTTTGCATGATGATTTTGTATCCTGAGAGTTTGTTGAAGTTGCTTATCAGCTTAAGAAGCTTTTGGGCTGAGACAATGGGGTTTTCCGAGATATGGGATCATGTCATCTGCAAAATAGTTACTTTCTTGTTACTGAACATGTTCTAAAGCTTGTAGAACTGCATTTTATTGCTTGGTGAATTGATCAGTTCTAAGAAGTTTTTCTACATAGGTAGGGAGTGTCAAATCCTTCTGATGGTTGCCTAGAGACCCTTTTGAAAGACATAAACCCAGTATTAGAACAGACTCAAGGTATCTTGTTTATTAGTCATACCGGCATTTAAATTCCCCACTTATCTTCATTCATCATTTACTCTTTCAACCTTCTCCCTTTTAATGTAGCCAAATGATTATTTCCCAGACATTTCTAAGGCTTAAGCATTTTTGCTGTTTAAACAAAAAACTTTTTTGTTTGAATGGTTGAAGTATTCGCCTGAAACCTCCTGCTCTCATGGTCTTCTCCTTGTCTGTAAATGGCAGCTCCACCGTTCCAGAGGCTCAGGCCTAAGACCTTGGCGTGGTCCATACAGACCCCACCTCCAAATCCTCCCCAAGTGCAAGTTCTATCATCGAAATATATTTCAAACTGACCTTTCTGGCCACCTGCACTTTCTCATTCTGGTTCACGTCTTTCTTTTACCCTGGAATATTGCTATACTCTCTTAACTCTTTTTCCTCCTTTTGCACTTCACTCTCAGTCTATTCTTCATGCAGAGGCTAGAGGGATCTTTTTAATATTAATCAAGATGATATCATCTTTAAGCCCCAGTTCCTCCCATAGCTTTCTCTTCCACTCAATGTAAAATCCATAATTCTTACAATAGCCTCTAAGGCCCTGAATAATCTGACACTTTTGTGAGCACACAATCAACTACTTTCTCCCTTGTTCACTCAGCTCCAGACATATTGACCTTGTACTCTTTCTAAAACCAATCAGACTTTCAAAGTTCAGAACTTTGCAATAGGTGTTTCCTCTGCCTGGAACACTCTTCCCCCAGATATCTCTATGTCGGGCTCTCTCACTTCTTTTACTTCTCAGTGAGACCTTCCTTGATAATCCCAAAGAAAAATTAAAATTGCACCCTCTCCATCATCCTTTACTGCCTGTTTTTCTCCAAAGCATTTGTCATCATCAAACATATTACATGTGTCTATCATCAATTTGTCTATCAATCATCTATCTTCTATGTATATATGTATGTACATATGTATGCATGTGTGTATGTATCTATCTTCTACCTACCTACCATCTACTCTCTATCTCTTGTCCTCCAATTAGACCAAGCTCTGACTGCTGTGTTGCCCAGGGTCTAGAACATTGCTGACACTGTAGATGCTCAGTTAGCATTTGTTGATTAAATACTAAATGAATGTGTGAAGCATGTGTGCTAACTTTCAACTCTAGTGATTCAGACTTCTGACCTAGTAATCAAACTTTTCTGATACATGCAAACAGAATTCTGGATTCTAGGTGTCATGTTTTGTTGATCAACGGATTATAAATCTTTTAAGTGACATTATTCCAGTAGGCTAGTAAAGATCATCTAAAAGCATCAAAATGGTCCTCCAGGTTTCCATCAATTATTGCCAGATATTAGAATATTGTTCTTTACTTCCTGATTTGGGGAATATGCTATAAAATTAGCTGAAATTCCATTCTGAGAAATGTCTACAGGGTATAGACAAATCTTAAAATGTACAAGAAAACAAAGTAGTAAATGATATGTTTAATGCATTATTCATCTGAAAGGTGAGATTATGGGTACCTTATTTTCTTATTTTTTCCATGTCCATATTTAAAATTTTTATATAATTTAGTCAAATAGTAATTGAAATGATTACAAAACCAAACTGATTGTTAATAATTAAAGATGTTATTCATCATGCTTTAACAGTATTCTCTGAATTTCTATGTGATAAACACCTATCTGTTAAGACCGGAATAGAGGTAGTGTCCGATTGCAAGTTGCACAAGACTCCCAAGACTTTTGAAATCATAGAGCCAGAGTCATTAGTTCATTCCTTCATTGAAATATTAATTGAGCACCAACTAGGAACCAGACACTATATCAGGTACCAGGGATATAGCTATAAACAAGACAGCAGGGCCCCTCAGGGGCTTTGCATGGTTCAAATTTATGCCACTCCCCTGGAGCGTGATTCAAATATGCTATGTTGTAATACTAACCCCGATTTCACAAACTTGATTTTCTAGAAGGAAATACAGACAATGACAAGTAAACAATAAATGAGCTAATTAGAGATTTGCTGAGAGCTATGAGGATAGGGTGGGTGATCACAATATTGTGAGGAGATGACAGTTATGCTGGGGCCTGAAGGGTGAGGCTGAGGTAGCTGAGCAAGAGTGTTCCAGGCAGAAGGGGACAGATAGGGGACTAGGAAACCTGGAGGGTGGTGAGTAAGGAGCACAATCCAAGAGAATGCAGCTGAGAAGGTAGCTGGGGCCATCTCACATAGGGCTCAGGGCTGTGGTGAGGAGTGTGGAGGGTGTTCTGAGTGCAGTGAAGGACTGTGGGTGGTTTTAAACAGTGGAGTGTCATGATCTGATTCTGTTTTAAGATCTCTCTGGCCACTGAATAGGCAGCCACAGACATAAGCCTGGAGTTGCCCCCAGAGAATTTCGAGCTGGAGATACTAACTTGGAGTGTATCACTATATGGATTTTTTGACGCCTGGGAACACTTAGGGGATGAAGTTATAGATACAGAAGAGAGCAGGCCCTGGACACTCCAGGCGCTAGCACCCGAGGCACCCCAGCCTTTAGAAATGTGGCATAGGAGGAGAAAGCCACAAAAGTGATGGAGAAAAAAATTGACCTCAAAGTAGCAGAAAAACCAAGGGTGTTGTTTTAAGCCACAGAATTTTAGGGTAGGTTATTGAGCAATAGATAATCAGAACCCTAGGAGAGACCCCTTGGACATTATAGTCAGCTGTATTAAGGCAGAAGATCCACTGCTTTTTTGCATATAAACAGCAATATTGTTTATTGGTCTTTGAATTACTCATTTTTATTTGTATCTAGTAATACGTCGGGTTTTTTAAGCAATAAGAGGCCACGAGAAAACAAGAGGAAAAAAAACCCTTAAGAACTGTCAGATGGCTAACAACCAGAATTTTTTAGGTGACTATAGAGAATAACCTAGTTTACTTTGCCTTCTTCCCATAGGTCTGCAACTGTCTGCTAACTCCTTACACCTGCAGTATAATCACTGCTGTTCACAATGCTGACCTTGATTTTCTTTCTGTGTTTTGATTCTTGAATCTTATTTTAGTGTTAAGTGTTGCATAGGTGATACTGCAGAACAATGATGTAATTGGTGGAAAGGTGCCAAGAAACACAGTAAAAGGATAAAGAATATAAAGCAAAGGACACAGAAACTTACCTCTAGTCAGGTAACTACACAAATCAGACAATGTAATGTGCTCCAAGACAAAGGTAAAGTCTCTCAGGTCCCCAAAGTTTCCATGAGGTCTGAGCTGTCAGAGAAGCATCAGCATAGCCAGAGAACAGCCACTGGATACAGACTGAGGTTTTGCTTGCCTCCTTGTGTTTGCCAGGCCAGGACCAGGAGTAGGGCAAGAGAAGTCAAGAGCCTAAAGCACCAAATCTAAAGAGACACCTACTCTCAGGGACATGGACATGCAGGCAGGGTCAGTGCCTGAAAGTGAGCACCTCCTTAGGTGCCTCACGTACCCAACCCTATTCCTGGCCCTGCTCCCAGCTTCTCCCAACTGTTCTGGATTTCCTGTATGTTGGCCTCCTCAGAACTGATGTAGAACAATTCTAGCATATTTCTTAGTGATAACTTCAGCATCAGGTAAAATGGAGGTCACCTGGATGCTTAGACCAGAACCAGGCTTTCGACTTACTAGAAATCCCTTCCTGCAAATTAATTTTTCTAACATTGTAATTGACCAGAATATTTGATTTAACCAACCTTCCCCAACCATGGTGGAAAGCAAAGAATTGACTATACTTGAGGTGCTCATGGTTGTCCACAGATGAACTTTACTTAAATGGACAAGTTCTTAAGTGAACTTTACTATTGCACTTGTTCATCCAGGCTCCTTAACATCTTGCTTTAGTTTTACTGAATGCCCTTATTATCTGCTGTTATGGTTTGTATACTGCATGCGCACACCTTTTTTCTTACCATTGGAAAGCTATCGATAATTTAAAACTTGCCTTTGCCCAGTGGTAGCCTTAGCTGCAAAGTGAATTTCTATACCACAGTGAATTTCTACATGAAACTGTAATCATTATTTGCCAAAAGAGCCACCTTTAGATTTTGGATTCTAGCATAATTTTCCATACTATCACAAAAATCCAAAAGCCTGGGAAGAAGCTGTCTTTGTGACTTGGAAGCTGTGGCTGAACTAGCATTGTTTTTGCCTTTGGCTTGTTAGAAGGAGCAAAACAGGACAATGACAGAACATGCAACAATGGCAATTAAGGGTCATGAATGAATTGTCTTACAAGTATGAAATAAGGCAAACATGAAAAAAAGTACTAATAACTGATAAAGTGAATCAAGCTGAAACATTTAGGTCACATTAAAGAATAGGTGTTTTATGTCTTATGTGATAGCAAGCTTTCTCTTTTTGTTAACATACACTTCCAAGGCATTAGCGGCATGATTAGAAATCAGTCATTTCTCTATTCTCTAAGAATACCTGCATCTTTGCCAGGTATTCTTATTACTTCAATCAACTGGAATTTGTAAGACTGATGATCCTTCTAGAAGCAGTGCCTTGTCATGAGATCTGACACTAAAAATACAATCCTCAGGGGCTTACTCAGTTCATACTCTAAACCTTGAGAAGTTTTATCTGTTACCAAAAAGGAAGTTTTGTCTCCTCTCTGTTGACACTCACTCATCAAATACATTTTCAAAAGAATAAAATGTTAAACGATGTAGTCTGTGGCATTATAGATACTCTGAAGAGAACAATTCACTGAAGTTCAGAAGAAAACATTAATTACCGAGACATATGTAGCTTTTGAGTCACCTCTGATCATTGGTGAGAAATGTGTCTTGCATTGGCTTGTACATTATTTTTCTCCACTGTGGCATGCTTTCTGTGCACTGGAGAATTGTAACTCTTGCATAAAGTAGACCATTTTTCTCTTACCCAGACTCACATTTTGCCTTTAGTTGCTGCCCTAAAAACTCTTTTCAGCCTACTCTTACGTACTTTTATTTAGAGCAATCAATAATAATAAGCATGTATTGAAAGATGTTTACATTTGGGCTGAATGGTATGCTAGTCTTTTTTATGATTTCTGTGTGTGTATGTGTTTCTAGAAACCCTTTCCTAGCAAAAGATCATTAAAAATCTATATTTGCTTTTAAATGTTTCAAGTTTTATTTTTCATGTGTAGGATTTTAATACCTAAAATTGATTTTTATTTATGATGTGGTATAGGCATACAAATTTATTTTTTTTCCCACAAAGATAACCAGTTGTTTCAGTATATTTATTGAATTGCTCATCCATCGGTTCTCCCAGTTATTCTCAATTCCACCCCTCTCATGTATTGGGTTTTCATATAGGTGTGGGTCTATTTTGGAATCCTTTATTCCATAAGACAACTTTCTAATTCCCTCAATACCACACAGTCCTAAGTACTGTAGATTTATAAGAAGCCTTGATATTTAGTAGGGTTAGTTCTTCTACTTCTTCTATTTTTTTTTTTTTTTTTTGAGACGGAGTCTTGCTCTGTCGCCCTTGCTGGAGTGCAATGGGGCTATCTCGGCTCACTGAGACCTCCACCTCCCAGGTTCAAACAACTCTCCCGAGTAGCTGGGATTACAGGCGCATGCCACCATGACCAGCTAATTTTTGTATTTTTTTTTTTAGTACAGATGGGGTTTCACCATGTTGGCCAGGCTGGTCTCGAACTCCTGACCTTATGATCCGCCTGCCTCGGCCCCCAAAAGTGCTGGGATTACAGGCATGAGCCACCGCACCCAGCCTATTTCTTCTATCTTGTTTTCTAAAACTGTCTCTGTCATTCTTGGCCTTTTGCTCTTCCATATGCATTATGGAATCAGCTTGTCAAATTTCATGAACAACCTCGTTGAAATTTTTGTTTGTATTAGATTTGATTCATGAATTAATTAGGAAATTCTCCTTATTGTTAAACATTGTGTATCTATTTATATATTTAAAATTTCACCATACAGTTGTATAATATTCTCCATATGACATATCTTTATATATTTCATTGTAATAATTTTTAAAATTCTATTTTTGAATCCAATATTATGGGTAAAAAGGAGTGTTATTGGTTTTAGAATATGGATCTTGTATTTCACAACCTAGTCAATTTTCTTTTCAGTGCTAGTAATTTCTTTACAGATTTTCTTAGATTTTCTGCATTGACAATCATATTGTGTGTAACCAAGGACAATTTTGTCTCTTCTTTTCTAATTCTTATTCCTCTCAAATTTTTTTAAATTTAATGTATTGGTTAGGATGTCTGCAGGATATTAATTAGCTGCCCATAGCAGAGATTCTTGTCTTGAAACCGAATTTAAAAGGAATGTTCCTAATGCTGTACCATTCAATGTGATGCTTGCCGTAAGTTTTTGGTAGTCTCTTTATCAGGTTATCGGCAGAATTGCTGCAACTTATGACAAATGTACAACGGCAGGGTTACTGAAACAAGCTAGTCCACATGTTGTACTTGGTCCTGAAGCTGTAATTGATATTCATTATCACTCTCTTCTATAACCCATTCTAGAGTTCATTCATGCTTATATTGTGTTTAAGCAGTTCTAAGTTGTTTGCTTGGTCAGTGACCCAGATCTCCATCCCTTAGAGGTCTGAGCCTTTGTTTATTTTATTTTTTTAACACCTGTTGGACCATGGTTGCTGAGATTTCACATTTAATGTGACCACAGGACACAGAAGCACCATGAAACACACCAGTAAATTCCCTGATATACAGACACTCTTCTTTCTGCTCTTCTTGTGTAGCATCAGTCCTAGATCTTGATTGCAACCAGGGTCAGTAGCTCCCATCTTTACAGTGATCCTTTCTTTGCCCAGTGGTCTACTGGAATGAAGAGCTCGTATGATTAATTGATTATTATAGCTTTGTGGTCAAGCCCCTTACTGCATCCTCTGGTAGAAGCCTTCCCTACCCTGTGAACCAAGGGGTTCACAGATCCTGTCTGTGGAGAGAAGAAGTCACATTCAGCAAGTGGGTCACTGAGCAGAATGCTGACAGGGCTCAATCCTACTTCACTGTTGGTTCCAGACCCATGAATTTTAGTTATTGGAGAACCCCCGACTTTTCCTCCAGCCTTGATGCCATGGGGGCAATTACTTCCTCCTTGTCTCTGATGATTAAGTGCTAACATCTGGCCTCTGCCATTATCAAATTCCACAACCTCATGTATATACTGATGTTGAAGTTGGGAACCCAGTTCCACAGCAGTATCAGCTACTGTTAATTTTAACCTGCAGAGGACAGCCATTGCCTAGCTTCTCAGTGGGTCTGGTACGCCTCTCACCTGTGCATTCCCTATAGTTTTAATGAAGTAACTCTCCTTGGACCCTTCTGGAGAATACATTCAGGTGGTGAGTTCTCCAGCTGCACTTAAATCCTTTCTAACAGTCTCACCCCTCAGAGGTTTCTGACTCCTACCTCAATACTCTGTTGAGACAATTCCATAATCTCTGCCTCATTCACTGTAGGCCATTGACATGTTCCATTTTTAATAGGCCATTCTAACCACACTTTTGAATCAGAATCAGGTGACCTTGCCAGAACATTAAGCTCTGAAATCATAGCACATCAATAAATCCTCCCCTATCCCCACTGTATTTTCTGCCTGTAAAACCCTGAAGACCTGTCTCATAAGTATTCTCCACTCTCCGGGTTCCCAGCAGCACACATTAGAATCCTGCAGTTCCATTGCATATATCCTCGTTCCTGCCACAGCAGAGATTTTATTTCCTTCCATGGGCTGTGGTGCAGCCTGTTCTGGAGGCAATAAGGGGAAGCGTAGTAGCTCTTGGGATGAAAAGCCTCTTCACGTGAAGCACCTGCCTCAGGTGAAGTCCCTGCAGCATCTCCAGTGGAAAGGAGGCCATTCTCTAATAAGAGGGAGGATGCTGCTTCTTCCAGGCTGGAGAATTCAAAGGGATCCAGGTATTCAAAATTCTCAGGCCTTTCTACCTCTAAGGCTCAGGAGCCTACTCTTATCAGGGCACTGGTTTAGACATAAGAGATCTGTTAGAGATTTCTGTAGCTCTACGATTGCAGTTAACTAAGGCCAGCCAAACAATCCTTATAATTCGCATTCCCCCATACTGTTCAACTGCAGAAACCAGGGATTCATCTGTCGCCTGTACCTCATTTTCATCTACTAGAGGTGAGCCTTTTGATAGTGATACTGGTCACTGGTGAGTCACTAGTTCCAGAGTCCCATTCTGAACATATACTTCCTGTATTAACTCTCTTAGCTTGAGTTTTGCCAGAAAGTGGAGCCTGAGACACAGGCTTGCACTTAGGAGGTAGTTGAGAGGTGATTCCATGGAGCTGGGGTGAGAGTTTCAAAAGAATAAAACAGAGGAGGGAAAGGCAAATGAAAGGTTTATTATCAAGTAGTCACTGTTGTGGGCAGTTGAAACTCAATCATGCCTCCTTCTGTGTAGTCTACAGAATGCAACTCAAATCATGCACTCAGAGGAGGTAACGGTGGAACATTTATCTACAAACTCCCATCCCCCATTGGTCAAAGATTGTTGACTCTGCTTATACATCCCAACAGTAAGTACTTTCTTAAATTTTGTGCTTTAGTCACTTGACTTGCCTCATTCTTATCTCAGTTCTGCCTCTCAGCTTATGAATATACAGCATTCAATGTGTTATAAGGTAGACCCTATTGTACCTTTTGTTGTTACTACATCAGTAAATTCAACACAAGAAATTAGCATCTATAAAATGTTAAGAGATCGTATGTGTTTTCTGGTTCTGGGTTAGTAAACTGAGTTTCTTCAGGGGTTGGAGTGATGAACCCCAAATCAGGTAGGCCCTGAGCTAAGGTTTCTGAATAGTGGAAATTTAGAATACAAGGAGGTTCATTTTCTGCATGACTGGGAGGGCTGAAAGAATGGGGGTGGATTTTGTGTTGGTGCCTGAGTTCCAGTACTTGATTTGCTTTTGCCCAATAACTATCAGTAGACAATAACCTCCTCTGCAGTGTAGCCATTTGGCTCTGTTTAATGAGAAGAAAAACAAAGACATTACATTGTGTTATGAAGTTTGTGAAAATAGGATTTTACACGCATGGGACCCAATGACAATTAAGAGAGAGATCTGCCACCATCATTGTGATTCTCCCTGGATTGCAGATACGTGAAGTGCAACTCTCCTCTCAGAGACAATATAAAGTGTGTCTTGAAAGAACAATGTTGCTGGGTAAAATGAAAATGCCCTGCATTAGGCCAGACCACCACATTTTTACTTCCTTCTCTTTTGACAGCTTGGCTCTCTATTTGCTTCTTTATCAATAGGTTTTTGCCTTTGGGGTAATCCCGCATGCTTCTTCTCCCTTCTCCAACAGCCTTTTTCTTTACTACATGTTGACTTTTCATCACTATCTTTTTTACTTCTTAAATTTCCCTTTTTCCACACTTAAAAAAATGTGTGCCTATGAGGAGGAATGTAAGAAAAGTTATTCCTGGGGACGTTGGTAATACTGCTCTTCTTGGCTAGTCAAGCATCCTGGGAGATGCGCTATTTAGGGGGAGTTTCGGGTGCGGGACTAAAATGGAATAATGTGTGAGTAGGAGGGGGCTCCTGCAAAGGACAATGATGAATCCTTAAGCAAATTCTGCCTTGCCAGGAGCTAGGTCATAGCTAGGCAAGCATCAGAGGTAGAAATAAGAAGGGTCACATATTAAAAATTGAGAGATTGATTTTTCAATTCTTTTTCTTTCTTATACATCTTAATGTTTTAGAGTTTGTCCCAGCCCTTGAAGTTAAGGGGACAGGTAAACACTCACCTATGGTAAGAAATGCAATAAGAACCACAGATATGATTTTCTGTACATGACTTAGATGCCAATTTGCCAATATCAAGGGAACCACCCATATCTTCTACTTCCCCTATGACCAACTTATGGAAAAATGTGCTTCTCTTTAATGAGCATCATGTCAACAATTCAAGGAGTCAATTATACAGATGCTTAAAAACACCCTAATTAAATTCAGATGTTTTAGGAGGTTGGGCTGTGAATTGGTGAAATGAATTTTGGTATCAGTTTAAATTGTCACTGAGACATTGGTATCTGTGACTTTGGGTGTTATTCTAAATAAAGGGTTGGCAAACTTTCTGTAGAGGGTTAGATAGTATTTTTCATTTTGCTGGCCATTTAGTGCCTTTTGAAACTAGTTAACTCTGCAGTTGTAGTGCAGCAAAAGCAGTTATAGACAATACATGAACAAATGAGTGTGACTGTATTCAATGAAATCTTATTTACAAATACAGAAGATTGGCTGGATTTGCCCCATGAACTGTAACTTGCCAAACCCTGTTCTAAATTGTCACTGAGATGTTTGTATCTGGCAAAGCACTCCTAAATGACATTTAATTTTTAAAACAGAGATGTTTCAGTTTCCATGGCAAGCATCTCTAAGAGTTCCATGCAAGAAAATGCAGTCTCATTTAATTTATGTTCGCTGCATCACATTCTGTCCCTATTCCATCTCCACACCTGGGATCCAAATGTTCGGACATGACAACCAGTGCTTCAAACCCACCTGAAACCACATTTATACACTTGAAAACCATTTACTTAAAGAGTAATGGCACACATTGCAGCAACTTTTCTTTCTTGGCTCATGGCAGCAACTATTATTTCATCAAATCACATTTGGTTGAATGCATTCAGAATTAGTATTCATAATAAATTAATAAATAATGAAAAGTACTGTTGGGAATGTGTTCTTTGATTTAAGGAAAGCGTCAGGATTGAGTTTGCAAACAGCATCTTTCATTTGTCACCTTTTCTACAGAGAAGAAAGACTGCTTTATGTTAAAAGAGAGGCTTGAATAGAGTTGGTGTTGAATAAGTGTGTTCAGAGTTTGGACTAGGTCTTTGGGTTTGTCTTTGCTAGTTTTCCTGTTCTTCCTTAAACTTAGAGCAGAAAAACTGATGCCATTGCCTCTGCAAAAGAAAATTCTGAAGTTGGAAGTAATTGTTTCAAGGGCTAGCCCTAGGTAGTAAATCTTTATTAAATATGTTTAATTAACTTGATTGCACATTTATTGATGGCCTACTATGTGAAAAGGGCTCTGACAAACGCTAGCAGCTATCAAAATGCAAGAGAAACATTTTCTGCCTTTCAGAAGTTTACTATTTATAACCAGCAGATGAACATGTTAAAGTTCAACACATCATACAGCTGCATCCTGGGCTTTTTCAGGCCAGGCCTGATTAGGGGTAACTGCAACAGTAAGCCTATGGGTAAAAACAGACTGGCTCTAATTCCCACTGCTAATGCTAGACTTCTAGACCCTAAAGTGTCCCCACAATGATTTATTGGACAGTGATACAACCTCAGAGCATGGACCACCAAAGGGAATTTGCACCACCATGAGGAATCCATTCTCTTTTCCTCCCTTCCTGTGGTGTGGCCTGCTGCTGAGCCGGCCCTGCCTGTCTCTGTGATTCCCACCACAACCAACCAGGCCAGTGCCCACTGTCCTGTCAAACCCACTGATGCTGTGCATCTTGTTGGTGCATCCATCCACACACTTGATTGAGCGGCTTTTTATAGGTATTAATGCTTTTTATGCTTATAAAACCCCATATCTTATACAAAATTAATACTTCTAAAAATACTTTTTATAAGAAATCATTAATATTTATAAAAATACTTTTTTTAATTTTTTTGAGACAGAGTCTCAGTCTGCTCACTGCAACCTCCGCCTCCTGGGTTCAAGCAATTCTGCCTCAGCTTCCTGACTAGCTGGGACTACAGGCGCACACTACCATGCCTGGCTAATTTTTGTATTTTTAGAAGAGATGGGGTTTCATCATATTGGCCAGAATGATCTCGAACTCCTGACCTCAGGTGATCCACTGGCCCCGGCCTCCCAAAGTGCTGGGATTACAGGCATGAGCCACCACAGTCGGCCTATAAAAGTACTTTTTATAAGTATTAATGCTATTATAAGTTAGCTGCTGTGTGAGAAGGGCCATACTGCAGAGTGCCCCAGTAGGGCGTGGTGTTGGGGTGGAGTTGGGCCATGATATTGAAAGGCCCTACTGGGTAATTGGTGGGAAGTGAGGATGCTGTATCTAACTGCCTGGGTTGGACCTGACACTCACAGACTGTGTAATCTTAGGTACATTCCTTAGCCTCTCTGTGCCTGTTTCCTCATCTGAGAGACAGAGATAATAATACTCCTGTATCATAGGATTGCTCTGAGAATCAAATGAGTTAATCAAGTAAAGCACTTAGAACAGCTCCTGGCACATAGGAATCACTACATGGATGCTGTTTGCTATCATTGTTATTATTATCCCTTCAACCCTCAGGGAGGAAGGTCAGGGCCTGTGGTCTCAGGACATCTAATGCTGTTATCTCTATGATCAAGCAGTTGCATTATGTCATAGGATTATACTGTACATACAGTATTTTCTGTGACTGTCATGACTTCAGAAAAGTCAGAAGGCATTGCTCTTACAAGGGTCTAGTTTAAGTCTCAGGAAGACTAAAGGATGCTTTTTTTTTTTTCTTTGTCCATTCTATAGATGATGCTGCTGAGGTTAACAAACTTGCCCTAAGTCATACACTTAGAAAATGTCAGAGCATGAATTTAAATCCAAATTCATTGGGCCCCAGGACCTTGAGCACTGGGTGAAATGCCACAATTTCCTCCAGTGACATAGGACAGCTCCTTTCCTCCTTTCCTTGCCCCACTTTATTATATACTCCCAAAGCCTAGCTGCCTGGGGGCCTCTCAGATACTTGTGAATACATTTTGTGAAATATCTCCCTAAGCTGCCCTTTTCCAGGACTTAGTCAGAGGCCAGAAGAACAGTGCTGGTGGGCCAGGAGGGTGGGGACAGATGCTCTGTTTCTTTAGCATGATTTATATCTTGGTGGATACCGAGTGGCCTCATGTAAGTAGACTCGGAAAGGGAGGTGGGAGGGGAGGGGAACAGTTTGGGTTCCAGCTGGGCCACACTTTATCTGTAGTGCAGATTTACACTTGCTTTGGATGTGAGATCTAAAACAGCCCAGCAGACATGACACCACCCAAGCTATATTTAGGAAGTTTTAATAGCCTGGCTTGGTGGTATCCCTCAGGGAATACACATCAGTGATTAGCTAGTGTCACTGCTGCTCCACTGGTGGGCAATTGCAATAGCAAGACATTTTTCTTCTCAAAAATGAATTTCTAAGTCAAATTCATAGCAAACTCAGACATTTGACCTTATTATTACTTTTTTTTTTTTTTTTTTTTAGAAACAGAATCTTGCTGTCTCACCCAGGCTGGAGTGCAGTGGCATGATCATAACTCACTGCAGCCTCAAATGTCTGGGCTCCAGCGATCCTCCTGCCTTAGCCTCCCAAGTAGCTGGGATTACAGGCGTGCTCCACCACGCCCAGTTAATTTTTAAATTTTTTTGTAGAGACAGAGTCTCACTACGATGCCCAGGCTGGTCTCAAACTTACTATTTAAATTGGAGAATGTTTACTGCAGAGTTAACTCACTCTCACTTGACTGTCGCTTGCCTCGTGAAAACTCTACATGCACATCGCACGTCTGCTAGCCATCATTTTTGTTATGCAATGTTCTGTCCATCTTCCAGAGTTTCCTCTTTTTGTATTTATTTTCTTCACATCTTCCTTTTCTCTTTAGAAAACAAAGAAAACAGCTGTGAAGGTGCTTTAACAGCTAAAAGCACTTTACCAACTGAAAACACCTGCAGAATACCACATCTTCCACATCTGTGGTGGTCCTTTAACGGTGGGGAGGGGAAGGGCTATTTGTTCAGTATCTGTTAAATGCCAGGCACTGATTGTTTTAGACCTCTTGGTATACATTTTATTTAATTCTCATAATACCTCTGCGATACCTACTCAGCTTATTCTAGAGCCGAGACAATTGAGGCTCAGAAAGATGATGTAACTTGTCCCATGTGACACAGCTAGTAAGTAGAGATTC
The DNA here is from genome assembly GCF_037993035.2 of Macaca fascicularis. Lineage (NCBI taxonomy): Eukaryota > Metazoa > Chordata > Mammalia > Primates > Cercopithecidae > Macaca > Macaca fascicularis. Next base: position 125,648,677 of record NC_088381.1, on the reverse strand, counting down.
TGAACGTGAGCTCACACTGAAATGCTTCATCTTTCCACTCTACCTTTCCCCACCTTTCTAAACTATGGTGCTCAGTTTTGGTGGGAAATGAGGAAAAATTATTCTATTCAAGTGATAAGTATTGTGTAGTTAAGTTCAGAGAAGCTGCTGCCTTGGTTGTAATTCCAGATCCATAATCAAACATCACTGAATCCTCTCTCCTGCTTACCTCTGTCAGACAGGTCTCTGTTACCCAGTGTCCTCTACTTTGAAGTCAGGATATTTATAAGAAATATGTTTTATTTATTGTCTCAAAAACTGAGATTTGGGACAGAGCTTCCCTTAATAAGTCAGTTTGTCACCTGACAATATTAGAATTGCCTAATACTATACAAATCTAGACAAAACATTCATCTGCCTTAGAGGAATTATGAAGTAAGATGGGGCCACAACTTCCAGGTGTGTATAGTCTGATCACTTTCACTTCTACATGGGGCACAATGAGCTTTTCTCTTTGAGACTAGCTGAGACTTATGCAATTCAGAGTTCTAACCTCTAAGCTAAGGCCTGGCCTTTTCATAGTATTCTCTGAAATACTGCATAGGTCATGAGCAGACACTGATAAGGTCAAAGAAGGGGCTATACAGCTTACTATGGACAATCTGACAGCTGTCAGGCACTAGAAACATTGTTGCAGGAAGATTGGGCTCACATGATCCAGCGTGAAACATACCAGGTGTTGATACTAAGGACTGTGAGAAGAGAGGTTAAAAGTGAGGACAGCCAGTGATGGTGTCAGCAATAATTTTGAGGGGCTCCCTGTCCCATAATCTCCGTCAACTTTTCTAAACTGCTGTAAACAAACAAAAAGTAAAATTATGAAAACCCACAGGGATACACACAATAGAAAATGTAAGCTTCAAATGCTCCTTAGAACCAGAAAGGACAGTACTATCTTATTATAGTACCTATCCAATAAGAATTTTCTTGGCCTTTTACTTCTTCACCCTCACAGCTTCAACCTTGGGTGGGACACAGGTCAGAAACAACAACTGGTAAGTGTGGGGAGCAAGAAGTTAGTACATGTGTTAACAATGCCTCCTTCCCTAGGATGGGGGACTAGCAGGCTGCTGGCTCGGGATGGAGGAGGGGCATGTGACAGGGAGAAATCTCAACTTTGAATGATGATTGGTCTCATGATGACTGCATTCAACTAAACATATTTCAATATTGAGTTAAGACTACAATACTGATTTAAAATGACAGTAGATCATTCTTTTACCTAAGCATGACCACAAAAGTCAGGGTTAAGGGAAGGACCTGACCAGGTTTAAAGAGACAGTGGAAAAAAACAAGTTTTATGATTAAATCCCATGAGTCCTGCTTATTCAATGTGCCAGTTATAGTGAAGGATTGGCAGAAAGAGAAAACCCATTAAGTTACAGAGCAGAGTTTGCTGGAAGATGACTCAGTATGATGCAGCCTTTGATTAATTTTGTCAGCTTCTGGAAGCACATTTTAAGGAAAGAATAATCAAGCCGTGTGGGACACTGTCTCTGATAACAGTGTTTACCAAATAATGGTCATTTTAAGGGAATCACAGATGAACAATTTTTAAATATCAAGAGTTAAGCATTTGCTATAAGACATTATATTAATTAGAATAAACTGCTGTAATCGAGAACCTCAAAATCTATGAGTTAAGACAGTAAAAGGTGATTTCTCACCTCACACCATGGTTTAATGTAGGCTTTGATGGGGGTGGATCTTCTGTACCATAGTCAGTCAGGGAATCAGACCCCTATTTGGGGCTTTAGGTTCTTCTGGGTCCTGGAGTCTGCTTCTTCTAGCCACTGCACAGAGCAAAAGAGGGCATGGAGTTACTTAGGGGCCGGGACTGCAAGTGCCATGAATCACTTCTACTGGTAGTCTATTGGCCAGAAGTCAGTCACATGGTTCCACCTAACTGCAAGGAAAGCTGGGAAATGTATCCTAGCTGTGTGACTAGGAGGCACAGGAAACCGGGGGGTGGGGGGGGGGGCGGGGAGGGAGAGACACTTAACACTGCCTCCCTTACATGCAAACTTTATGAAAACAATAGCCCATCAAAGCCTTGATTTCACAGATACAGTGTTACTGCTTAGGTGAAACTGAAGCGGTAGAGCCAAGAACTGTAATTCACTTCCTGCTGACCACATGGATCACTTGGAGGCAGGTTCCTGGTGGGATAAAAGGTGTGGGGGTGCATAGGAGGAATACAAATAGGAGGAATACAAATCATTACCAAAAAGACACTGAAGAATGTGATTGGACAAAAAACGCCACTATATAAACTCAGTGATTCAGGGCTGTTCAACCTCCTGTAGATTTCTGCTCACTACATAGAAAAAAAGAAGAAAAATGGAGTAAAATCCTTTTTCCCTTCAGGGCACTTCCCTCTAATTAGTCTTAAAGCCACTTAAAATGAAGTTGTTGATACTGACTTTTCAGCAGTTAATTTCTTGAATGAGAAAAAATTTTCTTTTTGAGATGGAGTCTCGCTCTGTCACCTAGGCTGGAGTGCAGGGGTGCTATCATGGCTCACTGCAGCCTTGACCTCCTGGACTCAAGTGATCCTCTTGCCTCAGTCTCTTGACTAGCTGGCACTGCAGTTTTGCAACACCACACCCAGATAATGGCTTTTTAATTTAATTTTTTGTAGAAATGGGATCTTGCCATGTTGCGCAAGCTGGAGAAAGAATTTTCAGGAGTATATTTTTATAAATCAAGTGGCTATTACTCTGTGTATTTCATTTTAATTTTTAAATTTTGATTTTTGTTACCAACTAATCATTAACAGTTATTTTTGGCACAAAGAAAAACGGAATTTCCAGGTGTGAATTTTTGTTAATCAATTAGTATTATGCTTTGCATTTTATTTTGATTTCTATAATGTGATAACATTCATGTCTTTGACTGTCTTTGTTGTGATCACTTTCTATATTTGTGGTGGGTCAGAGGTGACCATGGAGCCAGCACACGTGGAGCAGATTCCAGTTGCTGTTTGACTTTGAGCCAAATTGCTAATCTTTCCATGCATCAGTTTTCTCATCTCCAAAATTATAGCAATAATAATACCTACCTCATAGGATTGTTGTGAGAATTAAAAGAGTTAATATTCATAAAGCATTTATAATTGTGTCTAATATGGCTTGGCTGTGTCACCACCCAACTCTCATCTTGAATTGTAGTTCCCATTATCCCCAGGTGTCATGGGAGGGACCTGGTGGGAGGTAACTGAATCATGGGGGCAGGTTTTCTTGTGCTGTTTTCATGATAATGAATAAGTCTCACAAGATCTGATGGTTTTATAAAGGGCAGTTTCCCTGCACATGTTCTCTTGTCTGCTGCCATGTAAAACATGCGTTTGCTCCTCCTTTGCCTTCCACCATGATTGTGAGGCCTCCCTGGCCATGTAGAACTGTGAATCGATAAACCTCTTTTTCTTTATAAATTACCCAGTCTCAGGTATGTCTTTATTAGCAGCATGAGGACAGACTAATACAGTGCCTGGCAAGTAAAAATAAATGAACCTTTTAAAAGAAAAAAAACAGTAATAAATAATAATATAAGTGGTAGAGTGATATGGCCAGAAATTGTGATGTTGGTAAGCAAATTTTTCAATGGAATTCACTGTCTTATGTGATGATTGATGGCTTCCTTATAAATCAATCAGTAGATGTGGCTTGGAGTTTTTTCAAATCAATCAGTACTGAATGAAAACTCTTCCTCTGAGAGCAAGTATAGTGTTTTGCTACAGCCCTGTTGGAACAACTTTGCTAAAAGTGGTGCTCAAAGAGGCTTGGTTTTGAGATGTAAAACAGCATAAAGACAGGGCCAAAAATTGCCTGTTTCCTGCTGGGAGGCAGGAGGGAGGTAATGGCTTTGGCTCTGTTGGCTCTGTGGGTTGCTAACAGGGGAAGCTCTGAGTTAGGCAGAACTACCTGGCCCCACCCAGGTAGCACTGGCTGGGGCAGAATTCCCCTCAAGGAGGAGGGTGAAGGCTTTGGATGTAAAGGAGCAGAGATAGCTCATGCTCTCAAGAGGAAGAACAGTCAAGCTAACTGGAGCATACCTTTTCCATTCAGCCTGAATTTACTAATCCTATTTGTCACTCTTCTTCCTCAAAATAGAGTAAGTAAAATGGGCAGAAAATGGAAAAACTACTATTTTTACTACTAATTTTTAATAAATGTTTCTAGATTTTAAATGCATAAAATTATCAATGATTAAGAGTATGTGTTATTTTCTGAAGCTAAAAAGACAATAGCAAGAGTTATTTATTTATGCTTTGTTCTGATAAGCTTATTATTATCAGGCAATGGGATTGAATGTCATATTTTTGCAGAATGTTTAACAATAGTTATTAGTAGCAATTCCCCACAAAGCCAAGTTGGAAGTAGTTTTATTTTTCCAAATGTTTGCTTTGGAAATAAAAACACTAAATATTGATTTATTCAAAATTACATTTGCAATGTAGGAATTTTGATTTAAAAAAAATCATTTTCTCCACACAACCCAGTGGTAACATATTTTCAGGCTTTTAATGTTTGTTAAATCAAACAAACCCAAGAAACATTCATAAGTCAGTGAGTGTCTAACAGAAATTATATTTTACTCTGTGTGACCCTAGGAAAATCATTTCATATTTCTATATTCTACTTGTCTTTGAAGAAATAAAGATCATGATATTCTATTAAATAAAATTATTTGAAGCTATCTGGCAGAAAGAGCATGCTAACTTTTTTTTGAGATTACAAAATTTACAATTTATTTTAATATAGCTTTTGAGGCAGGCCACTATATTTGGCTGAAAATAATTAAAATTTGGAGATATGATTGGTGGTGTTTGAGACACAATATTTTCACGTCCTTGCTAATGTCAAAATGTCCTTGGTTTTACAGTAATAAAATAGCACCTTTATTTTTAATGACTATACTATAAGGCCATGTCAACTCTTTTGTAGAGATTATAACATTTCATTGCTCTGGTTAGCAATTTACTTTAAAAATGCAGCGGTAATTTTAGCTGTGGGAACAAACATTTGTGTTGTTGCTAATTCACAAAACTTTTGAAGATCAGATATCTTTATTGCAATATTCATTTGCTTTTCACCTTTTTTGGTAAGGATGTGAGAGGAGACAGAAAAAGGAGGTATACAAAAATGGAACACTACATTTTGTAAAAACAAATTTGTCATTTAGGAAACGTAATTTACAGTGGTATTTTATTTGAATAGTGCATATTCAATATGAAAAATATGGAAAAATGTGGAAAAATATAAATAAAAATATTTTATCATCCAAGTGTTTCATCACTTAAAGACATGTTAACAATTCTGAGAATATTCAAAACCTGGTTTTCTAGTGCCTTTTCTTTTTACATTGTTGTGATCTTACTTTGGATACTACTTTGCATGCTGCTTTTTTCATTTAACGTTACAGCATAAGCAATTTTTAGATGACCGCAAATTTTAACAAACTTTTTTTTTCTTTCAAGTTCAAGGGTACACGTGCAGGATGTGCAGGTTTGTTAGATAGGTAAATGTGTGCCATGGTAGTTTGCAGCACAGATCATCCCATCACCTAAGTATCAAGCCCAGCATCCATTAGCTATTCCTGATACTCTCTCTCCCCATATTTCCCACTCCAACAGGCCCTAGTGTGTGTTGTTCCCCCAGCCATGTGTCCATGTGTTCTCATCATTCGGCTCCCACTTATAAGTAAGAACATTGGGTGTTTGGTTTTCTATTCCTGCTTTAGTTTGCTGAGGATAATGGCTTCCAACTCCATCCATGCAGCAAAGGACAAGATCTTGTTCTTTTTGTGGCTGCATAGTATTCCATGGTGTATATGTACCACATTTTCTTTATGCAGTCTATCATTGATGGGCATTTAGACTGATTTCATATCTTTCCTATTGTAAATCGTGCTGTAATGAACATATGCATGCATGTATCTTTATAATATAATTACTTCTATTCCTTTGGGTATATACCCAGTAATGGGATTGCTGGGTCACATAGTATTTCTGGTTCTAGGTCTTTGAGGAATTACCACACTGTTTTCCACAATGGTTGAACTAGTTTACACTTCCACCAACAGTGTAAAAGTGTTCCTTTTTCTCCACAACCTTGCCAACATCTGTTGTTTTTTTGACTTTAATAATAGCCACTCTGACTGGTGTGAGATGGTATCTCATTGTGATTTTGATTTGCATTTCTCTAATGATCAGTGATGTTGAGCTTTTTTTCATATGTTTGTTGGCCACATGTATGTCTTCCTTTGAGAAGTGTCTGTTCATGTCCATTGCAAACTTTTTAATGGAGTTGTTTGTTTTTGTCTTGTAAATTTGTTTAAATTTCTCTTGTAGACTCTGGATATTAGACCTTTGTGAAGTGGATATATTGCAAAAAATGTTCTCCCATTCTTTAGGTTGTCTGTTCACTCTGATGATAGTTTCTTTTGCTGTGCAGAAGCTCTAGTTTAATTAGACCCCATTTGTCAATTTTTGCTTTTGTTGCAATTGCTTTTGGCATTTTCATCATGAAATCTTTGCCTGTGCCTATGTTCTGAATGGTATTGCCTAGGTTTTCTTCTACAGTTTTTATAGTTTTGGGTTTTACCTTTAAGTCCTTAATCCATCTTGAGGTAATTTTTATATAAGGTGTAAGGAAGGGGTCCAGTTTCAATTTTCTGCATATGGCCAGCCAGCTCTTCCAGTGTCATTTATTAAATAGGGAGTCCTTTCCCCATTGCTTGTTTTTGTGAGCTTGTTGACGATCAGATGGTTGTAGGTGTGTGGTCTTATTTCTGAGTTCTCTATTCTGCTCCATTGGTCTATGTGTCTGTTTTTGTACCAGTTCCTTGCTGTTTTGGTTACTGTAGCATTGTAGTATAGTATAAAGTTGGGTAGCATGATGCCTCCAGCTTTGTTCTTTTTGCTTAGGACTGTCTTTGGTATCCGGGCTCTTTTCTGGTTCCATATGAATTTTTAAATAGTTTTTTTGTAATTATGTGAAGAATGTCAATGGTCGTTTAATGGGAATAACATTGAATCTGTAAATTACTTTGGGCAGTATGGCCATTTTCACAATATTGATTCTTCCTATCCACGAGCATGAAATGTTTCTCCATTTGTTTGTGTCCTCTCTGATTTCTTTGAGCACTGGTTTGTAGTTCTCCTCAAAGAAGTCCTTCACTTCCCTTGTTAGTTGTATCCCTAGGTATTTTATTCTTTTTGTAACAATTGTGAATGGGAGTTCATTAATGATTTGGCTTTGCTTGCCTGTTGTTGGTGTATAGGAATGCTAGTGATTTTTGCACAATGATTTTGTATCCTGAGACTTTGCTGAAGTTGCTTATCAGCTTAAGAAGCTTTTGGGACTGGGCGCAGTGACCCACGTCTGTAATCCTAGTGCTTTGGGAGGCTGAAGTAGATGGATCACCTGAGGTCAGGAGTTCGAGGCCAGCCTGGCCAATGTGGTGAAACCCCATCTTCACTAAAAATACAAAAATTAGCCAAGCATGGTGGCAAGCACCTGTAATCCCAGTTACTCAGGAGGCTGAGGCAGGAGAATTGCTTGAACCCAGGAGGCAAAAGTTGCAGTGAGCCGAGATAGTGCCATTGTACTCCAGTCTGGGTGACAAGAGTGAAAGTCCATCTCAAAAAAAAAACAAAGGAAGCTTTTGGGCTGAGACAATGCGGTTTTCTAGATATAGGATCATGTCATCTGCAAATAAAAATAAATTGACTTCCTCTCTTCCTATTTGAATACCCTCTACTTATTTCTCTTGCCTGCTTGCCCTGGCCAGAACTTCCAATACTACATTGAATAGGAGTGGTGAGAGAGGGCATCCTTGTCTTGTGCCAGTTTTCAAGGAGAATGCTTCCAGCTTTTGCCCATTCAGTATGATATTGACTGTGGGATTGTCATAGATGGCTTTTATTATTTTGTGTTATGTTCCTTCAGTACCTAGTTTGTTGAGAGTTTTCAACATGAAGCGGTGCTTGATTTTATCAAAGGCCTTTTCTGCATCTATTGAGATAATCATGTGGTTTTTGCCTTTAGTTATATTTATGTGATGAATCACATTTATTGATTGCGTATGTTATAACAACCTTGAATCCTGGGGATGAAGACAACTTGATCGTGGTGGATAAGCTTTTTGATATGCCGCTGGATTGTTTGCCAATATTTTATTGAGGATTTTTGCATCAATGTTCATCAAGGATATTGGCCTGGAATTTCTTTTTTTTTTTTTTTCTTTTGTATCTCTGCCAGGTTTTGGTATCAGGATGATGCTGGCCTCATCAAATGAGTTAAGCAGGAGTCCCTCCTTTTCAACTTTTTGGAATAGTTTCAGTAGAAATGGTACAAGCTCTTCTTTGTACTTCTGGTGGAATTCAGCTGTGAATCCTTCTGGTCCTGGGCGTTTTTTGCTTGGTAGGCTACTTATTACTGCCTCAATTTCAGAATTTGTTATTGGTATATTCTGGAATTCAATTTCTTCCTGGCTCAGTCTTGGGAGGGTGTATGTGTCCAGTAATTTGTCTATTTCTTTTGGATTTTTTAGTTTATGTCCATAGAAGTATTTACAGCATTCTCTGATGGTTGTTTCTATTTCTGTGGGGTCAGTGTTAATGTCCCCTTTATCATTTCTGAGTGTGTTTATTTGAGTCTTCTCTCTTTTCTTTATTAGTCTAGCTAGCAGTCTATTTTATTAATTTTTTTCAAAAGCCAACTCCTGGATTCATCGATGTTTTCCAAAGGGGTTTTTGTGTCTCTGTCTCCTTGAGTTCAGCTCTGATCTTGGTTATTTCTTGTCTTCTGCTAGCTTTGGGGTTTGCTCTTGGTTCTCTAGTTATAGTTGAGATGTTAGGTTGTTGAGATCTTTCTAGCTTTTTGATATGGTCATTTGGTGCTATAAGTATCCCTCTTAACACTGCTTTGGCTACATCCCAGAGATTCTGGTACACTATCTTTTTGTTCCATTAGTTTCAAAGAACTTCTTGATTTCTGCCTTAATTTTATTCTTTATCTACGAATCATTCAGAAGTAGATTGTTCAATTTTTATGTAGTTGTGTGATTTTGAGTGAGTTTCTTAATATTGAGTTCTAATTTAATTGTGCTGTGGTCTGAGAGACTATTTGTTATGATTTCAGTTCTTTTGCATTTGCTGAGGAGTGTTTTACTTCAAATTATGTGATTCATTTTAAAGGAAGTTCCATGTGGCAATGAGAAGAATGTATATTCTGTTGTTTTTGGGTGGAGAGTTCTGTGGATATCTATCAGGTCCACTTGATGCAGAGCTGAGTTCAGGTCCTGGATATTTTTGTTAATTTTGTGTTTCTCTGATCTAACATTGTCAGTGAGATGTTAAAGCCTCCCACTATTATTGTGTGGGAGTTTAAGTCTGTTTGTAGGTCTCTAAGAACTTGCTTTATGAATCTGAGTGCTTCTCTATTGGGTGTGTATATATTTAGGATAGTTGGCTCTTCTCATTGAATTGAACCCTTTACCTTTATATAATTCCTTTCTTTGCCTTTTCTGATCTTTTATTGGTTTAGTATCTGTTTTGTCAGAAACTAGGATTGTGACCCCTGCTTTTGTCTGTTTTCCAGTTGCTTGGTAAATTTTCCTCCATCCCTTTATTTTGAGCCTATGTGTGTCTTTGCACATGAGATGGGTCTTGGCGGTATCCAGCTTGCCACCCTGTGTCTTTTAAAGGGGGCATTTAGCCCATTTACATTTGAAGTTGGTATTGTTAGGTGTGCTTTTGTCACCATGACGCTAGCTGGCTATTTTTCAGACTTGTTTATGTGGTTGCTTTGCAGTGTCACTGGTTTGTGTGCTTCAGGGTGTTTTTGTAGTGGCTTTGTAATGGTTTTCCTTTCCATATTTAGTGCTTCCTTCAGGAGCTCTTGCAAGGTAGGCCTGGTGGTGATAAATTCCCTAAGTATTTGCTTGTCTGAAAAGGATCTTATTTCTCCTTCATTTATGAAGCTTAGTTTGGCTGGATATGAAATTCTGGTTTGGAAATTCTTTTCTTTAAGAATGTTAAATATTGGTCTCCAATCTCTTCTGGCTTGTAGGGTTTCTGCTGAGAGGTTCACTGTTAGTCTGATGGGGGTTTCCCTTTGTAGGTGGCCCAGGCTTTCTGGCTGCCCTTAATATTTTTCCTTTCATTTTGACCTTGGAGAACCTGATGATTATGTATCTTGGGGCTGATCTTCTCATGGAGTATCTTACTGGGGTTCTCTGCATTTTCTGAATTTGACTGTTGACCTGTCTTGCTAGGTTGGGGAAGTTCTTCTGGAGGATATCCTGAAGTATGTTTTCTAACTTGGTTCCATTCTCCCTGTCTCTTTCCGGTATCCCAATCAGTCATAGGTTCAGTCTCTTTACATGATCCCACAGTTCTCGGAGATTTTGTTTATTCCTTTTCATTCTTTTTTCTCTATTCTTGTCTGTCTGTCTTATTTCAGATAATCTTCAACAAGCTCTGAGATTTTTTTCCTCCACTTGGTCCATTTTACTATTGATACTTGTGATTGCGTTGTGATGTTCTTGCATTGCATTTTTCAGTCCCATCAGGTTGGTTACGTTGCTCTCTAAACTGGTTATTCTGGCTATCAGCTCCTGCATTGTTTTATCATGATTCTTAGCTTCTTTGCATTGGGTTACAACATGCTCCTTTAGCTCAGTGAAGTTTGTTATTAACCCCCTTCTGAAGCCTACTTCTGTCAATTCAGCCATCTCAGCCTCAGTCCAGTTCTGTGCCCTTGCTGGTTAGGTGTTGTGGTCATTTGGAGAAGAGGCACTCTGGCTTGTTGAGTTTTTAGCCTTTTTTGCCTTGATTCTTCCTCATCTTTGTAGGCTTATCTGCCTTCAGTCTTTGAAGTTGCTGACCTTTGAAGGAGATTTCTGTGGGATCATTTTTGTTGATGTTGTTGTTGTTGTTTTCTGTTCGTTTTTCTTTTAACAGTCAGGCCACTCTGCTGTAGGACTGCTGCAGTCTGCTGGGGATCCGCTCCAGACCCCAGTTGCCTTGGTTTCTCCTGTACCTGGAGATATTACCAATGAAGGCTGTGAAACAGCAAAGATGACAGCCAGATCCTTCCTCTGGAAGCTCTGTCGCAGTGAGGTACTCACAAGTTGCTGGCCCAAACATGCCTGTAGGAGGTGACTGGAGACCCCTGTTGGGAGGTCTCACCCAGTCAGGAGGAATAGGATTGGGGTCCGGCTTAAAGAAGCCGTCTGGCCACTGCTGGCAAGGCAGCTGTGCTAGGTTATGTGGGACCCTTCCTCGTCTGAACCGTTTGTATCCTCCACAGCTGGCAGGCTGGAAAAGCTGAGTTGACTGAACCGCAGAGATGGTGTCTGCACCTCCCCCTCAGAGCTCCGCTCCATCTCAGGGAGAGATCAGAGTTCTGTCCATAGAACTTTTGCTGGAGTGGCTGAAGCCCCCATAGGAAGGTCCTGCCCAGTGAGGAGGAATGGATTGGGATCTTGCTTAAAGAAGCATCCTGACCATGATCTGGAGAGGCAGCTGTGCTGCATTGAGGGGGACCCTTCCTCATTTTGATGATTTGTATTCTCCAAAGCTGGTGGGCTGAAGCAGCTGAGTCTACTGAACCACAGAGATGGTGGCCACCCCTCCCTCTAGGAGCTCCACTGGTCTCAGGCAGATTCCAGCCCGTTGCCATTGGCTGGCTGGAATTCCAAGCCCGTGGGTCTTAACTTGCGAGGTGCTTGGAAGCGGGGCCTGCAGAACGATGCTGTGTGGCTCCCTGGATTCAGCCCCCTTCCTAGGGATATGTACAGACGGATCTGCCACCTCGCTGGGAATCCTGGGGTCAGAGTAGGTAAAACTCCTAGCTCTCTGTGTATGTTTGAGTGTCTGCTCTGCCAAGACTCCACACGCTCTGTGTATCGGACCCAAGGCCCTGGTGGCATGGGCTTACCAGGGGTTCCCCCGATCCATGGGTTGCAAAGATCTGTGGGAGAAGCATGGTTTCCTGGGTGGAGCTGCACAATCACTGCTTCCTTTGGCTGGGGATGGGGGTTTCTTTGGCTCCGAGCAGCTCCTGGGTGGGCCCTGGCTTTTCTTTGTTCTTTGTGGGTTAAGTTGTTTGCCTAGTCAGTCCCAATGCAAGAACCTGGATATTTCAGTTGAAAGTGCAGAATTTATTTGCAGCCTTTCATTCCTGTGAGCGCTGTGGACCACGGCTGCTTCTAATTGGACATCTTGGGTCAATCCCAAACTTTGTTTTAATTGGCTACATAATCTATTATCAAGTGGTAAAAATAGCAGATACTTCATTCTTAGCGTGAGTGGTGCTCTGATACTGACTGAGTTTTTGGAGCTTAGCTTCTCTGCTTCATTTATTCTCTGCTTCTCTCTAGTTTTTAAACAAAACTAAGCTGCTAAACCTAAGACCTTGCTGCATTTACTGTAAAAGCCCTAAATTTGGCTGAGCAGGACCTGCCGCTGGCTCCAATAGAGAAGCATAAAAATCAAATGGCAACATTTATCACTTAATTACAGAATAGATATGTGCACATTTCCTATAAAGTTGATTTGTTAAGATTTAGTAGCTTCTGTATCCTAGGAGAAATACTGAAACATTGTCTCTTCAGCAGGTGTGTGCTGGACAACATCACACTTATGAGATACATCTGTAGCATTTCCTGGCTCAGATAATATGACAGGATAGTACATGGTAGTTTGTGAAAACAAATGTTCTGAAGGAAATTTCAGAATTGTTTAGATTTTTAAACTAGTTTTACCTTCTACCCAGTTAAGGCCTAATTAAGGTCATCAAGCTAACCATATATGGTTATTAATTATGTTTATTTAAAATTGAGTACGGAGGATCCTGTTGTTGTTAGTGTATGGTTTTAAAATTGTCACTGTCGTTTTTACACACTTGTGACCATGTTGAGTTACTTCATTCCAGGTTCTATGATACCTAACTAGGTGCTTAGCCTCTCAGGTCCTCTAGGTATTTTCTCCATTTTCAATATGTTATTTCCATGAAGAGTGCATTTGTCAGCTTTTGTTGTAATAATGCTATGTAATGACCCTTAAACCTCAGTGGTCTATCGCAAAAATAATTTTTTAAAATTTTTTAATTGTTATTATTATTTGCACTCATGGGTCTATGGGCTGTTTGATGTTTAGCTAGGCTCAGCTGGTGTTGGCTCCAGGCTGCAGGCTTGGTTCAGGACTGCTTCATGGGTCTTTTCTGGAGTTCGGGCTGGTGAGTGACAACCTATTGTATATTTACCCTCTGGCAATGGCAGGAGGTTAGGAGAGCAACCCAAATGCACAAGCACATTTTACGTCTCTACTTTGTATTACTTTCACTAATATCCTATTGGTCATAGCGAGTTACATGGCCAAGTCCAAGATTAAGGGATGGGGAAGCACATCCCCATACTGTCAAGATATATGCAAGGATATAAACTACTACAGGGGAGTGACAAATTGAGAGTAAGAATTCTACTTATCACCCAGTGTTTAAGTTTTGTTTGGACTTTACAAATTTTTTTCTCAGTTAATTTCCATTTTTATAAGACATCTGGTCTTTTCTGTGCATTTTTAAATGCCTTTTTCATCATAGACCCTTCTTCCTCAATAGATTTATATAAGTTTTAGGTGCATAGAATATGCCTAAGCTACTTTTCATAGAATGTTTGAGCTGGAAGATACCTTAGAGTTTTAATTCTATTATTTTACAGATAAGGAACTGAAGTCCAAAGAGATGAGGTGACTGACAGAAGAATACACAGCTAGTCAGTGACAATATATTTTAATGGCAAAATGGGGATGAGGACATTCTACTGTTCCTTTTCCTTTTGACCCAGATGTCCTATCTCATTCTGTGCCTCATGAATAATCCTAGTGCTACTTCCCAGGAGGAATCCAGCTGGCCTGCCTATGTTGGAAATGCTAAAAGCAGAATCATAAATTACCTGGGGCAGAGGGAACCTGAATGAATCCTGCCTGCAAATTGCCCAGCAGGCAGCAAGTGTCCATCCTCTGTTAGCAGAGGTGACGGAACATGGGACTGCTAGACTCGATAAGATTCACAGATCTTCTGAATGTCAAGGTTACTGAGGGTGCCTTGTAAAAACGGTTTTATGAATCCTGGAAGTTGCCGAGAGGTTATAGCAAAAGATTTTGTGTGCATTTGGGGGCATGCTTCTGAAAGCCGTTCTGTGTAGGAAGGAGCCATGAAATTAGAAAGTTTTAGCTGATTTGTGCATGTGCAAATGCAAATTAATGTGCTTGCATATTTTCACTGAGTGGCAAGAGCACATTCACCTTGTTAGTGTTTACAAAATTGTTAATATTTTAATTAATGACACTTGTCATCTGAGAGTCCCAGTGAAACTGAGTATTTCATTAACATTGGATAATATTTATTGAGGGTTTGTGTGTATGTGTGTTTGTGTGCAAGTGTGTGCTCATGTGAACTCCTTAGCTTGATGTTTAACTGCTTCATTGGTTTCCTTCCATCTGCTATGACCAGGAGCCAGCTATGCCTACTTATTTCATTCTGCATGTATAGTACTTTAGAATGTTAGAATGACACTATTTACATGAGAATTTGAATCAATGTTTTTAGGAGGAAGAACTAAAATTCAATGTTTGGTTTTTGCTGCTAGAGGAGTTCCTTTCACTACCTACTCTGCTCTTAATGCTTTTATTTATGACTTTTAATGTGTTAAACTTATGCATATTTGAAACAAGTTGCACAAACAGAAATATGTTATCTACCTGTTACCTGATAACACTTCCAGTTGTTTGACTGTGACTGTAAAAAGTTGTATACAAATTTTAATTCACAGATCAGATTAGATGCAGTTTATTCTTTAACTGAGGTAATCAAACAAAGTTCTAAAAATCTGGTGAAAATAGATTATGATTATGTGTCAGATATAAAAACCTGTAATATAGGGTGGATGAAAGTTTTGGAATGAAAAGTCATTCTAAAAGTTGTTCATAAAGACACATGCACATGTATGTTCATCACAGCACTATTCACAATGACAGAGACTTGGAATCAACCTAGATGCCCACCAGTGGTGGACTGGGTAAATAAAATGAGGTATATGTACTGTGGAATACTATGCAGCCACATAGAAGAATGAAATAATGTTCTTTGCAGCAACATTGATATAGCCGGAGGCCATTATCCTAATTGAATTAATGCAGGAACAGAAAACCAAACACTGCATGTTCTTACTTATAAGTGGGAGCTAAACATTGAGTACATATGGACACAAGGAAACAAGAGACACTGAGGCCTACTTGAGGGTGGAGGGTGGGAGGTGGGTGCGGATTGAAAAACTAGGTATTGGGTACTATGCTTACTACCTGAGTTATGAAATAATTTGTACACCAAACCCTAGTAACATGCAATTCGCCCAGGTAACAAATTTGCATATGTACCCCCAAACCTAATATAAAGGTTGGAAAGAAAAAAAAGTGAAAGATTTTGATTATTAATTTTTAAATTATTCACAAGTTCATCATATAAATATTTTTATATTAGAATATATATCATTTTCATTTATTTAATTCTGTTCAGAAACCAACTGTATATTTCCTTGTGTTATTTTTTCAAAGGGGTTTTTGCCATCTACTGGCTTCTAGTCCATCAGATTTCTGGGTGACTTTCCTATAGATGATAGTTTCTAGCTGAATGTATAATTCTATAGCATGACTGATTTAGAAATTTTTATCATATTGTATCAAGCAGATTGGCTAAATGATTTGAATATGTAAAGTTGGCCAGAAATTCTGATGACTGACTTTGACATGTTCAGTTAGGTTGTTGGGTGGCGAGCTCTTGAAATTTTTTTTCCTTCCTTATACACATTAGGTTCTTAGTGAATGGTTCCTAAATAAGTAAAGTCTTTTGAGCTTCTTCTAGACTACCAAGGAGAAACTTGAAGGCTGAGCACATACATGAAAGTCACAGATGAAACATGAAAGTTTGTTTACCAAGATTTTTCTATTTTTCCATCGATCCAAACTTAGTAAATATTCTGCTTTGTCTGTACATACAAACTGACTAGGAAAGGATATGATTACATTTAATGAAAATATTAGCAACCAACATTTATTGAACATATGCAAAGTCCCAACATCTGTGATAAGCACACATGAGCTCATTTAAATCCTAGTAACAACCTGTTGAGGAAGGGAGCTAATTTTATCTCTAATATACAGACGAGGAAAATTTGGCTTCCAGAGATGGGTGTAATTTGTTCCTGGCTATGTAACTAATAATTGAAGGAGCAGGAATTCAAAACTGAATCTTCTGAATTCCACCAGCATCTTCAAGATTTCTGGTCTTTTCATTAATCTCCAATACCAACCCAACCTTCTGAATTCCACCAGCATCTTCAAGATTTCTGGTCTTTTCATTAATCTCCAATACCAATACATATAATAGTTGAATGCTCAAAATGTCATTTTTTCCCAGAAGTATGTTTTATTTGGACACATGAAGCACATATTTTCGAGTCATTTCATTTACATATTATTTGCAGGGTACTACAGTCACAGCATTTATAGAACACACCCAAAGCACTTTTGCCCCAGGTCAAGTGGACAGAATGACAGAAAAGAAGTTCAAACCCAAAGCGTGAATTAAAATGAATGGAATGGGCCCACAGACCCATTCAGTAGTCAAGGCTACTTATACAAGAGAAAGTAGAAGAACAAATTTGCTTTTCGCCACATCTGTGCCATTATCTATTAATTTTTGACTTGTTAATGGTCATTCTGGCTGGGGTAAGGTGGTATCTCATTGTCATTTTTGCATTTCCCTGATGACCAGTGATGCTGAACATTTTTTCATATGTTGGCCATTTGTATATCTTCTTCTGAGAAATGTCTGTTCATGTTGTTTGCCCACTTTTTCTTTGGATTATTTTTTCTTGCTGATTTCTCTGAGTTCCTTATCAATTCTGAATATTAGTCCTTTGTCAGATGTACAGTTTGCAAATATTTTCTCCCATTCTGTAGGCTGTGTGTTTACTCTGTTGAATATTTCTTTTGCTGTGCAGAAGCTTTTTAGTTTAGTTTGGTCTTATTTATTTTTGTTGCATTTGTTTTTGGGATTTTAGTCATAAATTCTTTGCCTATGCCAATGTCCAGAAGAGTTTTCCCTAGGTTTTCTTCTAGAATTTGTATGGTTTGGGGTTTTAGATTTAAGTCTTTAACATATCTCAAGCTAATTTTTTATATAATGAAAGATAGGAATCCAGTTTTGTTCTTCTGCATTCTTCTACAATTTCCCCAGCACCATTTATTGAATAGCATGTCCTTTCCTCAATTTGTGTTTTTGTGTACTTTGTCGAATATCAGTTAATTGTAAGTATTTGGCTTTATTTGTGAGTTCTCTATTCTGTTCTATTGGTCTATGTGAATGCTTATACACTGGTTTACATAGAGAATGTAAATTAGTACAACCTTTATGGAAAACAGTATGGAGATTTCTCAAAGAACTAAAAGTAGATCTATCATTCAATCCAGCAATTCCACTACCGGGAAATCTACCCAAAGGAAAAGGAGTCATTGTGTCAAAAAGACACCTGCACACATATGTTTATTGCAGCACAAATGACAATTGCAAAGATACGGAATCAACAAGATGAATGGATAAAGAAAATGTGGTATACATATGCCATGAAATACTACTCAGCCATAAAAAAGAATTCAATAATGTCTTTTGCAGCAATTTGGATGGAACTGGAGGCCATTATCCTAAGGAACTCAGGAACAGAAAACCAAATGCCAAATGTTCTTACTTATAAGTGAGAGCTAAGCTATGGGTACACAAAAGCATACAGAACAGTTTAATGGACATTGGAGGCTCAGTAGGTAGAAGGGTAAGAGTGTGGTGAGGGATAAAAAATTACCTATTGGGTACAATATTCAGGTGATGGGTGCACTAAAAGCCCAGTCTTCACCACTGTACAATTTCATCCAAAAACCACTGTACCCCTAAAGCAATTGAAATTAAAAAAATGAAAGTTTTTAAAAATGAGCATAAAAAAGGTGGAGCAGGTGTTAATTTTCTCAGGTTCACCCCTTTGCTATTAATTCATTTGCATTCTGTTACTCAGAGGAGCCTGGGCACATTTTCAGGATTTGTTAAGTTTTGTGATAAGATGAGGTCAGGCCTTTGGAGAATTTTCTTCTCTGTTTTCCAGACACCAGCTTCTAATTTTTTGGTTTTGTTTTTTGAGTTACACCCCTTAATTCTGCTGAGGGCTTTTAATTTTTAAATTTTTTTAAATGTATTACTTCCATTTTAATAAAATACACTTAATTATAAGTTTATATGATTTAATTTTCCCCACAAGTTTTTGGGGGTACAGGTGGTATTTGGTTACATAAGTTCTTTAGTGGTGATTTTTGAGATTTCAGTACAACCATCACCCAAGCAATGAACACTGCACCCAATGTGTAGTCTTTTATCCCTCACCCCCCTCCCACCTTTCCCCTTGAGTCCCCAGAGTCCATTATATCCTTCTTATGCCTTTGTGTCCTCATAGCTTAACTCCCACTTGTAAGTGAGAACACATGATGTTTGGTTTTCCATATCTGAGTTACTTCACTTAGAATAATGGTCTCCAACTTCATCCAGGTTGTTGCCAATGCCATTATTTCATTCCTTTTTATGGCTGAGTAGTATTCCATGGTACGTGTGTGTATATATATGTATCACATTTTCTTTATCCACTCATTGGTTGATCAGCATTTAGGCTGGTTCTGTAATTTTTGCAGTTGCAAATTGTGCTGCTATAAACATGCATGTGCAAGTGTCTTTTTCATGTAATGACTTATTTTCCTCCGGGTAGATATGAAGTAGTGGGATTGATGGATCAAATGGTAGTTCTACTTTTAGTTATTTCAGGAATCTCCACACTGTTTTCCATAGTGGCTGCACTAGTTTACATTCCTACCAGCAGTGTAGAAGGGTTCACTGATCACCACATCCATGCCAACATCTACTGTTTTTAATTTTTTGATTATAGATATTCTTGCAGGAGTGAGGTGGTATCGCATTGTCATTTTGATTTGCTTTTCCCTGATCATTAGAGATGAGCATTTTTTCATATGTTTGCTGGCCATTCATATATCTTCCTTTTTTAAAAAATATTATACTTTAAGTTCTGGGATACATGTGCAGAAAGTGCAGGTTTGTTACATAGGTACACGTGTGCCATGGTGGTTTGCTGCACCCATCAACTCATCATTTACATTAGATATTTCTCCTAATGCTATCCTTCCACTTGCCCCCCACCCCCCAACAAGCCCCAGTGTGTGATGTTCCCCTCCCTGTACCCATCTGTTCTCATTGTTCAACTCCCACTTATGAGTGAGAACATGGAGTGTTTGGTTTTCTGTTCCTGTGTCAGTTTGCTGAGAATGATGGTTTCCAGCTTCATCCATTTCCCTGCAAAGGACATGAACTCATCTATTTTTATAGCTGCATAGTATTCTATGGTGTATATGTGCCACATTTTCTTTATCCAGTCTATCATTGTTGGGCATTTGGGGTGGCTCCAAGTCTTTGCTATTGTGAATAGTGCTGTAGTAAACATATGTGTGCATGTGTTTTATAGTAGAATGATTTATAACCCTTTGGGTATTTACCCAGTAAGGGGATTGCTGGGTCAAATGGTATTTTTAGTTCTAGATCCTTGAAGAGTCACAACACTGTCTTCCGCAATGGTTGAACTAATTTACACTCCCACCAACAGTGTAAAAGTGTTCCTGTTTCTCCACATCCTCTCCAGCATCTGTTGTTTCCTGATTTTCTAATGATCACCATTCTAACTGGCGTGAGATGGTGTCTTATTGTGGTTTTGATTTACATTTATCTAATGAGCAGTGATGATGAGCTTTCTTTCACGTGTTTGTTGGCCACATAAATATCTTCTTTTGAAAAGTCTGTTCATATCCTTTGCCCACTTTTTGATGGGGTTGTTTGTTTGTTTCTTGTAAATTTGTTTAACTTCCTTGTAGATTGTGAATATTAGACCTTTGTCAGATGGATAGATTGCAAAATTTCTCTCCCATTCTGTAGGTTGCCTGTTCATTCTGATGATAGTTTCTTTAGCTGTGCAAAAGCTCTTTAGTTTAATTAGATCCCATTTGTCAATTTTGGCTTTTGTTGCCATTGCTTTTGGTGTTTTAGTCATGAAGTCTTTGCCCATGCCTATGTCCTGAATGGTGTTGCCTAGCTTTTCTTCTAGGGTTTTTATGGTTTTAGGTCTTATGTTTAAATCTTTAATCCATTTTGAGTTAATTTTTGTATAAGGTGTAAGTAATGGGTCCAGTTCAGTCTTCTGCATATGGCTAGCCAGTTTTCCTAACACAGTTTGTTAAATTGGGAATCCTTTCCCGATTGCTTGTTTTTGTCAGGTTTGTCAAAGATCAGATGGTTGTAGATGTGTAGTGTTATTTCTGAGGCCTCTGTTCTGTTCCATTCTTCTACATATCTTTTTTTTGTTACCAGTACCATGCTGTTTTGGTTACTGTATTCTTGTGGTATAGTTTGAAGTCAGGTAGTGTGATGCCCTCCAGCTTTGTTCTTTTTGCTTAGGATTTTCTTGGCTATGCAGACTCTTTTTTGGTTCCACATTAAATTTAAAGTAGTTTTTTTCCAATTCTGTGAAGAAAGTCAATGGTAGCTTAATGGGAAGAGCATTGAATATATAAATTACTATGGGCAGAACGGCTCTTTTCACAATATTGATTCTTCCTATCCATGAGCATGAAATGTTTTTTCATTTGTTTTGTGTCCTCTCTTGCTTTCCTTGAGGTCTTGTTTCCTTGTTTCCTTTGAAGAGGTCGTTCACATCGCTTGTAAGTTGTATTCCTAGGTATTTTATTCTCTTTGTAGCAATTGTGAATGGGAGTTCACTCATGATTTGTTCCTCTGTCTATTATTGTTGTATAGGAATTCTTGTGATTTTTGCATATTGATTTTGTATTTTGAGATTTTGCTGAAGTTGCTTATTAGCTTAAGGAGTTTTTGGTCTGAGATGATGGGGTTTTCTAAATATACAATCATGTCATCTGAAAACAGGGACAATTTGACCTCCTCTCTTCCTATGTGAATACCATTTTTCTTTCTCTTGCCTGATTGCC
Organism: Macaca fascicularis; assembly: GCF_037993035.2. NCBI lineage: Eukaryota > Metazoa > Chordata > Mammalia > Primates > Cercopithecidae > Macaca > Macaca fascicularis. The sequence continues at coordinate 125,627,469 of NC_088381.1, read as the reverse complement.
CTGGCCAGAACTTCCAATACTGTGTTGAATAGGAGTGGTGAGAAAGCATCCTTGTCTTGTGCCGCTTTTCAAACAGAATCCTTTCAACTTTTGCCCATTCAGTATGATATTGGCTGTGGGTTTGTCATAAATGGCTCTTATTATTTTGAGATGTGTTTCATCAGTACCTAGTTTCTTGAGTGTTTTTAGCATGAAGCGGTGCTAAATTTTATCAAAGGCCTTTTCTGCATCTATTGAGATAATAATATGGTTTTTGTCATTGGTTCTGTTTATGTAATGGATTACATTGATTCATTTGTGTGTGTTGAACCAGCCTTGCATCCCAGGGATGAAGCCAACTTGATCATAGTGGATAAGCTTTTTGATGTGCTGCTGGATTCTGTTTGTCAGTATTTTATTGAGAATTTTCACATCGATGTTCATCAGGCATATTGGTCTGAAATTTTATTTTTGGTTGTGTCTCTGCCAGGTTTTGATATCAGAATGATTCTGTCCTCATAAAATGAGTTAGGGAGGATTCCTTCTTTTTCTATTGTTTGGAATAACTTGAAAAGGAATGGTACCAGCTCCTCTTTGTACTTCTGGTAAAATTTGGCTGTGAATCCATCTGGCCCTGGGCTTTTTTTGGTTGGTAGGCTATTAATTACTGCCTCAATTTCAGAACTTGTTATTGATCTATTCAGGGATTTGACTTCTTCCTGGTTTAGTCTTGGGAGGGTGTATGTGTCCAGGAATTTATCCATTTCTTCTAGATTTTCTAGTTTATTTGCATAGAAATGTTTACAGTATTCTCTGATGGTAGTTTGTATTTCTGTGGGATCTGTGGTGATCTCCCCTTTATCATTTTTTATAGCATCAATTTGATTCTCCTCTCTTTTCTTCTTTATTAGTCTGGCTAGTGGTCTATTTTGTTAATCTTTTCAAAAAACCATCTCCTGGATTCACTGATTTTTTGAAGGGTTTTGTGTGTCTCTATCTCCTTCACTTCTGCTCTGATCTTATTTATTTTCTGCTAGCTTTTGAATTTCTTTGCTCTCGTTGCTCTAGTTCTTTTAATTGTGATGTTAGGTTGTCGATTTTAGATCTGTCCCACTTTTTCATGTAGGCATTTAGTGCTATAAGTTTCCTTCTAAACACTGCTTTAGCTGTGTCCCAGAGATTCTGGTACATTGTATCTTTGTTCTCATTGGGTTCAAAGAGCTTATTTATTTCTGCTTTAATTTCGTTATTTACCCAGTAGTCATGCAGGAGCATGTTGTTCAGTTTTCATGTAGTTGTGTGGTTTTGAGTGGGTTTCTGGATCCTGAATTTTAATTTGATTACACTGTGGTCTGAGAGACTGTTTGTTTTGATTTCCATTCTTTTGTATTTGCCGAGGAGCGTTTTGCTTCCAATTATGTGATCAACTTTAGAATAAGTGCTATGTGGTGCTCAGAAGAATGTATATTCTGTTGATTTGGGGTTGAGAGTTCTGTAGATGTCTGTTCGATCTGCAAGAGCAAATTATTTAATTTCCATGTATTTGTATAGCTTTAAAAGTTCCTTTTGGAGTTAATTTCCAGTTTTATTCCACTGTGGTCTGAGAGAGTGCTTGATATGATTTCAATATTCTTAAATTTATTGAGACTCATTTTGTGGCCTATCATATGGTCTATCTTGGAGAAAGTTCCATGTGCTGTTTAATAGAATGTGTATTCTGTGGTTGTTGGATGAAATGTTCGGTATATATTTGCTAAGTCCATTTGTTCGAAAGTACAGTTAAATCCATTGTTTCTTCATTGACCTTCTGTCTTGATGACCTGTCTAGTGCTGTCAGTGGAGTATTGATGTCCCCCACTATTACTGTGTTGCTGTCTATCTCATTTCTTAGGTCTATTAGTAATTGTTTTATAAATTTTGGAGCTCCAGTGTTAGGTGTATATATGTCTAGGATTGTGACATTTTCCTGTTGGACAGGCCTTTTACCATTATATAATGTTCCTCTTTGTCTCTTTTAACTGCTGTTGCTTTAAAGTTTGTCTAAGAATAGCTACCCCTGCTCACTTTTGGTGTCCATTTGCATGAAAAACCTTTTTCCACCCCTTTGCTTTAAGTTTATGTGAGTCCTTATGTGTTAGGTGAGTCTCCTAAGGGAGCAGATAATTGATTGGTGAGTTCTTATCCATTCTGCAGTTCTGTGTCTTTTAAGTGGAGCATTTAGACCATTTACATTCAATGTTAGTATTGAAATGTGAGGTACCATTGCATTCATCTGACTTTTTGTTGCCTGTGTACTTTGGTTTTTTGTTTTGCTTTTTAACTTGTATTTTTGTTTTATAGGTCCTGTGTGATTTATGCTTTAAACAGGTTCTGTTTTGATGTGTTTCCGGGATTTGTTTCAATATTTAGAGCTCCTTTTTGCAGTTTTTGTAGTCCTGGCTTGGTAATAGCGAATTCTCTCAGCATTTGTTTGTCTAGAAAAGATTGTATCTTTCCTTCATATATGAAGCTTAGTTTCACTGGATACAAAATTCTTGGCTGATACTTGTTTTGTTTGAGGAGATTGAAGATAGGGCCCCAATTCCTTCTAGCTTGTAGGGTTTCTGTTGAGAAATCTGATGTTAATCTGATAGGTTTTCCTTTATAGGTTATCTGGTGCTTCTGTCTCACAGCTCTTAAGATTCTTTCCTTCATCTTAACTTTGGATAATCTGATGACAATGTGCCTAGGCAATGATCTTTTTGCGATGAATTTCCCAGGTGTTCTTTGTGCTTCTTGTGTTTGGATGGCTAGGTCTCTAGAAGGCTGGGGATGTTTTCCTCAATTTTTCCCCCAAATATGTTTTCCAAGCTTTTAGAATTCTCTTCTTCCTCAGGAACACTGATTATTCTTAGGTTTGGTCATTTAACATAACCCCAGACTTCTTAGAGGCTTTGTTCATATTTTCTTATTATTTTTTCTTTGTCTTTGTTGGATTGGGTTAATTTGAAGACCTTGTCTTTGAGCTCTGAATTTCTTTCTTCTTCTTGTTCAAGTCTATTGCTGAGACTTTCCAGAGTATTTTACATTTCTAAAAGTGTATCCAAAGTTTCTTGAATTTTTTATTTTTTCTTTAAGCTATCTATTTCCTTGAATATTTCTCCCTTCACTTTTTGTATTGTTTTTTGGATTTCCTTGTACTGGGCTTCAGCTTTCTCTGGTGCCTCCCTGATTAGCTTAATAACTAACCTCCTGAATTCTTTTTCAGGCAAATCTGGGATCTCTTCTTGGTTTGGATTCATTGCTGGTGAACTAATATGATTTTTGAGGGGTGTTGAAGAGCCTTATTTTGTCATATAACCAGGGTTGGTTTTCTGGTTCCTTTTCATTTGGGTAGACTCTGTCAGAGGGAAGGTCTAGGGCTGAAGGCTGTTGTTTAGATTATTTTGTCCCACGGAATGTTCCCTTGATATAGTACTCTCCTTCTTTTCCTAAGTATGAGGCTTCCTGTGAGCTGAACTGCAGTGATCATTGTCTCTCTTCTGGGTCTAGCCACCCAGTGAGTCTACCTGGCTCCGGGCTGGTAGTGGGCGTTGTCTGCATAGAGTCCTGTGATGTGAACCATCTATGGGCCTCTAAGTCATGGATACCAGCACTTGTTCTGGTGGAGGTGACAAGGGAGTGCAATGGACTCCATGAGGGTTTTTAGCTTTGGTGATTTAATGCTCTGTTTTTGTGCCAGTAGGCCTCCTGTGAGGAGGTGGCACTTTCCAGAGAGCATAAGCTGTAGTCGTGTGGAGAGGGACCAGCGGTGGGCAGGGCCCTAGAACTCCCAAGATTATATGCCCTTTGTCTTCTACGAGGGTGGATAGGGAAGGACCATCAGGTGGGGGGCAGGGCTAGCCATATCTGAGCTCAGACTCTCATTGGGCGGATCTTGCTGAGCCTGCTGTGAGGTATGGGAGTGAGATTCCTAGGTCGGTGGAGTTGTGTACCTAGGAGGATTATGGCTGCCTCTGCTGAGTCACGCAGGTTGCAGGGGTTAGGGACACAAACTCCCTGTGCAGTCAAAAATCTATGACTTTTGACTTACTCAAAACTTAACCACTGATAGCCTACTGTTAATTGGAAGCCTTACCAATAATATGAATGGTCAGTTAACATAAAATGTATATGTTATGTGTATTATATAGAGTATTCTTAAAATAAGGTAGAGAAAAAGTGTTATTAAGAAAAGCATAAGGAAGAGAAAACATCCCACTGTTCATTAAGTGGAAGTGGATCATTATAAAGGTCTTTAATCCTCATCATCTTTATGTTAAGTAGGCTGAGGAGGAAGAGAACAAGGAGGGGTTGGTATTGCTGTCTCATGGGTGGCAGAGGTGGAAGGGGAGGCAAGAGAGTTAGGTATACTCGGTGTAACTTTATAAAAATGCATCGTAATTTTTGTTTAATTTTTTGTTTCTCATTTCCCTAAAAATGTTTCTTGTTTTGTTTTGTTTGAAGAGACAGAGTCTCTGTCGCCCAGGCTAGAGTACAGAGGTGAAATCATAGCTCACTGCAACCTCAACCTCTTGGGCTCAAGAGATTCTCCCAGCACAGCCTCCCAAGTAGCTGGGACTACAGGCACGCCCCTGACTAATTTAAAAAAAAATTTTTTTATGGAGACAGGATCTTACCATGTAGCCCAGGCTGGCCTTGACCTACTAGCCTCAAGCAATCCACCTGTCTTGGCCTCCCAAAGTATTGTAATTACAGGCATGAGCTAGTATACCCAGCCCTAAAAATGTTTCTATATGTTATTAATCCTTCTTCTACCATCTACTTTAGTTTCAGTGCCTGCACCACACAAAAGGTCTATGTTGTAAAAGAAGTTAAAAGCAGTCTTGAATAATTGGGACCCTTTAGCCAGATTGTCTAAAATCTTTTTTTTTTTTTTTTTTTTTTTTCTGGCACAGTTTCTTCTATGTCTTTCTCATTATCTAGCACTGGGTTTGGAAGCACTCATCTCCATCATGTCGTCTCCAGTTAATTTCTCTGGTGTGATGCCTATTAGCTCTTCAGTTTCTCTAATACCCACATCTTGAAACCCTTCACTAATCACTTTTTTGCCATTTCCATATCTCTTTCATTATTTCCTTGATTAGCTCTGTCATAAATCCTGTGGAGTCATACAAAACATCCGACATTTTTTTTCAGCAGGAATTTATTGTTTTGAGCTTGATGACTTTCACAACTTTTTCTATATCAACAACAGCATCTTCTATAATGTAATCCTAGATTTGTGTTGTCTTCTTTCTGTCAGGGTTCTCTTCCATAGTGTTGACAGTCTTTCATAGAATATCTTGTGTAATGAGCCTTAATGATTCTTATGACCCACTGATCTAAAGGCTGAATTAGAGATGTCGTGTTTAGGGGCAAGTAGACAACAGTCTTTGATTTTGAACTCATGAGATTCTGGGTGGCTGGGCCATCGTCCAAGGTCAAAAGAATTTTAAAGGGCCGTCCCATGCTGGCAAGGTGCTTCCTGACTTCAGAGACCAAGTATCAATGGAGCAACCCAGAAAAATGGTTCTTGTTGTCCAGGCCTTGTTGTACAAACAAAAGATTGGCTGCTGGTGTTCATATTTTCCCTTCAAGCTTCTGGAGTTAGCAACTTTATTGATAAGGGGTGTCCTGATGATAAACCCAACTACATTTGCACAAAACAGTAGAGTTAACCTATTTCTTCCTGCCTTAAATCCTGGCGCTCGCTTCTTTTTCTTACTAATAAATGCCCTTTGTGGCATTTTTTTCCAGAATAGGACACTTTTGTCTGCATTACAAACTTGTTCAGACAGTTATCCTTTTTCTTCAGTAATTTTCTTAGTGTCATCTAGGAACTCTCTGCTGCCTCTTGGTGGACAGAAGCTGCTTGATATTTTTAAAAATTGTTAAACCATCCTTTGCTGACATTAAATCCTCCAGCTTTAGATACTTTACCTTGCTTTTGCTTTAAGTTGTCATATAATGACCACTTTTTCTCAAGTCATGTTGGAGTCTACAGGTATACCTTTCTGATAGCAATCCTCCACCCACATAAAAGCAGCATTTTAAATACGATTTTAAAAGGTATCTTGCAAAAAATGCAAGGTTTTCATTGCTGCTGGTATAGCTGGAGCAACAGCTTCACACATTTCCCTTTCTCTCTCTCTCTTCTCTGTCTCCTTTCTATCTATCTCTCTCTTTTTTTCTTTCTTTCTTTTTCTTTTCTTTTCTTTTTTTTTACAGTGGCTCTTATTCAGGATTCATTTATCTTGAGATGGCAGGCAACCACAGCTGCAGACTTCAATTTATGCCACATTTCAAGCAATTCAACTTTATTTTGTAACGTCGTGACTTTTCTGTGCTTCTTGGGAGCACTTCCAGCATCACTAGTGACACTTTGTATGGTTCTTATGGTGTTATCCAAAGTTTGTGGTATTGCACTAATCACAATGCAAAATATGTATGAACCAGGAGAGATCAGTTTTTTACTGTCATACACAATTTACTGGAGGACAAACTACTTACACAGCGTGTTTTAAGCAGATACTCACAACACTTGAGCTCATGGCAATAGCAACCAGAGGTGGCTACAAAATCATTACTGTAGTACAGTATGTAGTAAAGTTAGTTTTATGCAGTTACAGTTTAATGCTCTATCTTTACATTTGTTTACATGCTCTTAACTGCAAATGCCACCATGTATGGTCTCTGTTTACCCATAGGTTTTAATAAATTTTAATTTTGTATAGTAGATTTGTGTACGTTTTATGGTGGTAAATGTCCAAATATACTAGTATCTACATATATTTTATGCATTCATGACATACCTTTTTCTTTTTTCGATATTTCTAGGCTACTCAGTTTTTCTGGGAGTTTTTCAAATTGTTGCAAATGTTCAAAAAATTCCCAAGATATTGAAAAAAATCCATGTAGAAGTGGATGTGTGCAGTTCAAACTCATTATTGCTCAAGGATCAACTGTACTTGCACTCACTGGAGTAAATGTAACCAACTAATAAAATTCTGATAACATTTCTAAAATATGTCTTACTGATTACTCTGTTAGTGATGAATACATTAAACTGTCCTTGATAACTAAAAGGTAATGGTGATAAACTTTTTACTTGTACTACTTTCTTTTTAAAAAAACTTTTATTTTAGGTTCAGGGGTATATGTGCAGGTTTGTTATATAGGTAAACTTGTGTCATGGGGGTTTGATATACAGATTACTTTATCACCAGGTATTAAGCCTAGTAACCAATAGTTACTTTTTCTGCTCTTCTCCCTCCTCCAAACCTGCACCCTCAGGTAGGCTCTAGTGTCTGTTGTTCCTCTCTTTGTGTCCATTTGTCCTCATCATTTAACTCCCACTTGTAAATGAGAATATGAAGTATTTGGTTTTCTGTTCCTGCATCAGTTTGCTAAGAATGATGGCCTCCAGCTCCATTCATTTTCCTGCAAAGGACATGATCTTGTTCTTTTTTATGGCTGCATAGTATTCCATGATGTATATCTACCACATTTTCTTTATTCAATCTGCCATTGATGAGCATTTAGGTTGATTTCATGTCTTTGCTATTGTGAATAATACTATAATGAATATATGCATTCATGTGTCTTTATGGTAGAATGATTTATATTCCTTTGGGTATATACCCAGTAATGAGATGCTGGGTCAAATATTAGCTCCGCTTTTAGCTCTTCGAGGAATTATCACACTGCTTTCTACAATGGTTGAACTGATTTACACTCCTACCAACAGTGTATAAACATTCCCCTTCTCTGCAGCCTCACCAGTATCTGTTATTTCTTGACTTTTTAGTAATAGCCATTTTGAGTGGTGTGAGATGGTACCTATTATTGTTTTGATTTGCATTTCTCTAACGATCTGTGATATCAAGCTTTTAAAAATATACTTGTTGGGCACATGTATGTATTCTTTGCAAAGTGTCTGTTCATGGTTTTTTTGCCCACTTTTTAATATAGTGGGGTTTTTTCTTGTAAATTTGTTTAAGTTCCTAATAGATGCTGGATATTAGACCTTTGTCAGATGCATAGTTTGCAAATATTTTATCATATTCTGTAGGTTGTCTGTTTACTCTGTTGATAGTTTGTTTTGCTGTGCAGAAGCTCTTTGTTTTAATTAGATTTCACTTGTCAATTTTTGCTTTTGTTGCAATTACTTTCGGTGTCTTCCTCATGAAATCTTTGCCAATTCCTGTGTCCTGAATGGTATTGCCTAGATTTTCTTCCAGGGTTTTTATAGTTTTGGGTTTTACATTTAAGTCTTTAATTCATCTTGAGTTGGCTTTTGTACATGGCACAAGGAAGTGGTCCAGTTTCAGTGTTCTGCATATGGCCTTGCTTGTTTTTGTCAGCTTTGTCAAAGATCAGATGGTTGTGGTGGTGCAGCATTATTTCTGGACTCTATATTCTGTTCCCTTGGTCTATGTGTCTGTTTTTATACCAGTACCATGCTGTTTTAGTTACTGTAATCCTGTAACATAGTTTGAAGTCGAGTAGTGTGATGCCTCCTGTTTTGTTCTTTTTGTTCTTTTGCCTTGGCTATTTGAGTTCTTTTCTAGTTCCATAGAAATTTTAAAACAGTTCTTTCTAGTTCTGTGAAGAATGTCACTGGTAGTTTGATAGGAACAACACTGAATCTGTAAATTGCTTCAGGCAGCAATTTTAACAATTGGCCGTTTTAACAATATTGATTCTTTCTATCTGTGAACATGAAATGTTTTTCCATTCGTTTGTGTCATCTCTGATTTTTTTTGAGTAGTGTTTTGTAATTCTTATTGTAGAGATCTTTCCCCTCCTTGGTTAGCTGTAATCCTAAGTATTTGATTCTTTTTGTGGCAATTGTGAATGGGATTGCATTGTTGATTTGGCCCTTGGCTTGGCTGTTGTTGGTGTACAGGAATGCTAATGATTTTTGTACATTGATTTTGCATCCTGAAATTTTGCTGAAGTTATTTATCAGCTGAAGGAGCTTTTGGGCCAACTATGGGATTTTCTAGATATAGAATCATGTCATCTGCAAACAGGGATAGTTTGACTTACTTTCTTTCCATTTGGATGTCATTTATTTCTTTCTTTTGCCCGATTGCTCTGGCTAAGACATCCAATACTTTGTTGAATAGGAGTGGTGAGAGAGGGCATCCTTGTCCTGTACTGGCTTTCAAGGGGAATGCATCTAGCTTTTTTCCATTCAGTATGATGTTGACTGTGGGTTTGTTATAAATGGCTCTTATTATTTTGAGGTATGTTCCATCAATACCTAGTTTGTCAAGTTTTTAATATGAAGGTGTTTTGAGTTTTATTGAAAGCTTTCTGCATCTATTGAGATGATCTTGTGGTTTTTGTCTTTAGTTCTGTTTATGCAATGAATCACATTTATTGATTTTATCAGTGTTGAACCAACCTTGCATCCCAGGGATAAAGCCTGCTTGATCATGGTGGATTAGCTTTTTGATGTGCTGCTGGATTTGCTTTGCCAGTATTTTGTTGAAGGTTTTTGCATCAATGTTCATTAAGGATATTGGCCTGAAGTTTCATTTTTTTTGTTGTATCTCTGCCAGATTTTGGTATCAGGATGATGCTGGCCTCATAGAATGAGTTGGGGAGAAGTCCTTCCTCTTCAGTTTTTTGGAACAGTTTCAGTAGGAATGGTATCAGTTCTTCTTTGTACATCTGGTACATTTATTACTGATTTAATTTCAGAGCTTGTTATTGGTTATTGTGGGATCTGACCAGTAGCCTGCAATGCAACGGGGTTCTCTCTTTGTTCCCAGGCAGATCGGTAGGTCGAGAAATAATAGACACACACAAACAAGTGAAAACTGGGTCCAGGGGGATCACTGCCTTCTGGTCATGTGGTGCCAACAATGCACTGGATATGCCAGCATTTATTATTGAGTTTAGTGAGGGCGGGGGTAGGTTAGTGAGGGATTTAGGGTCATTTGATTGTGAGGTGAGATGGTCACATGGGGATGAAGTAGTTCTTTAACATAACATCTGTATGTAGAAGTATGGTATACAGACATAAGAATTTACAATATAATGTGTGCATCAGTAATTTCTAACAGAGCCTTAAAACAGGAACACAGTCTTTCCATAACCTGTGATTAGCAAGATATTAATCAGTAGTAACAGTTACAGCAAAAACTGGTTACAAAGAATCCATAGAAACAGGATGTGAAGCTAGACAACCAGTTAGACCAGAAATTCTCAGAAAGGAGTACACCTTAACCCTAAAGAGGCCTAGAAGAGCCATGGCAAGATGAGGGCATTTATAGCCCTATCTTATCTATATGGACAGGTGACCCCCCAGGCATCCGTTTATAGGCTCTCCACAAGGGTCGCATTCCATTCCCAGGGTTATGAACATCTGCTTTTCCGGGATAGGAATCTTGGTGATGTGAAACCTCCCTGACTGCACATCCATTCATAGACTCTCTGCAGGGGGAAGCACATCACGTGCTGTTGGCTCATTCTGGCAGCCCAACCTGGCATTGTCTTTACACAATCCTGCATGCAATTTTGTATTTACAATAATCAGGAGTATTTCATCTTTTATTCCATAGCAATAGTTTCAGGGGGTCTCCCTACAATTCGTCTTTTCAGGGATTCAATTTCTTCCTGGTTCAGTCTTGGGAGGGTGTATGTATCCAGGAATATAGTCATTTCTTCTTGATTTTCCAATTTGTTTGCAAAGAGATGTTCATAATAGTCTCTGATAGTTATTTGTATTTCTGTGAGGTCAGTGTTAATATCTCCTTTGTCATTTCTAATTGTGTTTATTTGGACCTTCTGATCTTTTCTTTATTAGTCTAGCTAGCAGTCTGTCTAGTTTATGGATTTTTTCAAAAAACCAACTCCAGGATTCACTAATCTATTGAATGGTTTTTGTATACCAATCTCCCTCAGTTCAACTCTGATTTTGGTTATTATTTTTATTTTTTGTCTTCTGCTAGCTTTGGGGGGTTGGTTTGTTCTGCTTCTCTAGTTCTTTTAGTTGTGATGTTAAGTTGTTAACTTGAGATCTTTTTAACTTTTTGATGTGAACATTTAGTGCTATAAATTTCCCTCTTAACATTGCTTTAGCAGTGTCCGAAAGGTTGTGGTATTCTGTATCATCATTCTCATTAGTTTCAAAGAACTTTTTGATTTCTGCCTTAATTTTATTACTTACCCAAAAGTCATTCAGGAGCAGTTTGTTTAATTTCCATGTAATTGTATGGCAACAAGGGATTTTCTTAGTCTTGATTTCTATTTTTATTGTGCTGTGGTCTGAGAGTGAGGTTGGTATAATTTTGGTTTTTTTTTTTTTTTTTTTTTTTTTACTTTGCTGAGCATTGTTTTATATCTGATTCTGTAGTTGATTTTAGAGTCTGTACCATATGGCAATAAGAACGTATATTCTATTGTTTTGGGGTGTATAGTTCTGCAGATTAGGTCCATTTGGTCCAGTATTGATTTGAAGTATTGAATATTTTGTTGATTTTCTGCCTCAATGATCTAATATTGTCAGTGGGTGTTGAAGTCTCCCACTATTTTAATGTGGGAGTCTAAGTCTCTTTGAAGGTCTCTAAGAACTTGCTTTATGAATCTGGATGCTCCTGTGTTGGGTGCATACATATTTAGGATAGTTAGCCCTTCTTGTTGAATTGAACCCTTTTCTTTATGTAGTTAATGTCCCTCTTTGTCTTTTTTGAACTTTGTTGGTTTAGTCTGTTTTATCTGAAATTAGGATTCCAACTGTATTAGTCCCTTCTCATGCTGCTGATAAAGACATACCCAAGACTGGGCAATTTACAAAAGAAAGAGATTTAGTTGGGCTTATAGTTCCGCATGGCTTAGGTAGCCTCACAATCATGGCAGAAGACAAGGAGGAGCAAGTCATGCTACGTGGATGACAGCAGACAAAGAGAGAGCGCTTATGCAGAGAAACTTCCTTTTTCTTTTTTACCCATCAGATCTTGTTAGACTCATTTACTATCACGAGAATAGCACAGGAAAGATCTGTCCCCATAGTTCAATCATCAATCACCTCCCACCAGGTTCTTCCCATGACATGTGGGAATTGTGGGAGTTACAATTCAAGATGAGATTTGGGTAAGGACACAGCCAAACCATATCACCAACCTTACTCTTTTCTGTTCCCCATTTGCTTTGTAGATTTTTCTCCATCTCTTTTTTGAGTTTATGAGTGTCATTTCGTGTGGGATGGGTCTCTTGAAGATGGCACACCATTGGGTCTTGCCTTGCTTTTTTATCCAGCTTGCCACTGTTTGCCTTTTTTAAAAAAAATTATACTTTAACTTCTAGGGTACATGTGCACAACATGCAGGTTTGTTACATAGGTATACATGTGCCATGTTGGTTTGCTGTACCCATCAACTCGTCATTTACATTAGGTATTTCTCCTAATGCTATCCCTCCCCCAGCTCCCCACCCCCTGACAGGCCTCAGTGTGTGATGTTCCCCACCCTGTGTCCATTTGTTCTCGTTTTTCAACTCCCACCTATGAGTGAGAATATGCAGTGTTTGGTTTTCTGTCCCTGTGATAGTTTGCTTAGAATGATGGTTCCCAGCTTCATCCATGTCCCTGCAAAAGACATGAACGCATCCTTTTTTATGACTGCATAGTATTCCATAGTGTATATGTGCCACATTATCTTAATCCAGTCTCTCATTGATGGACATTTGGGTTGTTTCCAAGTTTTTGCTATTGTGAATAGTGCCACAATAAACATACATGTGCATGGTCCTTATAGCAGCATGATTTATAATTTTTTGGGTATATACCCAGTAATGGATCGCTGGGTCAAATGGTATTTCTAGTTCTAGATCCTTGAGGAATAGCCACACTGTCTTCCACAATGGTTGAACTAGTTTACACTCCCACCAACAATGTAAAAGCATTCCTATTTCTCCACATCCTCTCTTTACTTGGAGCATTTTGCCCATTTATATTCAAGGTTAGTATTGGTATGTATGGACTTTATCCTGTCATTGTGTTGTTAGTAAGTTATTATGCTGACTTGTTTGTGTGGTTGCTTTATAGTGTCACTGATCTGTGTACTTAAGTGTGTTTTTGTAGTGGTTGATAACCGTCTTCCTTTCCACATTTAGTGCTTCTTTTGGGAGCTCTTGTAAGGCAGGTCTGGTGGCAACAGAGTCCCTCAGCATTTGCTTGTCTGAAAAGGATCTTATTTCTCCTGTGTTTCCAAAGCTTAATTTGACCAGATATGAAATCCTTGGTTGGAATTTATTTTCTTTAAGAATCTTGAATATAGGCCCTCTCTCTCTTCTGGCTTATAGAGTTTCTGCTGAGAGATCCACTATTAGTCTTATGGGTATCCCTTTCTAGGGAATCTGACCTTTCTAGCTGGCTTTAATTTATTTTTATTTTTATTTTTATTTTTTTTTTTTGAGATGGAGTCTCGCTCTGTCACCCAAGCTGGAGTGCAGTGGCACGATCTTGGCTCACTGCAACCTTCACCTCCTGGGTTCAAGCGATTCTCCTGCCTCAGCCTCCCAAGTAGCTGGGATTACAGGTGCATGCCACGACTCCTGGCTAATTTTTTGTATTAGTAGAGAAGGGATTTTACCATGTTAACCAGGATGGTCTCGATCTCCTGACCTCGTGATCTGCCTGTGGCCTCCCGAAGCGCTGGGATTACAGGCATGAGCCACCACGCCCAGGCTTTAATGTTTTTTTCTTTCATTTTGACCTCAGAAAATCTGATAATTGTATGTCTTAGGGATGATCTTCTTGTAAAGTATTTTGCAGGAGTTTGTTGCATTTCCTGAATTGGAATGTTGTTCTCTCTAGCTAGGTTGGAGAAGTTCTAATGGATGATATCTTGAAATAAATTTTCCAAGTTGCTTCCATTCACCCCATCTCTTTCAGGAATACCAATGAGTCATAGATTCGGTCTCCTTACATAATCCCATATTTCTTGGAGGTTTTGTTCAATCCTTTTTTTTATTATTATTCTTTTCTGTCTTATTTCAGAAAACCAGTCTTCAAGCTCTGAGATTCTTTCCTCAGTTTGGTTTATTCTGCTGTTAATACTTGCAATTGTATTATGAAACTCTTGTAGCATGTTTTTCAGCTCTATCAGGTCAGTTACATTCTTTTCTATGCTGGCTATTTTGTCTGTAAGATTCTGTATCATTTTATTGTGATTCTTAGCTTCCTTAGGTTGGGTTTCAGTATTCTCCTGAATCTCAATGATCTTCATTTCTATACATATTCTGAATTAGATTTCTGTCATTTCAGCCATCTGAGCCCAGTTAAGAACCCTTGCTGGAGAATTAGTGCAATCATTTGGAGAAAAGAAGACACTCTGGCTTCTAGAGTTGTCAGAGTTTTGTGATGCTTCTTTCTCATCGTTTTGAGCAGATATTCTTTCAATCTCTGAAGTGGCTTTCCTTTGGATGGGTTTTATTTATGTTATCCCATTGATGAACTTGAGGGTTTGATTGTGGCATAAGATGGGTTCAGTTGACTGGCTTCATTTCTGGAAAATCTAAAGGGGCCAAGGCTAAGCTCAGAACTCCTGAACTGCATACTGTAATTCTGAGGGACTGATATCAGTCTCAGCTTTGCTATGTGGCTCCTCCAGGTTAGGAACCTGCTGCACTGGAGGGGCTGAGGTGCTCCTGGACCACTGGTCACAAGACTCCAATGGCTGGTGCCAGCCAAAGCACTTCATAGGGCAGTAGCAGTAGGATTTGTTCTTTTTCACAGGTGCCAGAAGCAGTGGCAGCAGCAGCGTGGTGAGGTGCACACTCATTGACTGCAGCAGGGTGCTAGTGGGTGGCCTCCTCACGGGTGTTCCCAGCAGTGGTGGTGATAGCATGGCTTGGGTTTGGGGACCCCTGCCTGCTACTGTGCACATTTGCACTGGTGATGGTGTTAGCACAGGGGTGGAGTGCTGGTGGGTGCAGTACTGTTTGCACACTCTGTGCACATTCATGCAGGAGGTTGGGTCCACTGTTCTCCACTTGTTTTGCACTAGTGACAGTGTGGACACTGTGGTGGAGTGCTGGTGGGAGTGGTGCTGGCAGGCTCCATGCCTGATAAGGTTCCAGTGACAGTGGTGGTGTGGCGGGGGGTAGAAGGGCAGAGCGCACTTATGCTGGCAGCAGTGGCTTGGCATGGTGCACACGCACAAATGTGCTGGCAGGAAGGGAAGGCAAGATTCACTGGCGCACACACATGCCTTCAAAGCAATGCAGGATGTGGCTCTGGGCAAGTGCTTGCAGGCAAAGTGGCACGGGGAGGCTGCAATGGGGGAGGGAGCAGGTGGGCTGGTGAGTGTTTGCAGGGGCATTCTGCTGGAGCCCTCTTCCAGTCAGGTGCAGTCTACCAGCACAGGAACTATGATGCAGGCCCCCAGCGGCTGTACTGCAAGCAGGTGTGGCCAGGCTGGGGGCCCTGAGAGAGGCCAGCAGACCATGGGGTTCTCAGATTGAACTGTCCAGTCTCATGGGCAAGACTACCTTGCAGGGTTCAGGTCGCACAGTTCCCCTAGGGCTAAAGTCTCCCATGGGAGCAAGTCGAGCCTAGGGGGATGGGCATCCCCAGTTGTGCTCCACTACAAATGCTCTTGCACTAAGCCCTCTGGACTCTGCACCAGTTGGAGTTCTGCCCCTACCACTTGTCTAAGAAGCTCTCCCTGCCAACACAAGTGTCCATGGTGGTCAAGAGGTCTCCTGCATGGGCATTCCAGAGGCTCACGGTGAGAGTGGGTTGCTCCTTGCCTGTTCAACTCACTCCTCCCACAGGAGTCACTGGGGGCCAGGAACAAGTCCTGGGGTGTGGTAGCCCCATGGAGGGTTCCCAGCTTCCTCCCCTTTCAGCCCAGCATCTGTGTCTTCCCTCTCTGTTCACTCTCAATGCCTTCCCTCTAAAGATCTGCTAGTAGCCTGCTAGTCATTCCGACGTCCCTGTCCCTTGTTTGGAGATGTTCCTCCTGGCTGTATCTCATAGGCAACCCCGGAGAAGTCTTCCACTTGTACTACTTTTTAATACATGGTTGGTATATCAAAGATTACCAAGGTGTACTGGTCTTAATTTGGATTGTTTTGTTTTCTAAACTCCACTACACATTTTATAATTTTCTCCCTGTATTCCTAAAGGAAGGCAAGGTCTGGGAGATATTTTTTCTTGTGGCACGAATTTAACACATGGGCTCCTGTGACTAGTGCATACCAATTTCTCAGGGCCTAGAGTTAGTATGAACTTCTGATTTTATTAGAGGTCTGGGGATGACATGGAAGTGACTGTACTTTCACAGGATCCTGAAGTACCTGGGCAATTGCCATTAGCAACTGATGAACTGTTAATTATTTTCATGTTTCAGGTCATGTTAAACAATTGTTTTTCTAGAGCCTTTTTTGGTCTAATTTCTGCTTTTAAAAAATCTATTTTTTATGCAACCTGTTGTTTTTCAAGTTGAGTGACCAGGATCTACACTAGAAAAGTTATAGCCAAATATAGTAGGCGAATTTTCCCAATAAAAGATATCTCTTCACAGTGACAGAGAAATGGCACAGACCTTGGTGATAGATCTAGGTGTGAATTCTGACTTTATTCTGTACTAAATGTAACACTTCACTATTTACTGGCTTTGTCCCATATTAACTATAAGATCTCAATGGAATGGATGATGCTATTTGCCTCATTCATAAGATGGGTTCACTAATAACTTCCTTGTAGAGTTGGTGAGTTATGTATATGTGTACAGTACATATGCCGAGCACACAGCTCAACAAAAACTAGCCAGTGCATTTGCAAATTATGCCTTTGACAAAGGATTAATATCCAGAATCAACAAGGAACTCAACTCAGCAAGAATAAAAATGAACAACCCCATGAAAAGCTGGGCAAAAGACATGAACAGACATTTCTCAAAAGAAGAAATACAAGCAGCCAACAAACCCATGAAAAAATGCTCAGCATCACCGATCATCAGAGAAATTATGAGATACCTTACCTCAGTCAGAATGGTTACTATTAAAAATGTCAAAAAAAAAAAAAAAAAACAGATGTTGGCATGGATATGGAGAAAAGGGAATGCTTATAGGTTGTTGGTGGAATGTAAATTTGTTCAACCTCTATGGAAAACAGTATAGAGATTTCTCAGAGAACTAAAAATAGAACTACCATTTGATCTGGCAGTCCCATTACTGGTTATCTACCTAAGAGAAAAGAAATGATTATATCAAAAAGACACCTGTACTCATACATTCACAGCAGCACTATTCACAATATCAAAGTCATGGAACCAACCTAAGTGTCCATTGGCAGTTGACTGGATAAATAAATGTGATATATAAACCACAGAATAATATGCAGCCATGAAATATCATCCTTTGCAGCATCATGGATGGAGCTAGAGGCTATTATTTTAAGTGAACTAACTCAGAAACCTGAAACCAAATACTACATGTCTTCACTTATAAGTGAAAACTAAACAATGGGTACACATAAAGATGGAAATAATAGACACTGGGGACTCCAAAAGGAGAAAAGTGAGAGTGGGGTGAAGGTTGAAAAATTACCTATATGGTACAATGTTCACTATTTGGGTAATACACTAGAAGCCCAATCCCCAGCAGTATGCAATATGCCCACATAACAAACAAGCACATGTACCCCCGAATCTAAAACAAATGAAAACTAAAAGAACAAACAAAAAACAGTGAAGCTATTTAGCATACATAATTGGCTTCAGGGAAGCAGTGAATTGTCTGGTTTCACTATATGAATTTTATTCCAGGAATTATTCTCTGAGTTTGACATTTGTCATTATATTTTCTTCCATTATCCAGAGGAGAAAATCTGAGCAAAATTTCTCCTCTTCGGCTAAGTCATGGCATTTTGCTTTTTGACAGTGAAAAAGTGACTAAACGCATGTATAGTACAGCATATTAAGCCTTAAGTGTATTTTTTTGATATTGCTTCATAGATGTGTTTTCCTATTTCGATGTGTAGTTGTGCATGAGGACACGGGGATAAGTAGGGATTTGAAAGGGGATTATAATGCCAAAGATAACGCATACTGTGCAAAGTGAAATTAACGATGAGAACATGTGGTGAAGCACAGATACCCTTATCTACAAAATATAGCTATACTAAAAAAAAAAAAAAAGTATTGAGACCAGGCACGGTGGCTCATCCATGTAATCCCAGCACTTTGGGAGGCCAAAGTAGAAAAAGTGCTTGAGCCCAGGAATTCAAGGCCAGCCTGGACAACATAGATCCTGTTTCTCCAAAAAATATATATATATATATTTTAAATTAGTGTGGTGGCAAATGCCTGTAGACCCAGCTACTCAGGAGGCTAAGACAGGAGGATCACTCAAGCCCAGAAGGTAAAGGCTGCAGTGAGCCGTGATTACACCACTGCACTCCAGCCTGGGCAACAGAGTGAGATGCTGTCTCAAAAAATAAATAAATAATTTAAAAGTGTTGAAGAAATTCGTAAAGCGGTAATCTATAACTTCACAAAAACAATTTGTAGGAGATTCTATGTGTATGGAGCTAAGTTTTAACCTTCTCTTTTATGTTGACAGAAAATATCGCCTACTAGTTTCTTTACTCATGTAACTGTAGTATTTATGCAATTTGAATACAGCTTCATAGCACCTTTGGTCCAAAGTCATTTGTAACCTATGGAACATATTTTCAGTCCCACTTACGGATGGAAGGCAGAGAAATTTGAGACTGCACATGAGAAATGAGTTTTTAGATATATTAAATGGATCTATGAGGTAGGAACACAAATGGAGGTGAAGTGGGTGAGGTGAGATTTTCAGTCAGGTAAGTGTACGATTAATAAGTGGAGAGTGAGGAAAAGGATCTCACTTAATGGACTTGGAGGGACTAGAGGTGTAGGAGAAGAGTCCTTAGAAGAATATGAGGTGAAATTATACTCTCCAAAAGCATTCATCTATGCTAAAAAAGCAGTCAGGCCCTGAAATGACACAGAAATTGGTTATGAGACATAGAGTTCCTGTGAGAATTCCATGGGGGAAGGCTTGATTTGAAATTTAAAATTGGCCAGTGAAGTTTTGACATGTGAACTATTAGTGCCTCAGTTTTTCACGTTAAGATATTTGAAGTGAAGAAATCTTATCCCCTAAGTATGCAGGACCAAATAGGGTTTTGGGTATAAATCTTCCCCAGGCTTTTAAATGCAAAGCCAAGATTTTACTATTCTATACTGTAAGTTACATGATAATAAATTGTCCTGAAAGTTCCAAGCATTGACTGGATTAGAAAAATACCAAGACTCATATTCTTTTTCTGGCCACAGAGAAAGGCACATATGAAATTTGACTTGCCGGTCCTTGCAAATCACAAATATGCAAACCCAGTAGCCCACCCCTGCACCGGAAAAAATCCCCTTCACAGTTCAGGGTCCTTAGAGAGCTCCCAAGGAAGATAGAGGCTAAGGTGAAAAATAATCCAAGAGTTTAAGACCTGCCCTTGTCTTTTTTTTCCACTCCTCACAATGCTTGATTTTATGCTTTCTTTTTCTGGGAGCCTTGTTCATTGAGATAGTATAGCCCTTATCTCAGTGATGATGATTAAGCTGAAAATACAGTATTTCTGACCTTTGAATTGTGAAAGCAAAACAAACTATGCCCAACAACTCCCCCACCCCTACAACATACACACAAAACAACCTCAAATGCTGCAAGTTGGCATACTACCAATTACACAGAAATAAACCATAGACAGATATCCTGTCATTTAGTAACCCTCGACCTGGCACTGCCACCACTTGTCGGACAGGAAGAGCCTCGTGACCTCGGTGCTTTTCTGTTGGAATGGCCCTCTGAGTGCACTTCCATGCACCTGGTGAACAGCATTTTAATGGACTCTTCCCTTAGTGGAGAGCCAGCTTCCATCTCACTGCTCCAGAGGAGTTACCTGGGACCCTCCTCTACTGTACACGGAATGCATCTCTGGGTTGGTGTTTTTAACAGAGTTTAAATTTTGTTTCTGTGGGGTTTTGGTTGTGCTTTCTCCTCTAAATTCAGAACTGGGGCTCTTGGCAAAGAAGGCAGATGGTATTTTAAATGATTGATGTAAAGCATCAGTAAAATATTGAAAATATGACCACTCTTTTTCAAAAAATGCTCACCGTCAGGCTAAGAAAATTGTGGTCAAAATCCATTTAAAACCCTTATATCAGGCTTATAAAGAAACAGGCAGAAAATTCATTTTCATTTATTTCAAAAGCTGAAGTACATGTCTGTTACAGAATCCCTAAGCACCCAAGAAACATTGTATAAAGTATCCTTTGTCCACTTTTCCATACTTTCCATAGGGGCCCTGTAGTAGGGGATGATGTGGCTCTTCTAGCACTAAGTTTTTCTCGTTGAATGCTTGTCTTTGTGGGCCTGTGCAGCCTCTGTTCAGAGATGATAATTTTTACTAGAATTTATGAATTCATCTTCAAAAAGAAGAAAGGCAGTTTTCCATTCATTAAATGTTAAAAGAAACAGTTAACGTGATGGATTTGTGACACTGAAATTGTGGCATTATTTTATGAGGTTTGGGCTGATTGCATCTGCACAGATTCAAACCCCAACTTTGTATTTCTTTGGAAGAATGTTTCACATTCTGGCATGTCTTTTTTTCAGAGAATAAATTCATCTAGTTTTACACAGAGGCAGTTGCAAGGAAAACATGCACATTAGGTCTTGTGGCTGAGCTCAAAGCTATTTTGAAAAGGAGGGTGCTCAGACCCATGAGTGAATTGGGCCCGTGGCTGTTCTTGCTAATGGAAGCCCAGCATGGGTGCTGGAGGCTATTAACAAGGTAGCAATGCAGAGCAGTAAAATGGCTTATTAGGAAAAGCTGTGCATTGTTCTTACTAGGGTTGCTTTTAGGTATTAGGGCTCATGCTAATATTCCTGGGATAGTTTAGCTGCCTTGCTCTCAAAAGTTAAGGGTGATGCTTTCTGGAAATTCCTTACAAACAGGACTCTTTAGAACAACTAAAAAATGGGAACCAAGGTGGAGGTAGGCAAATCACTTGAGGTCGGGAGTTTGAGATCAGCCTGGCCAACACGGTGAAACCCCATCTCTACTAAAAATACAAAAATTAGCTGGGCATGGTGGTGCACACCTGGAGTCTCAGCTACTCAGGAGGCTGAGGCAGGAGGATTGCTTGAACCTGGGAGGCAGAGATTGCAGTAAGCCAAGATCGCGCTACTGCACTCTAGCCTTGGTGACAGAGCAAGACTTCATCTCAAAAAAAAAAAAAAGAAAAAAGAAAAAATAGAAAAACCTGGAACCCAAGATTGACTCTTTTAATAGTATCCCTATGGCTGGCACGTTTAAATTTTCTTTTCCTCTGTCGCTCCATATATGATTTATGTCAACCCCAAATGCAAACAAATAAAGAGAAATTGTAATCTGCTATTAATGCAAAGGATTTTCTTTAGGAAGAATTATTTTGAGAATTTGGATTTGTAGGAGGGGTTCATGGAGGATTGGTTAGTGAATCCATGAGGACTTCTGATCAAAGATAAGAAATTAACTTTGTGAAGTCTCACCCCCAGTATATTTTGCTGCTTACTCTTCTGTGGGCCTTGCTGTTCACAGGACACTTTTGGAGAACACGGTTGCATTTTGGAAAGACATCTCTTTTCTTACCTCTTTGACTAAAAAGTGAATGCTCATTGCATTCTCTCAGAAATAGTTTCCTCTGAAAAGTGGGACCAGGAGTCTAAGTTGCGAAGGCAATGCGTTTTTAAAAATACATCCCCATATTTACTGGATAAACTGAAAAAAGCATTTTGATATAGGTAAAACCAATGGGAAATCTGGAAAAAGTCATATTTCATCTTTTGTATATTGTCTTATCTAGTGTTGGTGTCGTGATAACACTGGCCTCACAAAGTGAGTTGGAAAGTATTTCCACCTCTTCTATTTTTTGGAAGAGATTATGGAAAATTGGTGTTTAAAACATCTAGAATTCTCCAGTGAACATCAACCTAAAACTTTCTTTTTCAAGAACTTCTAAATAATGAATTCAGTTTCTGTAATGGTAATAGGACTATTTATGTTATCTAGTTCACCTTGGTTGAGTTGTAACAGTTTTTGAGAGACTGGTTCATTTCTTCTAAGTTGTTGAACGTATGTGTATGTAGTTTTTTGTAGGATTCCCTTATTATTCTTTTAATGGCTGCAGGATTTGGCGTATATCCTTTGTTCCATACTTGATCTTGGTGATTTGTATCTTTTCTCTATTTTTGTCAGTATTGCTAGAGTTTTATTAATTTTCTTGATTTTTTCAATGAACAAGATTGTTTCAATTGATTCTTTGTTATTATTTACCTATTTTCAATTTTGTTTCTGCTATTATCTTTATTTCCATCTTTATATTTGCTTAGATTTTTTTGCTATTCCTTTTCTAGTTTCTTGATGGATGTGAGACCTCTCTGCATTCCTAATATAAGCATTTTAGTACAATAAATTTATCTCTTGACACTGCTTTAGCTGTATCCTACAGATATTGATATGTTGTATTTTCATTTCAGTTCTAAGTACTTTAAAAGTTCCTTCGAGACTATCTCTGATCCATAGATTATGTAAAAGTATGTTGTTTAATGTCTGCATATTTAGAGATTGTCATTTTCTGTTACTCATTTCTAGTTTCATCAGAAAAAACTGTATGATTTTAATTCTTTAAATTTGTTAGGTTTGTTTTATGGCCAGAATATAGGGCCATATAACAAACTTAAAAAATTGAAATCTGCTGTTATTGACTGGAGAGTTTTATACATGCCAATTAGATCATGTTGGTTGATTGTGTTGTTCAGGTCTCCAATGTCCTTGCTGATTTTCTGTCTAGTAGTTCTATCCGTTGGTGAGAGGTGAGTGTTGAAATCCCCAACTCTAACTGTGGATTTTTCTATTTCTTCTTTCAGGTCCATCTTTTTGTTGTATGTATATTAAGGCTCTGTTATTTGGTGAGCACATATTTAGAATCATCTGTCTTCCTGATGGATTGGTCCTTCTATTATTAAGTAATGTGCCTCTTTGTCTCTTGTCATTTTCTTTTTTCTGAAGTTCATTTTATTAGATATTAGTGTATAGACTCCTTTTTGTAGAATTCGAAGTGAATTTCTTATAAACAGCATCTGGATGGGCTGCGTTTTATTATATACTCTGTCAGTCTCTGTCTTTTGATTTGTGTATTTGGGCTACTTACATTTAAGTTAATTATTGATATATTAAAGCTTAAGTTGAGAAGGCAGTGTTTGTTTTTATTTTTATGTTTTATTGAACACTTTCAATTCTGCTTGAATTTCTTGTTAGACTAGAGCTTCTGTGAAGGAGAGAAGCTATAGCTTAGTATTTTGACTTGGCACTAGCCTATGACTATAAAATAAATTTGAATTCCATTTTAAGTACCCAGTGTATAGTGCTCAAGCCCCAAGCACCTGACTATCATACACTGTGCTCACAAATGTCCCCCAGTTACTTTAAGCGTTCTAGGGTTTGCTGTCTTATGCTCAGGAATGGGTTTTCATGCTCTTAGGCTCTGGCCTAGCCTGCCTTGGCTGACAATGAGAGCCATATTCTCACTCTACTGCACACAACTATCTTCATTTACACCGTGCTGACATAAGAGATGGGAATCTTTCTCTTCTTTTTGTCCCAAGAGTGGAACAAATCCTTCCCCTCCATTTCCTACAGCAAAGTAGTGGCCAGGCCAAAACTTTCCATGAATGCTGAACTGAAGTTTCAGGACCATGAGAAGGAAGTAGAGCTGCAGGGTAACTGACAGGTACCACACAAACTGAAACATTTCCACAGAATACTATTCGTGGCTATCCTGAGTGCTCATACATGTTGTATTCTGAATAAAGAGATACAGCTCTTGATGAGAAGGGAGTAGAATGGATTTCAGCTTTATGTGCCTCCTGGGCTATAGGCAGATAGGAGCTGAAATCCATTCTACTCCCAACTCAAGAGCTGTACCCTGGCTGGGGCTTCATTTACTTGAAGGGGGTCACCTTCTTCTAAATCACACAAACTCTGGGTTTACAGTGGCTTCAGTGGCCCCTTATTGATACCTCTCCTCACTTAATACCTGGCCTGCTTCAACATGGCTAGGGAAGCAGCTACCATTGCTGAAAGGGCGCCGGGAAATCAGACCTTTGCTGAACATTTAAGATCTTTGTTGCCCGTAAGTTCTCAAACTTTTAGAGACCATATCCCACTTCCTATCAAATGCTTTGACACATAGCCCAAATTAATTTCATATTGACTATATGAGTGGATATTTATGTTTCCTTTGGAAATTATCTGGCAACTCATTTAATTTATGATTGGCAAGGACATCTTGGCTATTGTGCGTATTTGAGAATTCTTGTAAAATGAGATAATCTGACTCAATAATTATTTTTAAATGTAATTTTAATGAATACAAATTTTAAAATTAATACTGCTGACATAATGTTACATTTTGTAGGCATTTAATCAAACATCTATTAATATTCATTTAGCAGTTTTCAAATTTTGGAACCAATAATTTTTCTTCAATTTTCTAACATTTGTATTGGTTTTTTTTTAAATGCTTGTATCTGTGGTTCTCAGTGCAGAATGGGCTTTGTGGCCAACTTTTTGCCTTATAGTCCAGATCTGACTGACAGCAACCTGTAGAGAGGGTATCTTTATCTTGCCTGTGAGTCCTACTTTCTGAATCCCCATTTCTGACCCCTGGCTTAGCCCTTTTTCAGGACAATTCACTGCGCGAGCATCTTATCTCGCCCAGGGAATCTCCACTCCTATCTGCCCAGGTATCTTGCTCTTTAGCCTTTCAAAGACATCAGATTGTAATAGTGCAGCATTAATGCATTTTCCAAAATCTGTATTTTCCTGTCTTGAATAAAACGATGTGTGGAAAGTAAGTTGTCTGGTCCATTTATAATCATAGTTCCACCAGATTTTATACTTCCTGAGTTCAGGGACATAGTCTGTTAGCAGTGCCTAAATCAGTGCCTGAGATTAAGTTGGCACTCAATGTATATTTCTTTTGTGTTTGTACATGTCTAAATAATTTTATAATAATGTAAAACAGTGCTGAGGATTTCCAATAATTTTTATTTTAAAAGTGGTTTCAAGTTTGAAAATCACTACTTTAAAGATAATATTATCTACAAAGCTATACCTCTGCTTTCCTGTAAGACAAATCTTTACATTGTTGTACAGAACGCTCAGTTCTTTGGAGCGGCAGCCTCAAAACTTCATATTTTTAGAAAGGAATCATTGTTATACTTTTGCATAACTGAAGGTCCACTGGCTTTTCTTGCTCTAAACCAAGGTCATCTGCCACACACACACACACAATTCAGTATTTACGTTTTCCAAGAGTGGCATAAAACCATTTACAGTGTTTAAATGGTACATTATTCTGTTTTTACCCATGTAGGATTTTAAAAATCCTGGCGCTCGGTAGCAGCCAGTGTTACTTTGATAAAAAAGCAATTTAGAATTCCTGAAGACAAGGAAGAGCTTAAGTTGGGAACCACTTGAAAGACCTAATTATTTTCAAATATTTATGCTGAAAATCACTGTAACTAAGCTGTGAATGTATATTCTGTCCAGATCACATCGGAGAAGACTTGGCAGTTTGAAACAGCTAGAATTTTAGTTTGCTTTTTCTTGTAACATAGTGTTTGGGTAGATCAACTTACAGAGAAGATAAATTAAAGTGGCTCTCTTTTTTTTAGAACCTACAGCAGGAGACCAAAAGAGTATGTGGGCTAGTTGACTATTACTGTGTAACAAATCATCTTAAAGCCTAACAGCTTAAAAACAACAATTTACTATTATCTCTCATGGTTCTATGGGTTGCTAGGTTCAGCTGGGAGGCTCTTACTTGGAATCTGTCATGAAATTTCAGGCTCAGATGGGGTGGACATACGAAATTACTCAATCACATGGCTGACAGTTGATGTTGGCTCTTGGCTGGAAACTGTGTCTTGGGCTTCTCAGGAAATGGAGGCTGGATTCTAAAACAGAGCATCCCAACAGCATGTGTTTCAAGAGATACAGATGAAGTTGCAAGGTTTCTTGTGATCTAACCTGGAAGTTACAGAATGTTTCTTCTGTCACATTTTATTGGTCAAGTAGTCACTACAGCCTGCTGAGGTTTAATGGGTAGGTTAATTAGATAACACTTCTTGGCAAGGGTGTACCACTCTCACATTCTAAAGCAGTAAATGAGATGAGAAATATCACTGGATCTATCTTTGGAAAATACAAGCTACCGTAATATGGAATGGCAGAAAAGCTGTGTGTTTGAAAAGTGGTACCATTGACTGTTAAAGGATTATAAATCTGTGCTTTGTAAACCTGAAGCATAAACATTAATGATATTAACTATACTTGTATACTGCTTTCAGGCACCACTTTAAGTTCTTTCTCGGCACCAAGTCATTTAATTCTCAAAACAACTTCATAGACATTATCATAAATTTATAGAAGAGGAAACTGAGTCAAAGAATGGTTGAGTAACTTGTAATCTTAAGTTACAAAAACAGTAAACATCAACTATTCTGACTCTTGAGTTTGCACTCTTAAATACTGTGTTAGTATGCCTCTGAATATTTGATATTCTTTTTACGTCAGATTTTATGGGTTAAAAATATTCTCTAGTATGTCTTAGTTGTGCTAAGGAAGACAAATTTCTTTCTTTTTATATCTTTTGAGCTAGAGAAACTTGAAACATCAGGGTATCTCTTGAACTGAGTATATTGATATTGGCAGAAAGCATCATCAAAGTATAAATTACAAAAAGTTTCAAAAGGGCATGATTCTTACACATATAAAGTGATTGCATAACTAAAGCTTAACACATTAATGATGGAACTAGCAAGATGGGAAGGTTAGTTCAAAGAGAACTGGGGAAACTAAAATGCTTATATTCACTCAAACAATGTTTGAATAAGATTGATAATTTAGATTTTAAAAGTGGTTAATGTTCTATAAGTAAATAGTAAAACTTTTTGACAGTAAAACTACAATGTTGGGGCTCTCTTTTCTTTTAGATAAACATTACTTGTATTACTGAACCAGTTCTTTCACATTGCTACAAGACAAGAATCATTTGTTGCTTAGTCCTTTCTTTGCTGCTGTAAGAGAATATCACAGACTGAGTAATGTATTTAAAAAGAAGCTTATTTGGCAAGGTCAAGGGGCTGCATCTGGTGAGGGCCTTCTTGCTGCATCATAATATGGTGGAAGGCATCATATAGTGAGGAAGCATGCAAGAGAAAGAGCAGGAAAGGGAGGCGCTGAACTCATCCTTTTATCAAGCACCCACTCCCATGATAACTAAACCACTCCCATGATAATGGCATTAATCTGTTCATAAGGGCAGAGCCCTCATGGCTTAGTCATTTCTTAAAGGTGCCACTTCTAAATACTGTCACAATGGCAATTTCAACATGAATTTTGATGGAGACTTTCAAACCATAGCAATTGGCATCACTCTGTTTTCTACAATTAATGTCTACCCTTACAGAGTTGTAAAATATCCTAATCAATAGCAAGTAGCAAGGTGAATAAAGGTAAAATTCCCTAGAAAATCAGCCTGCTAGATAACATCTAGCACTACACAGAATGGGTTCTCACTAATCCCTTTGCTTCTTGTCCAAGTCTTGGACAATTTTTTCAAACAGAACAAAATGAAAGTTCCAGAATGATATATACAGAGGACCTTGCTGTTTTATTATGCTGTGCAGCACCTGAACCTATTCTCTTTATTCAGGGAATCTATTACTGAGAGAGTTTTGGAGGGAGGCAGCATTTCATGTTCTCTCTCAACCCCCAGCAGCAGGAATGCAGGCACATGAATTAGATTTATCCAACTTAATGCTCTTGCCCAAGACTTTGAAACTTGATTGAGTAATATAAAAAAGTAGCACTGGTTTGAATTCATTTCACCAGGAGTAGGGGTTTTTCCCGCTGTGACCTATGGAATGCTTTAGCAGTAGCTTTAACCTCCCAGATTCCTTGCTTTCAGCCTGCTTTCCTAGATAGGCACTACGGCTTTCACATCAGTTCTGTGAGCCTCTCAATACCTTTTTAACAAATTCCATTTTTTTTTGAAGTAACATGAGGAGGTTTTTGTTGCTTACAACCAAGAACACTTAAATATTAGTGGTATTCCCACTTGCCAGGGTCATTTAACATTTATGTTATTGTATTCTCCTGCTAAAATAGTTCCCTTCACAAGATCTTTTGTGCTAATCTTAAATCAATTTTATGCTTTATTTAAGGAAAAATGCCTTTAGTCTCTGGTTAAGAATATGTGCTGATACTGTTTTCTATTTTTTAAAAATCTGCTTTATTGACTTCATGTCTCTGTGAGTGTGAGAATTATTTATGTGGCAATGAATGTGTAAAAACCTGTACAAAATAGTTTAATGTACAGTAGGGAGCGTTGATATTTCACAAAACAGTGCATATCGAAATTATTGTAATAACTTACTCTTCCTAAAATTTAACTTCATACACAATTTTTGTTCTAAGTCTTCATTATCTAGACTTTTATAATGTCTTTTTACAATTTTCCTTGTTATAGCCATTATCAATCTTTAACTATCCCTTTACATTTTGCCTATTTGTAGGATTATAAAAATAATATTAGGTATTCTAGAAAGTAACCAGTTTCCCCTGCCAAGAGAACTCTTGCAGATATGTACATCAAGAATGATCAGAAAAGATGCCTACTTCTGACCAAGATGAGGTCATGGAGACCAGCTTTATCCTTCTGCCTAAAACAACTAAAAATTGGATAAAATATGTGCGACCGCTGTTTTTAAGACACTGAATTTCAGGCAATGAAGGCCAATGATCTTTGAATGATGGGAAACAGATGGTCCAAGTTTCACAGTCACCCCAGCTTATTCCTGGAGAGACAGTTTCCTGTGTGCAGCATAAGCAGAGGGGACTCACACAGAGTCTGATTCCCTGAGCTGAAGAGTTAGAGCTAAGAATGTAGAAAAACCAGTATGGCTAGATGTCAATGGGTAGAGTGCCAGAGAGGAGAGAACTATACGGAGAGAGAGAAATGGAGAGATCTTCCCAGTGCCTGTCTTGAGTATTCAAAAAGTATTGATGATTATAAACATGTGAGGAAACTACCCAGCTCCAAGGAAAGAGCCTTCTTACATGATTATTGGTATCTGAGGCTCACACAGTACTGGGAATAATGCTTATTCACACCAGCAGGACAGAAAAAACTCATAATTTATGGGGCATTGGGAGAATATTCATTAGGGTCTTGTTTCAATAGTAGGAATAGTAGGAAATAATTATTGCTACACTGAGTACTATTCTGATACTGACTAACAAATCTTAAAAGCAAGACCCAAATAAGGATAAACTGTTTTTAAGCACCTAAACTATGTCTCAGAAAAAAAGTTCAAGTATATTTGTAGCAACACAAAAATATCCAGCACACAATAGAGACAGAAAAAACAATTCTAAAATTCGTATGGAACCACAAAACACACTGGATAGCCAGAACAAAGCCTCATATTTCCTAATTTTGAAATATATTATAAAGGTATAGTAATAAAAACAGTATGGTATTGGCATAAAAACAGACATTTAGACTAATGGAATAAAATAATCCAGAGATAAATCAATGCATATATAGTCAACTTATTCTTAAAAAGGGTGCCAGGTTACAGATGAGGAAAAAATAATATTGCCAACAAATTGTGTTGGGAAAACTGGATTTCCACATGCAAAATAATGAAATTGGACCCTAATCTTACACCATGCGCAAAAATGAACTCAAAGTGAACAAAAGACCTAAATGCAAGACCTGAAACTATAAAACTCCTAGACGATAACAATTGGGAAAAAGCACTTTGACATTGGACTTGGCCATGATTTTTTGGATATCACACCAAAAACTCAGGCTACAAAAGCAAAAATAAGTAAACAGGACCACATCAAACTAAAAAGTGACACAGAAAAGGAAACAATGAACAGAGTAAAAAATGAAAAGAACTGCAAGCCATATATCTGATACAGAATTAATATTCAAAATATATTAGAAAACTCCTTAAATTCAATAGCAAAAAGCAAACAAACTAACAACAAAAGAAAGAGCAAGTAACATAATTTTAAAATGGTCAAAGAACTTGAATAGACATTTCTTCAAAGAACATATAGAAATAGTCAACAGTTTTATAAAAAGATACTCAACATTACTAATCATCCAGGAAATGCAAATCAAAACCACAGTGAGATATCACCTTATACATATTAGGGTAGCACTGATCAAAACAAAAGATAAGTGTTGGCAAGAATGGAGAAATTGGAAACCTTGTACACTGCTACTGAGAATGTAAAATGTCTCTGTGTAACCACTATGAAAAACAGTATACAGTTCCCTAAAAAAATTTTTTTTCCTTTTTTGCTCTGTCACCCAGGCTGGAGTGCAGTGGCACAAATATAGCTCATGGCAGCCTCGATTTCTTGGACTCAGGTGATCCTCCCACTTCAGTCTCTGTAGTAGCTGGGATCACAGGCATGCATCACCATGCCTAGCTAATTTTTGTATTTTGTGTAGAGATGGGGTTTCACCATGTTGTCCAGGCTGGTCTTGCACTCCTAGGTTCAAGCAATCCACTCGCATCACCCTCCCAAAGTGCTGGGATTACAGATGTGAGCCGCCATGCCCAGCCCCTCAAAAGATCAAAAATACAACTACCATATGATCCAGCAATTACACTTCTGGGTATATAACCAAAATAACTGAAATAAGGATATCAAAGAATTATCTGTACTCCCATATTTATTACAGCTTTATTCACCATTGCCAAGACGTGAAAGCAACCTAAATGTCTATCAATAGATGAATGGAGAAAATATGATATAAACATACAAAGTAATATTATTCAGTCTTAAAAAAGAAGCAAATCCTGACATATATAACAACATGGATGATTCCAAGGGACATTATGCTAAGTGAAATAAACCAGTCATAGAATTAGAATTACTGCATGATTCCACTTACATGAGGTGTTTATAGTAGTCAAACTCATAGAAAGAACATAGAATGGTGGTTTCCAAGGGTTAGGAGGAGGGAGAAATGGAGAGTTCCTGTTCAATGATTATAAACTTTCAGTTATGCAAGAAGAATAAGTTCTAGAGATCATCTATACAATACTGCAATTTTCTATATAGAATTTTTAAATGAGTATATCTCATGTTAAGGGTTGTTACAGTAAAAGAAAAATCCAGCATCCAACAATTTACAACACACTGGCATCTAGTTAAATATTACCACACTTAAAAAAAGTAAAAAATATGACCCATCATACAGAGAAAAATCCATTAAGAAAACCGACACAGACATTAGAATTAGCAGACAAGGACATTAAGACAGTTATTATAACTCTATTCCATATATTTGAAAAGCTAGAAGAAATATTGACAATGTTAAGACATGGAGACATGGTATATATATATATATATATCTAGAATCAAATCATAGAGAAAACTATAATATCTGGGATAAAAAACATAGTGAATGGGATTATTGGCAAATTAGGTATTGTAGAAGAAAATATGCATCAACTTGAAGTTATAACAATAGAAAGTATCCAAGATTATACATACAGAGAAAAAAGACTAAGAAAAAATAAAGTAATGGAGTATTACTCAACTGTGAAACAACTTCAAAAGGCATATATTAGGGTAATTAGTGTTCACACATACCAAATCAGGAAACTCAACAAATCTCAAGGTTGAGAAACATGAAGAAAACTTCACTAAGCCATATCATAATTAAATTGTCCAAAACCATTGATAAAGAGAAAATCTAAAAGCAGCCAGAGACAAAAAAACATATTATTTACAGGGAACAAAGTAAGAGTGTCTGGAGATTTCTCACCAGAAATAATGCAAGTGAAAAGCCAGTGGTGCAACATTTTTAAAAGTATTAAAATAACACACACACTGCATGAACCTAGAATCCTATACCCAGAAAAAAAGAATATTTCTAAATGAAGGAGAAATAAAGCCTTTATCACACATACCAAAGCCGATGGAATTTATCAACTGAAGAGCCACAGGGTACTCTAACAGAAGAAAAATTATACTAGATGGAAATCCAAATCTACATAAAAGAATGAAGAGCACAGAAAATGGTAACTATGTGACTAAATACGTGAAATGTGTCTTATGTTTTAAATATCTTTAAAAGATAATTGTTAACAGCAAAAATAACAATATAGTCTGGGGTTTATAACAAAAGTAGAAGTAAGAATGATGATAAAAATTGCATAAAGTCTGGGAGACAATAAATGGAAGTATATTATTGTAAAGTTCTTAGTATACATATAAGTGTCATATTATTGCTCGAAGGTAGACTATAATAAGTTTTAGACATGTACCATGAACTCTAAAGAAACTGATAAAAACAAATAAGTAAAACAACAAAGAATTATAGTTAATAAGCCAAGAAAGAAAATAAAATACAATCATTTTAAAAACTTCATCTAAAAGATGACAGTAAAAAATGAAAAACAGAACATAGAACAGATGGGACTAATAAAAACAAATATCAACATGTTAGAGTGAAAGGTAAGTAAAGATCCCAATTGAAAGATTGCCACGTTGGATACAAATGCAAGACCTAAATATAATGCTGTTACAGGAAACCTGCTTCAAATATTTGGGCACAAAGAGATTAAAAGTAAAAATGTGGCAAAACATAAACCATGAAAATGCTAATCAACAGAAAACTCATGTCACTGGCCATATTAATATCAAGCAAAAATTTCAGAGATAAAGCAGGTCATTTCATAATGATAATGGGATCAATTCTACAAGAGGAAATAAAAGTCCTAGGTGTTCATGCACCTAATAATAGAACTTCAAAATACATGAAGGAAAAACTCAGAGAATTGCAAAGAGAAATCAAAACATTCACAATTATAGTCAAATATTTTAGTATCCCTTTCTAATTAATTGATAGAACAAGGCTGAGTATGGTGGCTCATGCCTGTAATCCCAACATTTTGGGAGGCCATGGTTCAAGGATCATTTGAGCTCAGGAGTTTGAGATCAGCCTGGGCAACATGGTGAAAACCTATCTCTACAAAAAATTAAAAAAAAAAAAAAAAAAAAGGCAGGTTTGATGGCACATGCCTGTGGTCCCAACTACTGGGGAGGCTGAGATGAAAGGGTTGCTTGAGCTTGGGAGGTCAAGGCTGCAGGGAGCTAAGATCATGCCACTGCACTCCAGCCTGGGTGATGAAGTGGGACCCTGTCTCAAAAAATAAAAATAATAGAACAAGTAGATAAAAAGTCAGTAAGGATATAGAAGACTTGAACAACATTATCAACAAACTTGACCCAATCAATATTTATATAACATTTATATGTTATTTAACACTTATATATACAAAACAGCAGAAAACACAAAGAATATTTACCAAGTTAGACCATATTCTAGCAATAAAAATAAGTCTGAAATTGTAAAAGATTTAAGTCATACAGAGTATGTTTTTTGCTTCCATTGGAATTAAGTTGGAATTTCATTCCAACATCCAGATACAAAAACATATCTGGAAAATCTTGTCAATATTTGGAAATGAACACACTTCTAAAAAGAGAAAACCATAGGTCAAAAATGTCTTCTTTGAAATTTGCACTGGATGAAATGAAAATGAAATGGAAGAAAATACCACCAAAAGGTGTGGAACACTGCTGGAACAGTATTCGGAGGAAAATTTGTAGCATTAAAGGCTTATATTAAAAAAGCTATAATCAAAGATCTCAGCTTCCATCTTAAGAGACTAGAAAAAAAGGAGAAAATGAAATCAAAGTAAGCAGAAGGAAGGAAATAATAAAGGTCAGAGCAGAAATTAATGAAATGGAAAACAGGGCAACTGCCTGGAAATGTTCCCTGACCATGAAGGGAAGTGGATTAGCAGAGTCAGAAAGAGCAAGGCATCACTACATTTGTCACATTGTCGCAGTCTGGTAATAAAGTGTTGAATAGGTATGAGTGGCATTGTGTAACAGAAGAGCACATGGAGTCTAGCCTGGTTTCCGAGGCTGGCAGTGCTTCTTAATGGCTTTGTAGCCTTAGACACGTCATGTAGCATCTTTGAGTGCCCTACAAAATGTGGACAATGGTATTTTTCCTGCCTGCCTTGCAGGATTGTTGTGAGGTCGAATAAGACAATGTTTGTGAAAGCAATTTATGTAAAACTGCAGTGAAATATGAAGCATAAAGTTTGGTAAGAGAGAATCTGGAATTATTAAATTGAAGCTTGGGGATTATATCTGTAGATTTTACTTACACCTGTCATCTTTGTGTTCTTTTATAATGCATGATTAAAATTTCAATGGAGCACTTGGGACAACATAAAATATAGCAGTGTTATGAGCTTAGGTGTGCAAAAGAAATTTAATTCTATTATTTTTGTTTATGATCAACCCAGTCTTCCTCACAAACTCCCACCTACAAGGGAGTGAGAAAGAAGTAGTTGTCAACCCCACATTAAACTAATTACACCATCATTTAAAAGAGGCCTTTTAGATGGCGCTTACCTCTCTTATTTCTGTTCCCTCTCTCTGGGTTATGACAGGAGTGGGGCTCATGGGAATTTGTCCTGGCAGAGTACCAGCGTTCTCAGATTCACCCTGCATTGTCATTTAGATTTTGGTGACTGAAGCCCCTTGGTCAGGGCCCCCTACTGAAAAGCCTCCCTGATTGGAGTCCTGTGTGGGTCTCGGCCTAGAACCCGCCAACGCAGTGAGCCCTGTGGTGGGCCTAGGGTGGATTGGAGGGCCACTAAATTGGGTCCACTGGAGGCCTTCCGGTCTGCTCCTGGGGGTCAAGCAAACAATTGACTCCAATCCACATGGGACAGGAGCCAGGCTCACTGGAGAGCTTTCAAGTCTCCCCTGCGCTGAACCACTCCACACCACGAAGTTTACATTGCTGGGCCCGGGCCCCCTTTGAGAAGGGGCAGACTGACTCTCTTGCCAGATTTCTGATTAGGACCAAGAATCGCAGTCTCTTCCATCTGGCTCCTCCACACCAATCTAATGCTCCTTCCCCTGTCTGGGCTTCAGTCAGAGAAGGGAAAGCAAGGGGAAATCAGGACACACCGCTGATCAGTCAGGTTGCTCACCTACGTGCCCCTGCCTCCTGGTTTCCTCTGGCCAGAAAATACGGATTTTTCTTTCTTTCTTTTTTTTTTCATTGATTCTTATCTTTGCGGTACCCAGAGGCTGTGAGGCCTGTGCTAGTTGGAATACACTAACAGGAGCAGGAAGGCTACATAATTCACGAGCCCCGATACAAGATGAAAGGCAAGGCCCCTTTCTGAGAACTTATTAAGAATCTTGGGAGGCTCCGTGCATTGGTTGTGCACTCATAATGCTGGCCTTGAAAGGGAGCTAGAATAATTTAGTAAATCTGGTTCCTCAGTGAAACCTGTGGTCTTGGTGAAGTTTTCCTAAGTATGAGCTCTCTTACACCCTTGGGTGACAAACCTCACAGGAAGGATACAAGGGAACAAACATCTAAGTTACAAACATTAAAATGTATTGGTTTGCCAGGCACAGTGGCTCACGTCTGTAATCCCAGTACTTTGGGAGGCCAAGCAGACAGATCACCTGAGGTCAGGAGTTCAAGGCCAGACTGGCCAACATGGTGAAACTAAAAATACTAAAAATACGAAAAAATACGAAGAAATCTCTACTAAAGATACGAAAAAATCAGCCAGGCATGGTGGCATGTGCGTGTAGTCCCAGATACTTGGGAGGCTGAGGCAGGAGAATTGCTTGAACCTGGGAGGCAGAGGTTGCAGTGAGCTGAGATCGCGCCACTGTACTCCAGCCTGGGTGACAGACTGAGACTCCATCTCAAAAAAAAAAAAAAAAAAAAGCATGGGTTTAGTCATTGTAAAGGATCTTATCTCTGTGTAGAGGATGTTTAGAGGGGCTTTTCCTATTGTCCTGGTAATTGGCCTAATCCTGAGAGGGGAGGGAAATCTTTGTCACACACATTCTCAATCCATGGAACTGCCCATGAGCCGGTCCCATCTGGGGACAGACAGTTTCCTTTCAAGGCTGCTCAGGCACCAATTATATAGAACTGGTACAGATACCTCCCACCCTAGACAATATAAGAAAAGGGCCAAATGGGAGGAAGTTACCCTGGATGGAAGCCAGTGTTTATGGAAAATAGGAGCTATTCTCTCCCCTCCACCCTAAAGAAGAGGGACAGGTGGAGAATCAGGAAAAGGTTGAGTAGCCTGGAAGAAGGGCAGCAGCTCCCTGAGCTGAAGAACTCACAGTCCCTTCTTGGTGCTGCCCTCAAAGTGGTATGTAAGAGAATTCTTCGGGAGTGAGGGGAGGTTTACATGGTTTCCCAGAAGTTTGAGAATTGTGGGAAACAGAGCAAGAAGCACCTGCGTCTGGTCTAGAGATGTATGAAGTCCTGAGAGAGCAGCTTGTGCCAACAGGGTTTGAGAAGACCGTGGTGTGAGATATCTAGGAAACCCCTCCCCCATACTCATCTCCTCAGCCCTCAGGGGATACAGAAGAATGCCTCTGAGGACCCCACCACTCCCTGTAAAGGCTCAGGGAAGCTGGTGGACAGCCTTGAGCCATGGGGCTGCCCAGGTGCTACTGGGCCAAGTATTGGGGAATCCAACCCAGAGGAGGATCTAATGACTGGGCAGCCTAAGTAGAACATGGCAGCTCCTTTGGGGGAGTCCTAGTGATAGTGGGGCTTGTGTACAGCTGAACACAATCCCAAGAAGATTATACATGCCATCTTTGCAGAAACCACCACTTCACCAAAGGCTACCAGAACACACCAGAAATAGTGCATATCATAATGAGGCCCAGGCACGACCCCAGCATGACCATGTAGCTGTGTCTTGGAAGCAAAAATCTCTCTTCTCTCCCCTGCAGTCCTCAGTGCTAAAGCCAATCCCCTGAGCATTCTGAAGCCTGAGGGAGGAGTGAAGAGAATGTCAGTAGCAATGTGAGAGAGAGTAGAGTGAGCCCTGGTCACATGACTACCTGTTATGGAGGCGTTTTTACTTGCTTCCCCAGGTAGTGACACACCTACTCTCCTGCTTCTGCTGTAGCAACAGCAGGTTCATTTGTGCTTTCCTGAGGTGTCAGTGTTTTTAAACACAATAGGAAATGACTGTTTCAGACCCTCATGGGTGAAGACCATTTTGGCTCCCTACAAAAAACAAGGCTTTCCGGCTGGGCATGGTGGCTCACACCTGTAATCCCAGCACTTTGGGAGGCCGAGGCGGGTGGATCACGAGGTCAGGAGATTGAGATCATCCTGGCCAACGTGGTGAAACCCCATCTCTACTAAAAATACAAAAAATTAGCCAGGCATGATAGTGTGCGCTTGTAGTCCCAGCTACTCGGGAGGCTGAGGCAGAAGAATTGCTTGAACCCAGGAGGCGGAGGTTTCCAGTGGGTCAGGATCACACCACTGCACTCCAACCTGGTGACAGAGCAAGACTCCATCTCAAACGAACAAACAACGAGCTCAGGGCTTTCCATCTCCACACCAAGTGTCCTGGCAGAGCTGACTGATGGACTCAAGTTACTTTCTTCCAGTCGGCTGGAGCTGGAGCAAGGGAGGGTGGGGAGGGTGTTAATCAGGTTGGGGAGTCCTCTTTTGGGAGAACAAATTCAAGTGACACCTTAGACTTAAGTCAAGTGAACTCTTAAGTTGGTGAATTGTTATGAAAAAAATAAAGGAATTATTACAGTAAAACCACAAACATTAAAATGTAAGAAATTCTCTTAGAAACCCTTCCTTCTACTCCTCCTAACAAACTTAATCCCTCTTTATAGAGTTACTTTCTAGGGACTACATTAAGTACCTTGGCTCCAACAGAAAAATCAAAAGCCATGGGAGGAGAGAGACGAGCTGTCCTGGGAGCCTGGAATAGGAAGGTCTAATTGGCAATTTTCCTTTCTCTACCCATATATTTGGAAAACATAATGAATCATCTGGTTGTGGGACAAAAATACACACACACACACACACAGAGAGAGAGAGAGAGAGAGGGAGAGAGAGAGATTTTTTTTAAGGGCTTATTTTTAGAATCCCAGTATTTGGATTCAGTATTCCATACTGACATTAAAAATGTAGTAAAGGCCAAATTCTATGCCTCAAAAAACTGCCTATGCCCTCATAAGTGCTATGTGATATTTTCATTGTGACCATAGAATTTGTAACATACCCACCATAATTTCTGAGAACTAACGTTCTTCCATTTTTGTCCTATTCCTTGTAACATAGTTTAGTTTTCTTTCTTTGTACACAATCTCATTTTGCCTTCAAACTGTAAGGAGCCTAAATCAAGTGTTAACCAAAGTAAAAGCCACACAGTCTAGAAGCTCTAGGCATTCGCAGCTTAAAGTAGATCAATGTGTTTTGTTATTGCCTTTTCTGAGATATTCAGCTCAAGTAAATCTCCATGTATACAGTACAATGAATGACTTAAAAACAGTGTCGTAGGACATTTGTGGATAACAGTAGCAAAAGGAAAAAAGCAATCTCTTAAGTGAGCTTTAGCCGGAAGGTCATCATTCTGAGGCAGGAGAACTTACTTGCCTTAATACTGGGTGTCTTACCTTCTCTGTATGTCAGTTTTCTCGTCATTAAAGTAGAGATACTTGTTACCAACTACATGGAGATATTAACAATGTTGAATATCTCCTTACCTGAAGTGGTTAGGAACACAGGGTTTGAAATCCAATCTTTGCCCTGCTTCTTATTTACCAGGTCACCTAGAAAAAATAACCTTAAGCTTTAGTTCCTTCTTATGGAGAATGGGGATAATTATATATACTTTATGTAATTTTTATGAGTTAAATGAAATAATTTATGTAAAGTCCCTGCCCCATATTTGACACATTGTTTTTCAGTGTGTTGTAGCTGCTGTAATGATGATGCTGATGCTGTAAGTAATGTGTGCTAGATAAAGGGAGACGGAGGAGCCTGAGCAGGTGAGACAAGGGATGTCAGATTCTGAATCCAAAGGTTTGTTGACTAATAATAAAATTTGGCCAAAGGAGAAACCAGGAATCACAACAAAAGTGACTGCCTATAAATTAACCACAAGTGAAACTGCCTATAAATTAACCACAGAATTGGAGAAAATGTTTGAAACTATTCATCTGACAGGGGACTAATATCCAGAATATACAAAAAGTTCAAACAACTCAGCAACAACAACAACAACAAACCCAAATAGTCCCATTAAAAAGCAGGCCAAGGACACAAATAGACATTTCTCAAAAGAAGACATACAAATGGCCAACAGATATGTGAAAAAAAGTTCAACATTGCTAATCATCAGGGAAATGCAAATGAGAACCATAATGAGTTTAGCTTACCCCAGTTAAAATGGCTGTTACTACAAAGAACAAACATATTAGATGTTGGCAAGAATATGGAGAGAAGGAAACTCTTATATGCTGTTGGTGGGAATGTAAATTAGTACAACCTCTATAGAAAACAGTATACAGATTTTTCAAATAGAAGTACCATTTGATCCAACAATCCCACTACTGGGTATCTGTCCAAAGGAAAAGTAATCAATATATCAAAAAGATACCTGCACTCATATGTTTACCACAGCACTATTTGCAATAGCAAAGATATGGAATCAACCTAAGCGTCCATCAACAGATGACTGGATAAAGAAAATGTGGTATGTATATAAACAATGGAATACTATTCGCACTAGAAAAGAATGATATCCTGTCATTTGCAGCAACATGGATGGAAATGGAGGGCATTATCTTAAGTAAAATGACTCAGACACTGAAAGACAAATATTGCGTGTTTTCACTCTTCAATGGGTGCTAAAAATGTGTACATATGGACATAGAGAGTGGGATAACAGACACTGGAGACTCAGAAGGGTGAGGAGATGAGAGGGGTGAATGATGAGAAATTACTTGATGAGTACAATATGTGTTATTAGGGTGATAGATACCCTAAAATCCCTGACTTGATCACTATACAGGTAACAAATTGCACTTATACCCCATAAATTTTATAAATTTTAAAATTACCATTAGAGTTCAAATAGAGATGGCCATTGCAAGTCATGTATGAGATACTTAGGAATGAGTTTTATGTTCTAATTCCTCCCCTCTTAGGTTTCCCTTACATTCCCACTCTCTATGAGATAATTAAACATGTTGAGAACCGACCTTGGTGAAAGAAGAGTATAGTTGGTGTCATGGTCACTGTAGCCTGAGGACACCGAGACAAGTCACCAAAGGAGGCTCTATAGGGCTTGGGCAGCTTCTGAGAGGCTGGTTAACTTGTATCTGCCCTGTACCAGGGACAAATGGGAAGCAGAGTACATCTATTACACATTTAAACTTTTCAACTGCAAAGCCTAGTGCTTTTCAAACTATCTGTAGGGAAAGATCCATTTTTTTTAAACCTGTCACAGACCCATGCATGGTACTGCTGTGTATGATCTTTATGTATTGAGTCACGTGGGAGTCACCCTGCAAGTTTGGCATTCTGCACTGGCCATTGTTCTGTTTAATGAGACAAATCCGCTGATCTTTCACTTGGATGTCACATTAATGTCAAATTGCTGTGAAAGTTTCTGAATGGTTACTCCCAATTTCTATACTTAAGTTGCAGTCTGGTAACAGATATTTTGGGTGGCACTGTCCTGTCCTATCATGATCCTATCCCCAAACAAAAAGGATGACAACGGCAGTAAAATTTAATGAGAATAAAATTTCAATAACAAAAATAGGACATTTGGAGAGTATTCATACCAACCTGTTTCAACTGTCCTGTGTTTTATATACAATTCTTGGCATCGCGGAATGTGAATATTGATGTCAGGCACATCTATTGGTATATTTGAACCCAAGCTCAGCTGATTACCAGCTTTGTATCTGTTGGATAAGTTTTTCTCTGGGCCTTTGTATCTTCATCTGTAAAATGTGAACCTTCAGACTCATAACAGAGTTAAGATGAAAGTGAAATACCTTGTGTTTGTAAAGTACCTAGCATGGTGCCCAGGTAGGAACTAGTAAAGAGGTTTGGTTGATATCATACATTTTGGAAATTACAGTCTAAACTTTGCAATTTTAGTTGACTCTATATGCAGCTATACACATGGCTTTTCTATACACTATACACATTGCTTTTCTCCTCCGATTCCAAAATAGCATTTCCATTTGAGCTTGGACTAGATTCATTATATTTAGATGCAACAATTCTAATTGTATCTTAATTTAAAAGTTCTGGATATCTTCAGGCCTAGTTTTAAGTAAAATACACACTCTAGACAGAATGCTGAAATAAAACAAAGGTTCTCAAAACTTAGTACTGTATAAATTAAAATTTCTTTGGCATCTTCTTAAAATGCAGATTTCCAGACCCAGTCTTTGGCATCTCTGACTCATGACTCAGCTGTTGTTGAGTGAGGCCCTGGAATTTTTGAACAATACCTGGTCCCCACTTGGAGACGGTTTTGATGCAGGTGGTTCCTGAATCATACCCTTTTAAAAAAACCCACTGTCGCTATAAAAGGGTAGTGTGAGGGATCCCTGTAATGAAACTGTTCTATATCTTGACTGTGGTGGTAAATGTATGAACCTATACATGTGATAAAAATTGAATAGACTAAATACACACATACACACACACAATCTGGATTGTCAATATACCATGGAAGCAGTCTCAGCATGCAGTTATTTGGGGCTCCAGTAGTCTATATTCTTGATTTTTCTAACCTACCAGTGAAAAACTCAAGACAGTTTTTCTGTATTAAACCAAAAATTAACCAACTGCTAGCTTGGTCAAGCTGGCTTCATTAGATTTCTATGATGTTTTCTTGGTCATGTATAGAGTTCTACTACTTGAACCTAAAAATAAAATGCTTTCAGTTTTCCATGTGCAGGCACTCCATCATTTTTAGTTAAGTGGATGGATTAAATGTGCTGTTTAAGTACACTGGGGAAAGTAAATGCTCCTAGAAGTGGATCGCTTTCTTGACTTTTGTTATTGAAGCCTAGACAAGATGCTCTTTTCTATCAATAATTTAAATCTAAGAACATTCAGGGATTTTAGGTCTCTACCTCTGGCAACTGTCATTTTCACATGAATATGTCAGCTTTTATACAATTAACTTGTATATAATTTTGTAAAAAGTAGTTGGAGAAGAATATTTAATGACATCAAGGAATTACTATAAATGTTTTTAGGTAGCGTAATAGTATTGTGGCTAGGTATAAAAATAGAATTCTAATCTTTTAAAGATATATGCTGAAATATTGATGGTTGAAGTGATGTAATGAAATGAAATTTGCTTCAAAATAATCCAGAAGCAGGGAAGTAGATAGCAGAATAGATGGAGCAAGATTGCCCATGAGTTGCCAATTGTTGGAGCTGGATGATGGGTACATTTGGGTTCACAATACCATACTGGGGGTTCATAATACCATATTCTTTACTCTTGCATCCTATTTGAAATGTTTCATATGAAAATATTTTTAAAAGGTAGTCAAAATTGGAAACACCCTTAGTAATATACATAAGACATAGTCCAATCTTTTGGTTGTGCCTATTGCAAAGGTAGGCTAACCCAGCAATACTTCACATGTTCATTCAATATGTCACTGAGTCTCTTATCAGTCCCTGATGGCATGAAGCCCAGCAATGCCTAGTGCAGTAAGCATTCACCCTCTAAGGTTCTCAACATTATGTCTCAAGTCTTTTTATTTGCATGTATCATAACAGCCCATCCCTTTGTTCTGAGATAACCTTCAAAAGAGCAAGCCAAATATTTTAGGGAGCACTATTGCTTACATGTTTATTTCCTTTTTGTTTTGTTCCTCAAGATGCTGAATATCCCAGTGGAATGGATAGTGTATATTTTTTAAAAATCTCAGTTCATGTAGAAAAAATGAACTATCTCAAAAACTCTGTGCTTAGGATTTCTTCCAGGTTCCTTTCCTGTGTGGGGCAGGAGATGGCAGGTAGATGGCCATACTTCAAAACCCTTAGTAATGGACTTGGATCCAGACATGTGGTCCCAACTGCACTCTTCACCCTTTTGTAACAACCATTCTGTCTTTTAAAAAACATTTTCTCTAACTTTGCATTTCTGGTTAATAAATGGTGCTTGAGTCATTTTGAAACTGTACAAAGCTTTCGAAGGCAAAAACAACTAACCAACCAACCAACCACACCCATACCCTAAATACAACAGAACACAAGAATCACTACAATTTGTCATTTTTTTTGCACTTTTTTCTATTTTTGAAAACTTTTTAACAAAGATATGACAAGAAAAAACAATTACATACTGATATCTCTCATGAAATAGACACACAAAAAAATATATTACCAAATTGAATACAGCAATGCATAAAAAGGATAACACATCTTGATCAACTGGAGTTTTTTCTGGAGATACAAGGTTGATTTACAGAGAAAGTCAGTTCAATGTTACTCACATTGTTAGCAAAGAGAAAAATAATATGATCATTTCAAAAAATACAGAGAAAGCATTAACAAAATTCAACCACTATTTATTATAAATACTCTCAGTAAAATAGAAACATATGGGGACTTTATCAACCTGATTAACTTTCTCAACCTGTTAACCCTACAGTTAACATCATAATCAATGGTGAATCACTGAGTACTGTCTTTTTTTCTTCTTCTTTTTTTATTATACTTTAAGTTCTAGGGTACATGTGCACAACGTGCAGGTTTGTTACGTATGTATATATGTGCCGCGATGGTGTGCTGCACCCATTAACTCGTCATTTACATTAG
Source organism: Macaca fascicularis (assembly GCF_037993035.2). NCBI lineage: Eukaryota > Metazoa > Chordata > Mammalia > Primates > Cercopithecidae > Macaca > Macaca fascicularis. The sequence continues at coordinate 125,583,574 of NC_088381.1, read as the reverse complement.
GTATATCTCCTAATGCTATCCCTCCCCTCTCCCCACACCCCATGACGGGCCCTGGTGTGTGATGTTCCCCATCCTGTGTCCAAGTGTTCTCATTGTTCAATTCCCACCTGTGAGTGAGAACATGCGATATTTGGTTTTCCGTCCCTGTGATAGTTTGCTCAGAATGATAGTTTCCAGCTTCATCCATGTCCCTACAAAGAACATGGACTCATCCTTTTTTATGGCTGCATAGTATTCCATGATGTATATGTGCCACATTTTCTTAATCCAGTCTATCATTGATGGATATTTGGGTTGGTTCCAAGTCTTTGCTATTGTGGATAGTGCTGCAATAAACATACGTGTGCATGTGTCTTTATAGCAGCATGATTTATAATCCTTTGGGTATATACCCAGTAACGGGATGGCTGGGTCAAATGGTATTTCTAGTTCTAGATCCTTGCGGAATAGCCACACTGTCTTCCACAATGGTTGAACTAGTTTACAGTCCCACCAACAGTGTAAAAGTGTTCCTATTTCTCCACATCCTCTCCAGCACCTGTTGTTTCCCGACTTTTTAATGATCACCATTCTAATCGGTGTGAGATGGTATCTCACTGTGGTTTTGACTTGCATTTCTCCGATGGCCAGTGATGATTAGCATTTTTTCATGTGTCTGTTGGCTACATAAATGTCTTCTTTTAAGAAGTGTGTGTTCATATCCTTCACCCACTTTTGGATGAGGTTGTTTGATTTTTTTCTTGTAAATTTGTTTAAGTTCTTTGTAGATTCTGGATATTAGCCCTTTGTCAGATGGGTAGATTGTAAAAAAATTTTCCCATTCTGTAGGTTGCCTGTTCACTCTGATGGTAGTTTCTTTTGCTGTGTAGAAGCTCTTTAGTTTAATTAGATCCCATTTGTCAATTTTGGCTTTTGTTGCCATTGCTTTTGGTGTTTTAGTCATGAAGTCCTTGCCCATGCCTATGTCCTGAATGGTATTGCCTAGGTTTTCTTCTAGGGTTTTTATGGTTTTAGGTCTAACATTTAAGTCTTTAATCCATCTTGAATTAATTTTTGTATAAGGTGTAAGGAAGGGATCTGGTTTTCAACTTTCTACATATGGCTAACCAGTTTTCCCAGCACCATTTATTAAATAGGGAATCCTTTCCCTATTTCTTGTTTTTGTAAGGTTTGTCAAATATCAGATGATTGTACATGTGTGGTATTATTTCTGAGGGCTATGATCTGTTCCATTGGTCTATATCTCTGTTTTGGTACCAGTGCTATGCTGTTTTGGTTACTGTAGCCTTGTAGTATAGTTTGAAGTCAGGCAGTGTGATGTCTCCAGCTTTGATCTTTTGGCTTAGAATTGTCTTGGCAATGTGGATTTTTTTTTGGTTCCATATGAACTTTAAAGTAGTTTTTCCAATTCTGTGAAGAAAGTCATTGGTAGCTTAATGGGGATGGCATTTAATCTATAAATTACCTTAGGCAGTATGGCCATTTTCACGATATTGATTCTTCCTATCCATGAGCATGGAATGTTCTTCCATTTGTTTGTGTCCTTTTTTATTTCATTGAGCAGTGGTTTGTAACTCTCCTTGAAGAGGTCCTTCACATCCCTTGTAAGTTGGTTTCCTAGGTATTTGATTCTCTTTGAAGCAGTGTGAATGGGAATTCACTCATGATTTGGCTGTCTGTTATTAGTGTATAGGAATGCTTAAGATTTTTGCACATTTATTTTGTATCCTGAGACTTTGCTGAAGTTGCTTATCAGCTTAAGGAGATTTTGGGCTGAGATGATGGGGTTTTATTTTTATTTTAATTTATTATGTTTTTATTGTTTTATTTTTATTTTTTGAGACGGAGTCTTGCTGTCTCCCAGGCTGGAGCGCAGTGGTGTAATCTCAGCTCACTGCAAGCTCTGCCTCCCAGGTTCATGCCATTCTCCTGCCTCAGCCTCCCAAGTAGCTGCGACTACAGGCACCTGCCACCAGGCCCAGCTAATTTTTTGTATTTTTTAGTAGAGACGGGGTTTCACTGTGTTAGCCAGGATGGTCTTGATCTCCTGACCCCATGATCCACCCGCCGCAGCCTCCCAAAGTGCTGGGATTACAGGTGTGAGCCACAGTGCCTGGCCGACGATGGGGTTTTCTAAATATACAATCATGTCATCTGCAAACAGGGACAATTTGACTTCCTCTTTTCCTAATTGAATACCCTTTATTTCTTTCTCCTGCCTGATTGCTCTGGCCAGAACTTCCAACACTGTGTTGAATAGGAGTGGTGAGAGAGGACATCTCTGTCTTGTGCTGGTTTTTAAGGGAATGCTTCCAGTTTTTGCCCATTCAGTATGATATTAGCTGTGGTTTTGTCATAAATAGCTCTTATTATTTTGAGATACATCCCATCAGTACCTAGTTTATTGAGAGTTTTTAGCAAGAAGGGCTGTTGAATTTTGTTGAAGGCCTTTTCTGCATCTATTGAGATAATCATGTGGTTTTTGTCTTTGTTTCTGTGGATATGATGGATTACGTTAATTGATTTGCATATGTTGAACCAGCCTTGCATCCCAGGGATGAGGCCTGCTTGATCATGGTGGATAAGCTTTTTCATGTGCTGCTGGACTCAGTTTGCCAGTATTTTATTGAAGATTTTTGCAACGATGTTCATCAAGGATATTGGTCTAAAATTCTCTTCTTTTCTTGTGTCTCTGCCAGGCTTTGGTATCAGGATGATGCTGGCCTCATAAAATGAGTTAGGGAGGATTCCCTCTTTTTCTATTGATTGGAATATTTTCAGAAGGAATGGTACTAGCTTCACTTTGTACCCTGGTAGAATTCAGCTGTGAATCCGTCTGGTTCTGGACTTTTTTTGGTTGGTAGGCTCTTAATTATTGCCTCAATTTCAGAGCCTTCTATTGGTCTATTCAGGGATTTAACTTCTTCCTGGTTTAGTCTTGGGAGGGTGTATGTGTCCAGGAATTTGTCCATTTCTTCTAGATTTTCTAGTTTATTTGCATAGAGGTGTTTATAGTATTCTCTGATGGTACTTTGCATTTCTGTGAGATCGGTGGTGATATCCCCTTTATCATTTTTTATTGCATCTATTTGAGTCTTCTCTATTTTCTTCTTTATTAGTCTTGCTAGCAGTCTCTCAATTTTGTTGATCTTTTTCAAAAAACCAGCTCCTGGATTCATTGATTTTTTTGAAGGGTTTTTTGTGTCTCTATCTCCTTCAGTTCTGCTCTGATCTTAGTTATTTCTTACCTTCTGCTAGCATTTGAATGTGTTTGCTCTTGCTTCTCTAGTTCTTTTAATTGTGATGTTAAGGTGTCAACTTTAGATCTTTCCTGCTTTCTCTTGTGGGCATTTAGTGCTATAAATTTCCCTCTACACACTGCTTTAAATGTGTCCCAGAAATTCTGGTATGTTGTGTCTTTGTTCTCATTGGTTTCAAAGAACATCTTTATTTCTGTCTTCATTTCGTTATGTATCCAGTATTCATTCAGGAGCAGGTTGTTTGGTTTCCATGTAGTTGAGCAGTTTTGAGTGAGTTTCTTAGTCCTGAGTTCTAGTTTGATTGCACTTCGGTCTGAGAGACAGTTTGTTATAATTTCTGTTCTTTTACATTTGCTGAGGAGTGCTTTACTTCCCACTGTGTGGTCAGTTTTGGAATAAGTGTGATGTGGTGCTGAGAAGAATGTATATTCTTTTGATTTGGGATGGAGAGTTCTGTAGATGTCTATTAGGTCCGCTTGGGGCAGAGCTGAGTTCAATTTCTGGATATCCTTGTTAGCTTTCTGTCTCATTGATCTGTCTAATGTTGACAGTGGGGTGTTAAAGTCTCCCATTATTATTGTGTGGAAGTCTAAGTCTCTTTGTAAGTCTCTAAGGACTTGCTTTATGAATCTGGGTGCTCCTGTATTGGCTGCATATATATTTAGGATAGTTAGCTCTTCTCGTTGAATTGATACCTTTACCATTATGTAATGACCTTCTTTGTCTCTTTTGATCTTTGTTGGTTTAAAGTCTGTTTTTGTCAGAGACTAGGATTGCAACCCTTGCTTTTTTTTGTTTTCCATTTGCTTGGTAGACCTTCCTCCATACCTTTATTTTGAGCCTGTGTGTGTCTCTGCACATGAAATGGGTCTCCTGAATACAGCATACTGATGAGTCTTGACTCTTTATCCTATTTGCCAGTCTGTGTCTTTTAATTGGTGCATTTAGCCATTTACATTTAAGGTTAATATTGTTATGTGTGAATTTGATCTTGTCATTATGATATTAGCTGGTTATTTTGCTTGTTAGTTGATGCAGTTTCTTCTTAGCATTGATAGTCTTTACAATTTGGCATGTTTTTGCTTTGGCTGGTACGGGTTGTTCCTTTCCATGTTTAGTGCTTCCCTCAGGAGCTCTTGTAAGGCAGGCCTGGTGGTGACAAAATCTCTCAGCATTTGCTTGTCTGTAAAGGATTTTATTTCTTCTTCACTTATGAAACTTAGTTTGGCTGGATATGAAACTCTGGGTTGAAAATTCTTCTCTTTAAGAATGTTGAATATTGGCCCCCACTCTCTTCTGTCTTATAGGGTTTCTGTCGAGAGATCTGCTGTTAGTCTGATGGGCTTCCCTTTGTGGGTAACCCGACCTTTCTCTCTGGCTGCCCTTAACATTTTTTCCTTCATTTCAGCTCTGGTAAATCTGACAATTATTTGTTTTGGAGTTGCTCTTCTCAAGGAGTATCTTTGTGGCATTCTCTGTATTTCCTGAATTTGACTGTTGGCCTGGCTTGCTAGGTTGAAGAAGCTCTCCTGGATAATATCCTGAAGAGTGTTTTCCAACTTGGTTCCATTCTCCCTGTAACTTTCAGGTACACCAATCAGACGTAGATTTGGTCTTTTCACATAGTTCCATATTTCTTGGAGGCTTTGTTCATTTCTTTTTACTCTTTTTTTTCTCTAAACTTCTCTTCTCGCTTCATTTCATTCATTTGATCTCCAGTCACTGATACTCTTTCTTCCACTTGATCTAATCGGCTACTGAAGCTTATGCATGCCTCATGTAGTTCTCGTGCCATGGTTTTCAGCTCCATCAGGTCATTTAAGGTCTTCTCTATGCTGTTTATTCTAGTTGGCCATTCGTCTGTTTTTTTTTTTTTTTTCAAGGTTTTTAGCTTCTTTGCAATGGGTTTGAACATCCTCCTTTAGCTTGCAGAAGTTTGTTATTACCGATCATCTGAAGCCTTCTCTCAGCTTGTCAAAGTCATTCTCCATCCAGCTTTGTTCCATTGCTGGTGAGGAGCTGCATTCTTTGGAGGAGAAGAAGCACTCTGATTTTTAGAATTTTAAGTTTTTCTGCTCTGGTTTCTCCCCATATTTGTGGTTTTATCTACCTTTGGTCTTTGATGATAGTGATGTACAGATAGGGTTTTGGTGTGGATGTCCTTTCTGTTAGTTTTCCTTTCAACAGTCAGGACCCTCAGCTGCAGATCTGTTGGAGTTTGCTGGAGGTCCACTCCAGACCCTGTTTGCCTGGGTATCACCAGCGGAGGCTGCAGAACAGCAAATATTGCAGAATGGCAAATGTTGCTGCCTGAACCTTCCTCTGGAAGCTTTGTCTCAGAGGGGCACCTGGCTGTTTGAGATATCAGTCAGCCCCTACCAGGAGGTGTCTCCCAGTTAGGCTACTCGGGCATCAGCGACACACTTGAGGAGGCAGGCTGTCCATTCTCAGATCTTTTAAAAACATTTTTATTGGTGCATAGCAGGTTTACATAGTTTTTGAATACATGTGGTAATATGTTCATGTGATTTGTAAATATCAAATCATTGTACTTGGGATAGCCATCACCATAAGTATTTGTCTTTTCTCTATGGTAGAAATATTTGAATTCTTCTCTTCTAGCTACAATATGTTCTTGTAAACTACAGTCACCCTACTGCTCTTTCAAACACTAGGTCTTATTTCTTCTATCAAACAGTATATTTTTGCACATTAATTAAGTTCTCTTTATCCTCCCTTCCCCATACCCTTCCCAGCCTCTGTAAATTCTGTTATTTTTCTAAGAAGCATTCATTGAGAATTTTCTGTGGGTAAAGTTTAAGTAGCTTAAGCATTCCAGCCTATTTGGAGACAAAATATGCATGGTATTGGAAAAATAGAAATACAATTAAGTAACTTAGCCACAGTCTAAAATAAAATGCCCAAATTATGTCAGTGGGTACTTGGAAAATGAAGTATATGACAAATGATCACAGATTTGGGTTTTAATCACTTAAAAAAATAGAGTTCTGTGGTTTTTTATATCATTCTTCCAATTAGATGCACTAGTCTCCCAAGAGCCAGGTTATTATTGTCTTGCATTTTAAATTAAAAATGACAATATGCCTGTAATCTCAGCACTTTGTGAGGCCAACGTGGGTGGATCACTTGAGGCCAGAAGTTAGAGACCAGCCTGGCCAACATGATGAAACCCCATCTGTACTAGAAATACAAAAATTAGCCAGGTATGGTGGTCCATGCCTGTAAACCCAGCTACTCAGGAGGCTGAGGCAGGAGAAATGCTTGAACCCCAGAGGCAGAGGTTTCAGTGAGCCAAGACCACACCACTGCACTCCAGCCTGGGCAGCAGAGTGAGACACTCTCAAAACAACAACAAACCAATAGCCACTGTTTGCTGAGAGTTGGCTCTACGCTAGGTGCCCCACCATCAATTCTATTTTCTCCTCACCCTGAACTTGTCAGGTAGGAATTATTACTTGTGACTTATAGATGAAACTCAGTGAGATAAGGAATGTAATAAATGGCATGGGCAGGTTTCAAGTCCAGGCCTGGACTGAGAGCCCACACTGTCTCCTCCTAAATCTCACTCCTCAAGAAGGATGCCAGGCCCGTTCTGCAACACAATCCACAAAGGGCGGTTTGATTCAGGAAGGGAGGATCCTTGGATTCTGGCTTTTTGCTTACCAGCATTAAAAGAAGAGGAAGAGGAAGAAGAGGAGGAAGAAGAGGAAGAAAAACCACGCATTTGATATTACCTATTCTTGTTGCTTATGGAAACGGCACTTAACAGTTACACCTAGGAAGTCTGTGGTTAAGAAGAAGTAATTCCCCAAACCAAGTCTATGTTCTTTCACTCTTATCACCCAAAGAAACCTTCCGGCAGTCAAAAAAAGAGAGAAAAGTAATTCGCAAATGCTAAACATTGATGTGCTGTTGTTCCTTCTACTCCCTGATTCCCTAAGAGTCCTGGAGTGAGGCATCTCAAATGTGGGACCTTCTGGTGGATTGTGGTGAAGTGTTTCATGGAGATTTTATGACACCTAGAGAAGTCGAAATGATTCCATTTACCACCCGGAGGCACCCTCAGGACTCTTTGTCCCAAGATTGTTCTGAGCCCTCTTTTTAGACACCAAAAGTTACAGCTCTTGGCAGCATGCATAAGCCATGAATGTTCCCATGGGGGTCTTTGGATAAAGAGTTATGATGTCACACACATAAAGTCTGGTCATCATTAGCAAATGGATAAAAAAGAAACTTTGTATTGCTTTTATAAGTTGCAAAGAGAGTGAAAATTGTTTCCTTGTATCCTGTGGAGGATAGCTGTCCAGAACAACTCCTAGATTTCTCCTGAATCACATTTTTGATGGTAGGATGGAGATATATATATATATACACACACACACACACACACGCACACGCATGCTTAAATTTCATATATATATAAAGTCTTTATATATCCTATATATATATGAAAATTCAAATATGAAATAAAGGCTTTCTATGGGTACTAATAAATTTAGAATGGTACATCTAGTGGAAGTAGGCAGACTTCCCATGATTTTGAGAAATAAAACAAAGTTAATTTAGCTGAAAAGTAGGTTTGTTAAATCTGCTTGCTCATTTTTTTCCCTTAAACATCTTTGCATGTATTATATAATCTATACCAGAACATGGGCTATCATGGGGAAGCCAGAACAGTATGTGGCAGGAACCAGCTGGCAGCCAGAGTCAGACCCTGAGGTCAGCAAGAACCCATGTGCAGCAGGGAAGTAGAATCAAATGGAGGAAGAAGCAGATGGGAGACACAGGTCCAGGTGGTCAGGGCCTGGGAAGTTCATGAGAATAGAGAAGTCAGGTACACCTGCTTAGAAGAAAAGGTGTCTTAGCAGTCATAATATTGGTGATTTCTCTTCCTAGGACAGAGGCCATTTTGCTTTCTGTCTGGATTTATACTCCCTGTGATACTGAGATGTATGTGAGCCATATAAATAGACACTCAACAAAAGTTTGTGAAATCAACAGATGGGTACAGGTGAGATGGTTCCCCCATTGGAGTCAAATGAATCCTAATGATCTCTGAGACAGAGATGTATCAGCATTTCTGGAGTGGGCATTTTACTTCCTAGATTACTGACCCTTTATTTGCAGACATAATACACTCTCAAACATTTTTTATGTCAAAATTAGTTATACATTTTTTCTTGCTCAAAGTTTTAGCATGTTTAAATCTTTGCCCTAATAGAATTGCTTTTTTTCTGCCTACCCCTGGTACTTGCTGAATCTTCCCTGCTTATAAATATTGTAATCTAATAAACCTTATCTCTATTTACTTTGGAGTTGAAGATCCAATTAGTTGCATTTGGAAAGGATTAATTCAACTGCTCTGCCCTTGGAGGCGGTGAGTGCCAAGCTTCTGCTCATCTGTGGTTTTGTTCCATTTGTTCTGCCACATTCTGCTGGAGCTGTTAGCGTTTCATCACTCTTTGAGAAAGCCCAATGTAGCATGGCTTACAGTAAGAAAATGTGCACTATAATACTACAGGCGAATTTAGAGAGAGGATAATATGTCAGAATCTGAGGTCTGGACCTGAGTATTCTAAAACTGGAGGCTTTGGTGAGTACTTATATCCACAGCTTATACATTTAACCTCTGACAGCTAACTGGGCTGTTTTACCATTGCTGCAACCTTGCTATTAACTCCTTTTCCAGTTATATGTTCACTGTTCTGGACACTGTACACTCTTCAAATGCCACAATTCAAAGTTAAGAGTCAAAAGATGATGGCAAGCTTATGTACTTTCAACTTAATAAATACATGTCATCTGTTCACCCCAGAAAAGGAGGCAGAAAATAAACTGGGAAATCTGGGCAGGTGAGGAATAGGGAGTAGACTGGAGGACAAGAGATCTATAGGCGTGATATATCAGCCCAGGTATTCCTAATCACTGACTGGAACCAGTTTAAAAGATCGACAACTAATCCATAGAAGCACACATTGCTTTGGATATTAAGTGGAATTATTACTTTAGGGGTACCTTGCCCATAAGATCTCCTTTCTCCCTTTCATTCTCTCTCACTCTCCCAACACACACACACACATACACACATACACATATAAAGATAGAAAAAATGTCATTTTCCTGTATCTGTTATTAGAGAAAAATGCTAATCTAGCAAAAACACAAAGTAAGCATCTGACTCCTTGAGATATCTTGCATAAAATCCTTTAAGAAGGAAGATATTAATCATTGATTTATAGAAAAAAAACTGTACAGTGTTTCTCATTATTTAGTATGATGCTATGGAACCAAATGGCAGCTCCCAAAACTCTATATAACTTTATTATATTTTTCCAAATGAAATGTTTTTAAACTTAGGGTAAGTTCTCATTTGCACTATAATCTCTTAAAATGCCTCACTGGTTAGCAGTAGCCAAAGCTTTGGAAAAATCATTATTGGAGACATCTAAAATGCTTTCTGCATTTCCTGTGGGCAATTGCAATATCGCCATACAGAGAGAGACACAAGGGTCAGGTTCATGGTCAGATAATAACTTGTGGTAGTAGTAGAGTTCAGAGCTCCAGCTTTCTGAGTGCCAGCCCAGGCATGATCCATCCACTTGTTGCTGATCAGCTGCCTCCTGGCCCTTGTCTGGGCCTATTGAATATGTGGAGAGACAGCTCTGTGCTCACTGCAACATCATGGGCGTGCACTAATGACCACTGTGACTGCTAGTGACCACTGTGCTAACCCAATTAAGTTTTCCACAGGTGGACCTTGAAGATTTTACCACACAGGCCCTCCTATGCAGTAAATACACATCACAGCTGGTATTGTAAATTACTGAAATTGTTTTTTGCATTATTCTTCCCACTTGGGGAAAAAAATGTACAGTGTGGCGGGGAGGCGGAAACCCTTTTCTTTCTTCCTTAAACTTCTATTGGGGCAGAGGGATTTTTAATGCAGCCAGAACACTGAGAGACATGTTGCAATTCTAAGAAAAGGCTTAGATTCCGACTCTTAGAAGATCACAGCCAGAGGCATTGTGCTGCATGTGGGCTTTAGACTCGACCAGCTTACTTCTGAGAGGGCAAGACACTTTATTCAACACCATTATTTAAAACCTTCTGTGGTAAATTGTTTTCAGAGATGACTATAACATTATCTCCCTAAGCCTTTTTTTATTGTGACTGCCACTTCTCCCATTAAGTGGTGGAGTCTAACCAGGAACAGTGATTTGTGCCTGTAACCCCAGCTACTCTAGAGACTGAGATAGTAGTATCCCTTGAGGCCAGGAGAAGACTGACCTGGGCAATATAGTGAGACCCCCATCTCTAAAAATGAAAATAAATTAGCCAGGGGTGGCAGGACACACTTGTAGTCTCAGCTACTCCGGAGGCCGAGATGGAGAATTGCTTGAGCCCAGGAGTTTGAGGCTGCAGTGAGCTATGATTGCATGACTGCACTCCAGCCTGAGTGATAGAGTGAAGCCCTGTCTTTAAATAAAACAAAAGGGGGGTGGCGATGATGGAGTTTCAACTTGTTTTGAGCAATAGAAAGCAGTGGCAATGACATTATGCATCTTCCAGGGTGAGACCTTGAAGGACATTGTACTTTTTACTTTAGACTACTTTAGACATGGGCACTGCCCTGAGGCAGTCATGTAGGAAAGCTAGTCTAGCATGCTGGAGGCTAAGTGGCTAAGTAGAGGAGAACTGAGGCACCCCAGCCGATGGCTGGCATCAACTGCTAGACATCAGGAAGGCCATCTGGAACCTTCTGCCCCTGCCAACTGTCTAGCTGAATGCAGCTGTGTGAGTGAGCTCAAATAAAACCAGCAGAGGAACAGCTCCACCAACCTGCAGAATTATGAGATATCACAAAGCATTGTTTAAAGCCAACAAATTAGGGCTGATTTGTTATGCAGCATAGGCTAACTGAAATGCCCTCAAGAAATAACTTTAATATTTAGGCTTTTAAAATAGGATTAGCTTTACTTTGACGCTGTAGGACATCTGTGGAAAGAGGAACAGCGAAACACAATATTCAAGAAGAAAACAAAATCTGCAACTAAGTCACCAATGCCCTATGTATCATAGGTGGGAAAATTCAGAGAGACTCTCAAATGCCTCATCCTGTTGTATTATGTATGCTACAGATGTCAGTACTTGTCATGTGGCAGGAATTGCTAGGAAGGAGTCTGAAAAAAATAACAGCTCTGGTTCCATATAGAATAATCAGGATGCTTCATGTAGCTGTTAAAAATTTTCCAAATTGAGGGTGTGCATTGGAAGTCAGAGAGAACCAGCCATTCCCCTAGAGAAGTGCTGATCACAGGCATAAGGCTACATGGGGACTTATTTTATACTGAGGTTTCATAGGCAGTGAAGTCACCTGGAAGTCACTAACTTGAAATACGACACTGGACCTGGGTATTAAGCTAGTGAGAGAAAGAGTAATCAAGAATATTATCTGCTTTAGGATTTTTTTTTTCATTTACTTTTAATAGAGTATTCTTCCTTTCTATCAAAAGTCTTTTCTTTTTCCAAATGTGGTATTTTCTCTATGACATAGACTATGACTAAAAGAAAAACATTGATTCAGTATATATTGCTATAAATCCCTGGAGTGATTTCCCCTGTGTTGTTCCAGCTTAATATAGTGATAAGTTCCAGCTTAATATAGTGATAAGAATGCACAATATTCTCCAATCTTTTTTACATGTGGATTGCATGGAGAAAAGTCTAGCCATGGGAAAAACTCTGCCAATTTAATATGTTACTCCACAATGAGAGACTGAAAATTATATGTGTATGTGACTTTATTTGGTAAAATGCTTTGATATCTTTGTGTGCTTTCTCTGTCATTTTGTGCAACTTATTTTGGGAGGAAAGGGAGATTAGAGAAAGAGATACCTATTAAGTATCTCCTATTGCTAGACATTTTATGTTACTTATTGGATCCTAAGAGTAACCCTATCATAAAGAGAGTTGAAGCTCAGCAAGAATGCACAACTACCAAGTAGGAAAGCCAAGATTCAAACCTGGACTGTTTGTCTTCCAAACAGACACTTTTTCCAGTGTACCATGATGCGAAATGTTTGCTTAATTCCAGCCTATATCTCAGTGTTCCCAGGGATGGGGCAACTGCTGCTTCGTAAGACAGCTTTCTCCCCAGTTTTAGTGATTCTTACTTCCAGAAAGACTCTCCTTACACTATATGGGGATCATGGGTAAGGGGTTTGAATTGAGTGAGGACGTGATTGAATAGATGGAATGTACTAAGGTCTCTGCTTTTTCATTCTAAAAATAGCAAAAACATGTTCATATTTTACAAATAGCTAGATTTAAAAATAAAATACAGATGGTAGCCATGGAATACAGTAAAGCTAAACCGTTCTTTTGGAAACTAAATGGCAAGTATTATCCTTTATAACACATTGAGCTTGCTGTCCACATTCCTAGGCTATAACATGCCTAGGCCATGAACTGATAATCACTAAACCTGGTTGAAGGGGACTTGGAAGCACTATACCCTGTACTTTTGTATATGTTTGAAATTTTCCATAATAAAAAGATTAAAATGTTTGAAATTCAGCTTTTGCATTTTAACATAAAATATTTTTCTTAATGCTGTCCATACATCAGTGGAAAAAGTACCAGTACTTTTCAATACATGTCACTCTCGAAATTGTAAGGTGCCTTTATTTTCCAATTAACTTACACATTTTATGATAACTCTTGTTTCCTCTGTGTCTTCTAGGTTGAAAAAGAAGTTTTTTTCTGGATATATCTAAATTTATTGGTTGACTAAATATCTTTCTACTTAAGTTTGTGTATATAAGCTGATTTTAGGAGTATGACCAGTTTCTGGTTTGCTGGGACTATTATTTTTTTTTAAGGAAATTGACTCTCTTGTAGCAGACATGCATCTTTAAAAATCCATTCTTACACAAGGCAGCAAGAGACAAAAGAAAAAAAAATCCATAGTCGAATTTCTGTCCTGACTTCTGAATATGAAACTTGCATTTTCAAAGTACATACTTTCCAAATCAGTAGGCTGAAGAGTTAGTGTTTCTGACATTGCCTACACAAACCTATAATATGAGAGTTGGACCAGTGCCCAAGCTAAACAGTAGCAAAGGCAAAGCAGCACAGCTCCTCATGTTAGCAATTTCTGGTGATAAATTATCTATGTTCTAGGAATCTGGAGGCTGGTTTTTTTTTCATATTTACACATTTATACATGAATCACTGCCCTTCCTGTCACCTTTAATTCTGAAGCTCAATTCATATCCTTTTCTTCAAAAACTTTAGCACTTTTTACATAAACAACAGATGGTTTGTTTTCAAAAGGCAGTGTGAATTTTTAAGTCAAGTCTTTTATTTTGCATGCAGTCTTTGAAAATGGTTTCAAAGTGTTAGAAATTCATGTCGGCTTCTATCTGCTTGTATGAACAGTTGATGTATGATATTCTGGATGACTCTTTTTGTGGATAGATCTTCCTTCCAACTATAATAAGAAGATTTCTTATTGCATTCCCATAACTCAGTTTAGCTCTGTCTGAGTTCCTCATCCCTCCTTGTAGAATCTCTCACAGCAGGTCCTGCCTGTTGCTTCAACTAAAGCTCTTTAACTCTATTTGTAGTGCCATCTGCCCAGTTACTACAATTGAAGGGCTCAACTTCTGGTTTCAAAGAGTTGTTGGCTCAACATATTGATTTATAAATCTTATGATGATAAATTGACACATAGAGCAATGTGATTGAACATTTAGCTTGTCTTAATTACCATCAACCAAACTTTCACTCCTACAGCATTTTGGAACTAAAAAGCTTTTCCTATCATATAAGATGCATTTTTTTTTCTAGTTTGCATACAAATTATAACTTTACTATGCTTGTTTTTATACTTTAGTTTGTAAGTTCAGTCTTTCAAAGGATTTATTCAAAGAAATAAAACCTGTAATTAGAAAAGACGATCGTGCTTCAGTCATGGGCATAGTACAGACTAAGTATAGTCTGAGATAGATTTTTCTTCCCCATTTTACCATTTTGTTCACTCTGTTATTTTTCAAAAAATAAAACTCAAAACAGAAAAATTTAATATTATCAAACTACCTAACAGTGAATTAAAGTAAATTTAGAGAAAACTATAAAATGTAAATATGAGACTTTTCACATTGATCTTACTGTTCCCTCTTAAATTTTGACCCAACCCTGGCTTAGCCAGACTATGTGTATTGCTTCTTTCTAACTCATCTTAAATTTTATCTTGAAATTGAAGCTTTATTCTAAAAAGCTCTTGGTTCAATGATATTAACCCCCATGATAGTATTGGCATAACATCAAAACTTCATCACTTGCTTGTACCCAAATATCTGCAGATTTGTAGCTTTTATCTGCATTTTTCACAAGCAGAGATGTTTAATTAAAGGACTACCTTTAATGTATCTAGTTTCAGAATAAGTTATAATCTCACTGTCCCTCATACTTCTTTCTGCATTCTTTTCCTCCAAGAGGTTTCAGGTTGTAAGAAGCAGAAATCAAGTCTGACTTTAATTTAAAATAAATGAGATTTATTGCAAAGATGTAGGAAGATTCTCAGATTAAAGGCAGTGCTCCAAAAAGACTTAGGAGAGACAGGTACAAAGTCTTAGGAGTAGGAACCGACCACCTGACAATCTTGCCTGAATCTGCTGCTTGAACCAGTGAAAACAACCATATGTCTGCCACTGGATACTGTAGAATGAAAGAAAAAGGCTCTGGCAAAAGAAACTCCAGTCTGCTCTAGCTTCCACAGTGGAAAGGGCAGGTGTCTGGATGACCATCCCATAAAGAACCCTCTCAGTAGGTGAGAGGTGATTCCACAAAAGCGATCAGAATTTTAGAAAATAATGTTGGGGGATCAATAATGGCAGGTTTTTGTCATAATCATGTAGTCTTTAGTGTAAAGCCCTGCTGCCTGTTATTTTCAAACATGAGGACACAACTTGGTACCCACTTATTAAAGAAGATTCTGGGGAAGTAGAGACACTGAACCCACCTTTAGTGTGTCTTGTTTTCAGGGTCTCATCGGGGCTCTGCTGTGGGTTTTTGAATAAATCAAAAACTCTGAGTTGTCATCCGTTCCTCAATAAGATAAGGTTTTTATCAAATGATCCCATTTGTTTTTTCAAGGTCTTATTTTCTAGAATCTAAGAATTAGATTATTAGAGGTATTTTCTACTGTTACTTTAACTTAAATATAATATTCTCCCTTGGCAACTCCACCTGTAACTGCCACCACTGCCCCTAACACAGGGAGCATTCTGAGAAGCCATGTATCTTTCACCATGTAATAGACATTTTGATCTGAAATTTAAAATCCTTTTAAAAGGAAACTGGTCCCTTATTTATATCTGTTGACTGAACCCATACTTGCAGCTCCAGGGCTTCCTTGACAGACTTATGAGATAAATGTAGGTACCTGTCGCTGCAGAAGCATGTGAATCTAAATAATGAAACAGGGAGAAATAAAATAATGCACACTGTATTGCTACCATTTTTCAAGGATGCCCCTAGCTCAGACAGTGATATTTTTATTAAGTTTAGATTATTCACACAAGAGTTCCTCATAAGAACAAGCCAAAATAAAAGTCACCTTTCTTATTTCTACACAATTGGTGACCTCAGTTACAATCTTTCTATTATCTTGTTTGATATTTAGACTAGGATTGACCCAAAGAAAAATCATGACATCATAGTAGACAGCCAGTGAGATAAACATCTACATCAATATTTTTCAAAAGAAGATCTACAAATGGCCAGGAAGTATGTGAAAAAAAAGTTCAGCATCGCTGATCATCAGGGAAGTGCAGATCAAAACCACAATGAAGTATCATCTCACCCCAGTTAGAATGGCTATCAAAAAGACAAAAAATGAGAAGGTGGAGAAACATGGTGGAATAGAAGCCTACATACTTCCTATTCCCTGCTGGAACACCAAATTTTAACAACTATCTGCACACAGAAAAAGCACTTTCACAAAAAACAAAAATCAGATTAGAAATAACAGTACCTGTTTTTACTTCATATTTCCAACAGAGGCATTGAGGAGAGCAAAAGAGACAGTCTTGAATCACCAGCACTACCCCTTCCCCACACTCCAAAATCCAAATAGGCCCACTAAGCGTTGTGCCTCTTTTTTGGTTTTAGAAGGGGCCAAATGCAACAACTTATCCTTCACCTTAGAAGGAATATCTCAACAGGCCCCACACCACTTGACCCCTAGAAATTTTATTCAGGTAAAAGATCCCTGAAGTTTAGTTGGTTTTATTTCCCATCCTCTGGCATGCAAATGTCTCACAAATAAGTTCAGTGTGTTTGCTACTTCTTGCTCACTGGATTCAATCAGCATAATGTCATCAATGTAATGGACCAGTGTGATATCTTGTGGAAGCAAAAAGGAATCAAGGTCTCTCCAAATAAGATTATGACACAAAGATGGAGAGTTGATACACCCCTGAAGTAGGATAGTAAAGATATATTGCTGGTCTTGCCAGCCAAAGGCAAATTGCTTCTGGTGGGCCTTATGGACAGGAATGGAGAAAAAGGCATTTACCAAGTCAATGGCTGCACATCACATACCAGGAGATGTGTTAATTTGCTCAAGCAATGAAAACCACATCTGGTACACCAGCCGCAATTGGAGTCACTACTTGGTTAAGCCTAAGATAACCCACTGTCATTCTCCAAGATATATCTGTCTTCTGTACAGGCCAAATGGGAGAGATGAACAGAGATGTGGTGAAAATCGCCACCCTTGCATCTTTCAAGTCCTTGATGGTGGCACTAATCTCCACAATCCCTCTAGGGATACAATATTGTTTTTGATTTACTATTTTTCTAGGTAGAGGCAGCTCTAAGTGTTTGCATTTGGCCTTTCCCACCATAATGGCCCTTACCCTACCAGTCAGGGAGCCAATGTGGGGGTTCTGATAGCTGCTAAGTATGTCTATGCCAATTGTGCATTCTGGCACTAGGGAAATAACCACAGGATGAGTCTGGGGACCCACTGGACCCATTGTAATTCGAACCTGAGCTAAAACTCCATTAATTACCTGACTTCCATAAGCCCCTACTTTAACTGGAGGACCACAGTTATGTTTTGGGTCCCCTGGAATCAATGTCAGCTCAGAGCCAGTGTCCAGTAGTCCCTGAAATGTCTGCATTTTCCTTTTTCCCATTGCACAGTTACCCTGGTAAAAGGTTGGAGGTCTCTTTGGGGAAGGACAGGAGAAAGATGAACAGCATAAATTGTCAGAAGTATAGTGGGGTCCTTCCTCAAGGGAACCCAGCTTTCCCCTTCATTCAAGGTATTCTGGGTCTGTAAACTGGCTCAAGTCTGGAAATTGATTGAGGGTCCATGATTCTCTGTTTTCATAATTCAAATTTGTCTTTTGTCCATTCAACCTAGAAGTTTTCTGCTTATACAAATTAAGGAGGAATGAAGTAGGTTTCCTATCAATTTCACTTCTAGGAACACAGTGATTGATTAGGCAATGCCAGAGCTCTGCAGAAGTCAGACTATTCTGATTGCTGCTTTGCCTCTGCTGTCCATTATGGTAGCTATGCCCACCTTGCCTTTGATGGTTGAGTGCCACCACTTGGCCCCTGGCACCTTGGGATCCAATTACTCCCACTGTAGTTGAATTTTGTAGTTGAGTGACTGCAGTTCCCACCGATAGATCTAACATACGGAGAAAAGCAATTACAAGGCTCTTCAAAGATGCAGGTGCTGCCATCACAAATCTGTTTCACAAGGCATTGGTCAAGGGTATATCTTCTGGACCCTCCCAGCTGGGATGAGTAGGTCTAAAGTGACTAATCCACTCCACCATCCTAATCTCCCTAAGCCTTTTGATCCTTTTCCTCTACATTAAACCAAGGAAGGAAGATAAGTCATTTCCAGCTCACTCACAGTGGGCCATCTCTTAATCCATATTTCAGCTAACCAAATAAATGATTAGAACCTTTTTTTAACTCCCTGAGCTGCAACATTAAATGCAGAGTCCCTACTTAGTGGGACCAAATCAATAAATTCAGCCTGATCCAACTCTGTGTTCCTTCCACCGTCCTTAATATCTATTCCCATCCCTGCTCTCCAGCTTTCTGCATATGTAAATTAGAAAACTCAAGCAGTTCTTTTTGAGTGTAGTGTACCTCCTCATGGGTCACACTCTCAACCTCACCTCTGGAGGCCCACAGGGACTTTAGTTATAGATCTGGAAGCAAACAGGAATGTTGGGGATGGCTCCTGATGAGAATCAACATTATCTTGCCTGGCAACTGCCTCAGGGGAGGCCATCACTGTTGCCTCAGGAGGCACAGGGTTTATCTCCTCAGACAAAGGCGGAAAGGTTGATGGCAGCATGGGTCAGGGAGGGGATGTTGCCACTACTGGGGATGGGGAAGCTGTTTCTTCTGGCAAAAAAGGTTCATCAGAGTTTACAAACTCAGTGTCCCCTGCTTCATCAGGGTCCTCCCACATGTCCCCATTCCGAGTTTCAGAGTCCCATTCTTTTCCAATCTTTTCATCCATTCTTTTCCAATTTTCCTCACTTTAACAGTAGACACCTTGTGACGTTGTGCATGCACTTTTCATGGCAGGTTTGCCACTCACATGAGAAGAGATTGTGTGTGTTTTTCCACAATTTCAGCTCTTTCTCTATAGGAGATAAGACTCTCACTCAGGTGATCTTAGCAGATTTGAGACTTAGTATCTGTTTCTGCAGCTGGGAGTTAAAATCCATGAGTTCATTTTCTTCCATCACTTTGTCCACTGAACTTAGGAGCAACCAACCAGCTTCATTATGTTCCTTGGTTCTCCACATATGGTCAAAGGTATTATGTATAGAGTCACTAAACTCCTTGCCTCTCATTAGCGATAAATCAGAAGTGTCAAAAGCGTTTAGTTTGTATAACTCTGTAAACAGTTCATGCCAAGCAGTATCAGTGTTCTCCATATTATTAGAAGTATAGACCTTAGCATTTTGGTTCTAATCATATTAAGCAACCAATGCCAGAAAACCCAAAACCAGTGAAAGAACTCCATCCTTAATATTCTGTTCCTCTGGAGCCACTCCTGGCACCAAAATCTGTATTACTCATGGTTCTCTAGAGGGTCAGAACTAATAGGAGAGAGAGATATATATATATGGAGTTTATTAACTCACACAATCACAAGGTCGCACAATAGGCTGTCTACAAGTTGAGGAGAAAGAAGAGGCAGTCCAAGTCCCAAAACTGAAGAACTTGAAGTCCGATGTTTGAGGACAGGAAGCATCCAGCATGGGAGAAAGATGTAGGCTGGGAGGCTAGGCCAGTCTAGCCTTTTCACACTTTTTTCCCTGCTTTATATTCTAGCCATGCTGGCAGCTGATTAGATGGTGCCCATCCAGATTAATGATGGATCTGTCTTTCCCAGCCCACTGACTCAAACGCTGATCTCCTTTGGCAACACCCTCACAGAAACACCCAAGATCAGTACTTTGCATCCTTCAATCCAGTCAAGCTGACACTCAGTATTAGCCATCACAGTCTAGAAGAAATGGACAAATTCCTAGATACATACAACCTACCAAGATTGACCCAAGAAGAAATCCAAAACCTGAACAGACCAATAACAAGTAATGAGATCAATGCCTTGATAAAACGTCTCCCAGTAAAGAAAAGCCTGGAACCCAATGGCTCCACTGCTGAATTCTACCAAATATTTAAGAAAGAACTAATATTAATCCTACTCAAACTGTTCTGAAAAATACAAAAGGAAGGAATACTCCAAACTCACTCTATGAGGTGAGTAGTATCCTGATACCAAAACCAGACAAAGACACATTAGAAAAGGAAAACTGCAGGCCAACCTATATTATGAATAGTGATGCAAAAATTCTCAAACTAGCAAACCAAATTCAACAATACATTATAAAAATTATTCATCACGATCAAGTGGAATTTATCCCAGGGATGCGAGGAAGGTTCAATAATATTTGTGTATCATTGATTTGATATGCAACTCAATCAATGTGATATATCAACAGAATGAAGGATAAAAACCATATGATCATTTCAACTGTTGCTGATAAAGCATTTGAAAAAGTTTAACATATCTTCATAATAAAAATCCTCAAAAAACTGGGTATAGAAGGAACATACCACCACATAATAAAAACCATATATGACGGACTCACAGCTATTATTTTACAGAATGTGGAAAAACTGAAAGCCTTTCCTCTTAGATCTGGAGCACAACAAGGATGCCTACTGTCACCACTGTTATTCCACATAGTATTGGAAGTCCTAGCTACAGCAATTAGACAAGAGAAAGAAAGGATGTCCAAATTGGAAAGAAAGGAGTCAAATTATCATTGTTTGCAGATGATAACATCTTATATTTGGAAAAACATAAAGATTCCACCAAAAAAAGATTAGAACTGATCAATAAATTTAGTAAAGTTGCATGATAAAAAGTCAACATACAAAAATTAGTAGCATTTCTTTATGCCAGCAGTGAACAATCTGAAAAAAAAAAAAAAAATCACAGGAAGAATAGCCACAAATAAAATTAAATACCTAAAAATTAACCAAAAAAGTGAAAGTTCTCTAAAATGCAAACTATAAAACACTGGTCAAAGAAATTGAAGAGGACACCAAAAAATGGGGAGATATTCCATGTTCATGGATTGAAAGAATCAATATTGTTAAAATGTCCATACTACCCAAAGCAATCTACAGATTCAATGCAATCGCTATGCAAATACCAAGGACAGTCTTCACAGAAATGGAAAAACAATCCTAAAATTCATATGGCATCACAAAGGACCCATAATAGCCAAAGATAACAAAACTGGAGGAATCCCATTACCTGACTTCAAATTACACTACAGAGATATAGTAACCAAAACAGCATGGTACCAGCATAAAAACAGACACATAAACCAATGAAGCAGAATAGAGAACCCAGAAACAGAGTCACACATCTACAGTGAACTCATTTTTGACAAAAGTGCTAAGAACATACACTGGGGAAAGACAGTATTTCAATCAATACTGCTGAGAAAACTAGATATCCACATGCCTAAGAATGAAACTTGGCCCCTATCTCTTGCCTTATACAAAAATCTTATCAAAATGGATTAAAGACTTAAATCTAAGTCCTTAAACTATGAAATGACTACAAGAAAATTTTAGGGGGCCGGGTGCGGTGGCTCACACCTGTAATCCCAGCACTTTGGGAGGCTGAGATGGGCAAATCAGGAGGTCAGGAGATCAAGACCATCCTAGCTAACATGGTGAAACCCCATCTCTACTAAAAATACAAAAAATTAGCTGGGCGTGGTGGCGGGCGCCTGTAGTCCCAGCTACTTAGGAGGCTGAGGCAGGAGAATGGCGTGAACCCAGGAGGAGGAACTTGCAGTGAGCTGAGATTGCGCCACTGCACTCCAGCCTGGGGGACAGAGCATGACTTCATCTCAAAAAAAAAAAAAAAAAAAAAACAAAATTTTAGGGAAGTTCTTCAGGACAAAAGTTTCTTGGGCAAAAGTTTCCTGAGGAATACCCCACAAGAGCAGTCAATGAAAGCAAAAATGGACAAATGGGATCACATCACATTAAAAAGCTTCTGCATAAGACTGTACTTTCAGGGATCATTTCTATCTATTCACAATAGCAAAGACTTGGAATCAACCCAAATGTCCATCAGTGACAGACTGGATTAAGAAAATGTGGCACATATACACCATGGAATACTATGCAGCCATGAAAAAGGATGAGTTTGTGTCCTTTGTAGGGACATGGATGCTGCTGGAAACCACCATTCTCAGCAAGCTATCACAAGAACAGAAAACCAAACACTGCATGTTCTCACTCATAGGTGGGAATTGAACAATGAGATAACTTGGACACAGGAAGGGGAACATCACACACCAGGGCCTATTGCAGGGAGGGGATATGGGGGAGGGATAGCATTAGGAGATATACCTGATGTAAATGACAAGTTAATGGGTACAGCACACCAACATGGCACATGTATACATATGTAACAAACTTGCACATTGTGCACATGTACCCTAGAACTTAAAGCATTAAAAAAAAAAAAAAAAAGCTTCTGCACAGCAAAGGAAACAATCAACAAAGTGAAGAGACAACCCACAAAATGGGAGAAAGTATTTGCAAATGACTTATGTCTAGGGATTAATAACCAGAATATATAAGGAGCTCAAATAACTCTATAGGAAAAAATCTAATAATCCAATTTTAAAATGGGCAAAAGATTTGAACAGATATTTCTCAAGGCATGCAAATGGCAAACAGGCATATGAAAATGTGCTCAACATTACTGATCATCAGAGGAATGCAAATCAAAAGTAAAAGATGTCATCTCAGCCCGGTTAAAATGACTATTATCCAAAAGTCAGGCAGTAACAAATGCTGATAAGGATGTGGATAAAAGAGAATCCTCATATACTGTTGGTGAGAATATAAATTAGTACAACCACTATGGAGAAACAGTTTGGAGGTTCCTCAGAAAACCAAAATTAGAGCTACCATACAATTCAGCAATCCCACTGCTGGGTAAATACCCAAAAGAAAGGAAATCAGTATATTGAAGTGATGACTGCACTCCCATGTTTGTTGCAGCACTATTCACAATAGTTAAGATTTGGAAGTAACCTACATGTCCATCAACAGATGAATGGATAAAGAAGATGTGATATTTATACACAATAGAGTACTATTGAGCTATAAAAATGAATGAGACTGCCCTTTGCAACAACATGGATGGAACTGGAGGTCATTATGTTAAGTGAAATAAGCCAGGCACAGAAAGACAAACATAGCATGTTCTCACTTATTTGTGTAATCCAACAATCAAAACAATTGAATTCTTGGAGATAGAGCATAAAGGGTAGTTACCAGAGGCTGGGAAGAGTAGTTGGGAGGTAGGTGTTGGGGGAAGGGGAGGATGGTTAATGACTACAAAAAAGTAGTTACAAGAGTGAGGAAGACCTAGTATTTGATAGCACAACAGCAGTACTATAGTCAATAACAATTTAATTGTACATTTTAAAATAACCAAAACAGTATTATTGGACTGTTTGTAACAAAGGATAAATGCTTGAGGGGATGGATACCCAATTTTCCATGTTATGATTATCACACATTGCATGCCTGTAGCAAAATATCTCGTATACTCCATAAATATATATACACCTACTATGTCCCCACAAAAATTAAAAATAAAAAAATTAAAAGTTTTTTAAAATTGAAAAACAAAAAATAATGCTGTCAATGATGTGAAGAACTTTTTTTTTTTTTTGAGGTGGGGTCGCTCTGTTGCTCAGGCTGCAGTGCAGTGGTGCGATCTCGGCTCACTGCAAGCTCCGCCTCCCGGATTCACGCCATTCTCCTGCCTCAGCCTCCCGAGTAGCTGGGACTACAGGTTCCTGTCACCACAAGCGGCTCATTTTTTTGTATTTTTAGTAGAGATGGAGTTTCACCGTGTTAGCCAGGACGGTCTCGATCTCCTGACCTCGTGATCTACCTGTCTCGGCCTCCCAAAGTGCTGGGATTACAGGCAAGAGCCACCGCGCCCAGTCGGGAAAAGAAGTCTTATACACTGTTGGTAGGAATGTGAATTAGTGCAGCCGTTATGGAAAACAGTATGAGGATCCTCAAAAAACTAAAAACAGAACTACCATATGATCTAGTATATCGTATCATATGATAAATACTACCGGGTATTTATCCAGGCAACGAAATCAGTATGTCAAAGACATTTCTGCACTCCCACATTTATCGTAGCACTATTCACAATAATCAAGATATGAAATTAACCTAAGGGTTCGTCAACATAAAAGGATAATGAAAATGTGATTTAAATACACAATAGAATACTATTAAGTCATATAAAAATGCCGTCGGCAACATGGATGAGCCTGTAGGACACTGTGTTAAGTGAAATAAGGCAAGCATAGAAAGACAAATATCACATATTCTCACTCATATGTGGAAGCTAAAAAAGTTGATCTCATAGAAGTAGAGAGTACAATAATGGTTAGTAGAGGCTGGAAGCAGATAGGGAAATAGGGAGAGGTCGGTTAACAGATATGAAATTTCAGCTAGATAGAGGCATCAGTGCTAGTGTTCTATAGCACTATAGGATGACTATAATTAGAAGTAATATACTGTATATTTTCAGCTAGAAGAGAGGATTTCAAATGTTCCCGAAACAAATAATAAATATTTGAGGTGATAAATATGCTGATTCCCCTAATTTGATTACTAATATGCTGATTCCCCTAATTTGCATGTGAGTATTGAAATATCACACTGTACTCCATACATATGTACAATTATTATGTGCCAATTAAAATTTTTAGAAAAGATATATGGGAAGTGGATTTTTGAGGAATTGATAATAGCATAAAGTAACATAATGAACAATTTAGACCAGAAAAGTTAAAGCAATGAATCATCTTTATTTTATTATACAGTGAATCATCTCTGTCCATTTATGCCTAGTGTTCCATTATTGGAACGCTAAGCATGTGGGAGTTATTTATATTCTACTGCTCAAGGTCATTGCCGGGGTCTGATTTTTCACGCATGTCTGCAATTCAAAAAATTGCAACATCTGCCATAAATGGTTAAGGTATAGGTTAGTATTACACAAGACAAAAAAAAAAAAAAAAAAAAGTGAAAATGAGAAATTACCTGGTACCCTCAAGCTACTTGTTAAGGTAGGAATTTGGTTTCTGGACCTTTTTGGACCTCAGAAGGGTTTACTTAATTTGAGACGGAGTCCATGCCCTCTCCCCTAACGGCACCTTTGCTGCCTTCAGTAGATGAATGGCAGGAAAACCCACACACAGTGGGGTTCCCCATTCCCCTCTCCTGAAGACAACACTTTCTGCAGCTCTCGCTGTAGGTTCTTCTTCTTTTCCCACATCCAATAAACTACTTCTGACTGCTGTCTGATCATCACTCCTCCTCTTTCAAAAGTACATTTTTGGCCGGGCGCGGTGGCTCATGCCTGTAATCCCAGCACTTTGGGAGGCCGAGGCGGTCGGATCACAAGGTCAGGAGATCGAGACCACGGTGAAACCCCGTCTCTACTAAAAATACAAAAAATTAGCCGGGCGCGGTGGCGGGCGCCTGTAGTCCCAGCTACTCGGGAGGCTGAGGCAGGAGAATGGCGTGAACTCGGGAGGCGGAGCTTGCAGTGAGCCGAGATGGCGCCACTGCACTCCAGCCTGGGCGACAGAGCAAGACTCCGTCTCAAAAAAAAAAAAAAAAAAAAAAAAAAGTACATTTTTATATTACATCTTGGCATACACATATGCCATCTTGAACCCCTTTTCACTTTTGTCTCTCCTTCTCTGGTTTAACTCTCCTATTGTCTGTAACACTGGGAGCTGATTCATATCCTCTCTTCCCACTCCATCTCTGCAATATCATCCAGCATTTACTGAACATCTACTAAGTGCCAGATGCTCATTTCAATGGCCATGAAAATGACTCATCCAACCAGTTAGCTCCATAGTTCCTGGGCTACCTTGACTTCAAAAACTGTCATCTCAATGCCATTTTAGGCACTCATTCCCAGGATCATACCCTTTGTCTTGTCATTGTCAAGGACCCCTCCCTTCTTAAATTGTAATTTCTTCATTCCATTCTGGTTACAACATCCTAGCCCTTTGATCTCACAGAGATTCTCTCCTTTATTACTTTTCTCAGGCCATCATTAGGAGGACCATATAATTTGTTGTCCAAAAGAGATTATTTTGCAAGTGAAAGTGGATGCTGTAATAATTATACCAAGAGGAGCAAACAGGGACATATAATCACATTAGCTATCATGACTTCTGAGTAATTTTCCTTTTCTATTCAACTTGTGGTTAGCCATCTGAACAAATTTCTCGCTGGCCCTCTTCCTCTTGCATTGTTCTGCATTATTGTCTATAAATTGCCAACCTGGAACTGTGCTGCCATTTGCCCTTTTCTTCCCTATAACCCTGCAGACCAGGTTATCTAGATATTCAGTTCCCTAACTGAGCCCTCAGAATCACCCTTCAATCATTTCCCTGTCTTTACTCACCTCTTTCCTATTCCTCTCAAAAATAATTCCACACTTTTACTACTTTTAGAAGAGCTCCTTCTACTCAGTCTTTGATTCCTCTCCCAGAAAATGAGCAAGAATCCTCCTCCGTTGAACGAACTGAGATTTGTAGCTGCAAACTCCCTCATCTTCCCACTCTTTGCATTTCACTACAAATTTACTTCTAACAAGCCTATTCTTGGTCCTTTAAGTCCAAAATAAGTGTCTGTCCTTCTGCTCAGCCACCTGTGGGTTAGATCCTCCTCTTCTGGGTTTATACCAAACCCAGTGCATGTCTCTATCACTAATCTCCCACAGGGTTTTACAATTACCTGATTAGGTGTCACATTCCCCACTGAGCTGGGAACCTCTTAAAGGAAAAAACTGTGAATTATTCATCTCAGTAGCCTCAGGGCCTAGCAAGACTTTCAGTAGGTATTTGCTAAATGAGTGAATGCACACAGGCAGCCAATATCGTTTGCATTCTTTCTTGGTGGTCTGATTTATAAGAACAAGAAAAACAAACACTTCAGGGCAATTTATATCCTTGTTTAATTAAACTAAATAGAGACTGTGTGCTTTCACTTGTAGGAAAGTCAACAAATAAAATGGTTTTGCTCTGTAAAGGAACTGGATTCATAGAATTCCTAAGTTTAAAGTTTGTTTTTAAGACTCCAATGGAAAAACCCATTTTAGCTGGTCTGGTGGAACATCTTAAAAGAGTGAATAATAAAACGTTATTCAGGCCCTGGGATTTTTATTTATTATGTTTTGAGACAAAACTCTCCTATTTTCTGGCTTAAAGAGTGGATGCATTATTGTCAGGTCTATGACTTGACCATTTATGGAGAAACTTTGTTTTGGAATGGGTCAAAGAATAATGATTTTTAGAAAGTAAGTTGGTTTTGCTATAAAGAAAGTTTTCCTTGTACTCCTTGATTCTGAGTAGGCATTTCTCCTTTCAAA
Organism: Macaca fascicularis; assembly: GCF_037993035.2. Classification (NCBI taxonomy): domain Eukaryota; kingdom Metazoa; phylum Chordata; class Mammalia; order Primates; family Cercopithecidae; genus Macaca; species Macaca fascicularis. Next base: position 125,556,208 of record NC_088381.1, on the reverse strand, counting down.
TGCTAAGTTTGGATCAATAAATGTCATGTCATGTATGAAGAGGCTGCTACTGTCCCTGTGTTAGGTGTATTATAAAATTTTTTTGCTTTCTGGGTAACACATTGTGCCTAGTGATTATCTGCAGAAATATTTGTGTGGTTAGAAATTGTAGGTTTTCTGTATTTTTAGCAGAAAGAAGCTGACCCATGGTGAGTGGGGGAGGTAGGTCTACAGTGACAACAGTTCGATGGAAGATTGGACATTTTACAATTTCTTCATGTGTCTGAAGGAATTCTCAATATTCTTACAGCAAAATCATGTCCATTCATTTGATTTTTTTTTTAATTGAGCAAATTCCATTTGGCACCCCCTCCATCCATTAATTGAGCACATACCCTAGGTCAGATACCAGGCTAGACACTGGCAAAGGTAAAATGAATAAGAAAACTTGCTTACCCTTCTTGCATTCTGCAAAGGAAGGAAGCTACAGAAACAAAATTATTGTACAGTGTAGTAAAGGCAAGCAAAGAGATACAGTACTTACCCAGATTGGTTCTGGCACCGAAGGGGGAAAAACTTAATTTGGCAGAAAAAATTTCTCTGTGGAGAGAATAAAATGTTTGATGGTGTAAAGGTGTGAACTAGCATAGTGTGTATTCTTGGTCATGGCTGGTGCTTGAACTAGGGGGTATGTGATGGGGGAGGGGAAATAAAACTGGAGAGAGAGGAAAAGAACCACCAGATGGAGAGTCTAACACATCACATCAAGGGCATTGAATTTTATTCTGTGGGAGAGCCAGTGAGGGGTTTTAATGGGAAAGAAAGAAACAGATATGTGTTATAGAAAGATCATGCTGTCGTACTGTGTAGGACTGCTTGAACTGGAAAAATAACTGAAAGCAGGGAAATGAGTTGGGGAGCCCTGGTAGTTGTTCAGGTGACAGATTATAAGACTTAAACCAAGGTAGTAGCTGTGAGGATGGAGCAATGTGGAGAGACTACAAACATTTAATTGGGAGAACGAGCAGAATTTGGTGACTTGATTGAATCTGGAAAGAGGGTTGGATGATGGAAAAGAAATTCAGGATTTTTTTTTAAGTTTCTGACTTAGATGACTTATAAAATGAAGATGTGCAAATGCCATTTCTGAGAGGGTGGAGGTGGCAGAAAATATAAAACCAAACCAAGGACAATCGGGTCCTGAAACTCCTCAAAGGTGGGGGAATCACTGCTCTAACTCACTGTGACCAACTAGTCTCAGATACATCTTTAAAATTGTTTACATCACCCATTAAGTGGATTATAAATAACTTCTTTTACTTTTGGCAGACATTTAAAAGCTCTTTTAAAATTATGAAATATAAATATGCATTATTTTCTTGAGAGAAACTAACAAATGTTATGTAGATTCAAAAATATTCCTTTTCTACTTTAAAAAATCTATTTGTTAAGCAGTTCTGAAATAACAGTAAATGAAGAAGGTAATTAAATATGGGGTATAAATTCCCCCCTAGGGTCAGAGGGAGTGAAGAAAACAGCTACATTGAAACAAACCTGGTAATGAGACTTCACATAGAAAATATTATGTGTGAGATACCAATTTGTTAATGTCAATACCTTGAAAAACTCTAGTCTAATAACTTGAGCTAGTAGCTAATGTATTAGGTTTGGCTCTTATAAATATGCAATTTTACCTTTCAGCAGCAGCATATTTCCCTGTTAATCATGACTTATGTACTAAAACCAGACAGAAGCAAAGTGAAATGAATCACTAATTTGAAACGACCTTCAGGATAAAGCTGTGTGCAGTGAAAACAACCTCACACTGTGTAGGCAAATGATGCCACCTCATGTTGCAGTTGTGATTTGGCTTCAAGATAAATAGGGATTCAGTAGCAGAGGACACAGCCTGGGAAGGTGGAATATTCCTCTCAAAAACTGCAATGAGGAATGCTAGACCCTGGTTAATACACCCTACTGTCGTTTGTGGAGCCTTTTGCACTCCATTTATAAAAGAGGAGCTGCAACCTTTCAATGTATAGTAGAGACAATTGACAATAATCCAAGCCCTAGCATGGAACCTCCATATGCCATGCTATGTACCTGTTTCTCTAAGTAATGTACAGACTGAGAAACCTGGATTCTTACTTAAAATTAGAAACAGACACAGTGCATTTCTTGCCTGCTTTTCCTGGTATTATGGTAAATAAGTGAACCAGTTTCTAAACTCTCACTTCACTGAAGGCTGTAAGTTAATTGGATAAGTGTTTTCCAATAGTTCTAAAATAGCTCTGGGATACATTGGTTTTGTTTGATCTCGTAGTAGAGCTGCATGCAGCTTAATTTTCTGTGCTTGGGTTTGATAAGTCTGTGCCTCTTCATATCTTGATTTGGCTTCCTGGTATATGTGTGTACGTGTGACCCTTATACCATCTCTCTGTGGTTTGTTATTGACTATGACTATAGAGATTCCTGACCTAGTCTTGAGGAAAGTCTGATAGAGCACCATAACAAATGGTGGTTCTTTAAACAGTATGTTAATTCTGGAGCAGAGGCTTTTGTACCAGTGCTATTGCTATTAGGTTGGGCCAAGTTAAATGTCCATTATTGTACATAAAAATGGTCTCATATTGGCAATTTCATATGATTCAACTCATAGTTTAACTCAGTGGGTCATAACCACTTTTTTTTACTTCTAAACCTGATGGGCAGTTATCCCATGTCCATTCTTACGCTGGTATGAAGAAATACTCGAGACTAGGTAATTTATAAAGGAAAGAGACTTAATTGACTCACAGTTCTGCATGGCTGGGAAGGCCTCAGGAAACTTACAATCATGATGGAAGGCAAAGGGGAAGCAAGGTACCTTCTTCACAAGGTAGCAGCAGGGAGAAGTGCAAGCAGGGGAAATGCCAGATGCTTATAAAACTGTCAGATCTCATGAGAACTCACTCACTGTCGTGAGAACAGCAGGGGAAACCACCCCATGATCCAATCATTATCCACTTGGTACCTCCCATGATATGTGGGGATTATGGGAACTAAAATTCAAGATGAGATTTTGGTAGGGACACAGCCAAACCATATCATTCTACTCTAGCCCCTCCCAAATCTCATATCCTCACATTTCAAAACACAATCATGCCTTCCCAACAGTCCCCCAAAGTCTTAACTCATTCCAGCATTAACTCAAAAGTCCAAGTTTAAAGTCTCATCTGAGACAAGGCAAGTCCCTTCCACACATGAGCAGGTAAAATCAAATACAAATTATTTCCTTCCAAGATACAATGTGGTTACAGGAATTGGTTAAATACCCCCATTCCAAGCAGGAGAAGTTGGCCAAAACTAAGGGGCTTACAGGTCCCATTCAAGTCCAAAATGCAATAGGGTAGTCATTAAACCTTAAAGTTCCAAAATGATCTCCTTTGACTCCATGTCACATACAGGTCATACTGGTGCAAGAGGTCGACTCCTATGGCCTTGGTCTGCTCCGGCTCTATGTCTTCGCAGGGTACAGCCCCCCTCCTGGCTGCTTTCACAGACTGCTTTGAGTATCTGTGGCTTTTCCAGGTGTATGCTGAAGCTGTCAATGGATCTACAATTCTGGATTCTGGAGAATGGTGGCCCTTTTCTCACAGCTCTACTAGGCAGTGCCCTAGTAGGGACTCTGTGTGGGGGTTCCATCCCCACATTTCTCTTCTGCACTGCCCTAGCAGAGGTTCTCCATGATGGCTCCACCCCTGCAACAAACTTCTACCTGGATGTTCAGGCATTTTCATACATCCTCTAAAATCTAGGCAGAGGTTCCAAAAGCTCAATTCTTGACTTCTGTGCACAAACAGGCTCAATACCAGATGAAAGCTGTGAAGCCTTGGGGCTTGCACGCTCTGAAGCAATGGCCTGAGCAGTGCCTTGGCCCCTTTTAGCCATAGCTGGAGCTAAAGCAGCTGGGATACACGACACCATGTCTTGAGACTCCACAGAGCAGGAGTTCCAGTCCAGGAAACCATTTTTCCCTCCTAGTCCTCTGGGCCTGTGATGGGAGGGGCTGCTGTAAAGGTCTCTGACATGCCCTGGAGACATTTTGCTCATTGTCTTGGTGATTAACATTTGGTTCCTTGTTACTTATGCACATTTCTGCAGCCAGGTTGAATTTCTCCTCGTAAAATGGGTTTTACTTTTCTATTGCATGATCGGGCTGTAAATTCTCCAAACATTTATGTTCTGCTTCCCTTTTAAACGTAAGTTCCAATTCCAAACCATATCTTTGTGAATGCATAAAACTGAATGTTTTTAAGAGCACTCAAGTCACATCTGAATGCTTTGCTGCTTAGAAATTTATTCTACCAAATACCTTAGGGTATCTAAGAGATCTTACCCTCAGATACCTTAGATATCTAATAATCTCTCTCAAGTTCAAAGTTTCACAGATCTCTAGGGCAGGGGCAAAATGTTGCCAGTCTCTTTGCTAAAGCATAGCAGGAGCACCTTTATTCCAGTTCCCAACAAGTTTCTCGTCCCCAACTGAGAACACCTCAGCCTGGACTTCATTGTCCATATCACTATCAGCATTTTGGTCAAAACCATTCAACAAGTTGTAACTGCCCAATGGGTTCACCTTGTCCACTACCTAGACAGAACTGATTTATCAAGATGGGAATTACAAAGGAGAAAGAGTAATTCACACAGAGCTGGCTGTGTGGGAGACCAGAGTTTTATTATTACTCAAGTCAGTCTCCCTGAGCATTTGGGGATCAGAGTTTTTAAAGATAATTTGGTGGGTAGGGGCTTGGGAACTGGGGAGTGCTGATTGGTCAGGTTGGGGATGGAATCATAGGGGGTCAAAGTGAAATTTTCTTGCTGTCTTCTGTTCCTGGCTGGGATGGCACAACTGGTTGAGCCAGGTTACTGGTCTGGGTGGCATCAACTGATCCATCAAGTGCAGCATCTGCAAAATATCTCAAGCACTGATCTTAGGTTTTACAATAGTGATGTTATCCCCAGGAGCAAGTGGGGGAGGTTCAGACTCTTGGAGCCAGAGGCTGCACGATCCCTAAACTGTAATTTCTAATCTTGTGGCTAACTGGTAGTCCTGCAAAGGCAGACTGGCCCCCAGGCAATAAGGGGGTCTTTTTGGGAAAGCACTATTAATCAATTTTGTTTCAGAGTCAAGCCATAAACTGAATTCCTTCCTAAAGTTAGTTCGGCCTATGCCAAGGAATGAACAAGGACAGCTTATAGTTTAGAAGCAAGATAGAGTCAGTTAGGTCTGATTTCTTTCACTGTCATAATTTCCTCAGTTATAATTTTGGAAAGGCAGTTTCAAAGTCTCTAGGAAGTTCCAAGCTTTCCCACATCTTCCTGTCTTTTTCTGAGTCCTCCAAACTGTTGCAACCTCTGCCCATTACCCAGTTCCAAAGTCTCTTCCACATTCTCAGGTATCTTCTAGCAATGCCCCACTACCTCAGTACCAATTTATTGTATTAGTCCACTCTCTTGCTGATATGAAGAAATACCCAAGACTGGGTAATTTATAAAGGAGAGAGGTTTAATTGACTCACAGTTCTTCGTGGTTGGGAAGGCCTCAGGAAACTTACAATCATGGCAGAAGGTGAAGAGGAAGCAAGATGCCTTCTTCACAAGGTAGCAGCCGGAGAAGCAAGCAGGGGGAATGCCAGATGCTTTTAAAACCATCAGATCTCATGAGAACTCACTCACTGTCATGAGAACAGCAGGCGAAACCACCCCATGATCCAATCACTTCCCGCCAAGTCCCTCCCATGATATGTGGGGATTATGGGAACTAAAATTCAAGATGAGATTTTGGTGGGGACAAAGCCAGACCATATTATCATGCTTCTAGCTCTGTCTTTATTCTGTATCACCTTATCTCAGGAAGTAACATCTTCATCATCCAGCTACCCAAATCAGATAAGTGGGAGTTATCAAAACTGCACCTTCTTCTTTATTCTCCACATTCCCCCAGTTTCAAAGTTTTACTGATTCTTTTTCCCAATACCTTTTAAATCCAAATACTTCTCTCCATCTTGATTCAAATTGACATAATCTTTTGCTTGGACTAAATACACCAGCTTCCAAACCAGTCTCCTCACATCCATTCTTGCCTTCATTAATCTAACCTTTCTATTGCAGCCAGAGAGATCTTTTCAGAATCTAGTAATGACTCTCTCCTTCTCAAAGCCCTTCAATAGCTTCCTATTGGCCTTAAGAGAAAATTCATGTTCTTAACTTGGTTACAAAGTCCAGCATTATCTGGCCCACTTCTCCAGCCTCATCTTGTATTCATTCTACTATAGCCACAGTGGCCTATTTCAGCTCCTTGAACACATGATCTTCTTTCCCATCTCTTGGTGATACATACTGTTCCAGCCTTCTTTCGCCCACTACACCTTCTCCACTCATGTGGCCAAATGCCAGTCTTACTGGGCTCAGCGTGAACTTTGCTTCCTCACAGAGCCTTCCTTGACTACCCAGGGTAAGTTGAGACTCCTGTTATATGCTCAAATAGCATCTGAATTTTTCTTCATGACATTCCTTATATTTATGAACTTAAGTCACACTGCCTGATCCTTGAAGGTAGAAACCATTTCTGTGTTGTTTACTGCTGCATCCTTGCTTGACACAGGCCTGCGACATGGCCACCTTCAATAAACATGTAGTAAGTGAATATATGACAGTCTCATAAACATGTCCAATTATTGAAGTTAGATTTTCAGCTTTTTCATATAGAATTCCTGATGTTCCATTGGTAATTCCACCCGTTTCTCCCTCTCACTTTAAAGAGAAGACTAGACTGTAAGCTAGGACAATGATGTCATTTTGTGACAAAAACTTGAATCTGCCTTAAATTTTTTACATAGACATAGTCTCTATAATATGCAGGCATAGTTATTATTAGTAATCAATCATTGTGGTAGACTTCACAGTTGATTCAAGCACTCTGTTGAGGCTGACATTACAGTGGAGAATGATTGATCCAGTTGATCTAGAACAGCTCAGCTAAGGAAGCACAAAGACTCATTGCAATAGGCACATCAAGTTTTAGAGATGCTTTCTTTAAAGGTGCCTTCTTTTGGGGGAAACACAGGATTGAGTGGAGCACTAGGCATGTGGCCCGAACACATTGTTCTTTCTGTTTGAAGTGGGAAAAGTTGAAGACAACTCTTCTAACCTGTAGTTAGGGAGAAAACAAGTAACTTCAAGGAAACATCTATATAAGAAAATAAGACAGTATGTTAGTGTCCCAGTAGGAAACAGATGACAGTCAAAGGCTTTAACTAAAAAGTGTTATGGACTATATGTAGAGGTATGTACAGGGTTAACGGGACCAGCAAGGGGTGGTGAAACATTCAGAGTCTAAGCACAGTGGAAAAGTGTCATCATCCATTGGTCTCAAGAAGCAGAGGGAAGGAATGGTGATACCCAAGCCCTGAGCAAGCTGGGGTCATGGAAGTGGGGCTACTCAATAGAGTACTCATGGAGGAACACATCTGCTTTCTTCTCATGCTGGTGCCTCCATTTGTCTAGACCTAGTCAAAAGTTAGAGAGTTAGAAAGCCCATGTCATAAAAGTCAATAGAGGGCAGGTTTCTGGGATGTTGAGTAGAGCAGAGAAGGGCAAAGAGTAAGTGGAGTAAGGTGGCGTCAGACAGAGAACCAGCAAAGGAAGTATACAATTAGTGCTAGATTTTATAATAATAACCGTATGTGCACTCGAATCGCTATTTATATTATTCTAAATAAATGAATTAAGGACTTACCATATATTCTATCTTCTGGCACTTTTGTTCAATTATTGAGTAAAATAAGATCTTTTTTATTTCATTTGCAGTAGGTTTGATTCAAAACCTACTGCTGGATTGAATTCCAGTAATTTTACTAGCTAGCATTTATTAGTGCTCTCTTTGTAGCAGCCACTATTCAAACTTTTTAACATTATTAATTCATTTGATTCTCAGAACAATTTTGTGAGCTGGATATAGTATTGCCCAGTTAGTAGCCAATGCAGAACTATGCATTACTCTTTATTCTAATTCTTTGTGCACTGAGGTACTCCTGGTGACATTCTATTGCTAGTAAGCAGCCTCTGCTGTTCGGCCCTAATTGGGAAAGAGCTACTGACTAAGGAGCACTTCTGACTTCCACTCTGCTGCAAGAAGCCCTGATGGGCAATTTGTATGCAGGATGAGCTTCTGCCTGAGTATTGCTAGGAAAGGAGTGATTACAGGCCGGGGGCTCTCTCATGCATATAACATCAACAGTAAATTAGACATTTTGGTTGACTTCCTGTATAAATGCACACAGGGCCACAGAAGTGAGCTCTTTCTTTGCACAGAGGCCTAAATTTATGTGTAGGGAGAGTATATCTTAGCTACTGATCTAGTCATTACATCTCACCTTGGCCTTCTCATGCATCTTTCTCCTTAATCCACTCTTCCTTGTCTCCCACAACAGGGGCCAGTGTGTCAGGAGATAGCCCTTCTTGTTAGGGGGTGGCTATCATATCATATCTTGTCAGGGTATCCAGTATAGTAACCATAGAGTCCTCAAAGGGGCTGGAGCAGCTCCTAACATTTTATGCCAATCTTTGTAACGATGAACATTTTTTTCTAAGGAGACAGTCCAGCTTTCATCAGAATCTGTTTAAAGGCAAGAATTACTATCTGGCCATTGACACTTACTATATAAATGGAGAAACTGAAACCATAGAAGTTCAGGTCCCACACAGGTATTATCAGAATCAGGACCAGAACCCCAGCTTTCCAATTCTCGGTTCAGAGGTTTCCATCCGACCAGACTTTTACACATAGGAAACCACAAAGTGGGGGTTAACAGAGGCCAAACTTGCTTCCAACTCCTGTGGAGCCCTGAGAAGTTAGAACACTTATTCAAAGTCAAGCAATAAAATTTTGGGTGTCTATGTTTCTTCATACCAAAATAAAATAGTTTTGAACTCTCTAGTTCTAAGTCCTGCCTAGAGAAATAGTTCTTTGCTATAGAAAAGGTGAAGAGAAATACTTTGGGGTCAAGGCTCTAGTTTTTGGATCTGGGATGGCAGTAGTGGAAAATTCCAGCTTGGAATTCTAAGGGTCTTTGGAGATCTGTGGCTCGCTGCATCATCCCAGAGGTTCATTTTCCAGAGAACAGGATACAGCCTGGTTTTTGTTTTTGTTTTTTAGGAAAAAATGAAGCCCTTTAAGGCACTTGTTTTCAAACTGGCAAAATATAATGATAGAGTATTGAAACAGTGTCAAAGTGATTTGAAAAGCTATCTTGATATTTTCAGCTTATTAGAGTGAGTCCCTTTAGGATGAATGACAAATAATTTCCTGAGTAGTTTTTGAGCCTAATGCTAATAAGTGAAAAGAATATGAGAATAGCTTGATTATGTCAAGTTTAGCATCCAGGGGAAATAGACGTGCTTAAGGATAAGGTTGCTGCACTCAGCTGTGACCCCTAATTGTTTGGGGAATAATAATCTGGTATTGGCTTAACCCTGTTCATAAAGGCTCACCTCTACCACTGCCCACTTGTTGGCAGTTGCCACTACCATTAGCCCTTTGGACAGCACAAGTGATGGCAAAGACAAGGGGATTACTCACATTTGTCTGTTGGCCTCTTGGGAGCAGCATGTTTGAGGATTGCACAATCCAACTTAGCCCTGCCCTGTGCTATTTGAAAGCCACGCACTGCAAACTTGCAAATTGTCATTTGTCCAGGGTAAGTAGTAAAGGACACTGATTTAATTTGCTACCTACTGTATTTTCTGATGATGTGGGGAAGGAAGGAGGGAACAGATATTCAAGCACGTTACATGCCAGTTACTCTGCTTGCATTTGCTCTATCTCACTACCTGTCTGTGAAGATGAAGTTGATGGAGGAAACTGGCACTCAGGTTTATATAGCTGGTAGGTGGCTTGAATTGGTCTGCTTGACTCTAAAGTTCTAGTTTCCTATTATTCCACTGTGCCATCTGGCTTAGCAGAAGAGCTGGTGGTTCATTTTATATTAATGTGTGCAAAATCAATCTAAACTGTAGCTTGATATAAAGAATATGCGTATATGTGTGTGTATTTTTAAAAACAAAGACAGTGTATCCCAACAACCCACAGAAAATGTAGGATCAGAACTCAGAAAATTATTATCCTCATTGATTATGGCCACTGTCCACTGCCTTTATTTTATAGTGTACGGAAGATTAGCATCTCTCCTCATATGCCCAAAAATACTCATCCATAAAATGGGGATTAGACTGAATCAGCTCATGGAAGGAACACTGTGCAGAAAGTGTGATTAATAAGGGAAAGCACTTTGAAAAGAGAAAGTGTGCTGCTGGTGCTGTAATTTGCTGGCCTAGAACAAATTAGTTTTGAAATCTCTCTTAGTCTTCAGATGTTTAAATTAGATGTGGAGTTGACATATTTTTCACTGTTTCTGTTAATATTCACCCTTATGACAGAGGCACAGAGCAAACATTTTGATAAACTATCATTACTAGTTTGTAGAATGAGATATTTTATTCAACTAAATTAAAGATGCCAGAGTTAAATGGATTTTTTACATGACGACCTGTCATATGCAAGGACATATCAAGTCACAACTGTAACAGAATATTATTTAAAATAGAAGGAAGTAAAATGAATAGAACAGGCACAGGTTTGATATCAGTTTTCAGTTAAGCACCCTGTTTTCCTTTTTTTTTTTTTAAGAAAATGATATTTATTTGGGCATAGGGCATCACAATGGGAATATGTGTGCCATAGTGAACTGTGTGTATTCATGGGGGTAAAGGAGGACAAAGGCTTTTAAGGGGAAAATACGAGAAGATTACTTCACTGTTTTGAGATAATTATCTTTGGCTACAAGGATGAATAACAAGGGTGATGCCAGTCCAGGGCGGGATGGGCAGTGGCTGATCAAATGCCCTTGCAGAAGTATGTTTTCCTGTAATATTTTGGTGGCCTTTCAAGCACCCTGTTTTCCAAACAGACCACCCTCTCTGATCAAGCTTATGAATACAGCTTTGTCTCTCATGGCTGTCTCTTTCATATTATTATTGCATATCTAGTCTCCTTCCCATTCCTAGAATATTGGAAATATACAGTAATCCCCCATTATCCACAATTTCTATTTTCACAGTTTCAGTTATCTGTGGTCAACTGAGGTCTGAAAAATGGGTGAGTACAATACGATAAGATATTTTGAGTGTGAGAGGCATTACATTCGTGTAACTTTTATTATAGTAGGTTGTTATAATTGTTCAACTTCAGCATCAGTTATTGTTGTTAATCTCTTATTGTGCCTAATTTATAAGTTAAACTTTATCATAGGTATGTTTATACAGTCATGTGCCACATAACGACATTTAGGTCAATGACCGACCATATATACAACAGTGGTCCCATGAAATTATAGTGGAGCTGAAAAATTCCTATTGCTTAGTGACATCATGGCACACTGTATTACTCATGTGTTTGTGGTGATGCTGGTATAAATCAACCTGCTGTGCCGCCAGCTGTACAAAAATACAACATACAATTATGTATGGTATATAATACTTGATAATGATAATAAATGACTATGTTACCAGTTTATATTTTTACTAAAACTATACTTTTTATCATTGTTTTAGAGTGTACTACTTCTACTCATTTTTTGAAAACAATTTAACTGTAAAACACCCTCAGGCAGGCCTTTCAGGAGGTATTTCAGAAGAAGGCATTGTTATCATAGATGAAAGCTCCATGCATGTTATTGCTCTGATAACCTTCCAGTGGAACAAGATGTGGAGGTGGAAGATAATGATATTGATGATTTTAACCCTGTGTAGGTCTAGGCTTAAGTGTGTGTCTTAGTGTTTAACAACAATAATAAAAATGTAAAAAGTTAAAAAAAAAATAGGCCAGGCATGGTGGCTTATGCCTATAATCCCAGCACTTTGGGAGGCCAAAGTGGGAGTACTGCTTGAACCCAGGAGTTTGAGACCAACCTGGACAATATAGTGAGACCCTGTCTTTTTATGTGTGTGTGTGTGTGTGTATATATATATATGAAATATATATATATGAAACATATATATGAAATATATATATGAAATATATATATATGAAAGCAAGCAAAACCAAATTTAAACTAAGAATAAAAGTATGAAATAAGGATATAAAAATAATTTTTTTGTTTTGGGGGGGTGCTTTTTTGTTTATTTGTTCGACACAGGGTCTCACTCTGTCACCCAGGCTGAAGTGCAATGATGTAATCTTGGCTCACTGCAACATCCACCTCCCTAGGTTCAGGCAATCCTCTCACCTCAGCCTCCTGAGTAGCTAGGACTACAGGTGTGCACCACTATGCCTTGTCAAATTTTTGAATTTCTTGTAGAGATAGAGTTTTGTCATGTTGCCCATGCTGGTCTCAAACTCCTGGGCTCAAGCAATCCACCCGCCCCAGCCTCCCAAAGTGCTGGGATTACAAGTATGAACCACCATGCCTGTCCTGAAAATGTTTTTGTACAGGTACGCAATGTGTGTTTTAAGCTAAGCATTATAAAAGAGTCCAAATTTTTTAAATTTAAATATATAACGTAAAAAGAGTTACAAACTAAGGTTATTATTGATGAAAATTTTTTAAAATATAAATTTAGAGTAGCTTAAATGTACAATGTTTGTAAAATCTACAGCAGTGTACAGTAATGTCCTAGGACTTCACATCCACTTACCAATTGCTCACTGACCTAGAGCAACTCTTAGCCCTGTAAACTTCCTTCATGGTAAGTGCCCTATACAGGTGTGCCATTTTCTGTCTTTTATACTGCACTTTTTTTATACCGCACCTTTTAATGTTTAGATACACAAATACTGACCGGTGTGTTACAATTGCAAATAGTATTCAGCATGGGAACATGCTGTAGGGGTTTGTAGCCTAGGAACGACAGGTTATACTATATAGCCTGGGTATGTAGTAGGCTATATATCTGGATTTGTGTAAGTACACTCTATGATGTTGACACAATGACAAAATCACCTAACAATGCATTTCTCAGAAAGTATCCTCATCATTAAGCAAATGATTATATAAGAAAAAATATAGTACCTATAGGGTTCAGTACTATCTGTGGTTTCAGACATCCACTGGTGATCTTGGAATGTATCCCCTGCAGGTAAGGGAAGACTACTGTAGTAAATCAGTTATCCTGTGCAATTAGACCTTAAATTTTGCACAAAAATTCCATAGACTCTCGACTCAAAGGAAAGTTAACCTTGGAATTTATATTTAGAAGAAATGGTAATTCCTTTTAGAGACTTTTTAAATGAATATAATTATATGGACCTCATTTTTCTGGTTCCCTGGGTCTATGTGTTCTTAAAGTAGATCAGTTTGTTCTCTACTAGTTGGCTTGTTTATTATAAAGAAATAGAATTTCTTCAATTCTTTCCCCCAAAAGAGGGATGCCTTTTTGTTTTGCTGTAGTTTTCTTAAGGTAAGATGGCTTCCCAGAGAGATTGCACATTTGGTATGATTAAATTTATCCCGTGAAAAATCTTGATTTGAAAGAAGAAAGCCTCATGCTGTTTACCTTTGAGACCCGGCTTAATAAGTGAGAATGTCTGGCCTGGTTTCATGATCCACACTTCTTGGTGACAAGAAATTCTTGCACGTAAGGGATTCTAGGGTTTGGTTGTATTTACTTGCTGAGCAGAGTTTTCTTGAACATTTGCTATTCACATGGGGAAATGGAGTCTAATCCGAAAAAAATGTTAAGATAAAAGCTTGGGGGCCTCTTCGTGAATATTCATCACCTTCCTAAACATTGCCATTAAGGATTTCAGTCCTATAACATGAAAGATATTGTCCCCAAATCCTCTGTATTTTTCATCTTTTGTATCAAGTACACTTTTCTATCAAATCAGAGAGCTAAATGTTCATGATTGGAAACAACATTCTTCTTTATAAAATTTCTATTTCTATGTACTCTATATGCTATTAAACATTTTCATTTCATAAAATGTCTATGTGGTCTATTCCCACAGAAGGCAGCCTTACATCTTACTTAAAAGAGCTATAAGTGCCTTAATACAATTTCCCTTAATCAGTTCATTAATTTTCCAGATTTAATTAATACAACTTAACATGCTTAATGAAACAGCAAATTCTCCTTTTTTGGTTGGCATCTGCTGTCATCCTTCTGGGATTCATTTATAAAAGTAACGTGTTCATGGCCAGGCACAGTGGCTCACACCTGTAATCCCAGCACTTTGGGAGGCCAAGGTGCATGGATCTCCTGAGGTCAGGAGTTTGAGACCAGCCTGGACAAGATGGCGAAACCACTTCTCTACTAAAAATACAAAAATTAGTCAGGCACCTGTGGTCCCAGCTACTCTAGAGGCTGAGGCAGGATGATCACTTGAACCAGGGAGGTACAGGTCGCAGTGAGCTGAGAGCATGTCACTGCACTCCAGTCTGAGCAACAGAGCAAGACTCCGTCAAAAAAAAAAAAAAAAAAAAAAAACACACACAAAAGTAACATGTTTATGCTCTGTGGTGCTGGAATAAAATTCTTTCTCAGGGTAGCTCTTTGAAACTTAACGTATCAATTTGTGTTCTAATTCCATTATATGCTTGAACCTCAAGAAGTTTGTATCTTGGAAGACTTTGAAAAATGCTTTCTAAAATGATATGTTTTCACACTTTGTTATATAGTGGTGAGTTGTAAATGAATTAAAGAACAAAACCAAAAACCTTCTCTGGGGACTTGGGCAAAAGCATTAAGAGCCTTTCACAATAGGTCCATCCTTCAAAATAGCAATTGCACTTGTGTGAATTCATCCTAAGGGAGAATATAATTGTTAAGTGTGCCCTAACAAGGACCTTTATCACAGTGAGTTTGTAATAGCAAATACTGAAAATAATCTAAATGCTCATTACTAGGGTGTGATCTAAATAAATTATGACACATCCTTACACTGCAGCCATGATAGGGGAAAGCAATCATAGAAACTAGTAGATACTTACCTAATCTAAGAAGATGTCTGGTGTCGTTCTAAGTAGTTTATATTAACTCAATTCTCTTAAGAATCTCTATGAGATGGGTGCTATTATTATTATCCCCATTTTACATGTGAAGAACTGAAGCACAAACAATTTAATAACATTCCCCCAAATCATGTAGCCAGTAAATAGTGAAATCTGGATTTGGACCCAAGCAGTGTTGTTTCAGACCTCATGTCTTAAGCACTCATTTATCTTACCTTACAGACAAAAAGTAGATTACAAAGTAATTGTACAGTATGATTCTCCATTTGTAATAGTAAGTGTGTGTGTATATATATATATATATATATATATATACATACCCATACACATGTATGTCTGTATAGGAGTATAGTGAGAATAATAAAAAGGAAATGTCAGACTGTTAACTTAATTCTGGCAATGGATTTTAACAAATATTTTTGCTTATATGAATAGTCTTTGTTTTTGTTTGTTTGTTTGTTTGTTTTGTTTTTGAAACAGAGTCTCAGTCTGTCACCCAGGCTGGCATGCAATGGCGCAATCACAGTTCACTGCAACCTCTGCTTCCTGGGCTCAAGCGATTCTCCAGCCTTAGCCTTCCAAGTAGCTGGGACTAGAGGTGTACATCACCATGCTTGGCTAATTTTTGTACTTTTTGTAGAGATGGGGTTTTGCCATGTTGCCCAGGTTTGTCTTGAACTTCTGAGCTCAAAGCAATTTGCCCACGTCAGCCTCCCAAAGTGCTGATATTACAGGCATGAGCCACTGTGCCTGACCATAAATTTTCTAAATGTTCTGTAATAATCATATTCAGGGCCATTAAACCAACCTTAATAAATTTTAAAAATTTGTTTAAAATTATGCTAATTATGCTCTTTGACCATAGTTAAAATAGAAATAACAAAAAGACATTTGAAAAATCCCTAAATATTGAGAATTATATAGCACACTTGTAAATGACCAATGTATCAAAGAGAAAGTCATAAGAGAAATTAGAAATATTTTGAATGTAATGAAAATAAAAATACAACATATCAAAATTTGTTGGATGAACCTAAAACCTGCTTAGAGAGCAATTTATATAATAAAATATATTTTTTAAAATTTTACTTAAAGTTCTGGGATACATGAGCAGAACATGCAGGTTTGTTACATAGGTATACGTGTGCCATGGTAGTTTGCTGCACCTATCAACCCGTCATCTAGGTTTTAAGTCCTATATGCATTAGGTATTTGTCGTAATGCTCTCCCTAGCCTTTCCCCATAGCTCCTTGACAAGCCCCAGTGTGTGATGTTCCCCTCCCTGTGTCCATGTGTTCTCATTGTTCAGTTCCCACTTATGAGTGAGAACATGCAGTGTTTGGTTTTCTGTTCCTGTGTTAGTTTGCTGTGTATGATGGATTCCAGCTTCATCCATGTCCCTGCAAAGGACATGAACTCATTCTTTTTTATGGCTGCATAATATTCCATGGTGTATATATGCCACATTTTATTTATCTAGTCTATCATTGTTGGGCATTTGGGTTGGTTCCAAGTCTTTGCTATTGTAAATCATGCTGCGATAAACATACATGTGCATGTGTCTTTAAGGCAGAATGATTTATAATCCTTTGGGTATATGCCCAGTAACAGGCTTGCTGGGTCAAATGGTATTTCTAGTTCCAGATCCTTAAGGAATTGCTACACTGTCTTCCACAAAGGTTGAGCTAATTTACACTCCCACCAACAGTGTAACAGCATTCCTATTTCTCCACATCCTCGCCAGCATCTCTTGTTTCCCGACTTTTTAATGATTGCCATTCTAACTGGTGTGAGACGATATCTCATTGTGGTTTTGATTTGCGTTTCTCTAATGACCAGTGATGATGAGCTGTTTTTCATGTTCGTTGGCTGCATAAATGTGTTCTTTTGAGAAGTGTCTGTTCATACCCTTTGCTCAGTTTTTTATGGGTTTGTTTTTTTCTTATAAATTTGTTTAAGTCCCTTGTAGATTGTGAATATTAGTCCTTTGTCAGAAGGATAGATTGCAAAAATTTTCTCCCATTCTGTAGGTTGCCTGTTCACTCTGATAGTTTCTTTTGCTGTGCAGAAGCTCTTTAGTTTAATTAGATCACATTTGTCAATTTTGGCTTTTGTTGCCATTGCTTTTGGTGTTTTAGTCATGAAGTCTGTGCCCATGATTATGTCCTGAATGGTATTGGCTAGGTTTTCTTCTAGGGTTTTTATGGTTTTAGGTTTCACATTTAAGTCTTTAATCCATCCTGAGTTAATTTTTGTATTTTATTAGAAAATAATAAAAGTCTCAAATCAATGATCTGTCAAAAAATACCATATGTTCTCACTTATAAGTGGGAGCTAAGCATTGATTATAAACCACATGGTAATAACACATGGTCATAAAAATTGGAACAATAGACACTGGGAAATATAAAAGGCTGAAGAAAGGGAGAGGGATAAAGATTGGAAAAAAACTACCTATTGGGTACTATGCTCACTACCTAGGTGACAGGTTCATTCATACTTCAAACCTGAGCATCATGAAAGATACCTTTATAACAAATCTGCACATTGTGCATTCTGAGTCTCAAAAATAAAATAAAATAAAATAAAATAAAATAAAAGTTGAAAAAAGTGAAAAACTGGAATATATCTTCTGAAAAAATTATTAGTATCCAGAATTAACAAGGAGACATCATTGTAGACCCTGAGACATTAAGTAATAAAAGAATATTATAAGCAAGCTATGGTAGTAAATTTGATAATACAGATAAAATAGACAAATTTATGAAAAGATATAAACTAACAAAGCTCACAGAATAAGAAATAGAAAATATAAGTCGTCTTACATATGTTAAAATAGTTAATAACTTTTAGGCCTACATTACTTCACTGGTGAAATCTATTAATCATTTAAGTAACGAATAATAGCAGTTCTACATAATCTCCTCCAGAAAACAAAAGAGAGGGGAACACTTTACAATTTATTCTGTGAGGTCAGGATCACTCTGACACAAAAACGAAAGACATTACAAGAAAAGAAAACTACAAACCAACATTATTAGTCATCAAAGAAATACAAATTAAAACCACGGTGGGCCATTACTACATACCTATTAAAATGGCTAAAATAAAAAATATTCATGATACCAAGTGCTGGTGAAGATGTAGGGTACCTGGAATTCTCATATGTTGCTGATGGGAATGCAAAATGATGCAGTCACTTCTGAAAAGTTTGTCAGCTCTCTCACCTCTAAATTTTACCCAAGAGATATGAAGATTTATGCTTACCTAAAAACTTGTGCATAAATATTTGTAGCAGCTTTATTCATGATTGCCAAAACTAGAACTATCCCAATGTCCATCAACAGGTAAATAGATAAACCATACTGCATCATACAGTGGACTACTGCTCAGCAATAAAAAAAGAATGAACTATCATAGGCAACAACATGGATGAGTTGCAAACGCATTATGCTAAGTCAAAGAAGACAGACTCAAAAGACTAACTACTATATGATATCACTTATATGACTTTGTGGAAAAAAAAAATTATAGATCAGATAGCAAATCAGTGGTTTCCAGGGGCTAAAGGTTACAGAAGGGGTTGACTATAAAGGGGCACAAAGAAATTTAGAAAGATCTGGGAATTGTTTTATATTTTTTATTGTGGCAGAAAGGTATTGATTTTCTTTAATCTTATAACCAGAAATTTTGCTGAATTCTCATTAATTTTAATTATTTGTAGATTTTTTGAAATATTATATGGCATTCACAAATAAGGGCATCTACTTCTTTTTTCCCCCAATTCTCCTTTCATTTACTCCTTATTTCTCCTTTCAATACTCCTTTCATTTCTTTTCCTTATCTTATTTCATTGAATAGGGCCAACAGTATAGTGTTAAAGAGTGAGATAGTCACTATCCTTGCCTCATTCTTGATATTCATGAAAATGCTTCCAAAGTTTCCCATTAAGCTGGTGATTGTTGTTAGTTTTTGACATATAGTATTATGAAGTTAAGAAATTTTCTTTTGTTCCTTGTTGGTTATTTTTAAAAAATGTTATTACAAATGAGAAATGAATTTTATTGAATATATTTTCTGTATCTATTGAGAAGATATTTGATATTAGATATGTTAAGTATATAATACTTTAGTTCAATGTTTTAAAATTATATTTAGAATGTTTACATATATCTTTCAGAATGGTGTTAGGATACACTTTACTTTCCTCATGCTATCCTCGATTAGTTTTGGTATCACTTTTACACACGTCTCATAAAATACTGTGGATAGCTTCCCCTTTTTTGGTATTTCCTACACAGCTTGTATAAGACCTGGAGTACCGATTTCTTAAAGGTTAATAAAACTCACCAGTAAAATTGTCTAGGCCTTATATTTTTTAAAAGTGTGGAAGTACTAAGAGAAGTATTTTAACTACCAATTTAGTTTATTTGATAAAATTCAACATCTATTCATGATTTTTTATAAAAACACTTATTGAAATAGGAAATGAAAGACTCATGAACAGTTAAACACTGTACAAAAAACCCTACAGTAAACATCATAGTAATAGTGAAATATTTAAAGCTTTCTTTCTACCATGAGATTAAGAATTAGACAAGGACATCTTTATTACCATTTCTATTTACATTGTGTTAGAGGTCCTAGCCAGTGCAATGAGAAAGGGAAAATTTTAAATATATGAACTGGAAAGAAAAAAATCCATATTATTTATACATGATATTCTTTTGTACATAGAAAATCCAAAAGAACTTACAGAGGAGTTTTAAATTAATATGAGAATGTATCAAGGCTACTATGTTAGAAATACACAATTAGGTAATTATAATTCTATATCAGCAATAAGCAGAAAATTTAAAAATTGAAATGCCATCTACAATAGCATCAAAAATCAAGTAAGAATAAATCTGACAAATTACGTGTAAGACCTCTCTACAGAAAACTATAAAATATTATTGAGAGACAAGACAGAAATACAAGACAGAAAAAAATGGAGAGATATGCTATGTTCACAGATTGGAAAACTCAGTAGTGTAGAGAGGTCAGTTCTCCCGAAACTGATGGATAGATTCTGTGAAATCTCTATCAAACTCTCAACATTAGTTTGAATAGCTACAAGCTGGAAAAACTGTTTCTATTAACATGAAAATATGTAATTAACTGTGATATAGTCATACAAGGCAATAATATTCTGCAATAAAAATGAATACATTAGAGCTACAGAAAATGTTTCTATGAGTCTCACAAACATGTGAAATGAAAAAAGCAAGGCACACAAAAAATGATTTATGATCCTGTTTATATAAAGGATATACAACTGTGTCACACAAGTTTTGATAAATACCTATTTGATTACCTATTTAAATATTGAAAACAATGATAAGTACCTATTTGAATGTTGAAAACAATGAAGCAAAGCTAGTCAATAGAGTTTAATGATCCATTCTTTGGTGGTCAAACTATGAAGAATGCCAAAGATGCAATTATACTTGCAGGTAGAGGTAGGATTTCAAGAGGGCATGAAGGGATCATCTCAGGTACTCCCAGTGTTCTATTTCTTGACATGGGAAGTGGTTACATGCTGTTCACTTTGTTACAAATGACTGAATTCTGTGTCTTCAGTTCATTTACTTTTCTAAATCCATGTTATAATTTACAGTTTTCTAAAGGAATTTTAATAAATGAAGGAGTTGAACTGGGTGAAATTTTTTCATCTCTGAAGTTTGACACTAGGTTCAAGCATCATAAATACACCAGATTTAGAATTCTTGGGAAAATATATTCATCTGATATGTGCTCAAATTCTGATTGGGGAGCTAACCAACTGTGCTGAGTGGGCAGAGAACCTACACAGATTAAACAAAAAAAATAAGTTAGGGGACAAATGGCCAAGACCAGCTCCGTCAGGGAGACTCTAACCCAGTGGCGCTACAGGAATTAAAGACACACACACAGAAATATAGAGGTGTGGAGTGGGAAATCAGGTGTCTCACAGCCTTCAGAGCTGCGAGCATGGAACAGAGATTTACCTACGTATTTATTGACAGCAAGCCAGTGACAAGCATTGTTTCTATAGATTATAGATTAACTAGAAGTGTTCCTTATGGGAAACAAAGGGATGGGCAGAAATAAAGGGATGGGCTCTGGCTAGTTATCTGCCGCAGGAGCATGTCCTTAAGGCACAGATCGCTCATGCTATTATTTGTGGTTTAAGAACCCCTTTAAGCGGTTTTCTGCCCTGGGTGGGCCAGGTGTTCCTTGACCTCATTCCAGTAAACCCACAACCTTGCAGTGTGGGTGTCATGGCCATCACGAATATGTCACAGTGCTGCAGAGATTTGGTTTATGGCCAGTTTTGGGGTCAGTTTACGGCCAGATTTTGGGGACCTATTCCCAACAGCAAATAATATTTTATTGTTGGAAAATACTGCCCTTACATAAACATTGTCTTAATGCCCAACTCATTTGGTAAATTTAGCTCTTTACAGAGAAGTATACATGTTGTAAAATAGACTTGAATAGAAAAGGAAAGTACTGTAGAACGGCCTGTATTTGTTTTCTTGAAATAATCTGCTCTTTAAGAATCAAAACTGGCTCTCACACTCACTGTTGAAAAAAGTTTTAGCTAATAAAATAGTTATTGGAATTATGAAACATATGGGACTTTTTTATTTTTGTCATGTTTAGAGTATTCAAATAGGTATTTATAAAAATTGTGTGACACAGTTGTGTAGGTGATGGATCCTTCTGGAAGCACTGATCTCAACGGACTTGTCTACATGTCAGTGACTTTTTAGGACACTAGCTCCACCTGTAGGTAGAGATTTGCACACAAATAATATGACAAAATGAGTAGCTGCTGTACACCACAGGCCTGTTAGGTAGAGATTTGCATACAAATAATATGAAAAAGTGAGTAGCTGCTATATACCACAGGCCTGTTACTTAGCCTTGTGGATTGTTAGTAAGGGTTTTTCAGTTAAATTCTGTCTCCTTCTTGGTGATCATGTATGAACAAAAAGAAACTGATCCTTCACTACAGATTAACATGAGAATTTATCAAGGCTACTATGTTAGAAATATACAGTTAGGTAATTGTAATTCTGTATCAGCAATAAGCAGAAAATTTAAAAATTTAAATACCATCTACAATAGCATCACAGGAGAGTGCCAGGGAATCTCTTGAAATAGAAAGAAAATGTCGTTTAATTCCTTAGAGCAGGGAACTTTGTCAGATTATGTGGTGAACTAAAATTAATTATTGACAGACAAGCCTGATTTTCCAAACAATAAGTGATAAACTCTCAAAACCTCTGTTGGAAGATAAAATAATTATAAATTAAAAATCAGTAGACAATTAGATATAGAAATAAATATACGACCATTTTAAAGGGGTACTACTATCTATATATAGCACGAGTTAATAGCAATTCGACATTGAGACCAACAAAGGGCTAGTTGGCCCTTTACTGAGTGAAAACAAAATGCATTTACCACATATAAGCTGCACCTTAGAAATCCTTCCATGGTAGAACTTCATTGTACTAGGAGCTTTGACTGGGAATAAGAAAACCTATTGGATGCAATATGGAGAACTTAAAATATAATCTGTTGAATCTTCTCTGATAATTTTTATATGGAAGTGAATAAAATGTAAGTTTTCTACTTGGCTATCATGATCTCATCACAATCTAGTTTTCCAGTCTTACCTCCTATTTCACCTTTTTACATGTTACGGTTTTCTATCAGACTATATTCTCCAGCTTCCTGCACACACATGTTATCGTGTTCCACATCTGAACTTTGCTCACTCTGGAATGTGTTTTCTCCTCACCCTCTTCTATCACATCCTTCAAGATTGATCTCAGTAAGGCCCTCCGCCCCCATAACATTGTTCATCTAATTAAGAATCTGTCACATTTGCTATCATGTTATATAAGTATCTCATCTCTCCTATTAGAGTGTAAGTTTTTAAGGGAAGGGCTTTCTTTTCCAAGCTTTTTCATATCCCCTAACAGACCCCAGCTGAATATCTTTAAATGGCAGTCACTAAATAAATATTAGTTGGAAAACATAAAAACAAATATCATCTTTGAAATGTAATGTTATACACATAAAAATTATTTTGCTGCAAGATAATTAAACATAAAAGGTCGGAAGTTCACATAAATGACTACAATTAATATTACTTTTGCATAGCCTATTTAAGCTTCAATTATTCTGTTGATTTATTCACATGCTAGTATTATACATAGCACTTCTGTTCTTAATTTTCTTAAATAGCACGTCCACCATTTTATGTGCCCTGCTACCAGTTCTGGATATAATTTTGTAACATCTATAAAATCTTTTACTACCACTGAACTTCTATCCTTGGTTGCAGATGCAGTTTCCTTTGACCTTCAATGTATATAAAGAAATTAAGTTTCAGTCCATTACAGTATATGATATGCTAACTAGCATTTCATCTTTCTGCCTTTGTTTTGCTATGTTACCCAAAAGCTGGTTGGCAGAAAGTGAGCATGAGGTTTCACCTTTTCACTTCCTCCCATCCAACTCTCTCTCCCTGTCTTTCTTTTTTCTTTATCCAACATTCGTTGATTGCTTCCAACAAGCCATACACTGTGCCATGACCTCATTTACATTAATAAATAAGATGTCATTACTTCATGTTTTGTAGGTCACAGTCTAGAGCAGGGGTCACCAATCCCCAGGCCACAAACCAATACCATGGTACCCAGGGTTGGGGACCCCTGCTCTAGACTGTTATGTACTAACACTGTTAGGTACTGGGCCGCACAGCAGGAGGTGAGCAGCGGGCAAGCAAGCAAAGCTTCATCTGTATTTAGAGCTGTCCTCATTGCTTGCATTACTGCCTGAGCTTCACCTCCTGTCAGATCAGTAGTGGCATTCGCTCTCACAGGAGCATGAACCCTACTGTGCACGCCAGGGATCTAGATTGTGTACTCCTTGTGAGAATCTAATGACTGATGATTTGTCAGTGTCTCCCCTCACCCCCAGGTGGGACTATCTAGTTGCAGGAAAGCAGGCTCAGGGCTCCCACTGATTCTGCATTATGGCGAGTTGTATAATTATATTTTTGTATATTACAATGTAAGAAGTGAAATAAAGTGCACAATAAATGTAATGTGCTTGAATCATCCCAAAACCATCCCCCATCACCACCACCTTCCCCCACATCCATGGAAAAATTGTGTTTCATGAAACGAGTCCCTGGTGCCAAAAAGACTGGGGACTGCTGGTGTAGAAGACAAGAAAAACTTGAAAATCTCAAAATGTGCTAAGCTGTCTCCACTTTCTTATCTATTCTCTCCTCAATCTATCCCAGTTGAATTTTTGTCCTACCTCACCAAAGGTAGTGCTCTTTTTATTTATTAACTATCTCTCCCCACTATAATATTAGTGCCATAAGAACATAGACCTTACCTTTCTTATTTGCTACTGTCTTCATAGGACCTAGCACACAGTAGGTGCTCCATAGTTTTTGCCAAATAAACAGCTTACAATGGGGATTTGTAAAAGGTGTTAGGGCTATTGACAGGAAGAAGTAGCTAACTCATTCCATGAGATGCCGACTTGGCCAAGTGATTATATGTGATTTTAGGCTTAAAAGTCGAAGTACAGAAGGAGTTTAGAAGTAGAGATGGAAGCATGAAAGAATATTCTAGAAAGAGAGAGTGTGCAAAGATTTAGAGGTGGCAGAAAGCGTGATTTATTTGAGGAAAAGAAAATGAACTCAGTTTAGGCAAAGACAAAGTGGTTACGTGGTAAAACAAAATTTGAGCTGTATCTTTAAAGCAATAGGTAGCCATTGAAAGTTCTTAAGCAAAGGAATGATATATTCAATTTTCATTTTCAAAAAACGCCTCTATTAATGTTATAGAAAATGGCTTCTAGGGTGGTGGTGGACAGTGAGACCGGGAGCAGGGTTTTTTTGTTCTTCCTGCTCTGCTGTTGGTTGCTGCTGTTTGAATAGCTGCCTCATTCCTAAAAGCAGTTTAGCATTTGAGATGGCTCTTTCTTGAGCGAGTCTTGGAATTCTCTAGGTAATGGTGTGAACTTGAATTAAGCCAGCAACAATGAGCTAAAAGGTGAGATAGACTCCAGAAGAAATCAGGTGGTCAACTTGGCAGGACAGGGTGAATGGCCTGGGTAAGACAGAGAGGAGTTGAGGGTGGAATAGGGCTTTCTAATTCGATTGGAGGAGGATGCTGTTAACTGAGGGCAAGAATATAGGAAGAGCCAACATATTTTCAAGTGAGGAGCAATTAGTTCATTTTGTGGAATGCTGAATTTGAAGCACTTATAGGATATTTCAGTGGAGAAAGAGGGGATAGAGAAAAAACATGGTTTTCTTGATGATGTGTTTTTATTTAATATCTTTATAAAGAGATTTCTTATTGCAGTTGCGTAACAAATAATAGGTACACAGTAACTTTGACATCATCTCAGGTAATTTCCCCAAGCATGGTTATTTTCTCTAGTATTAACCATCATATCGTCACAGCACTGTTTTAACCAGGTTAATTGCCTATTAGAATTGTAAATGACAAATTAATTTACTATGGTAAAAAATGAGGAGCCCTTTGTAATAACGCACAATCCTGCTTGAATTTTCAAGTATTTGCCACTCAAGGAACACAAGATCAACAAATGAGTATGATCCAGTAGGAAGAATAGCAGGGAAAGATTGACTGCAGTTAGATGGTAGACCACTGGTTACATCTAGATAGAATTGTTCTCACCTTGATGTCTAAATATGGTTGCTCAGATTAAGAGATTGTTCCAACTTCATTATAAAGAAAACATACCTTGGAGATGCAATCATTGTTCATCTCATCCAGATCATCTTTAAGGTGTTCTCCAATGGAAACTATAAACGTACGTGGTTCTGTTCTGTTATTATCCCTGTCTGAGTAAGCAATATAAAGAACCCATAATCTCATCAAAATAACCCATTGCACCCTGTAATTTATAAAGCTGTCTTATGGTGATGCCATAGTTAAAGATAACATCCATTCTGCAATGCAACAATTTGAGTTGTTTTTCCAAGGTCTTAATATTATGCTCTTAGCTGCAATCAAACCTAATTTATCTAGAATTTTACTTGCAAAGGAAATATTAGGTCCTACATGTCTGTACATAGTAGTCAGTAACAAAAAGTTAACCAATACCTTTTTTTCCTCTATCTCTCAGTCTCTCTCTCTCTCTCTCATGACCTCTGTCTCTCCCTTTTTTGCTTTCTTTCTCTCTTTTCCTCATTAGTAACCCATCCTTTTTAATTCCTGGTCTATTTTTGAAATACCAGGGAATGGGCTTTACTCCACACTAGTTAATTCAGGCTCTTTGTGAATGATATCTATCAGAATTCTCTAAACATTCCTCAGGAAAGTCTAGTGTGCACTGGAATTGAGAACTATCCCTCTCTGGAAGCAAGTCCATATTGATGATTCTACAATCTTGCAGTGTGACAATTCATCTTCCAGTACCACAATTTTTACCTGAATGCACAGCTGCTTCAGTCTTCATATATGTTGAAAACTTTTTTTCTCAAATTAGAGTTCTCTTGTTTATATTCTTCAGAAATTACATTTTAGTACATTGATGAATATTTTTCTTTTTGCAAATAAAGGAATCTATCACTAATAGCTCATTAGTTCCTGGTAGACTAAGGTAAGGCCTTAGTCTTACCTCCTTAGTAAAGGAGGTAAACCACAAGGTATTGAAAAGCAGCACCTGCCTCTCTGTATGTCTTGCAGGAGGGTCTCTCCTTTTGATAGAAGAATAAAGGGCACAGGAGGTGGCAGGCAGAGAGGCTAATTAGCTGATAGTGGGGAGGGAAAGTGTTAGCTCTGCTGATGCACAGACTGTGGAGGACTCACTAAGGACATGGAGCTTGGAATTCAAAAGAGCTCATCTGCTCTAAAAGATGAGAAAAATGTTCAGAGTGAGAAAGATGTTTCCTGTTTGGAATAGGACAAAGAACACCGGTGTTCAAATAGCAGCTATTTATTGGAGACCAGTCATAGGTGACTCCAAATTATACACATAGCAGATATCTAAACAGGTCTAGTTACAGAGCAAAAAGATGCTCTCAAAATTTAACTCAATACGTCCCATGGTACCATTGTTCCTGTATATGGTTATGAGTTTTCTTGTACCTCTTTGGTTTAGGATATGGAATTTTAGCCAGCGAAATCTTGCCTTAGTCTTCTAGGGCTGCCACTACAAAGGTCACAGACTGGGGAGCTTAAATGAAGGAAACTTATTTTCTCACAGTTCTGGAGGCTGCAAATCCGAGATCAAGGTGTTGGCAAGTTGGTTCCATCTGAGGCCTCTCTCCTAGGCTTGCAGATGGCAACCTTCTCACTGTGTTTTCACTTAGTCTTTTCTCTGTGTCTGTCCTAATCTCCTTTTCTTGTAAGGATACCAGTTATATTGAATTAAGGGCCATCTTAATGATCTCATTTTGACCTAATTATCCCTATAAAGACCTTATCTCTAAATACTATCACATTCTGAGATTCTGAGAGTTAGGACTTCAACATATAAATTTGGGGTGGGGAAAACATAATTCAGTCATAACAAACCTAGAAAGAAAATAATTCTTAAGAAATCTAAAAATAGAATTAATAAATACTTTCACAATCATTTAAAAATTATTTTGGGATCCACATTTTAACATTGATATGAGGTTATCAAAAGCCCTGAAAAATAAATGAATATCCTTGACATGGGTTAGAAAAAAAGGTCTTGTGCCAAAATGGAATTCTCCATTTGACTTTTGGAGCCAAGATCAATGTTGTCATATAACTGTAATTTTGGACAATCTTCTAACTGCACGCTTGCCTGCCTGCAGCCTGTGCCAAAAGCAATTCAGAAAAAAGGCTCTCATGCTGAACATCTGAGCTTCCAAGGCAGGAGGAGTGCAGGAGAGGAGGGAGCTGTTAAAAAGGGAACCAAAGTCTTCTAATGGCTTTTGGTAATTGGCCCAGCTGCACTAATTTGATTTTTTGAACTGAAAACCCCAGGATACTGCCCTGAACGACTGAGCTCATGCTGGAAATAGCATCCTTTAAAGAGAGGCTCTAGGGACAGCTTGAGTAGTATAAATAGCTTTAGGAATTAATTCCGAAATATGGGCCAGGTAAGTGAGTAACTGACTCCTTGGTAACATTAGGTAACATTAAGGCATTTTCAAATGCCAACTATTTTCATCTCTTAATAGATTTTTTTTGAAATAATGACCCAGTGATATAAGAATCAATGCCTCCTCCATAATGCCTTACTTTCTACTGAGAAACTATGGTTAAACATTACGTATTTGGAACTCAGGTTTCTGGTAATCTCGCCCATCTCAGACACAGCCAAGAACCAAGACATAACTATAAAAGGTCCTTGAGCAGCAAATCTCAATGTCACATGTGTTAAAGTCATGCACTTTGTTTCTTGGAGATCTGCTCAGATCTACTCTCATAGCTTATTTACTAATAGTTTTCATGTAGTTCAAATGGATATGATTATCTGGTTTCCAAGCCCAAAGACCAGGAACACCATATGATAAAGACTTCTGGTAGGCAGTATGCAGCAGTGAGAAGAGTCCTTTGACTGCTCATAAGTAAAATTTCAGAAAAGTCTCTAACAAACACATAAACTCAAAAGACAGCCAATATAAGGGTTGTTTAGTCTCTGGGGCAAAGAGCCTACTCATGTCAAATTACTTTTGAGTATGTCTCTGTATTAAATTCTTGAACACCAACTAGGATTTGTAATAATTACCCTTGAACAATTAAGGAGAGTGTGATGTGGTCAGTAGACTCTGTTTCGGACTGTAAGGAAGCATATCATTGCCCTGAAAAGATTCAATCCAAATAAAATAGAATAGGAAAAACTGAAAGGAGCTTTATTAACTGAAAAAAAAGTAATAATGGTGCCACTTGGGGAATATCACCCGTCATTGCTAATGATGCCTGAAGCCAAAGATTTACTGTAATTGTTCATTTCTAACCAAAGGGATTAGGGCCTCCTTAATTACCTCATTTTCTGTTCTCTTCTTCAAATACCTTCAAATACCTTCAAATAACCAAAATAAATTTGGGATCTACTGCCTGATGGTCAGGTCAAGTACTCTACCCTTTCTCTAAGGCCTTACCTGATTGATCTCCATATATGGCCTTGACTTTTTCATCTGATGGTTAGTGAAGATCTCACAATTGATGCCACCAGAAATGGGAGGCCTAAAGGTCTGATTCAATATCTTTATCTTTGCTCAGAGTTAATAATAATACTGCTTACCCTTGTCTGCACCAAAGATATAACCCATTTCTCCCATAACATTTTGAATATCTGGTTCTTCTGGCATTGATAAAAAAATATAGATTTATTTATATTTATATACTCTTTTATCCAAATTTCTGGAAGAAATATACACATCACATGTAATATAAAATGAGACTTTTCTCAGTATTCTGCTGTACACTTAAGACCCATAGCTCAAAACAAAAAGGGCTAATTATCCTTTAAGCCACCCATGACTGGAGCTAAACCCTCCTCAGACAGCTAACTAAGGAGCTACACAATCTACCTACAATGCTATCCCTCTGGGGAAACTCCTGAGAAAGAGGACAGAAGGAACTTTCTTTTCGTCAGAACCAAATGAGGTGAGGGGATGCCTGGAAAATCACTCTTCAATACTGAGGGTGCCTGCCTTCTAGAAAAGAAGACTGGCATATGGTGCTTTACTCAACCCACAAATGCATTTTAGTGTCTCTGTCAGGAGGGAGGCCAGGAAGAGCTCTTCAGGAGCCGCTAGGACAGAGGTCCCCAACCCCCAGGCTCCCCAGCCTCCCGGCTGCACACTGGGACTGGTCTGTGGTCTGTTAGGAACCCGGATGCACAGCAGGAGGTGAGCAGCAGGCGAGTGAGCATTACCACCTGAGCTGTGCCTCCTCTCAGATCAGCGGCGGCGTTAGATTCTTATAGGAGTGTGAACCCTATTGTGAACTGCACATGGGAGGGATCTAGGTTGCATGCTCCTTATGAGAATCTAATGCCTGGTGATCTGAGGTGGAAGTTTCTCCTGAAACCATCCCTTCACCCCATTGTCCTTGGAAAAAACTGGCTCCTGGTGCCAAAAAGTGTGGGTACTGCTGTGCCAGGGGCCTGGGGTGGGGGTTGCAAACATAGAGACTGGTGCTCCTTTGTGGTTTAGAGAGGCGTGAGGAACAGTCTGTGCCAGCAGAGGTGTGGGATGTTGGGAAGAAGGTGGCAATATCATCCCCTACCCCATTCGACTCTCTAAGGCACTGGGAGGGTATGAAAGGGAGAAGCTGTGATTCTCATGGCTCCCCTAGAAAGCAGAGAATAATGGAGGGGAGGAGTTATAGAGAGGCATGAGTGCCCCTGAGCCTGGGGAGGCTTGCTCACTGATGAAGGGACCTAGATGGCAAATGAACCCCACACCAAGAAGCCATGCAAGCCTCCCACCAGCATCACCTGGTACCAAAGTGAACCAGAAAAGAGATCAGAGACAACTTCCACTATCAACTGGCCACTCGTATGTAAGAATATTCTGCCTTTCTGTTCAGCTCCTGCCCCAACCTCCGAGGAGTTGGGCTTGGGTGGATAGAAGAGAGATCAGAGGCAGCCTATAGCCCCCTTCCTACTGGTAGTCCTGTGAGCCCCTAGTCTAGTCTATGACCAGGGAGGGAGCCATAGGCTGAATCAAGTATTTAGGCTGACATTTTTAACTGGAGTAGATCAATTTTAAAAATCAAAAGTGACAGGAAATTTGTCACAAAGTAGTAGTAAAGGGGAAAGGGTACTTGAAAGCAGTGTTTTAAAAATGTCCAGGCATTTGCAGGAAAGGGAGGAGATGTCTGTGACTTCAAGTGGGAGTTGATGCTCAGGTTCTGCAACCTGGTGTATACCCAGCCCTGAGACGAGGAGGAAGAAAAAGCCTGTAGATGCAGGCATTGACGATTCCAGAGCTGCTGTGATTGAAGGGGAAAAGGCGATCCTAAAATGGTTCCAGGATTGCTTCAGCTCTTAGATGTTGCTAAATTTAAAACTTAACCCAGTTTTAAAGTGTCTTCTCTTTCTTTCATTGCAGTTTTCTTAACTTGTCACAGTGGTAGAAAAACCTTTTGCTGAAATAATTTTATTTTTGTTCTATCTTGTTTATTAAAGGAAAAAACAAAAATTCAAATGACTTTGTGAAAGTATCTATAAGATGTACATTCCTTTCTTCTAGCTATAGTAAATGTTCTACTTCTGGGGAAAAATAATAATGCACAAGTTTTACATTCAGATTACTCAGAAAATGAATTGGCTATGTGTTTATAGACAACCAGGTAATCTTTATATGACAAGTTAGCTATATATTTATCTAAAAAATACTTGAGATTTTTTTTTTAACCATAGAACAGAGTCCCTCCCACCATGATTGAGTTCATGATTAAGACCTTGTTAATACTCTGCTCTTACCTGCCCAATAGTCTACATACTGAGATTTTTTGGTAGGGAGTGGAATGTAGGGTTTGGACTGTTGTCCTATTATCTGTAACCAATGCACTGTTGAAATGGAGTGCATTAATTTAATAGATACTACGATTTTTCCAGTATTATAAATGAGGACACTGAGACACAGTGAGATTAAGTACCTTGCCCAAAGTCAATCAGCTTGTTAAGTGGAGGAGTTAGGATTCAAACTCATGCACTGGCCAGTTAAATTAGCTTCACCCACACCAACACTAGGTAGTATAATTTAAAATTTCTTTGCCAAGTAAGTAGCAAAAACTGCAAATGGCATCTTTTTTTTTTTTCATTGTACTTTAAGTTCTGGAGTACATGTGCAGAACGTGCGTGTTTATTACATAGGTGTACATATGCCATGGTGGTTTGCTGCACCCATCAATCTGTCATCTATATTATGTATTTCTCCTAATGCTATCCCTCCCCTAGCTCCCCACCCTCTGACAAGTATGTGATGTTCCCCTCCCTGTGTCCATGTATTCTCATTGTTCAGCTCCCAATTATGAGTGAGAACATGTGGCGTTTGGTTTTCTGTTCTTGTGTTAGTTTGCTGAGAATGATGGTTTCCAGCGTCATCCATGTCCCTGCAAAGGACATGAACTCATCCTTTTTTATGACTGCATAGTATTCCATTGTGAATATGTGCCACATTTTCTTTATCCAGTCTATCATTGATGGGCATTTGGGTTGGTTTCAAGTCTTTGCTATTGTGAACAGTGCTGCAATAAACATATGTGTGCATGTGTCTTTATAGTAGAATGATTTATACTCCTTTTGGTATATACCCAGTAATGGGATGGCTGGGTCAAATGGTATTTCTAGTTCCAGCTCCTTTAGGAATCGCCACACTGTCTTCCACAATGGTTGAACTAATTTACACTCTCACCAACAGTGTAAAAGTGTTCTTATTTCTCCATATCCCCACCAGCATCTGTTGCTTCCTAACTTTTTAATGATTGCCATTCTAACTGGCGTGAGATAGTATCTCATTGTGTTTTGATTTGCATTTCTCTAATGACCAGTAATGATGAGCTTTTTTGCCTATGTTTGTTGGCTGCATAAATGTGTTCTTTTTAGAAGTGTCTGTTCATATCCTTTGCCCACTTTTTGATGGAGTTGTTTTTTTCTTGTAAATCTGTTTAAGTTCTTTGTAGATTCTGGATATTAGCCCTTTGTCGAAGGATAGATTGCAAAAATTTTCTTCCATTCTGTAGATTGCCTGTTCACTGTGATGATACTTCTGCCATGCAGAAGCTCTTTAGTTTAATTAGATCCCATTTGTCAATTTTGGGTTTTGTTGCCATTGCTTTTGGTGTTTTAGTTATGAAGTCTTTGCCCATGCCAATGCCCTGAATGGTATACCCTAGGTTTTCTTCTAGGGTTTTTAGGGTTTTAGGTATTATGTTTAAGTATTTAATCCATCTTGAGGTAATTTTTGTTAAATTTTGTATTTTGAGTAAATTTTGTATAAGGTTATTTGCCAATGTCCTAAATGTTATGGCCTAGGTTTTCTTCTAGGGTTTTTGTGGTTTTAGGACTTACTTTTAAGCCTTAATCCATCTTGAGTTAATTTATGTATAAGGTGTAAGGAAGGGATCCAGTTTCAGCTTTCTGCATATGGCTAGCCAGTTTTCCCAACACCATTTATTAAATTGGGAATCCTTTCCCCATTGCTTGTTTTCATCAGGTTTGTCAAAGATCAGATGGTGGTAGATGTGTGGTGTTATTTCTGAGGCCTCTGTTCTGTTGCATTGGTCTATATGTCTGTTTTGGTATGAGTACCATGCTGTTTTGGTTACGGTAGCCTTGTAGAATAGTTTGAAGTCAGGTGGCATGATGACTCCAGCTTTGTTCTTTTTGCTTAGGATTGTCTTGGCTACGCGGGCTCTTTTTTGGTTCCATATGAAATTTAAAGTAGTTTTTTTTCCAATTCTGTGCAGAAAGTCAATGGTAGCTTGATGGGAAGAACATTGAATTTATAAATTACTTTGGGCAGTGTGGCCATTTTGATGATATTTCTTTTTCCCATCCATGAGCATGGAATGTTTTTCCATCTGTTTGTGTCCTGTCTTATTTCCTTGAGCAGTGGTTTGTAGTTCTCCTTGAAGAGGTCCTTCACATCCCTTGTAAGTTATATTCCTAGGTATTTTATTCTCTTTATAGCAATTGTGAATGGGAGGTCACTCATGATTTGGCTCTCTGTTTGTCTATTATTGAAGTATAGGAATGCCTGTGATTTTTGTACATAGATTTTGTATCCTGAGAATTTGCTGAAGTTGCTTATCAGCTTAAGGAGATTTGGGGCTGAGGTGGTGGGGTTTTCTAAATATACAATCATGTCATCTGCAAACAGAGACAATTTGACTTCCTCTTTTCCTCCTTGAATACCCTTTATTTCTTTCTCTTGCCTAATTGCCCTGGCCAGAACTTCCATTAATATGTTGAATGGGAGTGGTGAGAGAGGGCTTCCTTGTCTTGTGCTGCTTTTCAAAGGGAATGCTTCCAGCTTTTGCCCATTCAGTATGATATTGGCTGTGGATTTGTCATCAATAGCTTTTATTATTTTGAGATATGTTCCACAACACTTAGTTTGTTGAGAGTTTTTAGCATGAAGCGCTGTTGAATTTTGTCAAAGGCCTTCTCTACATCTGTTGAGATAATCATGTGGTTTTTGTCATTGGTTCTGTTTATGTGATGGATTATTTTTATTGGTTTGCTAATGTACAACTAGACTTGCATCCCACAGATGAAGCTGACTTGATCATGGTGGATAAGCTTTTTGATGTGCTACTGGATTCGGTTTGCCAGTATTTTATTGAGGATTTTCGTGTCAATGTTCATCAGGTATATTGGCCTGAAATTTTCTTTTTTTGTTGTGTCTCTGACAAGTTTTGGTATCAGGATGATGCTGGTCTCATAAAATGAGTTAAGGAGGGTTCCCTCCTTTTCTTTGTTTGGAATAGTTTCAGAAGGAATGGTACCATCTCCTCTTTGCACCTCTGGTAGAATTCGGCTATGAATCCATCTGGTCCTGGGCTTTTTTTGGTTGGTAGGCTATTAATTGCTGCCTCAATTTCAGAACTTGTTAATGGTTGATTCAGGGATTTGACTTCTTCCTGGTTTATTCTTGGGAGGGTGTATGTGTCCAGGAATGTGTCCATTTCTTCTAGATTTTCTAGTTTATTTTCATAGAGGTGTTTATAGTATTCGCTGATGGTAGTTTGTACTTCTGTGAGATCGGTGGTGATATCCCCTTTATCATTTTTTATTGCATCTCTTTGAGTCTTCCTCCTTTTCTTCTTTATTAGTCTGGTTAGTGGTCTATCTATTTTGTTAATCTTTTCAAAAAACCAGCTCCTGGATTCACTGATTTTTTGAAGGGTCTTTCGTGTCTCTCTCCTTCAGTTCTGCTCTGATTTTAGTTATTTCTTGTCTTCTGTTAGCTTTTAAATGTGTTTGCCCTTGCTTCTCTAGTTCTTTTAATTGTAATGTTAGGGTGTCAGTTTTAGATATTTCCTGCTTTCTTCTGTGGGCATTTACAGCTGTGAACTTCCCTCTATGAACTGCTTTAAATGTATCACAGAGATTCTGGTATGTTGTGTCTTTGTTCTCATTGGTTTCAAAGAACTTATTTATTTCTGCCTTCATTTCATTATTTACCCAGTAGTCATTCAGAAGCAGGTTGTTCAGTTTCCATGTAGTTGTGCAGTTTTGAGTGATTTTCTTATTCTGAGTTCTAATTTGATTGCACTGTGGTCTGAGAGACTGTTATGATTTTCATTCTTTTGCATTTGCAGAGGAGTGTTTTACTTCCAATTACGTGGTCAATTTTAGAATAAGTGCTATGTGGCACTGAGAAGAATGTATATTCTACTGACTTGGGGTGGAGAGTTCTGAAGATGTCTATTAGGTTCGACTTGGTCCAGAGCTGAGTTCAAGTCCTGGATATCCTTGTTAATTTTCTGTCTCATTGATCTGTCTAATATTGACAGCAGGGTGTTAAAGTCTCCATTGTGTGGGAGTCTAAGTCTCTTTTAGGTCTCTAAGGACTTGCTTAATGAATCTGGGTGCTCCTGTATTGGGTGCATATATATTTAGGACAGTTAGCTCTTCTTGTTACATTGATCCATTTACCATTATGTAATGCCCTTCTTTGACTCTTTTGATCTTTGTTGGTTTAAAGTCTGTTTTATCAGAAATTAGGATTGCAAACCCTGCTTTTTTTTTTTTTTTTTTTTTTTTGCTTTCCATTTGCTTGGTAAATATTCCTCCATCCCTTTATTTTGAGCCTGTGTGTGTCTTCGCACTTGAGATGTGTCTCCTGAATACAGCACAGTAATGGGTCTTGACTTTTTATCTAATTTGCCAGTCTGTGTCTTTTAATTGGGGCATTTAGCCCATTTACATTTAAGGTTAATATTGTTATGTGTTAATTCGATCCTGCCATTAGGATGCTAGTGTCTTCATAGCGTCAATGGTCTTTACAATTGTCATGTTTTTGCAGTGGCTGGTACCAGTTTTTTCTTTCCATGTTTAGTGCTTCCTTCAGGAGCTCTTGTAAGGCAGGCCTGGTGGTGCCAAAATCTCTCAGCATTTCCTTGTCTATAAAGGATTTTATTTATACATCACTTATGAAGCTTAGTTTATCTGGATATGAAATTCTGGGTTGAAAATTCTTTTCTTTAAAAATGTTTAATATTGGCCCTCCACTCTATTCTGGCTTGTAGGGTTTCTGCAGAGAAATCTGCTGTTTGTCTGATAGGCTTCCCTTTGTGGGTAACCTGACTTTCTCTCTGGCTGCTCTTAACATTTTTTCCTTCATTTCAACCTTAGTGTCTGACGATTGTGTGTCTTGGGATTGCTCTTCTTGAGGAGTATCTTTGTGATGTTCTCTGTATTTCCTGAATTTGAATGTTGATCCCGGATAACTTCCCCAACCTAGCAAGGCAAATGGCATCTTATTTATAATTTAGTTTCCATCTTTTTGATTACTAGTGATGCTGCCTATTTTGTTTGTAACAGATTATTAATTTTTATATTCTTTTTTTGTGAATTGCCTGTTCATGACCCTTGCCCATTTTTCAATTGGTATTAATAATTTTCTTTTTTATTTCTGAGAACTCTTAGTTTTAGTAGCTGAACTATCAGATATGTTGTACTTATTTTCCACAGTGTATCATTTACCCTTTCATTTTATGCATATATATGTGTGTGAAGGGGAGCATTTTGCCTATATGCAAGTTTAAAAATCATTATTCATCTCATTTGTTTCCTTTTATGGTTTTTCAAAGACTGTCTTTTCATGTTCATCTATGTCTTTGTCTTATCCTAATATACTTTCATTTATTTCTTCAACATTTTAGTCATAAAAACTTTCAAACAGCAAGTTAACTTTAAATAGAATACCTATATACACACCATCTAGAGTCTATCATTAACATGTTACTATACTTGCTTTATGCATAGCTACCCATCTATTTATTCCTTTTTTAGTAATTAATTTTTATTTTTATTTTTATTTCAATAGTTTTGGGGGCAAAGGGTGTTTTTGGTTACATAGATAAGGTCTTTAGTGGTCATTTCTGAGATTTTGGTGCACCCAGCACCCAAGCAGTTTACCCGGTACCCAATATGTAGTCTTTTATCTCTTTCCCCATTCCCAACCTCTCCCTTAAGTCCCCAAAGTTCATTATATCATTCTTATGCCTTTGAATCCTCATAGCTTAGCTCCAACTTATAAGTGAGGACATATGATATTTGGTTTTCCATTCCTGAGCTACTTCACTTAGAATTATGGCCTCCAGCTCCACCCGGGTTGCGGCAACAGGCATTTTGCTCCTTTTTATGGCTGAGTAGTATTCCAGAGTGTATATATAACACATTTTCTTTATCCACTTGTTGGTTGATGGGCATTTAGGCTGCTTTCATATTTTTGCAATTGCAAGTTGTACTGTTATAAACATGTGTGTGCAAGTGTGTTTTTCATGTAATGACTTATTTTCCTCTGGGTAGATCCCAGTAGTGGAATTGCTGGCTTGAATGGTTGTCCTGTTTTTAGTTCTTTAAGGAACTCTTTTACATAGTGGTTGTACTAGTTTACATTCCCACCAGCAGTGTAAAAGTGTTCCCTTTTCACCACATCCATGCCAACAGCTATTGTTTTTTGACTTTTTAATTATGGCCATTCTTGCCGGAGTAAGGTGGTATCTCATTGTGGTTTTAATTTGAATTTCCCTGATAATTAATGATATAGAGTATTTTTATATGTTTGTTGGCTGTTTGTGTATCTTCTTTTGAGAATTGTGTATTCATATCCTTTCCTTTTTTAAAAAATTAATTTTATTTAATTTTAAGTTCCAGGATACATGTGCAGGATGAGCAGGTTTGTTACATAGGTAAACGTGCGCCATTATGGTTTGCTGCACCTATCAACCTGTCACCTAGGTATTAAGCCCCACAGGCATAGGTATTTATCCTGGTGCTCTCTCTCCCTGCATCCCCATGACAGGCCCGAGTGTGTGTTACTCCCTTCCATGTGTCCATGTGTTCTCATTTTC
Organism: Macaca fascicularis; assembly: GCF_037993035.2. Classification (NCBI taxonomy): domain Eukaryota; kingdom Metazoa; phylum Chordata; class Mammalia; order Primates; family Cercopithecidae; genus Macaca; species Macaca fascicularis. The sequence goes on along the minus strand of NC_088381.1, from coordinate 125,518,068 downwards.
AGCTCCCACTTATAAGTGGGAACACGTGGTGTTTGGTTTTCTGTTCCTGTGTTAGTTTGCTGAGGATAATGGCTTCCAGATTTATCTATGTTCCTGCAAAGGACATGATCTAGTTCCTTTTTATGGCTGCATAGTATTCCATGGTGTATATGTACCACATTTTCTTTTTTACACGCATGTTCATTGCAGCACTGTTCACAATAGCAAAGACATGGAATCAACCTTTGCCTACTTTTCGATGGACTTACTTGTTTTTCTCTTGCTGATTTGAGTTCCTTGTAGATTCTACATATTAGTCCTTTGTCAAATGCATAGTTTGTGAACATTTTCTCCCACTCTGTGGGTTGTCTATTTACTCTGCTGATTATTTACTTTGCTGAGCTTTTTAGTTTAATTGGACCCCATTTATTTATTTTGTGTTGTTGTTGCATCTGCTTTTGGGGTCTTACCCATGAATTCTTTGCCTAAGCCAATGTCTAGAAGAGTTTTTCTGATGCTATCTTCTAGAATTTTTATGGTTTCAGGTATTGATTTAAGTCTTTATACACAAGTCAATAAATGTGATATATGACATAAACAGAATTAAAAACAAAAACCATATGATCATCTCAACAGGTGCAGAAAAAACATTTGCTAAAATCCAGCATCCCTTTATGATAAAAACCCTCAACAAAATAGTCATAGAAGGGACTTACCTCAAAGTAATAAAAGCAATACATGACAAACCCACAGCCAACATCATGCCGAATGGGGAAAAGCTGAAAGCATTGCCCCTGAGAACTGGAACAAGACAAGGACGTCTACTTTCACCACTTATAGTCAACATAGTACTGGAAGTCCTGGTTAGAGCAATCAGATGAGAGAAAGAAATAAAGGTTATCTAAATTGGAAAAGAGAAAGTGAAACTGTTGCTGTTTGCCAATGATATCGTATACCTGGAAAACCCTAAAGACTCATCCAAAAAAATGCTCATCCCTTTTTCAATCCACTAATCCAGCTTACTTTCGATGTTGTCAAAGTAAATTGCAGATAGTATGCTATGCGTCCCCTGTAAATACCTCAGCATGCATATCATTTACTGGAGTTCAATATTTGTTTAGTCTTTTGTGTGATGTAAAATTTACTGAAAATGAAATACACATATTTTAAGTGTACTTTCACTGAGTTTTGACAAATATATACATCTATATAACTGAAAGCCCTATCAGAAAGTTCTCTACCACCACTGCCTCCTGTAACCACCACCAGAGGAAAGCACTGTTCTGGTTTTTTTCTACCATAAATGACTTTGCTGCCGCTAGAATTTTATGTAAGTGGAATTATACAGTGTTGGGATACAGTTCCCCACGGATTGCTCACATTTCTCCACATGTTGCTACCAGAGACACTTAAAACCTTTGTTCCAGACTCTCTTTTCAAAAACGTTGTACAGCTAGCGACTTTGGAATACGGAGATAGTATCTCCTCAGAAGCAAAGAGTACTATAGAAGATGCAGGTTCACTAAGCTTAGGGATCCTCTTCACTGCCTATGCAGGTATCACCTGGCCCTCTTCGTGTTACTCTGCAGGAACTGGGCTTGGGGAATCCACTCAAGAAAGTGCTGATACTCTGGCTTCTGGTACAGCTGTGAGTAATAAAGTCATTTTTCTCTGACCCATGAGTCTCATGTCTTCTACCAGCACCCACAAAAAGGTGGCAGACTGTTTAGCTTCAAAGTAGGGTAAAATCTCAGACCTCTCACAGTTCTTAAAATATAGTGTGTGCCCTAGCTGCTTTCTCACAGCATGTTTCTGAGATCCACCCACATTATTGCATTCACTAGTAATACTTTTCTTTTTATTGCCGAGCAATGTTCCGTTGTACCAGTTTACTTCTGTACTCTCCTGGTGATGGATGCCTGGGCAATGCCCAGTTTCTGGCTGTTATAAATAAAGCTGCTATGAAAATTCTTGTACACATCTTTTTGTGAATATATGTTTTTATTTTGGGGTAAAAGTAGATATCATGACGTAGAATTGGTAGGTCACAGGTTAGGCCTATGTTCAGTGTTATTTTTAAAACTGATAAAACTTTTCCCAAAGGATTGTGTTATTTTATATTCCTAACAATATGTATGAAATGTCTAATTGCTCTATAACTTTGCCAATATTTGATGTTGTCCATATTTTTTATTTTAGCCATTCTGGTGGGTATTATAGTGGTATCTTACTGTGGTTTTAATTTGCATTTCTCTAATCTGCACAATAAACCCCCATGACATAAGTTTACCTATATAATAAACCTACACATGTACACCTGAACTTAAGATAAAAGTAAAAAAAAAAGTATTTCTCTGATTACTTAGTGACTTTAATATATTTGTATGAGTTAACTGGTCATTTGTATATCTTATTTTATAAAGTGTTTATTCAAATTTTTGCCTATTTTTGAGGGTTGTTTACTGTATTCTTTGTTAAATCCTTGATAACAGTGCTTTGTTAGATTAGCAGTCTTATTAATTTTCTTAGTGGTGTACTTTAATGAGCAGAAGTTCTTAATTTTGGTGAAATCTAATTATCAAATTTTTGTTTATAGTTATTGTTTGCTGTGACCTCTCCAATAAATTTTTTGTTACCTTCAATTCACAAAGATAATCTCACATGTTTTCCTCAAAAAGTGTTTCTAACACCCCTCCCACCCCACCAAGCCTGCATTCATCCCTCTTGAACCTGCCACAGAAGTCATTTCTTTGAGAAGTATTATTCAACCTTTCAACTGCTCCTCTTAGAAATGAGGGTGGGATAGGGATAGAAACAGCCCCATCAGGGCAGCCTATCTTCTTCAAATTTTCTGGAGTGCTGGTGAATAAATATTTCTCCATCTTATTATGTATGCATATCACCTTTAATCCATACCTGGACCCTATGAAAAGGTATTATGAGCCCCATTTTACAGATCTGGGAAATTATACACACAGGGGTGAATTAACTTGCTCAAAGGCACACAGCTCCACCGTGTTGGAGTTGGGAATCAAACATGTAACTTCCTGCTTTCCAAAACTGTGGTGATAACCATGCCACTAACCCTGACACTACTACACTCTTCAATACTTATGCTGGCCATCAGTACCGTCACTATGGAGCCTTACTCTCATTTTATTCGGTTACCACTGTAATCCTCGGATGCTTTTTAGTCGTACTGTTGATGCTTCTTAATTGGTTTGTCTTACATAAAAAAGTGGCCTATTGAAATATGATTCATAATCTTCAAATAATTCATTTAGTAATTCAAATCCATGGTTCATAATCTTTATATAACAAGATTCATGCAATAAATTGCTGGTTCCGTTTTGAAGCCCTTTGCTACCTTTTCTAAGAGGACTAATTACGGCAAATTTTATTTTTTTATTGAATAAAATTTTAAATTAGCACAGTGAAATTGTGAAAACTACTTGATGGGAGAAGACACTGTGGCAAAACAAACAAACAAACAAAACCATAAAACAACTCTGTTTCACATGAAAGGATTCAGACTTTGCCAGTGTCTCACTTTCCTGTCCTAACTCAACTATGTTATTCTAACTCAACTACGTTATTCTAACTCTAAGTGAAAAATAAAACAAAACTTGCCTTCTAGGTCTTTCTTATACTAGATCAGGAAAAAAATAAGAATATATGTTATTCATTAATTTTTTTTTCTCTTTGGTTTCCAATTCTAAAAAGCATATAGCAAGTTCTCTTAAGTAGATTTGAAGCACAGATGAATGCAATATATATAATACTGGAAAGAGCTTTCACTTTTTAGGAGAGTTATTTTATAGTTATATAGCAGTAGTATTAATATTGTCTTGATGTAACATGCTTCACAGGGGCCAATAGCATGTTTTTGTGAGCTTAGTAGGAAAAAGTACCAGGCACCTGAATTTTTCCTCCATAATAAACCATTAGAAAGATGTATGTCATCATGGCACAAAGTTTGGGTTAGATCATTGAGATTACTGTTCCTAATATAGCTCTTGTTGAGATCAATTGTTATAATTCTTGATTTTTCACTTTTAAATCTGGGTGTCAACACTGGGCTATAGTGCCCTGTGTCTAGGGCAAAGTGGGATGTTTGCAGGATCTTTGTCCACAGTGACCGGCTGAGTCTGCCACAGCTGCAAGGTGGTACAGGGGTGACAGGAAAACAGGTAGTGGAATACTTAGAAAGAAGTGTGTGGCCTCTGTGAGTGATCATGAGGTGACTCAGTCCACCTGAGAAAATGTTCTGGATATGTTCTATGGGTAAAGTAAATCATCGAGTTATAACATGCAGCCAAACTTCACATGTCTGAAGCCATGGGATGTTTTTATTTCTCTTTTCTCTTAAGTTAGGTTTTCCTAGAAAAATCCAGAGGTAAGGAATCAAGTTTAATAGATTTACTGAGGAAATGCTTTTAGGAGCACAGGAAGCCAGACTGGGAAGGGGAAGAAACCAAGAAAAAAAATGTGATTTCAAGTAATGTCTCATACTTAGCCTGATTCCAAGGGGAGAGTCAATAGAGTGTCAACTACAATGGGTTTGACCTGCTTCATGGAGAAAAAGCTGGGCATTTGTACTTCCATGATCATTCATCATATCACTGGCTACTAGCCAGGGGCACTGGCATGCAGGGGTTGGTAAGTAAATTCCCAAGCACTTCCGTTTACTTTTCCCTCTGCTTTCTTCAAGCAGAAGAACTTTCACCCCATAGCCGCCACCGCTGGTTATGTGCTGAGTCTCACTTGAAGCCAGCAAATCTCAGAGTCCCACCCAAGGCTGTTGATGTAGTGCCTGGGTATTGCTGCTGGTTATTTGGGGCCCAAGGGCTCTTCAGTTAGCAGATAATGAATGCTGCCAGGACTGGGTCTTCCCTTCAAGGCAGTGGGTTCCCTTCTGGCCCATGGTGTATCTAAATGTTTTCTGGGAGCTAAGGCCTAAAACAGGGGCCTCACAACTCTGACCACTGCTCTATTCTGCTGTAGCTGAGGCAGTATCCTAGAAGAAAGACAAAGTCCTCCCCTCTCCTCAAGTGGAAAGGAAGAGGTCTCCTTTGGAGCTGAGAGCGGTGCACCCTGAGATTGAGGGAGGGGTGATGCCAGCACTCCCTTAGCTGCCCCAGCTCCTCATTCTGTGCATGGGTGAGGCAGTTCCAGTGCCCAAGGGCAAACCTCAGAAGGTCACAGGTGCTGGAGGATGGACACCTGGAGCCTATGAAAGAATGAGTGAGTTGAGGTCAGGAGACCGAGGCTATCCTGGCCAACATAGTGAAACCCCTTCTCTACTAAAAATACAAAAAGTAGCTGGACATAGTGGTGTGTGCCTGTAGTCCCAGCTACTCAGGAGGCTGAGGCAGGATAATCGCTTGAACCTGGGAGGCGGAGCTTGCAGTGAGCTGAGATCGTGCCACTGCACTCCAGCCGGGGCGACAGAGCAAGACTCCATCTCAAAATAAAATAAAATAAAATAAAATAAAATAAAATAAAATAAAATAAAATAATAAAATAAAATAAGAATGAGTGAGTTACTAAGCAGCTCCAGTGTCCTCTACAGCTTCTGTGGCATCCTAGTCTTTCTGGGATTAGAAAACATTCAGTATGAATTAATAGGATAGGTATCCCTGGATCTGCTTGTTCTTCACAAAGGAAATGCACAATTAGGCCTGTTTCCTTCACCACTGTAATATAAAACGTTTTGTAAGGTGGTCTTAATTTTGACACTCCCTTTAAAAACGTTTGGCAGTATATGCAGTGTGACCCAGCAGAACACACCTCTCTCCTTCTCCTTCCCTCCCTCCCCCATACTTGCACATATTCACACAAACATAGAGGAGTGCACATGCATCTGTGAGTGGGCATATTAGTGGTTAATTTAATGTTTTCTGTAATCTGCTCTACTCTCCTCTGTCTGCCTAGGAGGTACCTTCTCTTCCTGGAAGGCCTAAGTCAAAAGTCACCCATACCTGATGCCTTTGCCCACACTTCCTCCCACAGAAGAGTTCATAGCTCAAATTCTAGCCCCAGAGAACGCTGTGCATTTGGCTTTTCTAGAACTTTCTGCATTGTAGTTTCTTGTTTGTAGTCTCTGTCTCCCTAGGGGCAAAGACTGTTGGGGGTACTGTATTGTCTAGCAAGCCCAGCCTCCACTAAGCTAATTGTCACGTGCATACCAGATCCCCACAATGCTTACTAAATCAAATTAAATAAAGCCTTTTGAAACTGCCCTGAAAGAAAGCTTTCTTGCCTGCCTCTTGCTTCTCTGAGTAACTACAGTTAGTTGGCGGGGGCGGGGAGGGGGGCGGAGATATTCCTTTTTTGGGCCATCATGCTTGTTTTATTATGTATCAGTTTTCTATTGCCATGTAACAAATTATCACAAACTTAGTGACTTAAAAAAACATATATTTATTATCTCACTGTTTCTACAGGTCAGGAGTTGGGGTATAGCTTAACTGAGTTCTATGTTCAGAGTTTTCCAAGACTGCAATGAAGCTGTTAATTAAGCAACGTTCTCACCTCATTTGGGGAAGAACTCTCTTCCCAACTCATTCAGGTTGTTGGCAGGACTCATTTCCTTGTGGTTATAAGACTGAAAGCCCTGGCTTTTCGCTGGCTGGAGGCTGTTAGGTCCTGGAAACCTAAAGGTCATTGATTTATAGTCATACCTACAGTGAAGTCTACATGAAATTGTGCTCAATGAGGAAAATAAAACTGGATAGTATTTGATTATTTGGAACCTTAGGAATACCTAAATTCAAGTTCTGGGTCTCTCTATTCACACATATGCACGCAGATTCTGTGATGTTGAGGAAATTGATTACCCTGTTGGTGCCTCGGTTTCTGTCCGTACATGCAACAAAGGACTTTCCTATGACAAGCTTTGTTTATTTTTAACTTTTATTTTCAGTTCAGGAGTACATTGCAGGTTTGTTAAACAGGTAAACTTGTGTCACAGGGGCCTGTTGTACAGATTATTTCATCATCATTGAGCCTGGCACCTATTAGTGATTTTTTTCTGATCCTCTCCTTCCTCCCACCTTCCAATAGACCACAATGTGTGTTGTTCCCCTTCTATGTGTCCATGTGTTGTCATCATTTAGCTCCCACTTATAAGTGAGAACATGTGGCAGTTGGTTTTCTGTTCCTGTGTTAATTTGCTAAGGCAAATGGCCTCCAGCTCCATCCATGTCCATGCAAAAGACATGATCTCATTCTTGTTTATGGCTGCACAGTATTCCATGGTGTATATGTACCACATTTTCTTTAGCCAGTCTATCATTGATGGACATTTAGATTGATTCCAGGTCTTTGCTATTGCGAATGTGCTACAGTGAACATACATCTGCATGTGTTTTTATGATAGAATGATTTATGTTCCCTTGGGTATATACCCAGTAATGGGATTGCTGGGTTGAAGGGTAGACAATCTTTGAAGAAATACATTTAGTATATTCAATCACTTCTGTTCTATGATTAGCAAAATCAATCTTGAGTACTGGCTCTGCCACTTCCTGTCTGGGTGACCTCGAACAAGTTATTTATCATCCCTGAACTTTAGTCTCCTTATCCTTAAAATTGAGACAATACTGGTGCTTGCCTCATAGGATTGTCAAGAGTAGTAAAGGAAGATGTTTAAATAATGTGACATACAAATATCTGGCCCATAATGAGATGCCTAGCACAATAAGTATTAGCTATTATTATTGTTATTTAAAATTTGGGGTTGTGGAGCATGTTACCCAGGCCTCAGGGAGGATGGGCTGAGCCTGGGTAGGCTGTCTGAAGACCTGAGTTAAGGAATGTAATATTTTTCACTCTGACAGGTGTCTATTTCTCTATAAGCCTTGGCTTGTTCCCAGTCTTTAAGGTGTGTGTGTGCAGGGTGGTGGGGCGGGGCGGGGGGGGGCGGAGGCGGTGGTTGGTGTTTGAAAATATGAGGAGTGGATGACAAAGGGAAGGAAAGGGGAAGATGAAGGAAGGTCCCTAGAATGGTTCAGCCCCACTCTGAAGTGGAAGCATGTTGTTAAAACAGCCCACCCAGAAATGGGGAGCACATGGCCCCTGCCCACCTGCCTTATTGGGAAGCTCGAGAAGCCAAAGTCACTTCTTACTCTCATTGCTTGGTTAGGCTCTGTTTTCAAGCCTAGGGGTTTATCTTTCACTGTGGCTTAGTAAATTCATATTTCCAGATCACTGGGACAGGCCTGGAGGACAGAAAGCCTGATTTTCATGGAAGCAACTCCCAGGAGTTGATACATTTATTGATGCTCATGGAAGGAAGCATGATGCTCATTGTGTCCTGTGTAATCCGCAGTTTAGAACTGGACTGCCAGGCACGGTGGCTCACGCCTGGAATCCCAGCACTTTGGGAGACCAAGGCGGGTGCATTACCTAAGGTCAGGAGTTCGAGACCAGCCTGGTCAACATGATGAGACACCTTCTCTACTAAAAATGCCAAAAAATTAGCCAGGCATCATGGTGTGTGCCTGCAGTCCCAGCTACTTGGGAGGGTGAGGCAGGAAAATCACTTGAACCTGGGTGGCAGAGGTAGAAGTGAGCTGAGATCATGACACCGCACTTCAGCCTGGATGACAGAGCGAGATTCTGTCTCAAAAATAAAAATAAATAAATAAATAAACAGAACTGGACTGCCCAGTGTTCTGCCCTCAGTGTTCCAGTGTCCCATCCATGTAACAGGTAGCATTATGGTAACAAATAACAATGCTACCTGTTAAATGGGTGTCTTCCGTGATAAAAGAGAAGATAATAGTTTGGGCACAGTCATTCTTGAGCAATTTTGAAGTGACAAGTAATGCAGTTGCTGAACATCAGGCTGACGTAAATGTGTGTTCTCTGCACATCTGTCTCTGGTAACTGCATGGCCATCAGCAGATTAGTAACTGTCCCTGTAGGTGATGGGCAACACTGAATCATCCTCATTGTCCTATTAAAGATATTAAAATTTGGGGTTGTGGTGCATGTTACCCAGGTCTCAGGGAGGATGGGCTGAGTCTGGGTAGGCTGTCTGAAGACCTGAGTTAAGGAATGTATTATATATAATATATATATAAGATATATATATTAGATATATAGCATATATATTATATATACGTTCGTTTACCATATTCGTTTGTTTACCAAAGAACGAATGACCACTGTTCTACTATATGCTTTTGTTGCAGCTAAATTTAGTTATGTAACTTCATTAATAATATATGTAATATATATAACATATATATTATATATCTATACTAATATATATTATATATAACATATATTATGTATCTAATATATATTACATTCATATTATATATCTAATATATATATTACATTCCTTAATATATATAATATATATATAATTAATATTCTCCTCTATGTACAGTGCTATACTGCTATAAGGAATTTTTTTCAATGAAAGCTGAAAATCCAAATTTGTATTTGAAATTTCCCAAATGTTGAATGTTGGCAACCAATTCAAAAAAATAAAAACAGGATTTGGGCTAACTGAAACATGCCTGCAGATTGTGTAGCACCTGTGAACTGCCAATTTGCAGTCTCTTTCTTATGGCTTTGCCTGGTGGCCCAGGATGGTTTGTATTTTCTTGGCATGGACTAAGAAGTGATACCGACCTGTCACTCCTAACAAGGGCCCAGCAGCGTGATTTCACCAACAGAGCAATTTGTGGGGATTGTGAAGTTCTGATTTTAGTTACCTGTGACTCTTTCCATTGCCAGAACTCCATGAAACTAAAGGGTTGATGCTTGTCCAAAATGTGTTACTGACTAACTAGAGAAATATGAACAATTGTGTCAAGGTATCAGATGTGTGCAACTTCATGCTGGCTCTGTGGTCCCTGTGCTATAAAGATAAATCTCTTGTTTGGTGGCTCCCACTGGTGCTTTCAGAGGCTGCTAAGCAGAGAGTCCCTTGGTAACAATACCAAACAATTATGAGGTTTTGGCAGTAGGATAATTCTAGGCAAGGTCAATACTGTGGTTGTCTGGCCCTCTCCTGAACAATCTGAACTTGGACTCTAGAATTGAAATGCCAACTGGCACTTGGAAAATATATTAATTCTATAATTAGACAACAGTTAGTATTTAGTTTTACCAAAGAACGAATGACCACTGTTCTACTATATGATTTTGTTGCAGCTAAATTTAGTTATGTAACTTCATTACTAACAAGATATATTCTACATCTATACAGTAAAACTGAATCAGGTAATGTCCAGGTAGAGAATACATGACACACTCAAAGGGGCAATTGAATGGAGTGAAACGAAGGTTTTAGCTATGAAGGTTTGGTCAGGGCTAAGGGAAACCAACAAGAAATGGTGAAGAAGGGAGCAATTCCCACTCTTAGATGTGAAGCAATCAGGGAAAAAGTGATTTGCAGGAAAAAGCAGCTATCATTTCCAGTAGCGGAACACCAAATGGGAGTCGTGGCCTTAGTAGAGCACAACCACTGTCAACCATGGCCCAGGGGAGTGGCCTCTCTTTTGCCTCCAATCTCCTTTCAGTGCCCTACAATGGCCAATCCCAACCAGCAATTAAGTACAGTTCATTCAGTGTTCAGAGGTCAACCTCTAGTAGAATAACAGGTGGAAAAGGATGGAGAGTGAGTGTGAAGGGGAAAATGGGGAATATCCAGAACACCTTGCAAACTTTTAGGAGAGGCTATGTTTTAGTCCATTTTCTATTGCTATAACAATATCTGAGACTGAATAATTTATACAGGGTAGAGGCTTATTTTGGCTTATGGTTTTGGAGGCTGGGAAGTTAAAGATCTGGCAGCTGCCTCTGGTCGGCTTCTAGTGAGAGCCTTGTGTTGCATCATAACATGACAGAGAAGCCAAAGGGGAAATTGGCATGCACAAAGGGCAAGCATGAGATGCTAGGCTTATAACAACCTGCTCTCACAAGGACTGACCTAATCTCATGAGAATGAGCTCAGTCTCTCGAGAAATGCATGAATTCATCTTGAAGACCTAATCACTTCTTAAAGGCCTCATTTCTTAAATGTCCCACTCTCAGTATTGCCATACTGTGACCAAACCTCAATATAAGTGTTGCTGGGGCCAACTATATTCAAATCACAGCGTGCTCTAATAACAGCATTTCCCAGGTGGCAATTTCAGCTTGTTTCCAATGGGCGTTAGGTGATACGTTCCACAATAACTAGTAATGTATAACCTCTTTAAAAAAGGAATGAGAGGGAAAAGAGGTTGAATCCAAGTTATAGAATTCTGATCATGAGATTTCTACGTGTTTTCAAAGAATGCATTTGGAACTGTTAGAGTGAATGGTGGCAGCAAAATCCTGAGACACACTCTCTGACATCTGCCTTACTTCACTATGTTTAAAATAATGTTTTTGTTTTGAATGGGTTTTAAATCATGGACACATTTTGCAGATCACCACAGGTCTCACCATTCCCTAATGCTACACTCAGTTCTTTAGGTTATGGTCTGGCTGTCGGACACTCTTGAGTTTGTGACCCTAAATCTAAACCTCAGAGGAGTGGTTCTCAGTGTGTGGTCTTTATTACATGGAAACTTGTTAGAAGTGCATATTATTAGAGTCCACTTCAGATATCCTGAATCAAAAACTTTGGAAGTGGGGCCAAGCAAATTGTTTTCACAAACCCTCTGGGGATTCTGATGCTTGCTGAAGTTTGAGAATCATAGCTCTAGGATTTGGGACCCTTATGATCCCTTCATGTAGAGCACATTCGTCTCTAGATCTGTAGCCTTCATATTTCTTCACAGTAGCTACAAGCTTGATATTATGACTCAAGTCCTTTAGGAAACTGACCTCTATAATCAGTAGTTGGATTGCTTCTTACTGATTTATTACTGCTACAGTTATTTATTGGCTTGCAATCATTGCATTGCCAAGACCAAACTAAAAGGTTTATAAAAGATGGAAGTAGAACCTAAAGTCAATAATGTTGACTTCTCTAGGTTGAGCTGGAAAAATGTTCAGATAAATATGTGCTGAGAACTCTAAAGCTTGAGAGCATGATCCATCAGGCACAAGGAAGACACTGGAGCGGAGCCTCACAGACAGTAATGAGACCCTTAGCAATAAAAGGGCTCCTCTGGGTTCCTGTTCAATGCTGCCCCCAGGCTGTAATACCAATGATTAGTTGTGTGCCCCACAACTCATGATTGATTTGGAGGTGACTGAAAGGGCAAGGATTATGACGCTGACTGCGTTACCATGGATGAGTCATTTGACTCCGTAAATTTGAGTCTGTAAAAAGGAAGGCCTGAAGGGGTTGCTCCAGTATTCTATAACTCTATTCACGTGGTCACAGGATTGGTCTACCTAATTTAATTTTGGGTGAAACTATTGTCTAAGTTCATCTACACTGCAGAAGAAATGGAACAATCCAAACTGGCAAGTGTTGTCAGTCAAGTGAATGCATTAGTTTTATATAGCGCTTAACAAATGTTGCCAAAATGTGTAGCTTACAACAACAAATATTTATGATTTTACAGTTTCTGAGAGTCAAGAATTTGGGAGTAAGCTTTCTGGAGGGTTTCTGGCTCCAGGTCTCTCATGAGGTTGCAGTCAAAATGTTTGAAGGCTTGACTAGGCTGGAGGATCTGCTTTCAGACCCACTGTTGTTGATGAGAGGCTTCAGTTCCTTGCCATGTGGGTCTTTTCTCAGAATGCTCACAATATGGCAGCTGGCTTCCCACAGAGCAATGCTCTGATAAAGAGCTTGAGCAACAAAGACAGTGTCTTTTATAAGCTAATCTCAAAAGTGCCATGCCATCATTTCTGCCGTATTTTATTGGTCATGCAGACCATCTCACATGGTCTCCTCCTCTGTCTCCTGGTGTTCATGCCCTGGTGTAGTCACAGAGGGACACAGAGATTATGGGGGTCATCTTGGTGGCTGGTGACCACAGTATAGCATGTAGCTGCTGATGGATTGTTTGAGGAAGCATGATGGATGCAGATGTCAGAGCAGCTGTGAACTGTAAGTGTAGACCCAGCAGAAGCCTGTCAAGAGCCAAAGCTTTTTTGCTAATTGTGATACTGTTGAATCTATTCCAGATACTACATTTTGTTGTTTTATTTGTATACCACTGCAACATTGTGGGTCAGTTCTATGTGCATAAACATGCATTTCCGCAAATGTTCACCAGCCAAAACACTTTGTAAATCACATTTCATCTGTTATTTTTAAATCATGCCTGTTTCCTCTCTGAAGTCTCATTTTTCTAGGATGCTCAAGCATATTTGGTAACCACTCACAAATAGATATGCAAGTCTAACCAACACATATCTTCCAAGCATTTGCATGTTAGTATGACTGAGCAGAGACCTACAGCTCCTCACATTTCTTGTGGACCTGTCTTTTGGTGATTTGGGATTGAATTGATGGACGCTAATGTGCAAAACTGTGCTTCCAACTAGCTAGCTCATAACTTCATTTTTCTTTGCAGGCTTCTTGTAGCTACCTTTTAATTTTATCACCAGATCTTCTCTGTCATAAAAGTAATCTTTAAAAAAATGATCATATTGCCAAAACATTTTACGTTTATTTTGAGGAGGTAAAGTTTATTAAGCTAAGACACTAACCGTAATTTGTCCTCACGTCATTTTTTAAAATTATGTAAATAATGATGGTTCAAGTTGAAGTACAACCCTCAGCTATATATCCTTTACAGAGGAAGAATTAAGGTCGTAATTAAAAACATGGGCTGTGGGACCACATCACCTAGAATCAAATCCTAACTCTGTTATTTACCATCTATGTGACCTTGGATAAGACACTTCACCCTCTGTACTTTGGTTTCCTCATCTATAAAGTGGGAATGCTAATAGTAACTATCCCTCTGTGTACCAGGTACCTGGTACACAGAGAGCACTGGTCACTTTCTATTTATTTTCTATTTCTATTTAATTCTGACTGCTCCCTTTTGATGTCTCTGTGTGGCACAGATGTAGGAACTAGTTCATCGTAGGAACTTAAAAACTCTGACTGCTGAGACCTCAGGGACACTTCCCTGGTCTAAGCTATCTGCGTGCATTCTTTTTTCCCTTGCTGCAGACTCCAGGGACTCAGCCTGCTTTCCTTTCTTTAATCACTGCCACCACCTCCTCTGTCCCTTGGGATTCCTTTTCACATGTGACCAACTAGAGAATGAGCAGCCTGCAGTCTTTGCTGTCCTGGAAACCAGGCATACCTTTCTTCCTCATTTTGAGTTTCCTTGGTAATTAAACGGGAATAGTCCCACGCCTGGGAAAGTAGAAAAGTGAAGGAATCTTTCTGAATTCTTCTGATGTAAGACCCACTAGGGATAGTGCCTTGGCTTCCCTAGACAATGATATCTGGGAGCCCAGCTAACCTTATCTTCTTTCCTAAGCGTGACTGTGGGACCCTCTCTTTATCTCCTCTTCTTTCTCTTTGGTTCTTGCTGACTTCTTCCTACTCGAAGACTCTATTTCTAAATCTATAATCCTAAAATGTTCAAATGTGGGAACAAGGGGTGTAGTGAGTCTATTCCTTCACTAGAAATATATATTGTCTATTTTGTGCTAGATACCGTTTTAGGATTTGTTGGCCTGCCTTCTTTGCATTTGGGGCTGGAGTGATTTAGACAGGTGACATCCATATATCTATAGAGCATTGCCTACTGAGTCATGATTTTCAGCATTTCTCCAAAAAACCTTGGCAACGAGAGCCATATCTGGTTTTAAACTGGATCTCAGTTTAGGAATTGGTGTTTGAATTGGAAATCCATGATGTGCTGCTATATTGAAAAACAAAGAGCAGCCAGAAAGTCCCTTGGAACCTGACAGATTAATAGCTCCTCTTTTATGTCTGCTATTTCATTTTCACTAAAGGGACTTCTTCATTCTCTAATTAATTGTTGAGCATCTCAAATATATGCAAACATGGAAAGAAATTTATTGTAGACCTGACAAAAATCACTGTCACTGTGACAAGCACTGAATAAAAGTTGTTTCAACACAGATATTTCCATTTGATAAGGAAGCACTTAAAATAATGGATTGGAACATTTAGAAAGCTTACATATTTGGCATCAGTTTTATTAATAAAGTATTACAAAAAATAAATATTTCATATTATAGCTAACTGCTTCTCTGAAAAATAGCATCAATTTTCTGTTTATAGAGTCTTTCATCTGAGACTCTGAGTATATTTAATGGATGTTAAGTTACCAAACACTTGTATCAGATGACACTAAATCATAACTGTGCTCTCTATTTTGAAGAATGAAAATGAAATCACCAAGGAGAAAAGCAACTTGACAGGTTCCATAGTCATACTCATCATAGCTACTTACTGGGTGTTTACTATGTGTCAGGCACACTGTTGACATGTTTTATGCACATTCTCATTTGATTCTCAAAATTATTCTGTGAATAGGCACAGTAATCGAGACTCAGAGAGGTTAAATAATTTCCTCAAAGTGACACAGTAACTTACCAACTTCATACCACTGTAATATCAGTGGTAAACTAGTGACAAACACAGAACTAAAATCTTTCTCTTTAGGTACCTTCCCAACCCGAGGTTTCTATATCTAATTATTTTAGAATGCTTAGAAATGTCAAATGCTTAGAAACCCCAGAATAATAAGTCATCCACCAGTATTACTGTGCTAAGTAAATCCTAGTCAGGGCCTGATTTCTGGGTTGGGGCTGCAGTCTGTGTAGAGAATAACCATCTGCCTCACCTCATAGTATAAACTTTCTACAGCTGCACAGAATCTCACGTGCGATGCAATTTGTGCCACAGTGGAGAAAAGCAAGGGCCAGCACAGGATCCTAGATTTTGGGGGAAATGATGCATGCATGATATTGTGACAGTCTTTCTAGCAACATTTACTGTGAGGTGGTAGGGTAAATTATGTCACACCAGAAATACAAAATATCACTAATGGCCGTGTGCTGGGCTAACATAGGAAGTTCATGAAAAGAATAAACAGACCCATAGCATGAGAGAGCTCTCAGTTCCAATGTAAAGCTTAAATGGATGTACAGGATCAGTGCTGGAAAGTTATGCTCAACACATTCTAGCACAGACAGCATCCTAAACAAGATCAAACCCCAGAAAAAAAAAAGACTAAAAAGCCACAGTGGGAGTCTTATGGCCTTTCCTCTTCCATCTCCCAAAATGGGAAGGATAGAAGGCAAAACATACACTTGACTCTTATGAGAAAGACCTGGGCAGAGGGGAAGTCAAGGAAGGCAAACAAAAGGCGTTTGAGTCAAAAAGATCCAGGTGATGCCTGAACTTGTGTTTTCTGACTCATTGACAGCTTTGGTGTCTCATCTAAACTGAACCTTGATTAAAGACCTGCCATGTGTAAGTGCCTATGCTCAGTGCTTGGAGGAAACAGATATGTATGTTCCTTACAGTCCACGCTATCTAATAACAAAGACGTGATGTACAAATGGATATAGTCATGATGGTGACAATTGTGTTAAATTATTTACACTCAGAATATCACGGAAGGGCAGATGGGGGAGGATAAATTCTTATTGGGAGAATTGACTAGGATTTGGCACATGTCACTGGGGTAGGGGATGTTAAGCAGAAAGGATAGTAATAAAAGAGGCACAGACATAGAAAGTTTAAATATAAATATATGTGTATTACATAGGTGTAGTTGCTATGGGTCAGTTGCTGTTAGGTGATGAGCTATGTCCTGTTATCCCCACTTTACAGAGGGGATGCCGAGCACATAGCTAGTGAGAGGTAGAGCTCGCATTTGAACCTATATCCTTTAGCTAAAGAACTTCTACCCTTAACTACCATGCTACTTAAAATCTGAGGAGATTTCTGGTAGAACTCTGAGTTCCCGTAGTAACAAGCCATCAGGATTTTTACATGCAAGTAATCTAAGGTACCTAATTTAGGGTTTTAATATCCTCAGAGCACATATATGTGTGTATATATATGGTGTGTATATGTGTGTGTGTGTGTGTGTATATATATATATAAAATGCTCTAAGGATGTGTGTGTGTGTGTACACATATATATGTGTGTCCTTAGAGCATGTATGTGTGAGTGCATGTGTGGGGGTAGGGGGGTTCCTGGCTCCTTTCTCATAGGAGCCAGCTTCCAAGTGTGTGTTTTGCACTTCATTTCCCCTTTTGGTAGATATGTACACACACACACACACACATACACACACGAAACCAGCAGCCTCATTTGGTTCATATGCAAGATGGTAAGGGGAGTAGTAGAAGATGGGGCTGGCAGGGTGGGTAGGGAAGAGATGGAGCAGAGCCTAGGGCAGTCTGTGCTGGGACTTGCAGCATTCGCTCTGGAGGGAAGGGCAAGTTCCCAAAACTTGCCCAGGAGGGTGACAGGACCAGTCTTGTGATCCTGGCGGCAGCAGGGAATAATGCCTCCTCCTTTATTCCTCAGGAATGCATCTCATGGATTATGAGATTAGACGGCCACACGTATCAGGGTATAGATGAGTGGGAGGAGAGATGCTAAAAGGATAACCATGCTAATCTAGGAAGACGGTCATTTGTAAATTTTGGCACTTTATTAGGAGTGACAAATGAGAAATTACACTGTTGGTAATTGGTCATGAGTCATGACACTTGAGCCCGAGGTGAGAACTGCTGGAGTAGTGTAAGTCTATAGGTGATGACAATGAGAACTAAGAAAGGGTCATGGGAGCCTAAGGGGCGAGCCTTGGCAGAAACACAGCTCTGGGTGAGGTGGCACTACAAGGCCTAGAAGGGGACAGGAGGGTAAGCATGGAGCCGCAGTGCTGGGTGGTACAGGCACAAGCTTTGTAGGGCACCATTTGTGAATGGCATCCCCTAGGGTGACACCACACACACCCCACTACAGCTCTAACTGCCCGCCCCTCACCACTGTGTTGCATAGTTCTGGGAGTGGTGGGATAAGACTCCACAGCTCTGAGGACACAAAAGCCTGAACTTAGGTACCTTAGACCACATGAGTATAAACGTCCTGATGTCTTGTTGCTCTGTATTTTTCTCAGTCTATGCACAGTAAGCTTGATGGGAACAGACACTATCTTGTTCTCCTCCACAGCACTTGGCGCAGTGCCTCCCACCTCCCCAAACAGAGCGTTCATTCACTTGGTGAATGTCATGTGCTTCTAGAAAAAGATTATTTATAATTTATTTATTTTTCACTTTGTATTTCTTTTTTTTAAAAAAAGGAAGGACTGAGTAGGGTGAAAAGAGTAAACAGACCCATAACATGAGATGGCCCTCAGTTCTAAGTAGAGTGGTGGTTCAGCACCAGCTCAACCCTTCAGATATACAGTAAAGAACACACTTAGTTGACAGGGTGACTCTAAGATGGTGGAGATATTTCCAGAATGGTTCAAGGGAAGCTCTGAAGAGTCACACCACTCTGGAGTACAGAATCAAAAGCTATGACACACCTTAAAATATCCTCTGATTAGAGGCATGGAGGCTTCGTCAGCACACCTTTAAATAAGCTAGGGTGCTGGACACCCCGAAACACCCCCTTCTTTACCAGCTTCCTATCATGGGTTTATTTATGTCCCCCAATGTTCCTATGTTGAAGTCCTAACTTCTAGCACCTCAAAATGCAACCATACTTGGAAACTAGGTTGTTGCATGTGTAATTAGTTAAAACAAGGCCATACTCATGGATGTGGTAAAAAGAACTATTCTACATTGCTGGTGGGAATGTAAACTAGTACAACCATTATGGAAAACAGTATGAAGATTCCTTAAAGAACTAAAAGTAGAAATACCATTTGATCCAGCAATCCCACTATGGGTATCTACCCAGAGGAAAATAAATAATTTTATTAAAAAGACACTTGCACATGCATGTTTACAGCAGCACAATTCACAATCGCAAAAATATGGAACCAGCTTAAATGTCCATCAATTAACGAGTAGATAAAGAAAATGTGGTATATATACACTATGGAATACCACTTAGCCATAAAAAAGGAGTGAAGCAATGTCTTTTGCAGCAACGTGGATGGAGTTGAAGAGCATTATTCTAAGTGAAGTAACTCAGGGGTGGAAAACCAAATACTGCATGTTCTCACTTATAAGTCAGAGCTAAGCTATGAGGACGCGAAGGCATAAGAATAATACAATGGGCTATGTATTGGATACAGTGTATACTGCTTGGGTGATGGGTGCACAAAAACCCCAGAAATCATCGCCACTAAAGAACTAATTTGTGTAAACCAAAACCACCTGTTCCTCAATATCTATTGAAATAAAATACTTGAACTATGAAAATAAGTAAAACAAAGCCATACTGGATGAGTAGAATGGGCACCTAATGCAATATGACTGGTGTCATTATAAAGGGAAAATTTGGAAACAGGCATGCACAGAAGTAGAGCACCATGCGAAGATGAAGGCAGGGGTGGGGGTGATGCTTCTGCGATCAAGAATTGCCAACAAACCACCAGAAGCTAGGGGAGCAGCATGGAATAGATTCTTCCCCACAGCCCTCAGAAGGAACCAACTGTATCAACACCTTGATCTTGGGCTTCTGGTCTCCAGGAGTGGGAGGCAATACATTTCTGTTGTTTGAAGCCACTCCGTTTATGATGCTTTGTTACAGCAGCGCTAGCAAACTAACATGCTAACCAAGAGAGACTCCAGCCCTGATAAGGTGGTCACCTCTGCAGGGTCTCTCCTCTGCAAAGTGGCAGCAAACCCCACCTGCTCCCTGGCATATCTTACTTCAGATCAACATTTTCAGGACTATAACCATTCTTGATTGGCAAGCTAAATAATTTTGTGTTTCTGACAATTTTTTTAAAAATCTAAGTTTGTGGTGGTGATAGAAAGTACGTCAAAGACCCAGAGCTGAATTGCTCCTCCTACAAGGTTGGACACTGAGTCAACAGCTTGGGTAGTAGCCCCTGAGCTCCCCTGACCCTCCCACCAGTGATTCTCTCCACAGTAATCTCTGGTGTAAAGTGAGTGATAACACAGACTCCATTACTCCCCAGGCACTTGCTTCTTTAGCAGTGGAAATACCCTTGGTTTTGCCTGGGTCTTCTCTTTGAAATAGTCTCCCTTGTCAATTTTTTTCCCCAGTGAGATCTGACTGTTCTTGGTACCCTGAAGTAGTCTTTCATGCCTCATTTTATTGGGCCTAGCAAGATATTGCAGGCACTTCAGGGCAGGGATTCTACTTTTATTTCTTCTCTGAAGCTCCAATACACTGAACATATAATTTATTTAATAGTAACTATTAAAAGTCTTATAAAGTAATCCTTGTAAATGCCTTGTGACTTTTGTGATATTGAACTTCCAAAGGAATATGTACCTGAGATTTTTTAATTCATTGAAGGCAAAGGCTTCTACACTCTGAAGGGGTTGCCTGTAACCTAAAGAGGTTACTCAGTGGAGAGAAGAATGCCTGGAGGAAAAGAGCCAAGCAGAATCATCCATGCTATGGCATCAGCACTAAATAAAAGAAATTACCGCTTAAACTGTTTTGGATTAGTATTGCTTGCAAGATGAACCATCAACTTTGGTTCAATATCACCAATCATCTCCCCTCCTCCTCTCACACTTATACTTCCAGAGCCTCTGCAGAGAAGAGATTTGTGTACATTTTAGCATAAGTCAGCATTTTTCCCACTCTGCACTATTGACATTTTGTGCAAGATAGTTCTTTGTGTGGGAATTATTATCCTGTTAGATTGCTCTTTATGTGGGGGTTATTGTCCTGTTAGATTGTTCTTTGTGTGGGGGTTAGTGTCCTGTGAGATTGTTCTTTGTGTGGGGGTTACTGTCCTGTTAAATTGTTCTTTGTGTGGGAGTTAATGTCCTGTTAGATTGTTCTTTGTGTGGGGGTTATTGTCCTGTTAGATTGTTCTTTGTGTGGGGTTTATTGTCCTGTTAGATTGTTCTTCGTGTGGGGGTTACTATCCTGTGCATTATGAGCTGTTTAGCAGCATCCCTGGCCTCTGTGTGCTAGATGCCAGCAGCACCCACCTCCCAGTTATGACAACCAAAAAGCATCTCTGAACATGGCTCAATGTCTCCTGAAAGCCAAAATCATCCCTTGGTCAGAACCACTGATCTGAATGGGAGAAGAAATGTGCTCCAAAAAGTACTGATGTTTTAATTCCTCCGGGACAAAATGAGGACCCGTCGTGGTTGGACTTAGTTACCATGAGCAGGTAACTGGCTTAAACATTGCTAGGGAAACTGGAGGAGCCAAGAAAGAGCTCAGAAAGCTAGCACGCCTGTCCATGGGGTTTCTTATTATTTCTTGTTTCTGGTTTATTGATAGTCATTAAAGTTCTAGCTCTATGGAGTTCAGAATCGAGCTTGCAGAAAGCTGAAAATTCTAGTCTTTTCCCTACTTACGTATTTGATTTTACCTGCTTAAGACATGAAGTTAGATCATATTCCATTTCAAAATCATGTTAGAGGCTGAGACTCCTTTCTGCCTGTTGCCAGGATGTCCGTCTTTCCTCTTGGAGCTTCTTTCCTGGGGGTCCTCCAGGTACCCTAGGATGCCTCCATGATCTAGTGGGTCAGTCCTTTTTATTACCCCTTAAGCTGAAGAGGCCCGCTCTGCCCACCGAGGCTTCCCTGCCCTCTGGCTGTTGCTGCTGTGGAGTCACATTGAGCAATCCCGTGTGGGCTCCCACCCACTGCTCTGCCTCTGGTAAGGGTCCCATTGGACAGAGGAGAATAAAGTTTTCTCACTCAGTATTTCACTCTCCTCTGGTCCCTGCAGCCTTCTTAGCCCTGGAAGCTCAGAACTACAGAACTGTAGGTAAACAGAGCTCTCAGCTCACACTCACACACACACTCACACACACACACACACCTCACTCACAGAGACATTTTCCCAAGCCACAGACATGGAGCTCGAATGACCAGTCTAGAAAGTGCTCCATCAGCTCCACCCCATGCCTGGCTCTAGGAGGGCCACTGCTCTCCTCATGCTTAAAGGGCCAGTCCCGGTTCCTCTTGCTGCCTGTTTAATGTGATTACTCCTCAGAGGTGGTTCTTTGGAAACTGAGGACTCTCGGTATCTGTGACGGCTGCTGTGCCTCACCTGTCCCCAGCACTGTCATGGAAGGGGATGACATCAGACATCACTAGCTCTGGGAGCACTGGCTGGGCTTCATAGGGCCAGAGGCAATCTACCCCCACCACCGACCCACTTCACTCTTCAGGATGACTCATTTTCTCAGAATTCAGTCAGAATGCCTCACTGGAAACTCCAGTAGGTCATTACCAAAGTAAAAACATCTGATGTTGATATATTTGGCAAGCTTTGGGCGTTTAGTCCAGTCAAAGCATTTGTTCATTTGATCAGCCAGTCAACTGACATGTTTTGAGCACCAGCTGTGTGTTAGGTCCCGATCTAGCAGTGAACAAGACTGACAAGCTCTCTGTCTTCATGAGTTTATATCCTAATGGGAGAAGAAGGCACTACATCAGTGAACACATTGATGAGGAAGATGGTTTGGGATTGTGATATAAGCTGAAATATTAAAGGAAATAAATGGAGTAATGTTATGGAGTGTAACTGAGGGGATAGCTACTTCAGATAGGGTGTTTGGGGAAGGCCTTTCTTAGAAGGTGGTATTTGGTCTGAGACCCGAAGGATTACAAGTTCCCAGCCAGCCAGGAGCTGAGGAAGGGTTCCAGGCACAGGGAACAGCACATTCTAAGGCCTTGATACATGAACAAACTTGGCCAGTTTGAGAACACTACACAGAACCAGTGAGTGAAAGAAGGAGCGCCATGAGGCTGACCTGGAGGGGTGGGCAGGGGATGGACCATGGAGGACTTTATAAGCCTAAGGGAAGAGTCTGGATTTAAGTATAGCAAAGGCCACTGAAAGGATCTAAGCAGGAGAATGGTATGATCTGACTGCCATTTTTTTAAAGACCACACTCTGGCTGCTATGTGAAGTACAGGTGAAAGGAGGGTCTGGAGCCAGAGAGACCCATTAGCAGATTATCGTAGTGAGCTGGGCTGGACATGACAAAGGTATGAATTAGGTGATAGACATAGAGATGGTGGGAAGTAGACATAGTTGAGGTGTGTTTTGGGCAGAATCAATAGAACTTGCTGATGAATTAGGTGATGGGGGTGCAGGAGAAGAATACTAACTGGTTGGATGGTGATGCTGTTTGTTGAGATATAAATGTCTAAGGAGATAAATATTTGGGAGTGAGGAAAATAATTGCTGCTTGAGACATTTTTAAGTTTGGGATGATATTAAACATTCCAGGCCAAAATTGACAAATGGGATCTAATTAAAACTAAAGAGCTTCTGCACAGCAAAAGAAACTAACATCAGAGTGAACAGGCAACCTACAAAATGGGAGAAAATTTTTCAGTCTACTCATCTGACAAAGGGCTAATATCCAGAACCTATAAAGAATTCAAACAAATTTACAAGAAAAAAACAACCCCATCAAAAAGTGGGCAAAGGATATGAACAGACACTTCTCAAAAGAAGACATTCATACAGCCAACAGACACATGAAAAAATGCTCATCATCACTCGCCATCAGAGAAATGCAAATCAAAACCACAATGAGATACCATCTCACACCAGTTAGAATGGCGATCATTAAAAAGTCAGGAAACAACAGGTTCTGGAGAGGATGTGGAGAAATAGGAACACTTTTACACTGTTGGTGGGACTGTAAACTAGTTCAACCATTGTGGAAAACAGTGTGGCGATTCCTCAAAGATCTAGAACTAGAAATACCATTTGACCCAGCCATCCCATTACTGGGTATATACCCAAAGGATTATAAGTCATGCTGCTTTAAAGACACATGCACACGTATGTTTATTGTGGCACTATTCACAATAGCAAAGACTTGGAATCAACCCAAATGTCCATCAGTGACAGACTGGATTAAGAAAATGTGGCACATATACACCATGGAATACTATGCAGCCATAAAAAAGGATGAGTTCGTGTCCTTTAGGGACATGGATGCAGCTGGAAACCATCATTCTCAGCAAACTATCACAAGAACAGAAAACCAAATACCGCATGTTCTCACTCATAGGTGGGAATTGAACAATGAGATCACTTGGACACAGGAAGGGGAACATCACACACCAGGGCCTATTGTGGGGAGGGGGTGGGGGGAGGGGTAGCATTAGGAGACATACCTAATGTAAATGACGAGTTAATGGGTGCAGCACACCAACATGGCACATGTATACATGTGTAACCTGCACGTTGTGCACATGTACCCTAGAACTTAAAGTATAATTTAAAAAAAAAAAAAAGCATTCCAGTAAGGGTACCAAGTAGGAAGCTGCATGTGAGATATTTTGAGCTGTGGGAAAGCCAAAGCTAAAGACAATTTGGAATGATCAGCCTATGGGTAATATTAAATCTATAGACCTGAATGAGATCTCTCAGAGGAATGAGTGAGAATAGATGAGAACGGACCCTGGACCAGACCTCGGGCACTCCAACATTAATGATCAGGTGGAAGAGTCACATTAGAAAAGCAAACTAAGAAGGAACTGTTGGGGAAGTAGGGGGAACTCCAGGAGGATATAGCATCCTGGAAGCTAAGAGAGGTGAATGTTTAAAGATGAGGGAAAGGTCCAGTACACCCAGTGCTTCTGAAAGGAAAGGGAGATGAAGGAAGGCGTTGAGACATGGGGTGCATATCTGAGGCTGCAGGGCACAGGTAGTGTTTCTTACCCACCTGTCCCAGAAAAACTTTTGAAATATCAAATCTCTAAATTCAGTATTGAGTCATCAGTTCCCTTTGGTAAATTTTGGGGGGATTTGGTGATTTGCTTTTAAGTAGGGCAACAAGAAAGATATATTCATTCATTTCACCAACATTACCTAGTGCTCATCACATCTCAGCCACTAGAAATACAGTGGAGAAAAATAGACGTGGCCCATTTCCATAGTCTATGA
Organism: Macaca fascicularis; assembly: GCF_037993035.2. NCBI lineage: Eukaryota > Metazoa > Chordata > Mammalia > Primates > Cercopithecidae > Macaca > Macaca fascicularis. The sequence goes on along the minus strand of NC_088381.1, from coordinate 125,493,136 downwards.
CATGCTGTGGTAGGCAGAATAATGACTCCTTAGAGATGTTCACATTGGAATCCCCTAAACCTGTGAACGTGTTACCTTACATAGCAAGAAGAACATTGCAGCTGTGGATAAATTAAGGCTCTTGAAGTGGAGAGATTATTCCAGATTATCTGCATGTGCCCAAGGTAATCACAAGTTTCCTTTATAAGGAGGAGGCAGGAGGGTCAGAGTCAGAGATGGAGATGTGAGGACAAAATCAGGGGCGATATGGGGATCATGAACCAAACAAGGCAGGCAGCTTCTAGAAACTGGAAAAAGCAACGAAAGTGTTCTCCCCTGGAACCTCCAGGAGTAATGTAGCCCTGCCAATCAATTTTAGACTTCTACCACCAAAACTGCAATATAATAAATCTGTGTTGTTTTAAGCCATTCTGTTTTGGTAATTTGTTACAGCAGCAAGAGGAAACTCATACAAAAGTGAAGCACATTAGCACACAAATAAAGGGAGTAATTATATATTGGGACACAAGCTATGATGTGAAGGAAAGGAAAACGTGTGAGAAGTTTCAACAGAGGAGCTGATTTAGGTTAAGGAATCAGGAAGGCATCCCTGAGGAGTGATCTTAAGGTGCCACTTGAAAGACGAGAAATAGGTAGGCAGACAAAGAAGTGAACTGCAAGTGTGCAGACAGGAAGGACAGAGATGAGGCCAGGGTAACTGAAGCAGAGTGAGTGAGTGGTAGGGCTGCCAGATTTAGGACCTAGAAATACAGTGCACACAGTTAAATTTGAGCTTAAATAAACAATAAATCATTTCTAGTATAAGTCTTTGCAATATATTACCTGTATTCTACCTGACAGCTAATGTGAGGGAGAGTGATTCTACAAAGATCAGATCATGCAGGGTGTTGCTAGAGAGCTTGCATAAAGCTTAGATTTTATTTTTTAGAAAGAAACAAATGTGCTTTGTACATACTTAAAAGCTCAGTTTCCTTTCTCCTTTTTAAGAAAGGTCCATAAACCATCCATATTTATGGTTTTAACTGAAAAATTAAGAAAAGGGGAGAGGAATATAGTTTTGGGGAGACTTTCAAGCTTATTCTTGAAACAGCCACTACTAACTCACTGCATGTGGCATCTAAACTGAAACCCACTGCATGTCATTGAATCTAAGATTTCAAGGCAAATGAATGTGTTATGTAGCTCTAAGAAAAAAATGGCAATAAACTATGACATATTGTTTTCATATTGTTTCGAATTTTTATGTTTATTTGAAATGGCTCTTTTAGGCTTCTTTAAATATAAAGTGTTAGCAGCTATCTCTTTTGGTTTTTAAAAATTATTTTGTTTTAGATTAACTGTCTCTGTTGTTAATACACAAACAGTTAAATGCCCATATCATACAAGTTACTCATCAATTCCATTTTTGAGGTCCATATTTTCCATGCTGTGGCATCCTCTGTGCCATCAAGAATGATGATGATGTATCATTTCTTCAAATAGTGCTTTATGATTGCCTTCAGAATTTTTTCCAAGTTTTTGACACCTGGGGTGTAATATCTGATGCTGGCATTTTAAAAAGTCTTGCCAGAAGTTATTGTCAAAGTGAAATCAGAGCTGGACAATAGTGAAAACACTAAAAAGAGGTTTTGTTTGGGAACCACAGCAATAAGGGAAGAGACTTCCACATGAAACTGAGCTCAATTCTGAATAAAGCATGGGCAAGTGGAAATTTTAAGTCAAGGAACAGAGAGAGGGTCTGTGGTTGGAAAATTGATAAGAGGAAAGATCAGGGTAGTGGGGATTCTGGCTAACTGACCTAATAGGATTCTTGCTGAGGACAGGCCGGGGTGATCAGACATCGCCTGGGGGATGGTAGAGGATGAGGAACCCGATTACATATTGAGGGTGATCGGGTGTGAAGGATGAGGATTCTGCTTAAACTGACTTAGCAGGGTTCTTTCTAAAACTGGATTTTATGAGGAAGAACACAGATGGGTCTAGGAAAAGGTTCAAGAACTTAACCAAAGTTTGTTCATGCAAAGAATATTTTTCAATATCAGCGGAAGCTTTTCAGACAAGACCAGGATTCCTATTTCTTCCTCAGATAGTCCTAAATGCCATGTGGACTGAAACATCAAGGGGTTGAAGTTGTCCAGTAATGCCACCAGGAATTACAGTGAAGTTCACGCATTCCAAGACAACGGCCACATGACTAACAGTGATTGTAAGACACTGTTAGCTCTAAAACAAATTTTTATTTGGAGGTTGTTAGACTTTGAAAAAATCTATATCTTATAAAATACGGTGTTTGCCATTAATAAGATAATCTTTTATATTCCAATAACTATAATCTTGTGGAAAAGCAAAATGATCACCTAAGCACAAGTTAATTTGTTGTTTATATAAAATCAGCCCTGAAAGAGGAGTGTTGTGGTTTTTTTTTTTTTCCACTAGCACTCGGTCTTCAATGTAAATACCTTCACCAACAATGCAAAGAGTTAAACATAGAAAGAAATGGCGACTGCGACCATGGCTACTTAGGATTTTGTCTAGATAAGGTTAACAATCACCTCCCCATCTCACCTTAGCAAGTGGCCTTATTGCTATTTTATTTATTCATGGGCAACTGTGGGACAAAGTAATAAAATAAGGCAATTAACCTCTAATGAATCTCTAGGGTGAAGCAATCCAGATTTGCAGACATTCCAGAAATAGAGACTATGTATTTGTGTTAATGCAATGGATATTTGTGTTTATAGATTAGAGCTGATTGTGCAGTCCCCAATGGTACATCCAAGTTACTCAATCTTTAGTAATTCCCAAATAATGGCTTTTAGGAAAACAGACTTGTAAGCCTAGAAGTTATTTATACACACTTCTCTTAAGACTATGCTATTCATCAGTGAATCTAGACAGGTGAGTGTTGCTTATCTTCATAAATACGTCTGTGCAAGGGTAAATTATTGCCTAATAATACAAAGTATCCTAGGTAATAGCTGCAGTGTAATAGCTGTTCTATGTAATAGCTGTAGTGTTAAAACTTTTGTAAATGTTGTTTCCTTTTACTCTAAATGAAATCATGTTTTAATGGTACTATGAAATATTGACATTTAAAAGCATTACAGCATGAATCATTTTCTAATAGAATCACTTCCCAGTTTATCCATTTTGTGGTTTTGGAGGCTTAAGTCTTGAGTTTTCTTAAAATAGGTCATGACTTTAACAGGCTAATTTCAAATCTTCAGCCAGAAAGTGTATCTAGATTTCCTCTCTTGTTATTTTTCGGGGTGTTTCTGTTTTATTGGGTTTTGCTGACTAGGGTCATCCAGTCTAACTCTTTCATCTTAAAGATGAGGAAACTGAGGCCCAAAGGGATTAGGTTCACCTGGAAATCTCAGTCTCTGGCATCTTATTCTGGGGCCATCTCTGTTGGCTTTGGTAAGATTTTCAGTGAAACTGAGAGACAATGTTGTTTATCATAGGCTCATTTTAAAAATACTCTATTTTAAAGTTAGCATGTTTATTATCATCCTTCCTCTGAGTAAATAATTAGGATGCAATAGGTGCTTCTGATATTGAATAGAAAAAGGTTTACATTTTATAAATGATTACCTTTGCTTTCTCTCTAAGGCTAGTTAGCGTTTGTTTATAGAACAACTGTTTCTTTATAACATTGTATTGATTTTCACTTTTGTGTGGTAATGCTTTCTAGCAAGAAAAATGAATTGTTAAAAAGACCAGAAAACCATTACATTGGTGTGCAGAGTCAGCCACTATTTATCAATTAATTTATAGTTCACATAAACTTATATTTTCTATCATTTTATAAAGTTCATGCTATATAAATTGCCTTCAATCAGATCTGAGTTCTATTTTTATGTTAATATTGTTTGTAAAATTTAAGCTAATTCTTTTCTCACCCCAAGTGGCTTTCTTTAAGGACTGAACATAAAAAGTGATTATCTTTTCTAAGTGTTATTTTGACAGAGATAATCTGTATAAACCAAACTTATGGAAATATATTATCCAAAATGATATATCAGGGCTCTGTGTGACAATACTTGCTGTATAACCTCAGTTATTTTACTTACCTTCTCTGAGTCTCAGTATTTTCATTCATAAAATGGAGATAATGCCTCATTGAATAAGTAACAAATACAATATCCTTTTCAATGCTCTTGAAGTACTATTTGGCACATGTAAAAAGGTGTTGCTGGAATTTGTTAAGTGTAGGAGATGTGTACCAAAATAATACAGGGGAGTTACTCTGAGTCACAATTTAAGAGGTAGAAAACAGCTCTAAGTCTGCAATTGGTTCAAGCCCCATGTGTTCTCTTGGCTTGAAGTTTTTATACATTTTCTTTTTCTTTTCTAAAGTCTGGAGGAATTCTGTATCTCTTTTTTGTCAGTACTTTTTGTGATTAACAATTAGATGGATAGAGATAGATTCTTTATCTTTCCTCTATTCAGTGGGGATTTACAGAATTTTGGTTGCCAGTACGTTGGAAACACCATAAAGTCAAGATGTTGGAACACACAGATCCTCCTGGAACATTTACAGCACATTACAGAAGATAAGGAAACCAGCAGAGACCAACGGAGAGAAACTTTAACTCTCTCTTCCCTCTTGTGCCTGCCTTTCTAGATTAGGGACCAGGTCAGTTATTACGGGATATAAGTTGTGATAGTCAAAGGAAGATATTGTATTGAGAGGAGAGGAGAAATGTTTAATATAGAAAAAGGGAGAGGTCTTTGTTGGCTTTGAAGAAAAGTTTGTTTCTTGAAGCTAAAAGTGAGATAATGGTCACACATGACCATGATGTTGATGGGCACCATAAGCTAAAAAGAGTTTCTTATGGTTATCCTGGACAGATCAGCCCATGTTTTCCCTTTTTTATTCCAAACATCAGTGAGGCCCAACTTTCTAAGGCAGAAGTTTTGCTCCATAAATTGTAGTAGTTAGATATACTAGTAGACTCACGATTAGTAGACCTATGCACTAGTAGACTAGTAGACTTAGACAATTGTCATTTATGGGACAAATTGGGGTGAATACCTTGTCCTCGGCCACATCACCTAATAAAGTACTGGGCCCCTCACCAAGAAAGCAATAATGTCCTGGAATTATTTTGATATGGAATTATGGGAGCTTCACTTGGTGATATTTTAAAATTGTATCTGGCACTAATGAAACAAATAAATGTGACCTTTATTTGAATACAGAGCCCATGGCTCTTGTGTTTTGGTAAACCCAAACTGAACATAATAATGAACCAACATAAAATTTTATAGACCTTAGCTGATCCCAAGCAGAAAACACTATACTAACATAGGGGTGGGGAAAATGGGGAATCCTCAATGAATATTCTGTGTTTTTAATTTATGCACATAGTTATAAGAAGATGAGAAAATGGTTTCACAAAAGAAGAATGAGAAGAGGGATATCTTGTGTCATTAATGAGGCAGGATACATTTAGGGCAAAAAACAGGCAGTGTAGTAATATGGGGTCATCTCTCTTTATCTCTTGTTAGCTCAGACTCTAATTGACTTAATCTAACTTAGCTAATGAGGTTACTTTTCAAATAGTTTTCTAAATACTGGCATTAGCTGATTAGGTCAAAGGTCATCAGCCTCTTTTGTTTAGGGCCATTAAAATGGTTCCAATGCCTTCACTTACAGGTAACAGACTCCTAACTCAAACTGGGGCTCAGAAATAAAAGGCAGAATTTTGGGGTTTATGACACCGAAAAGTCCAGGAAATGTTTGACTTCAGGTAAGGCTTGAAAGAATGAACACTTGGTCTCTCTCCATTTTGTGTGTATGTGGCAAAGATGACCCCAACTCTAGGCTTGCATTCTATAGGAGTTGGGGACCTCTGACCTAAACCATATAGATTTAGGGTGGAAGAGAGGTGGTTCCTTGTGGGAAAATCATGTCTGTCATCCAGAGGAAGGGGTTAGGGACACATAAGAGTAACATCTGTTCCCTCCAGCCACCTGCCTTTCCTGTAGTAGCCTTCCTTGTGTCAGAAGGGCTAATTCTTGTTTTAGTCCCATTTGGTTCCATAAAACACATGTCGACTGAAAAATCACACAATTACAAATTTGAAAGGAGACTTTATATATTTAAAGGGTGCACCCTGCAGTTTGGGAAGTGGGCCTCTGGCTGAAACTGGAAGCAAGCATTTCAAAGAAGTAAGGGTTGCCGCAGGAGATTTATGCTGAATGGATTGGCTAAATTTATGTATTCAACAGCTTACAAGAAGAGCTATGAATATTCACGGAGGGGCCCCTAACATATGTGGGCTGAACAAACATGCATGTTACATACAACCTACGTTCACTCTGGGGCTGAGACTTAAACCTTTAAATGCATTACGATTAGGCCCTATACATCAGAAGGTGACACAGGGACATAAAGGCACTCAGTGTGCAGCCTCAGTAAACCAGCCAGAACCAGTATATGGTCAGTGGTCTCTTATCAGGAGAAAGTTACTGAAATCAGTCCTATCCAAACAAAGCTGTAGCTATTGCTTGTGGAATAAGGGTGTCAGTTATTCAGAGTCTGCTAGTGGATGAGCTGCAATTGTTTCAATATTGCTTACCAGGAGGCCAAGGCTTGTTTAGCTGCTAGAGAAAGAGAAACCGTGTGGCAGTTAGGACATAGTTTATTCTTATGTAGGGGAAGGTGGCTTAACTGCTGCCCGGTATGACCATAGGTCTCATTTATAATTTGTTATTACCACAAAGAGTGCATTCCATCTGTCTTATAATCTCTATTTTAATATTAATGCTGGTCAGTTGTGTCTAAACTGCAAAAGGGACGGGGTATAAGGAAGTGTGTCTGACCTCCCGTCCCATCATGGCCAAGACTCAGTTTTTAATCTCTTTGGGGTCCCTTTTGCCAAGACGGGCTCATTCAGTCAGGGGCTTTGGATTTTATTTTTAGTTCTCATATGAAACCAGGTGGCTTCATGCCCTAGTCTCCTCAGTGTTTGTAATAATGTTTGTATTACATTATATTAAAACAGTAATTTAGAATATGTAAAATGGTACAGTCTAATGGTGGTAATTCCTTTTAGAGGCAACTTTTAGCACCTCCTTCAAATAGCCTGGAAGATTGAGCCTGCTTCTAGTACATTAGTCCTAGCTAAACCTTCCTTGGAGAGGATCCCATTTTATGTATTTGGCCATTTGCATGTGTTTCTTTATAAAATATGTAAGACTGCAGGGAGAAGCACTTCCCATCGCCACCACAGGGTCAAGGAGCTGGGCAACAGCACAGCAACAGCTTCCTCCAGAGAGGTCTCTTTTACAGGTGGGGTTAGGTGACGCATTCTGACTTTAGGATCCAAGGGACAAGACACTGATTGCATTGTTCTCCACAATGCAAAACTGAAGGAGGAGGAGTTCAGTCTTAAGATTCTACTTCAGCTGTTGTTATTGTCATCAGCATCCAGCATCCTATAGAAAAAGAGGCACTTTTTTCTATAGGTTGACGGGTTGTTGACTTGTTTCAGAGTCCCAGGATTTATTTTTCACTCCCAAGAAAGTCACTTGGCCACTCTAAGCCTTGGTTTCCTCATCTATAAATTGGAATTAAGATCAATTGCTCTAAGGTCCAATGAAATAACATATGCAAAGCTTCTTTGTATAAACTAAAAAACACTTTTACATATGATTCATTCAGGGATGAAGCTCTCCTTGACTAGAACCTTGTGACTGGTTCTGCTGCGGTTAATGCTGTGGTTAGCAAACGCTAGCCTGTGGCTTGCATTTTGTTGGCAGTTGTAATTTTTCTGTAAAATAAAGCATTTGGAGTCACTTTTTACAATGTAAAAATAACAAGGAGGGCTTTGTTGGCCTAGGTGGTTCATTAAAAAGTCTCTAATAATGTATAGGGTTGCCAGATTTTGCAAATAGAAAACTAGTATGCTCAGTTAAATTTGAATCAAATGAACAACAAATAATTTTAGTCTAAGTCTATCTGGCATAGAGCATGGGATTTTATCTGGTAAATGCATCAAAAATATCAGTAGACTGCAAGCAGAAATCGTTATCTAACTTATTTTTATATTTCCAAATCTTAGTACAATCCCTGACCCATAGCAAGTGTTTAATACGTAATTCTGGAATAAAGCAATCAGCAGAATATCTATTTGGAAAGCTGTTGTTCATATGACAAATTGCTTTTATCAAGCTTTTTCAGCTTTGCTTTTCTCATCTCTTAAGTAAAGATAATAGTAACTGCCTCACTAATTAATGGAAGAATAACATGGAGTGGGGTGTATGAGCATTCCTTATTGGCTGTTAAAGCAGTCTACAAGTGTGCTGCAAATGTGTTATAAACCCCACAAGGAGTAGAGCTACCGTGCATGGTATTTTCAGTGCAACCTCTGCAATAAAGAGTAGAACATAAGTTTTCAAAAACATGTTAGTGAGGCCTACACGTTTAGTAAGTAAATCCAGTGTCCTGAAAACAGTTCCCATCAGGCTGTTCCCATTTCCACCTGGAGGAGTCAGCGCCCCGTGTTTAAGCTTGGTTGGGTTTCTGCAGAGAATTAAACTGCGTTTAACTCCTACTGGTTCTCCTGCTCTCTTAATGTCTCCATTGTCTAAGTTGGAGATTGTGAAGCAAACACTGGATCGCTGTGGCAGTTCCAGATAATTTTCCTAAAGCCACCTATTAACAGCATACAAAACCTACTCCAGCCAATCAACAGTAAGACCCTGAATGGAAGTAAAAGCTCTTTTACTTCACCTGGTGTAGCCAGGAAGTTGTGAGTTAAGGCTCCATTTTCCCTTGCTTTGCTAACATTTTCACATGCTGTTGAAGTAGTGAGTGGTTTTTAGGTGCCATATGTGTTGGCGTAATTACATACACTGGCATAAATTGTTTGATGCAATTTCTCAAACTTATTTAAATTTGTTCTCAGAAATCAAAACAGCTCATTAGCTTCCAAGAATATGTTTGTAATTCCTGGAAAATAATTTCTTGTGGCATTTCAAGTTTGACATATTAAGTTGCCATTCTTGAGGCCTTCCTGAATTTTAGTTTTGCAGATGCTTATTAATTAAGCATCTGTCTCCTTTACTGGCTTCATCTTAACCTCACATCTAAATGTTGGTGGCCTTGGAGTTCAGTGCTGGTTCCTCTTGTAGTGCTGTGTGTTAGCTCATGTCACCCAACCCTGTGACAATTAAACATCTCTCAGCTGACTATTCTCATATTTCTCTAGCCCAGTGTTATCTTCTGAGCAACAGACTGCACAGTCTAACGGCCTTTTTGACATCCCCACTTGGATGTAATATATTTCTCAAACTTAACACATCTGAAATGAGCTGCTTAGTCTCCCTCCCACCCCTCTCCGCAATTCAGTGAGTACTCCTCTCTCTCCCGTAGTTGTTTTTCTCCTATTGTTCAGGAAAGGACAAAAATATCCACCCAGTTGCAAAAGCCAGATATTTGGGTTTTTTTTTTTTTTTTTTTTTTGAGAAAGAGTCTTGCTTTATCACCCAGTCTATAGTGCAATGGCATGATCATAACTCACTGCAGCCTCAAACTCCTGAGCTCAAGCAATCCTCCCGCCTTAGCCTCCCAAGTAGCTAGGACGATAGGTGCATGCCATCACACCTTACTAACTTCCTTTTGGTGGGTACAGAGTTTCACTATGATGCCCAGGTTGGTCTTGAACTCCTGGCCTCAAGTGATCCTCCTGCCTCAGCCTCCTGGGGTTACAGGCATAAGCCGCAACCAGCCAAGGGGGTTTTCTTAGCACTTCTGATCCCTCATCTTCTGCCTCTATCCCTTTCCTGACTTGGATCGGATAATCCATCATCAAAGCTTGTTATGTCTGTGTCCGAAACTGTTTCAGCTCTAGCTACTTGTCTTCATCTCCACCTCACTGCTCTAGGTGAAGCCACTGTCTTTCACCTGAAGTCTCTTCTCCATCCTGGTCCATTCTCCACACAGTTACCACAGTGATCTTTTAAAACTACAAACAAAATCAGCAGGTTTCTTGCTTAAAACCATGCAATAGCTTTGAATTAGGGGGAAAAAATCCGAAGCTCACCCCATGGCCTGAGGCAGCATCTGGCCCCTGCCTGCCTCTACAGGTTTATCTCACCTGTGAATTCCTCGCTCACTCACTGAATTCCAGCCACACAGGAGTCTTCCCAGTTTTTCCAATGAATGATGCTGCTGCCACCTGCCATACTCCACCCACTTCACTCCTTCTTGTCATTCATATCTTTCAGTTCAAACGTCACTCCCACACTCTAAAGCACCATGAACATAAGAATCTTGCCCACATGTGTTTACATGACTGAGCACAGAGCTGGCACACAGTAGACACTCAAATTTGGTACAGTAAATGAAAGAATAAAGGAAGGAAGGAGGGGATGTACTCTAGATAAGGCCACATCCTTCTGTTATACATCTTCGTAGCACTATTCTCTTGCCTTCAACCGTACTTATCACCACTTACATTTTATTAGTGAGATAGGTGATTAGTTTCACCTGCCTCTTTAGACTCCATGAGAGCAGGAACATGTCTCATTTTATCCCAGAGCCTAGCACATTCCTAGCACCTGGTGGGTGCTCAGTACATGGCTGGTTGTGGTTGTTGCTGCTAAATTCTTGGTCCTTATCTCATTTTACAACTTTAACATAGCTGAGCACATCATTCTCCTTGAAGCACTACCTTCCTCTATTGCTGGATTCTAACTCTCCTACATCCCCTTTTCTGGTTCCATCTTTCTCATTCTCATATGCGGGCTCCTTTTCTGCTCTTAGTCCCTTAAATTTAGCATTCTGTCCATAGTAGATTCATACTGTGGAATACTGCTCCACGATAAACAGAAACAACGATTGATACACACAACTTGTATACATCTCAGGGCATTATGCTGAGTGAAGAAAGCCAATCTCAAAATGTTATATACTGTGTGGTTTAATTTCTATAATGGTTTCAAAATGACATATAGTGATAGAGAATAGATAGGTAGTTGTCAAGGGCTGGGACAGAGGAAGGAGACTAAAAAGAGAAAGCATGAGAGAGTTTGGGGGTGATGAAACTGTTCTATATCTTACTATGGTGGTGGTTACACAAATCTATATATGTGATAAAATTCTGGGTGAAGGGTACATGGGAAGTCTCTGCACAAGTTTTGCAACTTTTATGTGAGTCTCAAATTATTTCAAAATAAAAAGTTTTTTAAAAGTTAGTATTCTTTCACATCACCTGTCATCAGGGAAATACCAATTAGAGCAATGAGATACCACTACATATCTATTAGAATGGCCCAAATCAGAACACTGACAACATCAAATGCTGGAGAGCATGTGGAGCAACAGGAATTCTGAATTATTGTAGTGGAAATGCAAAATGGTATAGCACCTTTGGAAGATAATTTGACAGTTTCTTACAAAGCTAAATATACTCTTACCTTACAATTCAGTAGTCTCACTCCTTGGTGTTCATTCAAAGGAGTTGAAAACTTATGTCTGCAAAAAATCCTGCACATGGATAGTTAGAGCAGCTTTCTTCATAATTGCCCAGACTTAGATGCAATCGAGATGTCCTCTCACAGGTGAATGGATAAACTGTGGTACATGCAGACATTGGAATATTATTGAGTGTTAAAAAGAAATGAGCTATCAGGTTATGAAATGACATAGAGGAAACTTAAATGCACATTACTAAGTGAAAAAAGCCAATTCTGAAAAGGCTGTATACAGTATGATTCCAACGATATGACATTCTGGAAAAGGCAAAGTAATTGAGACAGTGAAAAGATGAGTGGTTGTCATAGATTGAAGGGAGGGAGGGATGGAGAGGGAGGGAGGCAAAGCATAGAGGATTTTTAGGGAAGTGAAAGTACTCTGTATGATACTCCAATGGTGGATACATGTCATTATAAATTTGTCCAAAGCCCATAGTTGGAGTTTGCAGTGAGCCAAGATCACACCACTGAGCTCCAGCCTGGGCAACAGAGTGAGACTGTCAAAAAAAAAAGATTAAAAAAAAAACAGCTATGAAATGTATGACACCAAGAGTGAACCCTAATGTGAACGATGGCCTTGGGTGATAATGCAGTGTCCGTGTAGGTTCATCAATTGTAATCAACATGCCACTGTGGGAGGGATGTCGGTAATGGGGGAGGCTATGCATGTGTGGGGGCAGGAAATATGTGGGAAATATCCGAACGTTCTCAATTTTGCTGTGAACCTAAAGCTGCTCTAAAAAATACAGTCTATTTTTTAAGAAGTTAGTATTCTTCAGGGATCCTTGAAGGCCTGCCTTTCTTTACCTCCTGTGAGCTCTCCCTGTGACTCCTCATCTACTCTTTTTCTTCCCTCATTTTGTTTTTACTATAGCATGTTTGCTTAATTTACAGCAAGCATAAAATAAGCTGGATCCTGTTTTGATCCAGACATTCATGTTTTAAAGGTTGTACACAATATTTGTTAAAAAGAATGTACAAAAATACCGTTCTAGAAGCTTCTATAAGAGAGAAAATACAAAATTTAACCCCACAACTTTCCTCTTTGCTAGAACTGCAAACTACTGCTACAGTTTTAAATAGACTTTTTGTTGTTTATACATCCAGGATAATCTAAAAAAAATTAAACATGCATATAAATGATTACATAGCAGAACATGAACACTGACTACAAACAGTAAAAAAATGAAAGTTAGAAATACTATCAAATATACAAAGGTTCTAGAATCAATCCTTTAAACACATTCCACAACAGTATTTCAGAACCATTGTTTTGTTCTTTGTAGGCAAAGCCTAGATTACTAAAACCAAAATTGAAAAAAGTAATCCTCTTAAAGGAATCGTTTCTCTGTGATAATTCTTACTTATATCTGTAAGCAAGCAATCTGAGATTTTTTTTAATTTTAGCTTTTTATTCAGAAATGAGATTGGACATGTCAAGTCACTTTTGTCCCCAAAATGATCTTTTGGAGAAATACTAGAAATTACAAATGGTTAAGGATATTACTTCTTCATTTTTAGTCAGTTACTATATTGATAATCAAAAACTCAGAAGATGTGACTCTTGCTTAAAACTGACTAATCCTCTTTCCAAAATTACTTTAAATTTCATGGTACCACAGAATCACCTAGAATGAGTGTTGTCTTTCAACTTGCCTCATATTAAATAAACTGAGGTGGGAAAAGCAAACCTCCCTCATAACAAGGCAGGCAAATTTTGATAGAAATGCACAGGCCCGTGCTGTAAGCATCAAAATTTCAGTTCTTTTACACTATGAACACACAAAGCTTGCTTCCAACAGCTGTAAGAAAACTAAGCAATATTATGATCAACAATGCTCCTTAAACTTTATAATATACATAAGAACATTATATATATATTATATATAATATATATAAGAACATTTTTTCCCTTTAAAATTATTTTTGCCATTTTAAGGTGAGTTTTTTTGATGTTGTCTATGTTCCAAATCTTCATAGGAACCAGAAAAAAGCAGTGAAGCCTCCACATTTCAGTCAAAAACTCAGTCTCCCTGAAAATACTACGTAAGCCAGTTGGCATGATTCCCTAAGACAGTGGGGTTAACAAAAGAACTAATCCACACTTCATCATAAATAATTATCATGGGCATAGATATCTTGACAAGACATAAAGGTCCGCCCTGAACCTAAATGTGTCTGAGCAGTCAGTATTGTACTGTAGCTACGACTTCACTTTTCTGTCATTCTTATTAGCAAGCTACATTTCTAGGTTAACAATTCTACCAAATACAAATATGAAAGTTTATTTGTAATAAAATAATGTTGCAAATTATGGTCAACCACATCTTTTCACCAAATACTTCAAGCATAAAAAATGGGAATCTTTACAAAAATATATAGAGACACCACAAATTGGTAGCGGCCCATAACATTAAACAAACTTGACTCTTAAGAGTGGCTTCTCAATAGCATATCATTTTGATTGTGATCATTGCCTGGTACAGGGAAAACTAACAAGTGTCTTTGTAATCATAATTGCAACACTGTATTCCTGATAATTTAGGTAAACCAAACTATGAATAAGTGAATGATACACGCCTAAAAATGATCATGGCTTATATTATCAGTGGCCAGTGAACACAGGACTAGTCCAAGACCTTGATATAGATTTTGACCTAGACATAGACTGTGACTTCGACTGAGATTTGGATGTAGGTGGTTCTTTTTTCCCTAATTCCTTTTCATATCTTGAGCCAGACTTATAATGTGTTTTGGAATCTATTTTTGAGGTGCCTCTAGTTTTGGTGTGAGATGCAGACCTAGAATGTGATTCAACCTTCATTTCTTCCTTGGGCTGGGACTTGGATCGTGATCTTGAATTGGATTTAGATCTTGAAAAAGATTGATTTCGGTTTTGAATCTATCATATTCAGAATGGCTTCTGCTACGTGTGGTCTTCCAGTCGGTCTACTGTTTCTAGGACTATACGACTTTCTATAGTTGTAATCAGAAGATTCTTGATCTCCTTCTTTCACAACTTTGGCTTCTAGAATGTCTATATCTGTCATAATCATCATTGCATGAAGAACTGTACACATTCCTCCCTTCCTTGGCTTTCATCTGATTTAGTGTCTTCTGATCCCCCTAGGCAAACTTTATTTTAATCTGCCATCCACAAATCCACTTGCTGTCATAATTATGTAAAGCGTCTTCACCATCACAAACATCCCCAAATTGAACATAAGCAAATCCTCTTGGACAGCAAATGTAGAAACCAAGCGAAACATACACATCAACTATAGGACCATAATGACCAAGTTCATGCTGTAAATCTTCATACCTGGTGTCACTGGCCATGTTCCCGAAGAAGAGAGACATGTTCAGGGATACCGGCAGCAGGACATGGCGGCAGTGTAAGTCTCAGCCTAGAGCACTAACAGTCTCAGCAAACTGTCTGCAGCTCCAGCTGCCAATCCTCCACTCCCACTTCTCATCTACAATCATACAGTTGTAATCTCTCATTCATGCTCCTGAGCTCTGTCCCTCCTTCCTGGGTTCCTGTCTTATGTGCCCACATATCTAGCAACTATACAGATCTATGTGTGTTGATCTTGAATACATTGATGTGTATATAGTGCTAATTTCTGTGACCATTCAATGAGAAAACTGTTTCTTTTCTATTTATGGACACATTTTAACCTTGAAGTTTCTATATGGCATGACTAAATCACCCTTCATCAAAATCAGTGTATACCGTGACATCACAGTCTTTTCATGTGATTTGTGCACTAAACTCAACATTTTTCTGGAAGATATTTTTGTATGTTCTTCCTTCTGGTTGCACCATGGAAATTCTGTGCGTTAGTCACATTTACATTTATATATATCTTTAGTAAAGCAATGCTTCAGTCCAGCAACTCTGCTGCACTTTAAGTGGAAAACAGTCTTTATTTCTCCTTTCATTTTTCAGTTTCCCACTGTGCCTCACAATTGATTTTTTAAAAAAAATTTTTAGAGGAGGTCAAACATTGCTTGAATGCGGGGCAAATAGTCTCCCAGGGAGACAGCAAACCAGTCCTTGCAGCTTTCAGCAACATTCGCAGAACAGCATCTAGACACCAGCCACAGCAGAGTGTGTGCTACAGAACAGGATACTCAAAACAAAGTCAAAGGAAGCACTGAGAACAAGACAAATCATTTCAAAAGATGAAGAAACATTCTGCAAGAGTGGTGCCCTTAGCATCCGACCATGTCTCTGAACAAAACTCACCTGTATCCGATGGTAACTGCTGTTTTCCTGGGCATTTGCCCTTCTCCGTGTGGCTGGTTTTATGCTTCTTGTGCTCACTGTTATCATCACTGTTTATTCTCTGGGGAAATCATGAGATACAGCTGAAATGACCTGTTGCCTAATTATGACTTTTACTGGTACACTTGGCAGTTTTGAAATGAAAATTACTTTAGGGAAATTTTTCAGAGTCCCTAAAAGAGAAAAATTTTTTAAAGTTGCCTTGATTTGACTTATTTACATATCAGGTAGTTTATTTGGAGCCCAAACTCTAATTATTGTGTTTAAGACGTTTCCATCTCTTTGACTTTGCTAATATTTCAGTAATTTAGGTAGCTGCTGTTCTCCAAAAATGTATGTAGACAAGGAAATGATATAAAGAAAGAATTCTATAGAAGAATCAAGCATTTGAGGAAATAAAGGAACACAAAAGGAATCGAATAAAATGTATATTTTTCTACATAGCTGAATTGAGATCTTTATCAGCCTAATGGACATTCCAACTCAGCTGAGGCTGAGCCCAATTCTAAAGAATAAAGGGGAAAACAGCAACATTGGAATGAAATTGTCAGTCTTTTGGACTCAGAGACATTGACTAACATTCAATCTTAAAGACTAAAACATTTAAAGCATTAAAAAAAGGAAGGATTTAAATTTCTCTTTTTTAAAAACACTATCATTCACTTGTTTAAACATAAGGTTTTATAAATTGATAACATTTTTATTTAATGCAGGAACAAATTAGAATTTTACCGCAAGTGGCTTTATGAATATTGTATTCAAGAATGAATAGTCAGGTAGTTTCTGCTATATTATTTCTTGGGTTCATCTAAGAGGCTGTGATCATTTGACTTTTATGATGAATAATAATAAAACAAACCAATCAGGCCAAAAGCCCAGCATAGCTATGTGAATTTTTAGCTAAATAATACTTCTTTTTAAAAACACGGTTGAATTATTTAAAGTAAGTACAATTCCATAAGCAATTAGCTAACAATGTTTTGTTTAGACCTGGTCCGAGGAATAAATGTGTTTGCTAGACAGCATATTAACCGCTAGTGTTTGATACACAGATTAATGCTTGCAACAGGGACTGGCAGGTTAAGCATTCTTCCTCAATCTTGTTTCTCTACTCTAAATACATTTACCAAACCCATTTTTGAGACTACGAAGATAAATGCCAATCTGGGCTTTGTCCAGATGATCACAAAATATAAAATACTTCCATCCCAAATAATGGGACTTTATGTTCTGTTCATCTTAAAACAAGTTACAGGATCTGAAGTCTTCCATTACTTCTAGTTGACAAGGCTGAAAAAGTAAACATACAATTTAAATGTAAAATGTGAACTTTATATACAAGATCATATGTTGCCTTCGCCCTTGGATAGACTTGTGAATTTCATTTATTGGAGTTACTATAGACCAGGAAAGAGAAGAAGTAGGAGCATTTGAGGGCTACAGTGCCACATTGTCTCTTACCTTTAACCAGGAACTCAACTACAGTAAATAATACCTCAGATTTTTCTTAAAAAACGCTTTCCAAAAGGGAAAACTCTACATACCTCTTTAGAAATATCACTCTAATTATCAGTCATTACCATTTTGAATTTCTTCTTTAAATTAGCTTTCTGTTAACCAAACTATGTGCTGCCACACTTTGATGTTCTTGCCTGAGAACATATTTAGTTTGAATATGATGGATTGTACCTCCATTTCCCAATCCACAAGTGAATACTTCATGTTTCTAATACTTTGAATGAGAGAATCTCTAAAGTTCCTTCCAGCTCTAATATTTTTTAGCAATTATCGTGTGCTATCGAGTTCTGGCTCGTGAACTTTTGGGGGACACGGATTCCTCGTTGAGTATGCAATTTAAGTTATGGACCATCTCTACAGTAATATGCATGTACACATAATTTTTTGATATAGTTTTACAGTGTTTTGGGACCTTCTGAAGTCCCCAGATGTCCCTGCATCCCAGGTAAAGAACTCCTACCAGAGCACATACGTCTTCCCATTTGTGAGTTGTATAAAAAAAGACATTGCTGGTGCTTTCTACGTGACCGGACTTTTTTTTTTTTTTTTTTTTTTTTTTGCCATTTTACAGATTTATTTCTCAAGAAAAGTATTGCTATGTTTGCTTTTTAAAATATACTTTAAGTTCTGGGGTACATGTGCAAAGCGTGCAGGTTTATTACATAGTTATACACATGCCATGGTGGTTTGCTGCACCCATCAATCCGTCATTTACATTAGGTATTTCTCCTAATGTTATTCCTCCCCTAGCCCCCCACCCCCCAACAGGTCTGGGTGTGAGATGTTCCCCTCCCTGTGTCCATGTGTTCTCATATACTCCCACTTATGAGTGAGAACATGCGATGTTTGATTTTCTGTTCTTGTGTTAGTTTGCTGAGAATGATGGTTTCCAGCTTCATCCATGTCCCTGAAAATGACATGAACTGATCCTTTTTTATGGCTGCTTAGTATTCCATGGTGTATATGTGCCACATTTTCTTTATCCAGCCTATCATTGATGGGCATTTGGGTTGGTTCCAAGTCTTTGCTATTGTTAACAGTGCAGTAATAAACATACGTGTGCATGTGTCTTTATAGTAGAATGATTTATAATCCTTTGGGTATATACCCAGTAATGGGAATGCTGGGTCAAATGGTATTTCTAGTTCTAGATCTTTGAGGAATCGCTACACTGTCTTCCACAATGGTTGAACTAATTTACACTCTTACCAACAGTGTAAAATCATTCCTATTTCTCCACATCCTCTCCAACATCTGTTGTTTCCTGACTTTTTAATGATCACCATTCAAACTGGCATGATGTAGTATCTCATTGTGGCTTTGATTTGCATTTCTCCAATGACCAGTGATGATGAGCTTTTTTTCATAGTTTATTGGCTGCATAAATGTCTTCTTTTGAGAAGTGTGTGTTCATATCCTTTACCCATTTTTCAATGGGGTTTTTTTAATTGTAAATTTGTTTAAGTTCTTTGTAGATGCTGGATATTAGCCCTTTGTCAGATGGATAGATTGCAAAGTTTTTTCCCATTCTGTAGGTTGCCTGTTCACTCTGATGATATTTTCTTTTGCTGTGAAGAAGCTCTTTAGTTTAATAAGATCCCATTTGTCAATTTTGTCTTTTGTTACCATTGCTTTTTGTGTTTTAGTCATGAAGCCTTTGCCCACACCCATGTCCTGAATGGTATTGCCTAAGTTTTCTTTTAGGGTTTTTTTGGTTTCAGGTCTTACATTTGAGTCTTTAATCCATCTTGAGTTAATTTTTGTATAAGGTGTAAGGAAGGGATCCAGTTTCAGTTCTCTGCATATGGCTAGCCAGTTTTCCCAACACCATTTATTAAATAGGGAATCCTTTCTCCATTGCTTGTTTTAGTCAGGTTTGTCAAAGACCAGATGGCTGTAGATGTGTGGTGTTATTTCTGAGGCCTCGTTCTGTTCCATTGGTCTATATGTCTGTTTTGGTACAAGTACCATGCTGTTTGGTTACTGTAGCCTTGTAGTGTAGTTTGAAGTCAGGTAGTGTGATGCCTCCAGCTTCGTTCCTTTTGCTTAGGATTGTCTTGGCTATATGAGCTCTTTTTTGGTTCCATATGAAATATAAGGTAGTTTTTTCCAATTCTTTCAAGAAAGTCAGTGGTAGCTTGATAGGATAGCATTGAATCTATGAATTACTTGGGGTAGTATGGCCATTTTCATGATAATGATTCTTCCTGTCCAAGAGCATGGAATGTTTTTGCATTTGTTTGTGTCCTCTCATATTTCCTTGAGCAGTGGTTTGTAGTTTTCCTTGAAGAGGTCCTTCAAATCCCTTGTAAGTTATATTCCTAGGTATTTTCTTCTCTTTGTAGCAATTGTGAATGGGAGGTCACTCATGATTTAGCTCTCTGTTTGTCTGTTCTTGGTGTATAGGAATGCTTGTGATTTTTGTACATTGATTTTGTATCCTGAGACTTTGCTGAAGTTGCTTATCAGCTTAAGGAGATTTTGGGCTGAGATGATGGGGTTTTCTAAATATACAGTCGTGTTATCTGCAAACAGAGACAATTTGACTTCCTCTTTTTCTATTTGAATACCCTTTATTTCTTTCTCTTGCCTAACTGCCCTGGCCAGAACTTCCAATACTATATTGAATAGGAGTGGTGAGAGAGGGCATACTTGTCTTGTACCAGTTTTCAAGGGGAATGCTTCTAGCTTTTGCCCATTCAGTATGATGTTGGCTGTGAGTTGGTCATAAATAGGTCTTATTATTTTGAGGTATGTTCCATCAATACCTAGTTTATTGAGAGTGTGTTGAATTTTGTTGAAGGCCTTTTCTGCGTCTATTGAGATAATCATGTCATTTTTGTCATTGGTTCTGTTTATGTGCTGGATTACGTTTATTGATTTGCATATGTTGAACCAATCTTGCATCCCAGAGATGAAGCCGACTTGAACATGGTGGATAAACTTTTTGATGTTCTGCTGGATTTAGTTTGCCAGTATTTTATTGAGGATTTTCACTTCAATGTTCATCAGGAATATTGGCCTGAAATTTTCCTTTTTGTAGTGTCTCCCCCAGGTTTTGGTATCAGGATGATGCTGGCCTCATAAAATGATTTAGGGAGGAATCCCTCTTTTTCTATTGTTTGGAATAGTTTCAGAAGGAATGGTACCAGCTCCTCTCTGTACCTCTGGTAGAATTCAGCTGTGAATCCGCCTGGTCCTGGACTTCTTTTGATTGGTAGGCTATTAATTACTGCCTCAATTTCAGAAGTTGTTACTGGTCTATTAAGGGGTTCAACTTCTTCCTGGTTTTTTCTTGGGAGGGTGTATGTGTCCAGAAATTTATCCACTTCTTCTAGATTTTCTAGTTTATTTGTATAGAGGTGCTTATAGTATTCTCTGATGGTAGTTTGTATTTCTGTGGGATCAGTGGTGATATCCCCTGTATCATTTTTTATTGTGTCTATTTGATTCTCTTCTCTTTTCTTCTTTATTAGTCTGGATAGTGGTCTATCAATTTTGCTGATCATTTCAAAAAACCAACTCCTGGATTCATTGATTTTTTGAAGGGTTTTTTGTGCCTCTATCTTCTTCAGTTCTGCTCTAACCTTAGTTATTTCTTGTCTTCTGCTAGCTTTTGAATGTGTTTGCTCTTGCTTCTCTAGTTCTTTTAATTGTGACGTTAGGCTGTTGAATTTAGATCTTTCCAGCTTTCTCTTGTGGGTATTTAGTGCTATAAATTTCCCTCTACACACAGCTTTATGTGTGTCCCAGAGATTCTGATACGTTGTAGCTTGTTCTCACTGGTTTCAAAGAACATCTTTGTTTCTTCCTTAATTTTGTTATTTACCCAGTAGTCATTCATGGCAGGTTGTTCAGTTTCCATGTAGTTGTGAGGTTTTCAGTGTGTTTCTTAATCCGGAGTAGTAATTTGATTGCACTGTGGTCTGAGAGAGTGTTATGATTTCCATTCTTTTGCATTTGCTGAGGAGTGTTTTACTTCCAATTATGTGGTCAATTTTAGAATAAGTATGATGTGGTGCTGAGAAGAATGTATATTCTGTTAATTTGGGGTAGAGAGATCTATAGATGTCAATTAGGTCCACTTGGTCTAGAGCTGAGTTCAAGTCCTGGATATCCTTGTTAATTTTCTTTCTCGCTGATCTGTCTAATATTGACAGGGGGGTGTTAAAGTCTCCCACTATTATTGTGTGGGAGTCTAATTCTCTTTGTAGGTCTGTAAGAACTTGCTTTATGAATCTGAGTGTTCCTGTATTGGGTATATATGTATTTAGGATATTTAGCTCTTCTTGTTGCATTGATCCCTTTACCATTATGTAATGCCCTTCTTTGTCTTTTTTGATCTTTGTTGGTTTAAAATCTGGGTTTTTTCAGATACTAGGATTGCAACCCCTGTTTTGTTTGTTTGTTTGTTTTATTTGTTTTGTTTTGTTTTGTTTCTTTCCATTTGCTTGTTAAATATTCTTCACTTATTTTTGAGCGTGTGTGTGATCTGCAGGTGACATGTGCCTCTTGAATACAGCACACTGATAAGTCTTGACTCTTTATCCAATTTGCCAGTCTGTGTCTTTTAATTGGGGCATTTAGCCCATTTACATTTAAGGTTAATATTGTTATGTGTGAATTTGATCCTGTCATATGATGTTAGCTAGTTATTTTGCCTGTTAGTTGATGCAGTTTCTTCATAGTGTTGATGGTCTTTACAATTTGGTGCATTTTTTCAGTGGTGGGTACCGGTTGTTCCTTTCCAGGTTTAGTGCTTCCTTCAGGAGCCCTTGTAAGGCAGGCCTGGTGGTAACAAAATCTCTCAGCATTTGCTGGTCTGTAAAGGATTTTATTTCTGTTTTGCTTATGAAGCTTAGTTTGGCTGGATATGAAATTCTGGGTTGAAAATTCTTCTCTTTAAGAATATTGAATATTGGCCCCTACCCTCTTCTGGCTTGTAGGGTTTCTGCTGAGAGATTTGCTGTTAGTCTCATGGGCTTCCCTTTGTGTGTAACCCGACCTTTCTCTCTGGCTGCCCTTAACATTTTTTCCTTCATTTCAAACTTGGTGAATCTGACAATCATGTCTTGGGGTTGTTTTTCTCAAGGAGTATCTTTATGGTGTTCTCTGTATTCCCTGAATTTGAATGTTGGACTGTCTTGCTAGGTTGGGGAAGTTCTCCTGGATAATATCCTGAAGAGTGTTTTCCAACTTGGTTCCATTCTCCCCATCAGTTTCAGGTACACCAATCAAATGTAGATTTGGACATAGTCACATATTTCTTGGAGACGTTTTTCGTTGTTTTTTTTTTTTTTTCATTCTTTTTTCACTAATCTTGTCTTCTTGCTGTATTTCATTGAGTTGATCTTCAGTCTCTGATATCTGTTCTTCTGCTTTATCGATTCGGCTGTTGCTACTTTATATGTTTCACGAAATTCTTGTGCTGTGTTTTTCGGCTCCATCAGGTTATATATGTTCTTCTCTAAACTGGTTATTCTAGTTAGCAATTTGTCTAACCTTCTTTCAACGTTCTTGGATTGCTTGCATTGAGTTAGAACATGATCCTTTAGCTCGGAGGAGGTTTGTTATTACCCACCTTCTGAAGCCTACTTCTGTCAATTTGTCAAACTCATTCTACGTCCAGTTTTGTTCCCTTGCTGGTGAGGAGTTGTGATCCTTTGGAGAAGAAGAGGCATTCTGGTTTTTGGAATTTTTAGCCTTTTTGCACTGGTTTCTCCCCATCTTCATGGATTTATCAGTCTTTGGTCTCTGATGTTGGTGACATTGGCATGGGGTCTCTGAGTGGACATCCTTTTTGTTGATGTTGATGCTATTGCTTTCTGTTTGTTAGTTTTCCTTCTAACAATCAGGCCCCTCTTCTGCAGGTCTGCTGAAGTTTGTTGGAGGTCCACTCCAGACCTTGTTCGCCTGGGTATCACCAGCGGAGGCTGCAGAACAGAAAAGATTGCTGCCTGTTCCTTTCTCTAGAATCTTTGTCCCAGGGAGCCACCCACCAGATGCCAGCCAGAGCTCTCCTGTATGAGGTGTCAGTCGGCCCCTACTGGGAGGTGTCTTCCAGTCAGGATACATGGGGTCAGGGACCCACTTGAGGAGGCAGTCTGACCCTTAGTAGAGCTCAAATGCTGTGCTGGGAGATCCGCTGCTCTCTTCAGAGTTGTCAGGCAGGGACATTTAAGTCTGCTGATGCTGCACCCACAGCTGCTCCTTTCCCTAGGTTCTCTGTCCCAGGGAGATGGGGGTTTTACCTTTAAGTCCCTGACTGAAGCTGCTGCCTTTTTTTCAGTGATGCCCTGCCCAGAGAGGAGGACTCTAGAGAGGCAATGTGGCCTCAGCAGCCTTGCTGAGCTGTGGTGGGCTCCACCCAGTTGGAATGAACTTCCCAGCAGCTTTGTTTACACTGTGAGAGTAAAACCACCTACTCAAGCCTCAGCAAGGGCGGATGCCCCTCCCCCCACCAAGCTCAAACATCCCAGGTGCACCTCAGACTGCTGTGCTGGCAGCGAGAATTTCAAGCCAGTGGATCTTAGCTTGCTGGGCTCTATGGGGGTAGGACCTGCCAAGCCAGACCACCTGGTTCCCTGGCCTTAGCCCCCTTTCCAGGGCAGTGAGTGGTTCTGTCTCACTGGCATTCCAGGTGCCCCTAGGGTATGAATAAAAAACTCCTTCAGCTAGCTTGGTGTCTGCCCAAGTGGCCACCCAGTTTTGTTCTTGAAATCCAGGGCCCTGGTGGTGTAGGCACCGGAGGGAATCTCCTCGTCTATGGGTTGTGAAGACCATGGAAAAAGCGCAGTATCTGGCCAGGAGTGCAGCATTCCTCACGGTACAGTTCCTCCCAGCTTCCCTTGGGTAGGGAAGGAAAATCCCCCGACCCCTTCTGCTTCCTGGGTGAGGCAACGCCCCATCCTGCTTCAGCTCACCCTCCGTGAGCTGCACCCACTGTCCAACCAGTCCATGAGATGAACCGGGTACCTCAGTTGGAAATGCAGGAATCACCTGCGTTCTGCATCGATCTCGCTGGGAGCTGCAGACCAGAGCTGTTCCTATTCGAACATCTTGCCAGTAAGCTGCCATGATGACTGGATTCTTTATGTCAAATATACATACAAGGTCTTTTCACATTTTATTTTACAATCTTGGTCATGTGATCAATTTGTTTTACTCATATACTAATAATACATCCTAAATGTCAGATAGAAACACTTAGGGCTAGTTTAAAAATCTTCTCTTGGATCCCACTTGATATGATTTTATTACTGAAATGCAAAAAGAAAACAACTGTCATCATAAGACACCATCATTACTTAACCCATGAATAAACCGACTCTACTGAATTTAGATGGCATCTTTAAAGTCCCTTCTGTTGCCTACATATCAGGTGAGAGTTTATTTTCTTCTTTGAATAATAGAAACAGTTAATTTTTGAAAAACAAAACTAAAAGCTAAACTATCATGACCTGTAAATGGCATTCAGTATGTCCCAGGTTCCCTATTAATTGCTTGACTAACTCCTCCTCTGGGTTCCTGCTTAGATTTCACTTCCCTAGGAAAGCTTGCTTGAGCCCCCAGCCTGGTTAAATGCCTCTGCCATGGCTCATACAGACCCACTCTACCACTCCTAGCACACTGCTTATCCATACTATTGCAACTGCCTATTTTCTGGTCTGTATTTCCCTAAAGTCTTTAAACCTTGTGAGGTGAAGATCATCATTATTCACAGCTATTTTACGAGCACCTAAGATAGTTCCTAGTACGTGCAGGGTATTGAGTAATGTTTCTTGGGTGAGTGAATAAACAAATGAGTGTAATGTATATAAAAGTATCTCTGATTAGGAAGCTCTGTCATTTTTTTTTTCTTTTTAAGAATAAGTAGTTAAGCTGAGCTCAGATTTCCAATATGGGGTTTCCCTATGAATGGGAAAGAGTCTAACCTATAAATCGTCATCCAAAAGCTAAGGCTCAGTCAAATTATCTGACTTAATATTCACGCTGTTTTTGCAAAACAGAAAACCACATTTTCATAATGTATAATGCAGTGTCTGTGGCTCTGATTGAGAGGAAGGAAGACTTGAGAAAGGGGATGGGGCGAGGAAGAAGAGGGGCTAAGGTTTAGTCAGCTATAGCCAGGAGAAGAGTGGAGGAGGCTGACCCACAATGTCAAGGGATGAGCGAAAGAGAACTTAGTCCTTATTTAAGATGAAAGTGAGGCTGTGGTTGAGGAGTAAGGGACCCCTCAACATATGTGGGCAAGGAGAGGCAGGGAAGCAAGGATGATCCAAAGCAACAAGTAAAGGGAATAGACAAAAAGAGTGGAATTCAAAGTAAACAGGCAATGACGGAGGCACCAGACAGTAAAGAGCTGGAGCCTGGAGAAAATCTCAAATGTGCTGGGAAGACCCAACCAGCCCACCCGATTCATCCACTTCCCTAGAAGGCTGGTCTTTAGGAGATATTTAACTTTGTCAGTCTTTTTAGGGGATGCTCAGTATTTTTCACTGAGAGGGGCAAGGATCCTCTTGTGCTTTTTACTAGGAGAGCATGTACATCACAGAGTTCAAACATTCACACCTTTGATTGTAACCCAAGGGGGCAGTTAACCATCACAAGTTAATATATAAGCCTTGTAGCACATTTGACATCAAACTAGCCAATGTGCAAGGGTCAATTTCCCCTTCATAATTCTAGAATATTATACCCTTACTACCACACTAAGGTAGTATATGTTATGAGAATTCTGTTGGTTGATGTTCTCTAAGTGGATCAAGAAAAATACTATTAAAATAAGAGACTAGGTATGAAGTTTCAAGTTGGAGAAGTTGAAAAAGTTCTGGAGATAGATATTGGTGATGGTTGAACAACCATATGAATGTACTTAATTCAACTGGACTTTACACTTAAAAAAGCTAAAATGATAAATTTTATGTTATGTACAGTTTGCCACAATAAAAACATAAGAGAATAGCAATAGGAGCTTGATATAAAGAAATGGTAGTTATTTTCCAATTTTAAGTGTAGAAAATCAAGAGGCTCTTAACAAAAGAAATATCTAGGGTCAGGTGCTCAGTTAAGGGTAGTTAAACCAGTCACTGAGCCCTGGGAATCCTAATATTTGGTATAAGGTTCTTTTCAGGCAAAGCTCCAAATCCAACCCTCTATCCCATCTATATGTATGGCTGAGGTTCTAAAAGCCTCATAATATTGTTTTGTAAAGATGATCAATTTCACGTCGCATGCCATGGATGTTTAAAACTATATCCTTTGGTAAAAGCCAGTACATAAGTTTAATTTATCACATAACTTACTGAAATTTCTCTTAAAAAATACACTCCTTAAAGCAATAGTTAACAGTGAAGATTATGAGCAGTATTTTTTTTTAAAGAAAATGTCAGAAAAGCTCCAAATCTAACCCTCTATTCCATCTATATGCAGAACTGAGGTTCTAAAAACCTCATAATATTGTTTTGTAAAGATGATAAATTTTACATTGTGGGCCATGGATTTTTTAAACTATTTCCTTTGGTAAAAGCTAGTACATAAATTTAATTTGTCACATAACCTATTGAAATAGCTCTTGGAAAATACACTCCTTAAAGCAGCAGTTAACAATGAAAAAATGAAGTGTGCAGTTTTAAAAAAAAGAAAGAAAAATGTTTGTTTCTTGTTCTTTCAGGGATTCTCACTAAGACATTTTGCTCTAGGGAAGGTTCCAAATGCATTGATATTTCCTGGAAATGTCTTGCCCTGTGCCTAGGAATAATTCTGAGAAATCTTTTCTTGGTGAAATGTTTTCAGTTGTCATGGTGATGCTTAGGAAAGACACGTTTTAAAGGAGGTGAGAGTGAAGAATCATATTGGCTTCACAAAGTTTAGGATTTTAACTTGTACTTAGCTAGAAAGAGCGCCCTACCTGGTATTAAGTCACAAGGTCCTCATAAAATTTTAAAAGTTTAGAAGGAAATTTTCATAGAATTTCTGGCCCTACCTTATTTGATGGATAAGAACACTCAAATCTGAAAAGCTTCAGTGAAATTTTCATAGCATTTCTGGTCCCACCCTTTTATTTTATGGATGGGAACACTCAAATCTAAAAAGTTTAAGTGACATCCCAAGGTCACCCCAAGGCCACACAGCTTTCTCCTTACATGTTGTCTTACAAACCCCTCATATGCACTTGTTTAGAACAGGAACCAAGTTCTCTTGATGGCTGACCTACCACCCAGCAGTCATTGTGGGGAGCTGTCTGGTTTGAAATCTCATACCCACCACTCCCTGTTGCCCTGTCAGAGATCTAGAACTCGTCTGCCATTTCCCTCTACTGTGACAGCTGGGCCCTTCATTAAAACAGTTGCCTGAGGGGGAATGGTGACATGCACACACACACCTCCTTTTTAAGACTTTTTACTTCCAATTCTTTCTCAATTTGTTCTTAGTTATTATTAAAAATTCTGTCATTTGTTCATCCTTTTTGTCTGTTTCTTATTCTTTGAGAAATAACAACTTTACTCATGAAACCTTACCATGTATCAGCTTAAAGAAATATTTGTCATTGTTGATGACAGAAATTGATGTTAATGGGTAACCTGTACCAAAGAAGTCTGTTCTAGGATTTAAGGGAAATTAAACAGAATAAATATCCAGGGCACCAACACTGAGAGTTTTTGGAAATACACAGAAATTTCCCTGAAGATCCCCTCCAGTAATTACCAACAACTTTTTCTTCCTCCTTAAATTAAATCTGTTTTTCCTCAACCGCTAACTCTCAAAATAAATATGAAACCGTTTTTATTCAATATTTTCTTGTTTTACTTAATGACTGGTTTTATTTTATGTGTTTCCCCACTGCCAGTGTACAGTATTTTAGCAATAATGGGATGTTAGTATCAATCTGCAGCCAAACCACAATTTATAACTTTGTTTATGTGGGGAAATGCATCTAGAGCTGGAAAACCCCAGTTTATAAGTCAGAAACTGCCTATGGTATATGCCCTGAGTTTAAGTAAAATTCAGTCAGTAAATATTTTTTGAGAGCCTTCCAGGTAAAAAGGCACCAATCCAGGGGTTATAATGTTCTGCAAATAAAATACATAATAACACAAAGATACATTACATCATCTACTCCTTACAACTTTACTAGGTAGATGTTAATTTCCTCCTTGCCAATAAAGAAACTGAGGCTTTGAGAGGAAAGACAACTTGCTCAAGAGCACAATCCTAGTGGGAGGCAGAGCTGTCTTTCTCTTCCAGGTCACCTGACTCCCAAGTCTGGGCTCTTTCAGCTGTGCTGTGGTGCAGTCATTATGTTCTAAGGAGACTATGCAGGAAGTCAAGCTGTATTTTCAAAAGTCTTTGGAAGCTATGTGTCAGAAGCTTCTGGGAAAAATAGAAATTTGTGCTGAATCTCAGGTAGAAAAATGTTTGCTCGGACTATTGCTGCCTTAGAAATACCTCTTAGAGAATGCTATCCCAACTTACTAAGAAATTGAAAAGTATCGTTGGAACAACTGGGACTCCAGGAGGTTAGGGTGACTGATGTTTCTGACTGTGAGTGGCCTATTGTTTGGGGAGGACAGGGGACATAGGGAGGAGCACAGACTGCCATCTTCTCAGGGGAGCGTATGACAGGCTGTCCTTTTGCCATCAGTAAGACTTCTTTATCAACATCAAACCTCAGATATTTCACTTTGATCTAAACCCCTGATGGAGTCAAACACACAATAAATTACATAAATGCTCTAGTAAGATTTGCTTGAAAGCCTTGAGAGCTAAATCTATTCCGTGCACCTGCTAATCAGACCAACTCAGCATGTTTATTAATGGTCTCCATCCAGAAGGAGGAAACTCAGGCAGTTTCCCAAGATAGTAAGCAGTTGTTCTCAACTCTCCCATAAGACAGAGAAGCAGGGACTCCAAAACAACCCAGCCCCTGCTGCCCAGATCTTAAATATGATAGCTCAGAGTTAATGGCATGTGGTGTCATGAAAGATCTAAAAGTTACCATCAGCACAGTCTCCATCCCATGCTCACATCTCAAAGATGCAAATGTGAGGCAGCTCTTGATGCATCTGGAGTTTATTGACTTTCCTGCTAATTACCAATTTCTCAAGTATTTGTTGAATATTTAGTGTGTGCCCAACATTCTTTCATGGAGGCATAAGAGATTCAAAATTGGTCCTTGTCCTTAATTACGGTATTGCTACTCTTGTTCATTTATTCATTTAGTCACTTAAATATTTCTTGAGCATGCGTAGTTGGAGATAAGACATATGCACATTAAAGTTATTGAACACAGTAGAGCATAATTAGATGTTATCTTTAGTTTCTCCCCAAGGGTCAGAGAGCTCAACAAATGCTCATGAAAAGCTACTAAGTGCCAATACTGGAGATACAGAAATAGCTAAGACAGAACCCTGACTATTAAGAAGCTCACAGCCAGGAAGAAAAATGAATAAACCAGAAATTACAGTAGAATATGGTGTAGTTAGTTAAGTGCAGTGTGCACAGAGGAGGGAAAATGGCCAAGGAATGCCCCTATGGGTAAGTGACACTTAAACTGAGTCTTGAAGCTTGAATATGAGTTCATAGAATGTTGGCTCAACTGCTGGGTAGGGAGAAGCAGTCATCAACCAGGCTAGAGAAAAAGGCAGGCATGAGACATGAGACTTGCTTGTAATAGCCTGGGAAGTTACAGCTCCCTCCTCTCTGACTGCCCCACTAACGCCAGATCCTTCCCCAAACTTTTTGTTTTTTAGAGAAGGTCAGTGGCACAATCATAGCTTACTGCAGCCTCCAACTCCTGGGTTCAAGTGGTCTTCCTGCCTCAGCCTCCAAAGTTACTGGGATTATAGGTGTGAACCACTGCATCTGGCCTCAAACTTTGATCTCTGCCTCTTCTACTCAGCGGTAGTACCTCAGACTCCAGCTTTCTGCAACACAGTGAGGACATTGTCACTGTGTCACTTGAGATGTTGTCTCAAGGAAAAGCTGGAGATTATGAGGCTGACCTTGTAAGATCTTAGGGACTGCACTGTTGCACTGCAGAGTGACCAGTACCTGAGCTCAGTTGCCTCATATGCTTTGTCCAGTTTTATTTTGTTTACAGTGGGAGGGAGGCCAAGTTACTTCATCTAACTGGAACTCTCCCACATTTCTTGACTAACTTCACTCGACTTTGATGTTATTTACCTTTCAGTTCCTCAAGCCCCTGCCTCCATTCTTCTTCCTTCCACCTCCTTCTCCTCTCCACTGAAACTACTTTCATTAATCACCTGGGAGGTCCTTATTGCCATAGAAAATGGGCATGTCTTTCACTTTCAATCTCCTTGTCTTGTTGGCAGTCGTGGAAGTGATTAAACAGCAACTCCTTTTTTTTTTTTTTTTTTTAACTCTTCTCTCAGATTCTCTCGGCTCTATGACTCTGATTTTGCCTTTGATGACTGCACTATTTTGTTTGCTGGCCTCTTGATAACAGCATTTCCCAGGACTGTTCCCCAGGCTGTTCATCCTGGACCAGCTGGGCATCTTCTCTACACTCACAGCGTTAGAGAGTTTATTTCTTACCCTGCCTTGCATTGTCTCTTACATGGGAATACACCCCGCTTCGTATGACCAGCCCTGTTTTCTTCACCCAGACCCTTGTTAGATTTCTCCAGCTACCTAGTAGGGATTTGTACCTGGATAGCCCACCTCAAAACAGATCTGGCTTCTGTTTCTTTTTAAACCTTATATTCTTCTCTCCTTTATCTACTGAACTCTGTCTACACTATACCAGCCTGCATTTAGTTGCTAGAACACACCAAACTCTCCCCACCACAGGGTCTTTGCATGTGCAGTTTCTGCTTCCTGAATCTCCCTTTCCTCTGTTTATGCCTCAGCCTTGAAGTCCCAGTTTGCCCATAATCTCCTCAGAGAAGCGTCCTTGCATGACCTTATGTAACTAGACACCACTCTGCTATTACCTATCACTACTCACTCTTGTGTTCTTCACAGAACTTAGAACTTGTCATTATTGGCTGATGTATTTGCTTACACATGCTCTATCCATACGTTTATGTGTTTTTTTCACTTACTTTAAACTTCCAAAGACTGAAACCATGTCTGTTTTATCAATTCGGGTCTGCATGGTACCTATCACAGTGCCTGGCACATAGGAGATACTCAGTAAATACACTCAGTAAATATTTGTCAGATGCATGAGTGAGATCATCACCAGACTCACTCTCCATTTCTTCTCTACAGGAGGATCTTCCACCCCAAGTTTTCTGTGCCAGGCATTGATGCTGGAGACACAAGCATATAAAGCATGGTCTTCCATGCTCCTACAACGTTTGGCTCATAAATTAACAAGGAAAAATAAAGTTATGAGACAAAGTGAATTCTGAGCTGAGAGAAACCAATGGGTTAGGTTCTGTGGTTATAGAGTTTTTAAAGTTGAAAAACCAAAGTTTGTCTTACAGCCCAAATTGAACCTCATTAAGGCTTAGCTTCACCATTATTGAGTCCAGATGGTATTGCTGCCTTCACAGACCCCAAGCAGTCATCAGGCTGTTTTCCTGCTGGTTTTGACCTCTTTCCCAAGAAGCGGTTGCCCTATAAGAGTTGTTCTTACTTCTGGGCTCTTCCAGTTTCTCACACCCTCCAGGCTCAGAGTCCTGCAGATTCTCATTTTTATTAATCCCAGGATTTGTCATTATATTAGCACATTTCGTGTTGGGTTATAATTTACCTGTTTTCCAGTCTCTTTTCCCTAATATAGTGTGAACTGAGGCAGAAACTTAGTCTTATGGTCTAGTTCAATGTCTGGAACATAGAGACTCCCCAGTAAATCCTTATGAATAAATGAATAAGTGTTGCCAAATCTCCTCTAGCCAAAACAAACAGTGACAAAGAAAATTATCCTCTGGGCTATAGATGTGTAGGTCAAAGTTCCCCTAGAGTTTTTCTCTGATAATTGGATAACTTCTATCCTCACATGGCAGCTCCTCTCTACAGTCCTGGCGGCTGGAAGCATGTGGCAGCCAGTCATTCACGAATAGCCAGCAAGGGCCTCATGTGGGCAAGTGGAGGGTTAAGGATGGCAAAAGGAGATAGATTCAAGGAATGTTTAGAAGGTAATGCCAGCAGCATTTTTACCTTATTCTAAAGCCCATGTAGTAAATTTAAGTCATCTTCCAGACAGTGTGAACATCAGAAGAATTATCTTTCACTCTATCAGATAAATTTAGGATTTTGAGAGGAGAGCATGCATAACAAACTGCAAGAGCTGCCTCTACAAGAAACATTTTAAATATTCTATGCTCAACTGTCAGCAACAGCACATTAAGCATTCTAATACTTGCATAGCTGCCATAATTCGCCTCACATGGGTGAATATGGTACTCCTGGGAGGTGACTTACTCTCCTTTGCTTACCAAAGGAACTGAACAAATACTTGCATATCATTTTTTCCTCATCTCTGGCTAAGAAATGACCCTTATGGTGGGGATTTTGATTAAACATTTGCAACAATCATGGGAGCAGAGATGTGATAAACATGCCAAACCAGTTTCCCTGAACACAAGGTAGCAAGATTTCCAGGAGCTTAATGAAAGCTTTACATTTTCTTCTATTAAATTACAAAACCATGCCTGATTTTTATAAATCTTTTGTACTGTGAATAAAAGATTATTTTTTTCTGATAAAACTACCCTGAATTATCTGAATCTTCCATATGCCATCTTTTCTCCCATCCATCCATCCATCCATCTGCATACATGTCCATCCCCACCTCCCACATAACAGATTTGAGATGGTTTATCGACTCCTTAAATTAACACAATTTCTGTGTTTTCAAAATCTCTGCATGGAAAAGTGTTTCCCTGATCTTTGCATTTGTGTCCTGTCTATACTTCCTGCATGCACTTTCTCATCTCCCACTTGTTTCTCAATAAAGGCCAGTCTGGCTTTTGCCCCTGCTACTCCACCAACAGTGCTCTTTCCAAAGTCAGCAATGACTGTCATGTCGCTAAAGTCACACTTTTACCATGGCCACCTTCTCCCATTCTCTTCCTTTGATTTCTGTATTGTTATAATTTCCTGTTTTTTTTCTCATCTTTTGGGCTGCTTTTTTTTTTTTTTTTTTAGTAGGTTCATATCCTTTTAATTACTGGGTTTCTTGAGTCTGAGCCCTTGTTATCTGCAGTTCTCAGTCAACATTTTCCTTCTGGGTGATATCCCCTCCTGTATGAGTTTGCTAGGGCTGCTGTAACAAAGTTCCACAAACACGGTGGCTGAAACAACAGAAATGGTTTGTCTCACAGTTCCAAAGGCTGGAAGTCCGAGGTCAAGGTATCCACAGGGTTGCTTTCTTCTGAGGCCTGTGGGAGGCAGTCTGTTCCACCACCTCCCCCATAGCTTCTAGTGGTTTTTTGGCAATCTTTGGCATTCCTTGGCTTATAAAAGCATCCATTCTTTCTCTGGCTTCATCTTTACATGGTGTTCTCCCCATGAGTGTGTGTGCCCAAATTCTCCCTTTTTAGAAGGCCCACTTTAATGACCTCATTTTAATTTGATCACCTCTGTAAAGGTGTTATCTCTAAATAAGGTCACATGCTCAGGTACTGAGGGTTAGAACTTCAACATGTGAATTTGACGGAGGGGAGAGTGGAACACAATTCAACGTATAACCCCTCCCATAGCTTCGATGACTTGTCCATATACTGATGACCCTCAAATCTGTCTCCAGCCCTAATCTGTCTTCCGAACTCTAGACCCATGTGTCCAACTGCCCACTGACCATCTCTCCTTGGATGAGTTTCATGCACTTAAACTCACCATGTCTAAGACTGCATTCATCACCCTTCCCACAAATCAGGTCCTCCTTCTAGTTCTGTGAATGGTGTTTTATCAATTCAGTTGTCCAAGACAGAAACTGATGCTTATTCTTGACCCCTCTTTCACCCTCATTTCTACACCCATGTTCAATTATTTACCAAGTTATATCCATTCCATCTCTGTGATACTGTTCAACCTACCTCTCTTCAACCTCATTGCTGCCACCTCTTCAAGGCTACTATAATCTCTCCCCTAGACATCCAGTGTTCTCTTAACAAGTCATTTTACCTCCAGTTTTACTTCCTCTCAGTCCACTCTCCATGTTACACAGTGATCTTCTAAAAACTCAAACCCGATGATTCCACTTCTCTACTTAAATCCTTTCAAATGGCAGTGAGTGCCTTGGAAGTGGGCTTTGGCCCAGATTGGTGTTAGGCTTAGAACTGGACTTTAAAGGGATGGTAGGACTTTGGTAAGTGAGGAAGAGGCTTCTATGAGTGTGGAGCTGGGACTCACCATTGTGGGTTTAGGTCCAATAACTATTTCAGCCCATCTACCTGGCAGTTGTGGATACCCATAACAATTGTGAAAACAAACTGATGCTGGTTGTTTAGCTTATATCCCCAGAGGCGGAAACTTGCGAATAGTTTCATTTAGATTGTGGCTTAAATCACAGCAGAGCTGCCTAAGCAGCTGTCTCTGCCAGTTCCTGACTGGCACTCCTCCCCTGGGTGACAAATTTTTATATGCTAATAGCATTAGCTGTACCCTGGCATGCTCGTCTGCCCATTTATTTCTTTCTGCTAATGAACAAGGCATAAATATTTTGTGAACTGAGCCATAGGGTTACAGTTTAAAAGCCCACTTCCCCAAAGAGAAGATACTTATGGACCATTAGTACTGGCAAGGGGCTGTGCAGTGAATTGCCTCCCAGAGTAAAGGCTGGCTTGTCCACCCCTTGGCATTTAGCACTCTTTATAGAAATTGCTTGTATAATTGGCTTTTCCCCTCCTGGACCATACAAAAATGAGGGCAAGCACCATGCCTTCTTGTTCTTCCCTGTGCTTAGCAGAGGGGCAGGCACTGCTAGGCACACAGTAGGCATCCATAACTTATTAATTAATTAGTCATCACAGAATAGGCCAGTAGCCACAGGTTTCTTGATTTATTCTAAATTGAGTTTTGAACTATAATGAGTTATAAGACTGCCTTATTAATGCGTTGTCAAAGCCATCAATCCAGAAAATCACCAGGGCCATTTGGAAGAGGTGTTCCAGGGCAGCATACCAGGGAGGAATTTGTAAGTAGAGAATCTGTAGTTTCTACAGTCCATAAGGAGTATTTGTCAAACTTGTCAGAGTGCTGGTGACATTGCAAGAGGATGGTGGTGATGTCACAAGGTTCACAAGGATTTTAGTACTCTTTGTATACACTTGTATGTAGGTAAATAACCTAGTTCAAGTTACAAGGAAACCAAGAATTTGGGGCAAAAGAAACAAAGGTTCAAATAGAAGAAAAGTCACTGTGAAAGCTTAATAAAAACAAACAGGGTGATTCAGGGAAGCAAGCTCAACATATGAAAATCCAGAAATAGAAAACAAATTAAAATCAGTTGCTTATTTGAGTAAGATATTATTTCAAGCATAAGCACTCCCACTGCATCTAAAATGAGTTTTAAAATGCCATTAAGTTATTTGTATGTGTTTTTTGGAGAAATAGATATGTATTATAGAAAGCAAAGTAGTCTTATAGTCTTAATGCCAGCATCTTGCCACCTAAAAAATAGATATATTTATTCAAAGGTACAACATTTGGAACTTTCTTTAATACTCTGGGAACAGCAAACTATAGATTTATACCAGGCCAAAAAGCACTTTTAGTTTTGTTTTCTTCATACAGCATAGACTTTTCTTTTTTCTTTTTTCAACTTTCATTTTAGAATCGGGATACATGTGCAGGTTTGTTACAAAGGTATATAGCATGATGCTGAGGTTTGGAGTACGAATGAATCTGTCACCCAGGTAGTGAGCATAGTACCCAATAGGTCATTTTTTCAACCTTATCGCCCTCCCATCCTTCCCCTCTTGTCTTCCCCAGTGTTTATTGTTCCCATTTTTATGACCATGTCTACACAATGTTTAGCTCCCACCTACAAATGAGAACATGTGGTATTTGTTTTTCTGTTTCTGCATCAGTCCACTTAGGGTAATGGTTTTCAGCTGTATCCATGTTGTTGCAAGGGAGGAGACTTCATTCTCTTTTGTGGCTGTATAATCCATGGTGTATCTGTACCACTTTTTTTTTTTTTTTAAATCCAACCCACTACTGATGGGCACTTGAGTTGATTCTATGTCTTTGCAATTGTAAATAGTGCTGTGATGAACATATGGATGCACATATCTTTTTGGTAGAACAATGTATTTTCCTTTGGGTATATACTCAGTAGTGGAATTGCTGGGTTGAATTCTAGTTCAACTCTCAGTTCTTTGAGAAATCTCCAAGTTGCTGTCCACAGTGATTGAACTAATCTACATTCCCACCAATGGTATGTAAGTATTTCATTTTTTCTGCAGCCTCACCAACATCTCTTATTTCTTGACTTTTTAACAAAAGCCATTCTGACAGATGTGAGATGGTATGTCACTGTGGTTTTGATTTGCGTTTGTTTGATGATTAGCGATGATGAAGATTTTTTCATGTATTTCTTGGCTCCTTGTATGTCTTCTTTTCAGAAGTGTCTGTTCATATCCTTTCCCCATCTTTTATGATGTTATTTGCTTCTTTCTTGTTGATTTGAGTTCCTTATAGATTCTGGATAATAGACCTTTGTCAGATACATAGTTTGTGAATATTTTCTCCATTTCTAAAGGCTGTCTGTTTATTCCCTTAATAGGTTTTCTTTCTGTGTAGAAGCTCTTCAGTTTAATTAGGTCTCATTCGTCAATTTTTTTTCAATTGCCTTTGGGGACTTAGCCGTAACTTCTTTGCCTAGGCTAATATTGAGAAGGGTATTTCCTAGGTTTTCTTCTAGGATTTTTATAGTTGGAAGTCTTAGATTTCAGTGTTCGATCCATCTTGAGTTAATTTTTGTATATGGTGATAGGTATAGGTCCAGTTTCATTCTCTTGCATATGGATAGCCAGTTATTCTAGCACCATTTATTGAATAGGGATCCTTTCCCCCGTTGCTTATTTTTGTCAGTTTTGTCAAAGGTCAGATGGTTGTAGATGTGCAGCTTTATTTCTGGGTTCTCTATTGTGTTCCATTGGTCTATGTGTCTGTTTTTGTACCAGTACCATGCTGTTTTGTTTACTGTAGCCTTGTAGCATTAGTTTGAAGTCAGGTAATGTGATACCTCTGATTTTGTTCTTTTTGTTTAGTCTTGCTTTGGCTATTTGGGCTCTTTTTTGGTTCCATATAAATTTTAGAATAGTTTTTCCCAAATTGCGAAAAAATGGCATTGATAGTTTGATAGCAATAGCGTGGAATCTATAAATTGCTTTGGGCAATATGGCCATTTTAATGATATTGATTCTTCCAATCCATGAGCATGGGATGTTTCTCCATTCATTTGTGTCATCTATGATTTCTTTCAGCAGTGTTTTATAACTCTCCTTGTAGAGAACTTTCACCTCCTTGATTTGCTGCTGTGTTCCTAGAATACAGCATAGTATTTTCTTATCTATTTTACTTCAATTTAGTTGGCTGATCTCTTTGAGAAGTGTTCTAAAGTGAATCTTAAATTTATTTTTGTTTTCTTGGGTTAAACTGCATTATTTCAGAACCATTAAGACTAGCCTTTTCACTGTATAGAAATGAATCTCCACTTGCTGTTGGCATTATCATAGTGACTGGAGTGATATGGGAGAGAAGTGATGTTGGTGCATCTAAGAGATTCTCTCTACCCTCAATTGGGAATCAACCAGCTCTCTTACACAAGAAAACTTGCCACCATGTGCTCATCAGTGGCAACAGCCAGCTACACTCCCTTAAAGATGTCTGTCACTGGGCTCTTACAGGGAAACTGGTGGGAAATCCAGAAAATTTTCCTAAATGCTCTCAAGAGGTCCCTGTCTGAGAACTGTCACCCATAGAGATAGCTGTAATACAAAGATAACTAGTGAGTGAAGACATCAGAAAGAAGGGGAATAGATGAGGAAGGGGCTGCAGAGTTGGGTGCATGGGAAGGTCCTATAAAGTAGGTATCAGACAGGACTTTTGGTTGCAAGCCACTGAAATGCTACCCTAGGGCCGTTAAGCAAAAAGGAGATTTACTGACTGGCCTTGGGAGGAGAGCGTCACAGAGCCTTGGAAAATGTGCAGGAACCAAGTGGCCTTCAAAGCCATACAGCTGTAACAGTCTGGCTGAGACGCTGCCATTTCCATCACTACCCAACATCCTGTTGCTACTGGTACTGTAGGACTTTAACCATCCTGGCTTCCAGGAGATTCTAAGACTGGATAGGAGCATCCGATGGGCTGAAACCAAGTCATACCTACACCTTATTGCCAAGAGCAAGCAGAATTATTTGGCTTCCTTCAGCTTCCATTGTAGGATGTAGGGCACTGTTTCCCATTAAGAGTTATATAAAGAGGGAGGAGGAACTCCCCCTAAACAGGAAGAGGGTTGGGTGCTGGGTAGCTAAACACAGGACAGAAGTCTAAGATAGCCATATTAAATATATTTAAGGAGTTGATAACTGGGCTGAGATTTTTTTTTAATTGTTGTTTGTTCTTTTGCAATGAAAAGCACTTTCTGTTATGTGGGAAATTACTTAAAGACCAGGACTATCACACACAAAGAAAACTTTAAATGCAATTTTGTGGTATTTCTGCTGATTCATATCTAGAATCAGCAAAATAGATTTTAAAAATGTTTCATAAGTATCTTAGGAATACTTAAACATCCATTTCAGATTTCTATAAATGTTCAGCCGAAATCATCAAAGTTACTCCACAATCGAATTCTACAGATGACAGAGGTGTAAAGAGTAACAAGGCTGAGTAGACAGGTTCTAGGTCTGGACAAGGTAAGAGGTAGCTGGAATTAGGAAAACAGCTTTAGACTTAATAAGACCTGGGTGTGTTTGGAGCCACAGTTGAGGGAGAGGGGTTATTCTTGGGCAGGACTGAGGGTTAAAGCTTGATGCTGGAGGGAGATACAGGGTCCGAAAGGATAGAAACAAGCAAGTGTTAAGGATAATATTTTATTTGGAGTAAGGGAACCAGAGAAAATGTGTCTTGATCCCAACCACTTCTTTAGTATATGAATCCAAAACACGTGCTTGACAAGTATAACAGGGGAGCTCCTCTGGCATTTGGAAGCCCAGGGGAAGTGGCACTGTAGTTGCATTGCACAAGGTTATGACAGGGAAGAATAATTATAATTGGCTTAC
Organism: Macaca fascicularis; assembly: GCF_037993035.2. Taxonomy (NCBI): domain Eukaryota; kingdom Metazoa; phylum Chordata; class Mammalia; order Primates; family Cercopithecidae; genus Macaca; species Macaca fascicularis. The sequence goes on along the minus strand of NC_088381.1, from coordinate 125,453,632 downwards.
ATGTACAAGGTATGACCATTGTGCATTGTTTATGTTCTTAACACCATTATTATTAATACTATTATTAATATTCTTTCTACCATCATCATGTGAATGCCGAGATCCTAGCCAGAGAAAAGAAAGATTCTACTGCAAGACAAGTTTCTAAAGGGGACATTCCAGCTCCCCTAAAGACTACATTTTGGATTAACAACTTCCAAACAGTTATCTTCCCTCCAGGTTCTCTCTGTAGTGAGTATCCTACCCTCTCTTGCCAACTTTGCCTTCCTGAAATTCTGCTTTCAAGCCATCATCCCTCTACAAAACACCTTAAACACGTTGTTTGCTCTCCACAATTAAAAGGACAAAATCCACACTTTCCTGTGCTGGAAGCTGCCCTAGGCTCTCCTCCTATCAAAACCTTGCTTTGCTTTTTGATCTGTTTGAATCCATTGTCCTCCATGAAGGTTTTTTTTTTTTTTTTTTTTTTCTCCTCCTTCCAGGCTGAAATTAATCTCTCCACTTTCTGAATAATAATTATCCTTATTTTCTGTGCTACTGAATTGCTCACATTAATGTATTTAAGCATTTGGGGAAATATATGTTATCTTCCCAGCAAGATTGTAACATTTTTGCCTCCAGAAGGAGCTCAGTAAAACTGATGAGGTAAGACAGAAGAGCAGTGAGAGACACTGGAGAGAATATGGGCTTTGGAATTGGACACACCTGAGTTTTCATCAACACTTAGGCTATTGGAAATTCCCTTTCCTCATCTGTAAAATGGGGATAGTAAAATACACTCACAAGTATTGTGAGGTCTGGAGATAATATACATAAGGTTTTTTGTGCATAGTGGGTGCTAAATTAAATAGTAGGCATTTTTATTTTTACCTTGTAAAAATAGGTAGCAGTGATATAACCTTTGATTTCAAAGTTGGTTACAGATAGAGAAGATAAATTGTATTCTAGATGGATTATTACTATTTTAGGGATAAGATGTTTATAACAGAAATATAACCATTAGTACTCCTTTCTTTCAGATATAGATTTTAGGTAAATAAAAAATGAATTAGAAATTAAAAGCTTTTTCAAATACTACATGTTCTCTCTTATAAGTGGGAGCTAAATATTGGGTACTCACGGACATAAAGATGGCAGCAATAGACATTGGGGACTACTAGAGGGAGGAAGTGGGAAAGGGTTAAAACTTAATGTTGGGCACTGTGATCAGTAGTGATGGGATCATTCATACCCCAAACCAGAATCAAGCAGTGTACCCAGATAACAAATGTGCACATGTGTCCTCTGAATCTGAAATAACAGTTGAAAAAACATTAAAAGGTATTTTTCATGTTGTTTTAATATGCACGTAAAACTACCTAAATAATTCAGATTTACATCCTCAAAAATGTAGCTTTCAGATAATATACATGTAATTATCATTTGTAAAAAGATAATAAGCAAGTCTTGAAAAAAACTTTTAAAATATAAATATATGGCACACAAAAATATAGATAATAATATAACCAACAGCCAAGTTATTTTAAAAACATATTTATTTATTAAATGAATTAACAGCTGTTAGAACTATAAGGAGTAATACCTGATAAGTACAATGGAATTGGGCTGAGGAGTTACGGCTTTCAGAGAATAAATTGAAATGAAAAGTTTCTATTGCTTGTGCGTTGACTATCCACCATGCTGACCCTTTTCAGTTATTTCAAGGTTATATGTTTACCTAAGAAGAGGGTAACCCTTAAACCAGATTCCATGTGGGTTTCTATGAAAAACCTATCAAAACTGATGACAATAAATAATCCTACTACAAGGAAATATTTGTTGCCACTGAAATCAACAGAATATGAGTTTTAAAATAAGACTAAATATAACTGTTCATATATATTTTGTTGAGTTATTGATATTTTATCTCTTTTTGTAAGAAAAAATGACAGAGTAATAATTATGGCTGCCAACCAACATCAAGTGAAAAATCCAGGGTTGGCCGGGCGCGGTGGCTCAAGCCTGTAATCCCAGCACTTTGGGAGGCCGAGACGGGCGGATCACTAGGTCAGGAGATCGAGACCATCCTGGCGAACATGGTGAAACCCCATCTCTACTAAAAAATACAAAAAACTAGCCGGGCGAGGCGGCGGGCGCCTGTAGTCCTAGCTACTCGGGAGGCTGAGGCAGGAGAATGGCGTAAACCCGGGGGACGGAGCTTGCAGTGAGCTGAGATCCGGCCACTGCACTCTAGCCCGGGCGACAGAGCCAGACTCCGTCTCAAAAAAAAAAAAAAAAGAAAAAAGAAAAAAAGAAAAATCCAGGGTTACATTTCTGTCTTCAACGTTTCTTTAGTGATTATAATATCTTAGTCATGGAAAAGGTCTTGGATCTTCAAAAGAAACACACTTACAAAAGAAGAGTTGAAAATAGCACTAGTTTTATGGCCAATATATAATTTACATGAGCGTGTTTGGAAGAATTATCAATCAATCATAAAGCTAGTAGGGGGTTAGGAGATCATATGATCTAACCCCTGACTTTGTGTCATAGCATTGTTGTAGAAACAGAATATTGGACGTCTTTTCTTTACTCTTCCAGATCCTTTTTCCACTTTTTACCCCCAACTTTCTCTGGGAGCTGAACCTGTAAAGAAAGAGGCTGTCTTATCTCCTGGTTTTGGTTTATTAACCAACAAGGAGTTCCTGTGGGACATCAAAGGAAAGGAGTATTCCCAAGACCCCCAACTGGGTGCCTACCTTAATTAAAGATCGTGACCCAAGTCAAGCAACCCTCTCCTTCCAAATTTTTTTTTTCCAAGACAGAGTCTTGCTCTGTCGCCCAGGCTAGAGTGCAATGGCATGATCTCAGCTCACTGCACCCTCCGCCTCCCGGGTTCGAGAGGTTCTCCTGCCTCAACATGATAATTTTTATATTTTTAGTAGAGACGGGATTTCATCATGTTGGCCAGGCTGGTCTTAAACTCCTGACCTCAGGTGACCACCAGCCTCATCTTTCCAAAATGCTAGGATTACAGGCATGAGCCACCGTGCCTAGCCCCAGATTCTTCTAATCACTCTGTCCCTTCATCCCTTCAGGCCTACGTTTAGTAAGAGCTGTAGTTAAACCTGAATACTGCCCTACCCTCTATGATTTCTCACATACAGTGTTTCTCAAAATTTAACTTACATTGGAATCACCTGAAAGGCTCCTAAAACTATAGGTTACCCTACTGCAGAATTTGACTCAATGGGTCTGATATTGGCACTGAGAATTTGCATTTCTAACAAGTTCCCAAGTGATGCTAGGGTGGGAGGCTTAGAGAGCCACTGCCCTATGGCCCTATACCTTGACCATCTTTTCTAAAATTGTTCTGTTTTGAGTTTGCCATATATTCCTTCTGGAACCCTATCCATATAAGTGGCTATAAAAATGAGTTGAAAACATACCAAGTTGTCTTATGGTTAAGCATAATTTGCAGGTACATGTTTGAAAAATCTTCAGGTTGAAGAAGAGAAAGCTGTGGGAATTTAGGAAATCATTTTGTCTAATCCTTTAATCTCAGCAAGGAAATAATGTGGGCAAAGTGAGGTCAAGTGATTTATCTGAGGTGACATAGCCAGTGGTATCCTACTTTTCAGGGCAGCCTTTCCAGGATACATATTATGCTGCCTCTTGTCATAGCACAACTACCCCTTCTATACACACACACACACACACACTCCCTAGATTGTGTTAATCGCTTCTGGATATTCATGATTTCTGCCTTTAGGTTTAGGCACCAGATCTACACAGTGGTGTTTGCCTCATGATTTGGGGCAAATAGGGATAAGGTCTCTGGCTCAGCTTCAGTATAGTACTTAGTAAAGCCAGATGTTTTGTTAACCTTTTGTGCCCATAGGAGATAAAAGCCAATAGTAAGGCCTTTGAATGATAGCTGGGACTTTGATCTATCTGTATCTTCCAAGTCATCTTGCACTTGTTCGCATGGAGACATTTGACTCTTTGCTTTTTACCCCCAGTGTTTTCCAAAGACCTTTTCCTAGTTAACCTTCATCAATTTGGCTTTTCAAGTTGTTATCTGAGAACACGTCTTATACTCAATCTGTGTAAGCAGTTGTTTTACTCAGTGGCTATAGTTCTTTTGCTTTGAAGTTCTTAAACACCCAAGGCACCTTATTCTCAGCTCCACTCCTCCTTTCCTGGGAGCTTCAGCCTGTTGCAACGTTCCCTCAGCTAGTCACAGAAATTGGACAAGTCATCGGTATAATATTCAAGTCCCTTTCTCAGGATTTTTGACTCTGTGCAGCTAGATTTCTCTCAGAAGGCTAAAGCTGTGAGATTGGAAGTGTGGGAGCTTCAAACAACCAAATATTCTGCAGAGAAATGTAAGCAGCAGCCAACTGAGAAGAAATGAAGCTGGTACCCAGCAAGGAGAGATGGAGAAGATGAGACTGATTGCACCAGGGCCCTGGTCCCAGGTGTTCCTGAGGTTTAAGGACACTCAGCCCTTCTTGTCTCTTTAGGTTACTAAGCTCCTAAAAACTCCCCTTTTAGCTTTAAACCAATTTAGTTTGGATTCCTAGTATATTAAGTCAAATATTCTATTTAATAAATGACCCCAATAGTCATTTTTGTTTACCAGGTCTCCCCAGGTTTAGACAGCCTGGTTTCTTGGCCACTGTATACTGCCTGAATCTCAATTAGACAGTTCCTTTTCAAGTAACAGGTGAGGGTGAAAGAATGGGATTTCCGATACTCTTGTGTACTGAGATTTCAGCATCTTAGAGCTGATTGTCTTAATATTAAGCTTCATAGCACGCACCTTATGCCTCTGTTTATGCTTCTACGGTTTCCTGTGACTGTATTGCCTATTCCCCAACCTAAAACTCTGCCTGATTAAGTTCTATTCATCCTTCAGACACCTTTGATGTAACCTCCCATACAGCCTTCCCTGCTCCAGGCTTCTGAATGAATCCCTCACTGCCTTTCTTCCTGCTCCCCTGGCTGCATCAAACTGTGGCTAATTGGTTACATGTCTGCATCATGCTTAACTGAGAGTTCCAAGAAGGTACAAACTATTCTTCATTTGTCTATCTCTGCTCCTGACACAATACCTGCCCCATAATAGGTGCTTAGTAATTACTTGTTGAATCAAATTGCATTTGGGAGCATGCAGATCCTGACCAGTGCATATAAAGAAATCATATTCTCCTTCTGGACCAAATAAGAAAAACGGCCCAAGATGGTCCCACTGCTATGGGTCAGGTGAGCAGATGTCTTTAAGAAGGATAGGGGACCATCTGGTGTGACAAATGAGATACCACACACACATTACTCCTAACACAGTTGATTCACAATACTTAGTAAAGTCAGAACGCTGTTTCCTAACTGGATTTGCAATCTCTGGTTCCACTAAGGCACTCATGGTTTTTTGTTGTTGTTGTTTTTTGTTTTTGAGACGGAGTCTGGCTCTGTTGCCCAGGCTGGAGTGCAGTGGCCGGATCTCAGCTCACTGCAAGCCCCGCCTCCCGGGTTCACGCCATTCTCCTGCCTCAGCCTCCCGAGTAGCTGGGACTACAGGCGCCCGCCACCTCGCCCGGCTAATTTTTTTTTGTATTTTAGTAGAGATGGGGTTTCACCGTGTTAGCCAGGATGGTCTCGATTTCCTGACCTCGTGATCCGCCCGTCTCGGCCTCCCAAAGTGCTGGGATTACAGGCTTGAGCCACCGCGCCCGGCCGTCATTGTTGCATGCAAAACAGAAAATAGAAATGATTTATTTATAACACTTGACTACATCCCAGGCGATGTTCTGAATGTTTATATTTGTCAAGGTTGCCTTTAGATTAACTAAATGGTACAAGACCATAGAGGATGGGACAATGTTTTCGCTTCAAGGATCAGAGATAATTGTATCAGGACTTGGGCCAGGCCTCCAGGTCTGGCTCTGAAGTTTAAAGTTTGCATTAAGACAGTGATGAACTATTCTTGGATCTCTTCCACAAACTGACCAGTGGGAGGCAGCTGGCAGCAAGCAATGGGCTCTGCAGTATATCACATAAGGAACAGGAGGTATGGAAGCCAAGACATAATATTTTAGTGAAAATGAGAAAGGAAGATAAATCACTGGTGTGGCTTATACATTCAACACTTGCTAGCTACACACAAGTTACCAACTTTTTAGGCAACTATGCACAATATTTTATCTCATTCCCATCCCAACTTGCTACCCGACCTATTTCTAGTCTTTCTCCTTTTGACCTATAATTGCCAAGAGATTGGGAATGGAATATTGGGAAAATGAAACCCAGTATTACCCTGAGAAAAGAGGAGAAGGCATACCTTATAAAAAATAAATTTCAAAAGATAAATTTTAAAAGACTCTTGGAGTATCTGAGCATCAGCCACTCTTGAAGAACATTAATAATTGAGAGTTCACTGAATTTCATACAGTCTGTTTTTATTGAACTTGAATTGTCCAGTTAGGAACATAGTTGTACAAGGTATAATAAACATTCTGGATATGTAAAATAAGAACCTCAGGTATTTTTGACACTCTTATAATAACAATAGTAACATAGCATTAATTTAAGTGTAGCAGTCAGTATATAATGTTTGTTAACTTTTTGAGTAACTATAAATTTATAATTTTCTAAATCCAAGGTTAAATAGTACATTTTATTTTTATGGGTGTGTTGTAGGTATATATATTTATGGGGTACATGAGATATTTTTATACAGACATACAATGTCTGTCACCGCAAGCATTTATCATTTCTTTGTGTTACAAACATTTCAATTACAATCTAAGTTACTTTACAATCCACAATCAATTATTGTTGACTGTAGTCACCCTTTTGTGCTTTCAAATACTAGATCTTACTCATTCTAACTATATTTTTATACTCATTAACTGTCCCCACTCCCTCCACCCTCAACCCACTATCCATCCTAGACTCTGGCAACCATCATTCCAAAGAAATAGAAGAAATAGAAATCCTTGGGGAAATGATTAATTTCAGGAGTGGGGCAGGGAAACTATAAGATAAGCCCAGGGCATCTTGCAGTGCCAGAAAGTAAGGAAGAGCTCAACCACAAAAGAATGGGGACAAATCAAAGGTACTCAGAAGCCCATCTAAAAGAGCTCACCGTGGCCAAAGCTGGAATAATTTGAGTGAAATAATAAACAATGCAGGTTTGATCATAACCCAAAGTATAAAGTAAATATTCATGAGTCTATACTAATACAAATAAATTGTGAATAAATAAAGGAGGAAAAGGGACAAATTATCTTTACAGAAGAAATCCAAATAATACATGTAGACCACCCCCACTCCAGAAAGTGAGGATTAGCACCCCCTCTTCCCCACCCCAGAGTGTGGGCTGGACTTAGTGACTGGCTACCAAAGAACAGAGCATGGAAAGGGGAAAAAAGACAGAGGAGAAACCTGGCCAACACGACCTTGGCCGGGTAATCACAGTTAACATCATCAATAACAAGTCATGTTGGTAGTATGTCATGACTGATACTACATGAGAAGGATTCTTTACCTCTGTGGTGTTCTTCCTGAAAAATCCATGAGCCAAATATAACCATGAGATAAAATATCTAGCAAACTCAAATCGAGAGACTACAAAATACTTCAACAGGTCTCTTTGGAACTGTCAAGGTCATGATAAACAAGACTGAACAACTGTCTCAGACCATAGGTGGATAAAGGAACATGACGATTAAATGTAATGTGGTACCCTAAATAGGGTCCTAGAAAAAGGACATTTGTGATAAAACTAGTGAGATCCAAATGAAGTTTGGAATTTGGTTAATAGTGATGTATCAATGTTAATCTCTTAATGTTGATAGATGCATCATTTGGATAGGAAAATTGGGGCTGAGGGGTGGGAAGTGGCAGGATGGGCCCTCTGAGCACAGCACCCTGTGTGACTATACTGGCTGCAGACCCATGAGGCTGACCTGGGGTTGGAGATTCTTGGACCATTAATCAGAATTGGGAGGGGGGTTGGCTTGTGGAGGATTTTTATCTATAACACCAAATAGAGGCTAGTGGTGATTGAGAAGACACAATGAAATTAAATTTTAGTGATCAATCCCATGGAAAAGTGTATAGTCAGTTTGTTGGAAACACTGTTGGCAGTTTCACCAGTTAGGAAATTGACAGCCTTAGAAAGAAAAGGGTGGAGTGGAAAATCACAGAACCCTGTGCCTTCCTTGCCTTAAGCTATTTGACTGTGTTAAGTGTTAATTCTGAACACAAGTACCAATCCAAACATCATCTTCTAGTGTTCATTTCTAGCTAATAGATTTCTCTAAAAGAGTCTTTATCTTATAGGCACAGACCTTGCCATAGCATTTTCTTTTTACGAGCCCCTTTTATAGAATTTGAAATAAGCTCATTAGGACTGTGATTGTTGCGACCATATACTTTACTGCTCAGGCCTTTAAAATCTACTTCCGCCAGCCTGGCCAACATGGTGAAACCCTGTCTCTACAAAAAAATACACAGCTGTAATTTGAGCTACTTGGGAGGCTGAGGTAGGAGAATTGCTTGAACCCAGGAGGCAGAGGCTGCAGTGAGCCGAGATCACACCACTGCACTCCAGCCTGGGCGACAGAGTGAGACCCTGTTTCCAAACAATCAATAAATACATAAAATCTACTTCCAGTTTTTTCTTCAGGCAGTTCTCAAACTGGTGTACTCTGTCTTCCCAGGTACCTCCAGATCATCAGTCACTCGATGTAAACCAGGAGCCAACTGCCCCAGTTCACACAGTGGCATCAGTAGACAACTGTCCCCGCTATCTGTCACCGAAGATTCCTCTGCTCCTATTCTTGAACTTCAGAACCGAGGATCCTCAGGAGTTTGTGGACACAGAGTTGAGAGACAGAACAGATCAGGTATGTGGGTGACCTCCTCTTAAATAATGGTACATCCTAGTAAGCTTCTAAATAGAAAGACCTCACCATTGTCACAGAATGCAGAGATGTTAGGTGGACTCTTATGAGTACATGTGGGGAAGATTTATCAAGCCAAAGGATAAGGAAGAAGGAAAATATATAGATACAATCTATTAGTGGCACTCTATTATACTCTACAGTATGGCAGAGAAACTGAATGCCAAAACCTGTAGTTGAGTAACTTAACACATGGTTAGACAATGACTCCTGGTGAAGTTTACAAGGTAGGTAGTTTTCTCATCTTCAAAATATCAAAACCCTGCATCTTTTAATCTCAGCCTGGGGATTCAGTAACAGCACAATGTGCCCATCCTGAAAAGATTGAAAACACCAGCAAAATCACAGAATCTGCTTTTGTCCTCATCAGAACTATTAGTCCCTGGAGCCCTTTTAGTTTTCCCAGTTTTATACTTTCTGCAGGAAACTTCACTGGCTTCCCTGATCAGCATATTCTGATCAGTTGAGACTTTAGCTTTTCCTCACATCCACCTGACCACTCACCAACTCCTGGGCTACTGACAGGAATTGCTAGATAAATCTTGTAACTATGCTCATGAGTTTCCCAGCAAAATTTATAGTTTTTAAATGCAGCTGGGTCCACTAGGCTGCTGGCCAGTACTGTTACTTATTGGTAGTGGACATCTTATTGCCTTCCTCAGGGAATGGACTCAAGTCCCCTGTTCATATTCACTTCCTCTTATTGTATGACCGACCATACTTCCACGTTCCTGAAAAGAGCAAACGGTTGTACACTTACAAATGCATTTGTCGACTTCAGTGTCTCTGTGCTTTTACCAGTTACCATCGCTGTGGGATGACTTGTGGTATGTGTGTCTTTCTACCTTTCCAATTTTAGCCCCCCTACCTGTGTCCATGATCGCCCCACCTACATCTCTTCTGGCCCATTTACTCCTCTCCATTTGTTTCCTCTCTGTTCTCTCCATTTGTTCCTTCAGCTTGGCTGGCAACATACTAAAATCTCTTTCATCCTCAAAAATAGTAACAGCAGCAGCAAAAACAAGAAAATACACCACCAAAATAAGTTGGTAGTAAAAAGAACAACAACAACAAAAGTAACCTCTAGAAATTTGGAAAAACTGCCTTAAAAAAAACAAGACAATTCAGAGGATTCAGTTAGGGGTGGGGGAAGGGTAGACAGAGGAAGAGAGATGTGAAAGCGTCTTCAAGGGTCCTACTCATTTGAGAATGTATTTTTTATGAGAAAATACATTCTTCAAAAACAGTATTTTAAAATGATATCTCAGACACTATGTGAACCCCAAGGCTAAAACTAAAACAAAGAAAAATAATGGCATCTTAAATTTTCAGAAAGTTTTAATTGGCTTTAATAAATTGCAATATTCCTATTATCCCAGTTGTTTGCAAAACAAAATGTTCCAGTTAATTAGACACACTGGTTAATAAAGACATGCCCTATCTATCATACACAGATTACAAATTTCAATAGACTGTACCATTAAAGATCGTCTGGAACATAAGTTACTCTTTCTGTGATTATTGGAAGCACTTGGGGATATTCCAGTGCACCAAAAAGAAGAAAAGAATAATCTGAAGAGAAGCTCACCATGCTTTCATGGATATTATGGGACTTAATCTCAAAATAAATTCTATGAGATAGCTATTATCACTGTTTGACAGATAAAGAAGCTAAGAAAGGAATTTTAAAATGTACTCAATGCCATACAATGGCAGGGCTAGGATTTAATTTCATGTTTCCAAATTCCAGTGGCCTCCACTGTCAATTTGCATGACTTGATAAAGGTACACAGAAATGGATAGAATCCTGGTAAACCAATTTTATGATAACAAAATCTAAGCAGGACTATAGAAAATCATGTTAAAAGTGGTCAGAAAATGAAAGAGTTCTGGATACCTAATCTTTCTGTGCTTTGTAAAATTAAAGAATTGGCAACAGTCAATCTAGTTAACAGAAGAAGCCTAGAGTCAATACTATGAAAAGATGTAGGTGACTACTGGTGCCATCAAAAGCACACCCATAGTATAGTGGTGATGCAGACGCATTCTTCAAATAAGGTGACAGTAAAGGCAGATATTGTCTCAGAATCTTTGTAGAGTTATTCCTCCTTTATAAGACAGTCCCTAGGAATCATGAGATCTGAAGTGTAGTAGGGTACACCTTTCTCTTAAGTATCGCTTTTTAAATTTCATGCAGGAGCGCCATTCCTGTCAGGAAACAGAACTTTTTTCCCAAACTAGTCTGAAACTTGCTGTGCTTGAATGGAAAGCTAAGGGCTGAAGTCCTAGCCATGCCGGTGCTCAGAATAAAGTTTCGATTGGGTTCAACCTTGGACAACCCTTAACACAAGTCTCAGCTTTTTCATCTGTAAAGTGGGAATGACAATACCTACTTAGTAAGTCAGGTTTGTGTTCCTTTCTTGGCCTCTCAACACAAGATTCTCTCATTCTATCCTCTTATTTATCCTGGTTTTCTTTCTACTCTCTGCATAAGCCACATGGTCATGGAGGAAATTTGCAGACCTGTTATCAAGAGATGGTGTTGTCTGTAAACAGCTGAAGGAGCTGAATAACTCACACTTCCAGACTCATCTCAGTGTCACTGCATCATGGACGTTTTTTCTGATCATATCCCCCCCAGACTCTTCAACAGTACTTGTCTGGCCTTGTATCTGTCCGAGTTGGCTCTTATCACACTGTGTTGAGTATGTTTCTGGCTTTCCATTAGACCGTGGGCTCAAGTCTTTCATATTCAAACCCTTAGGATCCAAGTAGCTAACTAGCGCCTGGTAGTCTCCATAAGATTCTGTTGAATGAATGAATGAATAAAAGATGGCCAGTTTTCATCTTCTGGATGCCGAGGCTCTGAGAATTCAGTACTGTTTATAAGGCTTATAGTCATGCAGTGGTTGCTGTGTTCATAGTTACTTGGTTTATATTCCCCAGTGGAGAATTCACTTTCAAGACTTTCTTCTCCCTTCCCCCCAGTGATTATATCAGAAAGCCTTAACTAGGTAAAGGTTTTTAACACAGTGGGGCAGCCACACCTGGCTCATTAAGCAGTAGGAACACATTCAGCAGCAGAGCCAGCAGGTTCTGGAGACACAAAGTGAGCGGGCCCCACACACTGCCATTGGCAATCTCTGGGCTGCGCGACTTTAACCCTCAGCATAGGCCTCGTGCTTAAGTGGGGTCCCTGGAGACACAAGAGAATCTCGTAGACAATTATCATCTGGGATCTCAGCTCAGGGACTCCGAGTGACCTCTGTTCCTGTTTAGTACATGAATTCATTATGTTAACTTGTTTTTTCCATGAAGGGAGACAGCCTTCATGATTATCACTTTTAGAGTTTTGGCTATTTTAGGGTGCTGTAAAATTGCTGCTACATTTTCTTAGTAAATGTACAAAGCAGAATTTATTGTGTTCCCAGAAATATATTAAATAGTCATTTGTGATGAGGTGGGAAATGACTGTGTAGTCAGGACTTGCTCTATTCTTGGGACACATTACTTTTAATTTAGTAATCATCTCTGCTGCATTTTTTTTTTTAAGAGACCGGGTCTCCCTCTGTCACCCAGGCTGGAGTGCAGTGGTACAATCATTGCTCACTGCAGCCTCAAACTCCTGGGCTCAAGGGATTCACCCACCTCAGCCTTTGGAGTTGCTGGTACTAAAGGTGTATGCCCCACCCCCCTGCAAATTTTTTTTTTTTTTTTGCATAGACAAGGTCTCGCTTTGTTGCCCAAGCTGGTCTCGAACTCCTGAATTCAAGTGATCCTCCCGCCTTGGCCTCCCAAAGTGCTGAGATGACAGGCATGAGTCACAACACCAGGCCATTTGCTACAACTTAAAAAAAAAAAAAAGGAAAATGGAAACATGTTTCTCACTCCCTTTTCATGTTGGTGCATACAGAGCAGCTTGGGCTGCATTCTGCTCATTTCCCCATACAGACAGAAAGAACAGTTTCTATTGGTGTTTTACATTGTAATGACAGAGGGGAAGAACAAGAGAGCTGGTAGGACCTTGGGATGCTTCCTAAGGCTTCTTATGGGAGGTGTTATGCCTCACATCTTCTCACATTTGATAGGAGAAAGCGGGGCATGGGGCCAAGACCAGTCTTTGGGGGCTGGGATGTGTACTGCTCTTACAAGGCAAGGGCACACTGGAAAACAGCGTAGCATCCATCAAGTCCATGAGCAACCTCATGGACTGGATGGGGACTCAGATGCTTACTGTATTGGGTAGAGCAGAGAGTCCAGAGAAAAAGTGAGCCGAAGTTATCAGTCTCCTCAAATGATGGTAGAAAAGAAAATCACTGGTAATTCTACTGTCTGCCTCTTTGATTTCATCCATCTTTTTTAAGGAGCTGATATATTTGATTGCTGTTTCATAACCTGCTTTCCACACATTTGTATTCCTTTCCTGTTTCCAGCAGACGATGGGACACAGACTCATTCTGAGAACAGCAGCCAAGAAAACAGAATCAAGGCTCGCTGCCTGTCCTGCACGTCCATGGTTCTGAAGGGCATCTGGGGACTCTTGATCATCTTGTCAGTATCATCGTCTTGGGTTGGAACTACACAGATTGTAAAAATTACTTATAAGAACTTCTATTGCCCATTTTTCATGACTTGGTTTTCAACAAACTGGAACATTATGTTTTTCCCAGTCTATTATTCTGGTCATCTAGCCACTGCTCAAGAAAAGCAATCTCCAATGAAAAAATTCAGGTAGGTTTCATGTTAACTGGCCAATAAGAGATTATTGAAATGTTTTATGAAAATATGCCCATTTTTATATCTTGGGAATATGAGTTGAGTTTTTTGGGGTATGTGAAGAAGCCAGATCTAAGGTTGGTGACGAGCACTAGAAGCAGAATCAGTCCTTCCTTAAAAATATGTGTCTATAACATGGGAGGCACTGTACTGGTGCTTTTGCATGTCTTATGACTGGTGGTAACATTTACATTTTAAGGTGGTGTTATCCCCATTCTAAGACAAGAGGAAACAAATTCAGAAAGGTTGAATGACTCATCCAAGGTTATACACTTATAAATAATAAAACCAAGATTTAAATCTAGATCTGTTTCTGAAAGTCGTGTTTTATAAGAACATCCTAGTGCATCAAGCTCAGAAAAAAAAAATGGTATTAATAAGATTAATTGTTACACAAACATTTGCTCAATATTCCTGACACTGAGATGCCTAGCAGATGACACAGCCTGATTTCATGCAATGGGGAGTTTGGGACTAAGAAACTTGAAAAGATGCCACTCTTTGCTGGCTAGATGCACATGGGGGCTTTGTCTGTTTCCTTGCTAACCATGAACAGTGGTGGTTGGGCTTAAAGTCTTATGGTTCCAGTGGTTGTTCTGTACTAAACCTGGCTTCTGTAACCCCCTCTTGGATAGCTCAGGAAGCTGACAGGGCTGATGTTGCCCAGCGCTGCATGGCACTCAAGGGAGGCAAAAGCAGCATTTGGGTCCAAGTACCTTTGCTTAGTGGACAGCTCCATGAAGTGGGAAAAGCCTGATGCTGAGAAGTGACTTCCAGGAAAATTGCTCTAATCACCCAGGAAAAAAAAAAAAATAGGGACATCAGTAGATGGCAGACGGAAGAAGAGTCCTCCACATGGACTTATTCCTTAGCAGAATAAATTTGTCTTCCAGGGGCCAAAATCTTTCTTACCCCTATACCAAATGAAAAGAAATTATTACAGTTGGTACATTATAAGACTCTTCTTATAAACTTAACTTGGAAGGGTCTATCTTCAAATTCTATTTTCTGTGTTTTTGAGACAGAGTCTTGCTCTGTCACCCAGGCTGGAGTGCAGTGGCGCGATCTCAGTTCACTATAACCTTCGCCCCTTGCCTCAGCCTCTTGAGTAGCTTGGGTTACAAGCGTGTGCCACCATGCCCAGCTAATTTTTTTGTATTTTCAGTAGAGGTGGGTTTCACCATGTTGGCCAGACTGCTGTGAAACTCCTGGTCTCAAGTGATCGGACCACCTTGGCCTCCCAAAGAGCTGGGATTACAGGCGTGAGTCACCATGCCTGGCCTCAACTACCATTTTCTTTCTTTTGAAGGTGCATGTACTAATTATTCTTTATTCATTTGGCCTTGAAGAGTGTTTAATTTGTGATCACCTTTTACAGTGACTTGGCAGATTTTTCTGTTTTTATTATACTTTAAGTTCTAGGATACATGTGCAGAACGTACAGTTTTGTTACATAGGTATACACGTAGCATGGTGGTTTGCTGCACCCATCATCTATGTTAGGTATTTCTCCCAGTGCTATCCCTCCCCTAGTCCCCCACCTCCACCAACAGGCCCCAGTGTGGGATGTTCCCCTCCCTGTGTCCATGTGTTCTCATTGTTCAACTCCCACTAATGAGTGAGAACATGCAGTGTTTGGTTTTCTGTTCTTGTGTTAGTTTGCTGAGAACGGTTTCCAGCTTCATCCATGGCCCTGCAAAGGACATGAACTCATCCCTTTTTATGGCTGCATAGTATTCCATGGTGTATATGTGCCACATTTTCTTTATCCAGTCTATCATTGATGGGCATTTGGGTTGGTTCCAAGTCTTTGCTATTATGAACAGTGCCGCAATAAACATGTGTGCATGTGTGTTTTTAGGATGATTTATAATCCTTTGGGTATATACCCAATAATGGGATGGCTGGGTCAAATGGTATTTCTAGTTCTAGATCCTTGAGGAATCGTCACACTGTCTTCCACAATGGTTGAACTAATTTACACTCTCACCAACAGTGTAAAAGTGTTCCTATTTCTCCACATCCTCCCCAGCATCTGTTGTTTCCTGACTTATGATCACCATTCTCACTGGCCTGAGATGGGATCTCACTGTGGTTTTGATCTGTATTTCTCTAATGACCAGTGAAGATAAGCTTTTTTTCATAGCTTGTTGGCTGCATAAATGTCTTTTGAGAAGTACCTGTTCACCTACTTTGCCCACTTTTTGATGTTTAAGTTCTTTGTAGATTCTGGATATTAGCCCTTTGTCAAAAGGATAGATTGCAAAAACTTTTTCCCATTCTGTAGGTTGCCTGTTCACTCTGATGGTCGTTTCTTTTGCTGTGCAGAAGCTCCTTAGTTTAATTAGATCCCATTTGTCAATTTTGGCTTTTGTTGCCATTGCTTTTGGTGTTTTAGTCATGAAGTCTTTTTTTTTTTCCTTTTTCTGAGATGGAGCCTCACTCTGTCACCCAGGCTGGAGTGTAGTGGCGCGATCTCAGCTCACTGACAGCTCCACCTCCCAGGTTCACACCATTCTCCTGCCCATCCTCCCGAGTAGCTGGGACTACCGGCACCCACCACCACGCCCAGCTAATTTTTTGTATTTTTAGCAGAGACGTGGTTTCACCATGTTAGCCAGGATGGGCCCAATCTCTTGACCTCATGATCCACCTGCCTTGGCCTCCAAAAGTGCTGGGATTACAGGCGTGAGCCACTGCCTGGTCTAGTCATGAAGTCTTTACCCATGCCTATGTCCTGAATGGTATTGCCCAGGTTTTGTTCTCAGGTTTTTTATGGTTTTAAGTCTTATGTTTAGGTCTTTAATCCACCTTGAGTTAATTTGTATATAAAGTATAAGGAAGGGGTCCAGTTTCAGTTTTCTGCATATGGCTAGCCAGTTTTCCCAACACCATTTATTAAATAGGGAATCCTTTCCCCATTGCTCGTTTTTGTCAGGCTTGTCAAAGATCAGATGTGTGGTGGTATTTCTGAGGCCTCTGTTGTGTTCCATTGGTCTATATCTCTGTTTTGGTATCAGTACCATGCTGTTTTGGTTACTGTAGCCTTGTAGGATAGTTTAGTTTGAAGTCAGGTGGCATGATGTCTCCAGCTTTGTTCTTTTTGCTTAGGATTGTCTTGGCTATGTGGGCTCTTTTTTGGTTCTATATGAAATTTAAAGTAGTTTTTTTCCTAATTCTGTGAAGAAAGTCAATGGTAGCTTGATGGGAAGAGCATTGAATTATTCTTCCTATCAATGAGTATGGAATGTTTTCCCATCAGTTTGTGTTCTCTCATTTCCTTGAGCAAGGGTTTGTAGTTCTCCTTAAAGAGGTCCTTCACATCCCTTGTAAGCTGGATTCTTAGGTATTTTATTCTCTGTGAACAATCGTGAATAGGAGTTCACTCATGATCTGGCTGTCTATTACTGGTGTATAGGAATGCTTCTGATATTTGCACATTGATTTTGTATCCTGAGACTTTGCTGAAGTTGCTTATCAGCTTAAGGAGATTTTGGGCTGAGACGATAAGGTTTTCTAAATATACAAAATCATGTCATCTGCAAACAGAGACAATTTGACTTCTTCTTTTCCTATTTGGTTACCCTTTATTTTTTCTCTCTTGCCTGATCCCCTGGCCAGAACTTCCAAATGCTTTGTTGAATAGGAGTGGTGAGAGAGGGCATCCTTGTCTTGCACCGGTTTTGTTTTTTTTCAAAGGGAATGCTTCTAGCTTTTGCCCAGTATGATATTAGCTGTGGGTTTGTCATAAACAGGTCTTATTATTTTGAGGTATGTTCCATTGATACCTAGTTTATTGAGAGCTTTTAGCATGAAGGGCTGTTGAATTTTGTCAAAGGCCTTTTCTGCATCTATTGAGATAATCATGTGGTTTTTGGTCTTCCAAAGTGCTGGGATTACAGGCATAAGCCAATGTGTCTTGCCTCAACTTCCATTTCCTATCACCACTTTGCAAGTGCTTGGGAATATTAATTCTCACCATGAGTTGATTTTCTATATGTGTCCATGAAAACTCAGCTATAGTGAAAGAAGTAAAAAACAATTCAAAAAGAATAAATGCTTACTGGCTTGGGAGAGCCCTATAACTCTTTGAGATTACTAAAGATATTTTGTATTTGATTCTCATCAAAGTAGACATGATCTTGCATTGCAAAAATTTTTTAACAATATTTGATTATGGGGGAATGTGATTATCAGACTACAATTGTCCCTGTTTGAAGATACCTATGTGCACCCATACAGTATGTGCGTTCTACTTGAATGCTTCCATGGTTTAGAAAAACACATTGATTTAAAACAACAAAAGTTTTGTATAAAAAGAAGTACCTCAAGAATACTTCAAAGCAAGCTAAGTCAGTTTGATTTAAGATAACTGATTTAAAACAAGAGACTGCTGCTAGCAGAAATGTTGTTTGGGAATGAACTATCTTTTTCACATCTCTCATGTCAGACTAACTCTGAACTTAGTAAAATCTGATTTAGCACTCTACCTATAGTGCATGTAGAGTGAAGTTGACCATTTCTGAAATAGAATCAACGGGCTTTTATTGTCAAGCAGAAAACACTATCTTTGAAGGGAATATTCTCCAGTGGCCTCCTCCATATGAGAGGTAAAATCGTCAGACAATTCTTAGATCCTTGATCTTTTTTTCCCTGTAGACTCATTAATACCATCTGCCAAGAAGTCATTCCCGAAGCTCTCATGACTGAACAAGGGGAAAACAGTTAGTGTATAAGACTGGAAATAGGATTTGTCCCATAACAGCAGAACCTCTGACTATTTTCTCTAGAATGGTATGAAAGCATTTCCAGTTTTTTTTTTCTTGTCAGTAACATCAAAATAATTTTCAATAAAGTATCAAATCTAGATGGTGAGGACTATTTAGAAGTAGTTTTTGATAATCATTTATATACTAGAGAAGAATTCCGTTGCCTCAGGTGAATTTGAAATTTAGGAAGAAAAAATTGTATACCATATTATTAACAAGGATGTTTTCTTAGGGGAAAAATTCTTTAGAAAGCATTAAACTAGAGCAAAGATATTTGCCTATGTCAGGCACCTATAAAATGTGCTTAAGATGCAATTTAACATATAGAAAGGGTTCCATAACTAGTGGCTGCTGTTTTAATAATAAGCATAACTAAATTATTAGTGTCCTCTAACTTCTATGCTTCATTTCAAGCTATACCACCTGTCAATGCCACTTGCCCAGAAAGTCTGATCTCATCATCCCAAAGAGAAACCCACTGTTTATTTGCTTCTCCATAAAAATCCATATTTTTTTTTAGTTTTCATGTTTCTTAGAGTTTAATGCTTAAATAGTATGAGATTTTACACAAGTGACCTGGCATTTGGATGGAGAGCGTTTTTAATGTCTCCAACAACAGTGACAAAGGGGAGAAGGTTGGCAATGAGAGAAGGGGAAGGAAAGGGGAACAATGAGGAAACGAACACCTGGGAGACAAGATGAACCAGGTGAGAGCAGTCTCCGCCTGGCAGCAGCGTCTTCCCAGCTGCTTTGCTGGTCAGGCTCTGCCTGTCTGGAGTACACATCTGTTGGTCTTCCCTGTGTCCAAAATCTTTGCTTAGGAGCACTCCTCCCAGCATGATGGTGGGCTCTTGGTTGAAGAACAATCGCTGGCTAGAGCCAGTGATAAGAAAAAGAAATCCTTTAATCAGGAATGGGTTTTGTTGTGGTGGTTCTCAATAAATGTGTTCATATTTTAAAAGTCAGTCAGTGGTTCTAAATGGTAGGATAAACCCACGACTCTCAACTCCAGCTCTACACGGCAGCTTCCTCATGGAGCAGATCACCTTATAAGTATAGAATATGAACTTTGTGCCCAGGATGCTCTATGAAAACTTCCTCTGGTTCTATGTATGGTGCTAATTCAGACTATCCCATTGGCTGTGGGTCTCCAGAGACACTGTTCACTTTCGTGTGTATGTGAGCGTGTGTAGTTTCTGTTTACTTTACAGAAGGCTTTAGGCTATTTAATCTCTTCTTTGAAGTTCTGTCTTTTTAAAGTTAAAATTTGTCTTTGGGAAATCTTACTTTCATTTTACAAAAATTCTTCCTTTTTTGTAAACAAATTTCAATACAAGTTTCTGTGTGTGCAACACATGTCTTTAACCTTCCTGCAACTGCTGACCTGCAACTCCCAACATTCTCATCCAGTTGAAAGTCACATTTACTCTGAAACTTAATCTTTAAGGCTGTACTCCCTGTGCCTAAATTCTTTATCACTCCTCCTCTCTACATGGTCCTTTTTTGGGATTACATCATTCATGTGAACGTTCATGTGAAGCAAACATTGGCTAGAATTTACTTTGATTTGCAATACTTTGAGGCACACTAATTTCACTTAAAACTGGAAAAGAAACTAGTACCAGTACTAGAGTCCTGTAAGTAGATTTCATTATAAACATATGCATATATTAATAATGTGTTGCTTTGAACAAGATTACTTACACTACTCATGAAAATACAATGCCTGACAGTTGCCCCATAAATGCTTGAATGTTCGTGAACAATTGAGTGGAAAAAAATTAAGTAAAATTCTCCCAGTAGTAAGTCTGTTTTCAGTCCATCGTCATATAGGCGCAGTCATTGTGTCACTTCCATTACTACCTGTTTGTATGACTAGCTTGAACATTTTTATTAAAATGGCCCCTCAGAGCCAGGTGCGGTGGCTTTTGACTGTAATCCCGGCACTTTGGGAGGCCGAGGCAAGCAGATCACCTGAGCTTACGGGTTTGAGACCAGCCTGGGCAACAGCGTGAAGTCCTGTCTCTACAAAAAATTTTCAAAAACTAGCCTGGCATGGTGGTGCGTGCCTGTAGTCCCAGCTACTCAGGAGGCGGAGGTGTGACGATGGCTTGAGTCTGGGAGGCGGAGGTTGCAGTGAACCAAGATCATGCCACTGCATTCCAGCCTGGGTAACAGAGCCAGACCTAGGAAAAAAAAAAAAAATCATGTTTAGGCCTAGGACTTAAAGGAAAAAAATGGTCCCTGGGGCTAAATGTAGCCAACTTAATTGAAAATCAAATAGAAGATTTAACAATTGAAGTGACCATTTTCTGACACTGAATTCAGACAATTTCTCCACAAAAGGGCCAAATGTTTGTATCTAAGTACAACCTGAGTTTTCTATTTAGTTTTTATCATGTGGGAGTTATCACAGAGCCTTTCTTCATTTTTCTGCCTTAAAAATGCTAGCAAGAAAAAAATTAGTCAATTGGGCAGATATATTAGAAAGAGGCGTAGTGTCTTAGAAATAAAACCCAAAGACATGTGTGCCGCACAGACGTATGACAGTCCCTTTCCCTCCAGGTTCTAGGAGTTGTCTGTAGCCTGTTCACAGAGCAGTAGCGGCCTTGACCCTCTCTCGTTTGCCCACTGGGAAAGAATCTTCTCCCTCTTCTGGTAGCTAGTGATTTCAGCAACTATCCATTTCTGTATTTCTCCAGGCTCTTCTGAGAATGCTCAAAAACGACAGAATGGCTTTTTCAGGCCACCTCCAGAGAATATCTCGGAGAAGAGGGCCTAGCTCTGTGCTTGGGCACATGTGGGCTGTTTTCCAAGGAACCTCATACAGTCCCTGAAGCCTGCAGATTTCAGAACTGGGTTTGGTGTACTTCACAGATGAAGGATGGGTATTGAGTGTTTGTGCTCTTCCCTGAAAATGGCTGCGATGAGTCAGATAAGACAAGAGGTGTCACCATCAGTACCTGGATATTAATTTCTGTTTTCTTTCCTAGGGAATGCAGTCGGATTTTTGGTGAAGATGGTCTGACGTTGAAGCTCTTTCTTAAAAGAACTGCTCCCTTTTCTATTCTATGGACTTTGACTAATTACCTTTATTTACTGGCTTTAAAGAAGCTGACGGCCACTGATGTCTCCGCTCTGTTCTGTTGTAACAAAGCCTTTGTCTTCTTGCTGTCATGGATTGTGCTGAAAGACAGGTTCATGGGAGTGAGGGTAATGGCATACTTGATTCAATGTGTGATGCCTGCCTTTAGCATAAATCCCTGGCTTCAGGAGAGCCTGTCTGCTTTGTTTCGTGGAGTTTCTGTAAAACTTTTCTCACTTGTTCTGAGTACAAACTGAAATCTGAAGACGCATTAGAAAGCCCAGGCAGTTACAACATCATGGAAGGATAAACAGTTTGTTTCTACTGGCTAGTGAGCTGATTCCAACAGGAGGCACTAAAACAGGCAGAGAAAACAAGTTCCTATTTTAGAATCAATTTTTAGAATTAATGGTGTGATCAACTCCTTCTGTCCTCAGGAATGAAGGGTCTGAGAAAATTAGCCACTATAAAGATTACGGTTTGCAGTTTTCAATCAACGTATGTTGAGATGACCCCCATTCCCCCCACCAGATGGATTTAATTAATATCGGTGTAAGTAGATAAGATTACCAAACAATAATTAAAGTCACTGGTAATGGCACAATGCTGTTAAAAGTGACTATATATCTAGTGTGACTAATGCAGCAATGGAAGTACAAGCAACAACTTCTTTTGGATACAAATCCTTAGTTGAACTGTATTAAACTTCCACCAACAACTTCAGTTCTGAGTTTATTCCTTTCAGGAGTAATATGGATTAAAAACATATATATTTATATGCTTGTTCTATGTTAAAAATAGATTGCTTGGAAGCCTTGAAGACTTAAGGAGCCAAATCTCATTCATATAGTCGGGCATGCCACTATGATGAAAATATTGAGACAACACTTCTTTAGAAGGAGGTACAAATGAACATCAGTATTACACAACTTATCTTCTCTGAGATGTCCAAGATATAATTTGAAACATTTTGTTATCAAAACATTGCTCTTATTGGCAATGATTCCAAGGTCCTTTCCCCCTCCCAAATGCTGAAACTAATGTCTATATTCGAGAGAGGGTTTATGATGGTCATTAACCCTGAAAGCTTTTCTTAAAAAAAATTTTAAAAAAGTTCGACAATTCTGATTGTATCTTGGGAGATGCTGCTCTGAAATTTAGAAATGAAGCTTGATATTAATAATAAGTAGAAAGCTTTGATAGAAGACAAAATCAGAAACTGTGAGTCAGTCCATGGTACCATTACAATATATCCAAATGTGATACTACGTTATTTACTGTCTTACCTTAGATTTGACCCCAAAGGGCTCAGCATCACATATTTATGCCTGGGGCACTGGTGCTGGCTGTCTACCATCAGATACCCTGACAAGCCCTTGAGAGCTGGAAGCTTTCCTGTATTGTCCACTGTTCTTTTCAAGATGTGCTACATAATCCATGGGGCCCAGTGCGAAATGAAAATGCAGGGGCCCTGTTAAAAACTATTAAGATAACAACAGTCCTTTCGGCCGGAACCGCCATCTTCCAGTAATTTGCCAAAATGACGAACACAAAGGGAAAGAGGAGAGGCACCCGATATATGTTCTCTAGGCCTTTTAGAAAACATGGAGTTGTTCCTTTGGCCACGTATATGCGAATCTATAAGAAAGGTGATATCGTAGACATCAAGGGAATGGGTACCGTTCAAAAAGGAATGCCCCACAAGTGTTACCATGGCAAAACTGGGAGAGTCTACAACGTTACCCAGCATGCTGTTGGCATTGTTGTAAACAAACAAGTTAAGGGCAAGATTCTTGCCAAGAGAATTAATGTACGTATTGAGCACATTAAGCATTCTAAGAGCAGAGATAGCTTCCTGAAACGCGTGAAGGAAAATGATCAGAAAAAGAAAGAAGCCAAAGAGAAAGGTACCTGGGTTCAACTGAAGCGCCAGCCTGCTCCACCCAGAGAAGCACACTTTGTGAGAACCAATGGGAAGGAGCCTGAGCTGCTGGAACCTATTCCCTATGAATTCATGGCATAATAGGTGTTTAAAAAAAAAAATAAAAGACCTCTGGGCTGAAAAAAAAAAAAAAAAAAAAAAAAAAAAAAGATAACAACAGAGCATTAAACCAAGGGTGGGGACCTTCCAAGCACGGGGCCCTATGTATCGACATAGGTCATCCCCTAGGAAGTCAGCTGTCTCTCTTTCCAATGTCTAGAATATTGCAGGACACAAAGTAGAGGCTCAATTGATACTTGAGGATATAGTAAATGAATTCATACTTCTGAGATCTTTCTTTTCACTGTCTTTCACTACCGTGGACCATGGGTCACCCATAAGAACCTGGAGAGTCTTGTCAGAAGAGGGGAGAAGAGAGATTTGGAGGCTCTTCTGTTCTTTTAGTGGCATGCAAACACCAACATTAAATCCATGTTTTCACCACTAGATTTACCAGCAATAAAATCCACTGTATTAGAGTGAATGAACACATTTAACCATGGACCTCACTGATGCAAGAGGTTACATCCAAAAAGGTACAGTGTTTATTTGAGGTATTTTAGAAAAAAAGAAAACAACTGTGTAACTTATCTTTAAATAGCAGATTTTAAAAATCAAAAATCTGCCTAGAGGCTACCAACCATTGCCAGTTTAAATTTGCCATCTGCAGTGGGTTGCGTGGTGACTCCAAAAAAGATCTGTCCACATCTTAATCTCCCAAATCTGTCACTGTGACCTTATTTGGATAAAGGGTCTTTGCAGATATTATTAACTTAAGGATCTTGAAAAGGGGACATCATCTTGGATTATCAGAGTAGGACCTAAATCCAATAACAAGTGTCCTTATGAGACACTCACAAAAGAGACACACACAGAAGAGGAGGCTGCAGCGATGTGATCACAGAGACTGGAGTGATGTGGCCACCAGCCAGGAATGCCAGGACACTCACCAGAACCCTGGAAGCAGCAAGGACTGTATCCTTCCCTAGAGATGCCTTTGGTCCCAGCTGTATTTTGAACTTCTGGTCTCCAGAACCGTGAGAGAATAAATTTCTGTTGTTTTAAGTCACCAAGTTCGTGGTAATTTGTTACAGCAGACTTAGGAAACTAATACAGCATCTGTAATTAATAACACTCAGTAGAAGAAATGTTAAATAGTTAATAAGGACTTGTTAATGAATATATCCATAAGTGAACACATCAGAGATAGCAGAATAGTAAGCATTAGTGTCAGGCATCCTGTAAAACATCAGATATTTTTCTTTTTCAGTAAGAGGAAGTGTTTCACTTCTCACTGTGAGACATTAGGACATGTTCAATGCCACGTTCCAGAAGAGTGGTAAAGTGTAACTTTAATGATGCCCACAGTCAGGCCATGGAATGTGAGAAGCACAGAAACGTATTCAGCATTTTGCCTTTGAGAGTATCAGCAATTATTTTCCTCCCAAGACATATTGAGAACACATATAATTAGGTCATTTGAGAAATTAAAGGAGGGCAAACAGCACTGACAACATAAATGTGGCTCTTACTGTCCACATCTATAAATAATCTAAAGCATAGCTCCTCCAGATGTCATCCCACTGGACTACTCAAAAAAAAAAAAAAAACAAACAAACAAAAAAAAAAAAAAACAGTTAAAGGGATGCTTTCAGTCATCAGATTAAAATTTATATTTCTGGTTCATGCTAAAGCATCAGTAGTTTAGAAACAGATGTTTGTTGGATTATAATTCTCATATGCTTAGCCCCAGGAATGAGCACATTTAAAATGAGAAGCTATGACCTTCCCTACTTCTAATTTTTCTTTTTTGTAAAAAGAACACCATGAAAAGACACTTGAAGTTACAACATCATAAATGTGGGTTTATCTGGACCACCAGTAGGCCAGAATTACTGATGCTCACATAAAAATGAATTACATATTATGAATAACTTGCTAATATTTTCTTTTGAACACTGAATTATAGATAGAAAGGTAATCTGTTTTACATTTAGTATGAAGTCATTTCAGCCAATTTATTGGTAATCTATGGTTTGTTTAAAAGCCCTTTCATGAGTAATTGCTTGCAGCTAATCTGTGATCATCCCATGAAAGTTAGTAAACTTCTTTAAAAGATAATTTTGTGATTGCAAAAATGTTAGAAAGTGATAATCCAGCTCTTGCAGCTTTGAAAATAGGTGTTTTCCTGTCTCTCAGACCTTCTGTTTAGCTAGAGTTCTTAAATTCATAAGAACCAGAGAAACCACCTGAAAAAAAAAAGAAAAAAAAAAAAGGTTCTTTCCAAGGGGAATGTGCCACTGGCTGGTAGCTTTCTTCTCTGCTGTTGGTATCTGTTTTACACCAATGAAAAGAAGATGCCAGACTACAATGGTAGAAACTGTCTTTCAGATTTTGTCCCTCTCTTTTTTTTTATTATTATCATACTTTAAGTTGTAGGGTACATGTGCATAACGTGCAGGTTTGTTACATATGTATACTTGTGCCATGTTGGTGTGCTGCACCCATCAACTCGTCATTTACATCAGGTATAACTCCCAATGCAATCCCTCCCCCCGCCCCCCTCCCCATGATAGGCCCCGGTGTGTGATGTTCCCCTTCCTGAGGCCAAGTGATCTCATTGTTCAGTTCCCACCTATGAGTGAGAACATGCGGTGTTTGGTTTTCTGTTCTTGTGATAGTTTGCTAAGAATGATGGTTTCCAGCTGCATCCATGT
This sequence comes from Macaca fascicularis, assembly GCF_037993035.2. Taxonomy (NCBI): domain Eukaryota; kingdom Metazoa; phylum Chordata; class Mammalia; order Primates; family Cercopithecidae; genus Macaca; species Macaca fascicularis. Next base: position 125,427,353 of record NC_088381.1, on the reverse strand, counting down.
TCCTACAAAGGACACAAACTCATCCTTTTTGATGGCTGCATAGTATTCCATGGTGTATATGGGCCACATTTTCTTAATCCAATCTGTCACTGATGGACATTTGGGTTGATTCCAAGTCTTTGCTATTGTGAATAGTGCTGTAATAAACATACGTGTGCATGTGTCTTTGTAGCAGCATGATTTATAATCCTTTGGGTATATACCCAGTAATGGGATGGCTGGGTCATATGGTACATCTAGTTCTAGATCCTTGAGGAATCGCCATACTGTTTTCCATAATGGTTGAACTAGTTTACAATCCCACCAACAGTGTAAAAGTGTTCCTATTTCTCCACATCCTCTCCAGCACCTGTTGTTTCCTGACTTTTTAATGATCACCATTCTAACTGGTGTGAGATGGTATCTCATTGTGGTTTTGATTTGCATTTCTCTGATGGCCAGTGATGATGAGCATTTTTTCATGTGTCTGTTGGCTGTATGAATGTCTTCTTTTGAGAAATGTCTGTTCATATCCTTTGCCCACTTTTTGATGGGGTTGTTTTTTTCTTGTAAATTTGTTTGAGTTCTTTGTAGGTTCTGGATATTAGCCCTTTGTCAGATGAGTAGATTGCAAAAATTTTCTCCCATTCTGTAGGTTACCTGTTCACTCTGATGGTAGTTTCTTTTGCTGTGCAGAAGCTCTTTAGTTTAATGAGATCCCATTTGTCAATTTTGGCTTTTGCTGCCGTTGCTTTTGGTGTTTTAGACATGAAGTCTTTGCCCATGCCTATGTCCTGAATGGTACTACCTAGGTTTTCCTCTAGGATTTTTATGGTATTAGGTCTAACATTTAAGTCTCTAATCCATCTTAAATTAATTTTCGTATAAGGAGTAAGGAAAGGATCCAGTTTCAGCTTTCTACTTATGGCTAGCCAATTTTCCCAGCACCATTTATTAAATAGGGAATCCTTTCCCCATTTCTTGTTTCTCTCAGGTTTGTCAAAGATCAGATGGCTGTAGATGTGTGGTATTATTTCTGAGGACTCTGTTCTGTTCCATTGGTCTATATCTCTGTTTTGGTACCAGTACCATGCTGTTTTGGTTACTGTAGCCTTGTAGTATAGTTTGAAGTCAGGTAGCGTGATGCCTCCAGCTTTGTCCTTTTGACTTAGGATTGTCTTGGAGATGCGGGCTCTTTTTTGGTTCCATATGAACTTTAAAGCAGTTTTTTTCCAATTCTGTGAAGAAACTCATTGGTAGCTTGATGGGGATGGCATTGAATCTATAAATTACCTTGGGCAGTATGGCCATTTTCACTATATTGATTCTTCCTATCCATGAGCATGGTATGTTCTTCCATTTGTTTGTGTCCTCTTTTATTTCACTGAGCAGTGGTTTGTAGTTCTCCTTGAAGAGGTCCTTTACATCCCTTGTAAGTTGGATTCCTAGGTATTTTATTCTCTTTGAAGCAATTGTGAATGGAAGTTCATTCCTGATTTGGCTCTCTGTTTGTCTGTTACTGGTGTATAAGAATGCTTGTGATTTGTGCACATTAATTTTGTATCCTGAGACTTTGCTGAAGTTGCTTATCAGCTTAACGAGATTTTGGGCTGAGAAAATGGGGTTTTCTAAATATACAATCATGTCATCTGCAAACAGGGACAATTTGACTTCTTCTTTTCCTAACTGAATACCCTTGATTTCTTTCTCTTGCCTAATTGCCCTAGTCAGGACTTCCAACACTATGTTGAATAGGAGTGGTGAGAGAGGGCATCCCTGTCTTGTGCCAGTTTTCAAAGGGAATTTTTCCAGTTTTTGTTATTCAGTATGATATTGGCTGTGGGTTTGTCATAAATAGCTCTTATTATTTTGAGGTACGTTCCATCAATACTGAATTTATTGAGCGTTTTTAGCATGAAGGGCTGTTGAATTTTGTCAAAAGCCTTTTCTGCATCTATTGAGATAATCATGTGGTTCTTGTCTTTGGTTCTGTTTATATGCTGGATTATGTTTATTGATTTGCGAATGTTGAACCAGCCTTGCATCCCAGGGATGAAGCCCACTTGATCATGGTGGATAAGCTTTTTGATGTGTTGCTGAATCCGGTTTGCCAGTATTTTATTGAGGATTTTTGCATCGATGTTCATCAGGGATATTGGTCTAAAATTCTCTTTTTTTGTTGTGTCTCTGCCAGGCTTTGGTATCAGGATGATGTTGGCCTCATAAAATGAGTTAGGGAGGATTCCCTCTTTTTCTATTGATTGGAATAGTTTCAGAAGGAATGGTACCAACTCCTCCTTATACCTCTGGTAGAATTCAGCTGTGAATCCATCTGGTCCTGGACTTTTTTTGGTTGGTAGGCTATTAATTATTGCCTCAATTTCAGAGCCTGCTATTGGTCTATTCAGGGATTCAACTTCTTCCTGGTTTAGTCTTGGAAGAGTGTAAGTGTCCAGGAAATTATCCATTTCTTCTAGATTTTCCAGTTTATTTGCATAGAGGTGTTTATAGTATTCTCTGATGGTACTTTGTATTTCTGTGGGGTCGGTGGTGATATCCCCTTTATCATTTTTAATTGCGTCGATTTGATTCTTCTCTCTTTTCTTCTTTATTAGTCTTGCTAGTGGTCTGTCAATTTTGTTGATCTTTTCAAAAAACCAACTCCTGGATTCATTGATTTTTTTGAAGGGTGTTTTGTATCTCTATCTCCTTCAGTTCTGCCCCGATCTTAGTTATTTCTTGCCTTCTGCTAGCTTTCGAATGTGTTTGCTCTTGCTTCTCTAGTTCTTTTAATTGCGATGTTAGAGTGTCAATTTTAGATCTTTCCTGCTTTCTCTTGTGGGCATTTAGTGCTATAAATTTCCCTCTACACACTGCTTTAAATGTGTCCCAGAGATTCTGGTATGTTGTATCTTTGTTCTCATTGGTTTCAAAGAACATCTTTATTTCTGCCTTCATTTTGTTATGTACCCAGTAGTCATTCAGGAGCAGGTTGTTCAGTTTCCATGTAGTTGAGCGGTTTTGATTGAGTTTCTTAGTCCTGAGTTCTAGTTTGATTGCACTGTGGTCTGAGAGACAGTTTGTTATAATTTCTGTTCTTGTACATTTGCTGAGGAGTGCTTTACTTCCAATTACGTGGTCGATTTTGGAGTAAGTACGATGTGGTGCTGAGAAGAATGTATATTCTGTTGATTTGGGGTGGAGAGTTCTATAGATGTCTATTAGGTCTGCTTGCTGCAGAGATGAGTTCAATTCCTGGATATCCTTGTTAACTTTCTGTCTCGTTGATCTGTCTAACGTTGACAGTGGAGTGTTGAAGTCTCCCATTATTATTGTATGGGAGTCTAAGTCTCTTTGTAAGTCTCTAAGGACTTGCTTGATGAATCTGGGTGCTCCTGTATTGGGTGCATATATATTTAGGATAGTTAGCTCTTCCTGTTGAATTGATCCCTTTACCATTATGTAATGGCCTTCTTTGTCTCTTTTGATCTTTGATGGTTTAAAGTCTGTTTTATCAGAGACTAGTATTGCAACCCCCGCTTTTTTTTGTTCTCCATTTGCTTGGTAAATCTTCCTCCATCCCTTTATTTTGAGCCTATGTATGTCTCTGCGTGTGAGATGGGTCTCCTGAATACAGCAGACTGATGGGTCTTGACTCTATCCAGTTTGCCAGTCTGTGTCTCTTAATTGGAGCATTTAGTCCATTTACATTTAAGGTTAAGATTGTTATGTGTGAACTTGATCCTGCCATTATGATATTAACTGGTTATTTTGCTCGTTAGTTGATGCAGTTTCTTCCTAGCCTCGATGGTCTTTACATTTTGGCATGTTTTTGCAATGGCTGGTACCGGTTGTTCCTTTCCATGTTTAGTGCTTCCTTCAGGGTCTCTTGTAAGGCAGGCCTGGTGGTGACAAAATCTCTAAGCATTTGCTTACCTGTAAAGGATTTTATTTCTCCTTCACTTATGAAACTTAGTTTGGCTGGATATGAAACTCTGGGTTGAAAATTCTTTTCTTTAAGAATGTTGAATATTGGCCCCCACTCTCTTCTGGCTTGGAGAGTTTCTGCTGAGAGATCTGCTGTTAGTCTGATGGGCTTCCCTTTGTGGGTAACCCGACCTTTCTCTCTGGCTGCCCTTAAGATTTTTTCCTTCATTTCAACTTTGGTGAATCTGGCAATTATGTGTCTTGGAGTTGCTCTTCTCGAGGAGTATCTTTGTGGCGTTCTCTGTATTTCCTGGATTTGAATGTTGGCCTGCCCTACTAGGTTGGGGAAGTTCTCCTGGATGATATCCTGAAGAGTGTTTTCCAACTTGGTTCCATTTTCCCCCTCACTTTCAGGCACCCCAATCAGACGTAGATTTGGTCTTTTTACATAATCCCATACTTCTTGCAGGCTTCGTTCATTTCTTTTTCTTCTTTTTTCTTTTGGTTTCTCTTCTCGCTTCATTTCATTCATTTGATCCTCAATCGCAGATACTCTTTCTTCCAGTTGATCGAGTCGGTTACTGAAGCTTGTGCATTTGTCACGTATTTCTCGTGTCATGGTTTTCATCTCTTTCATTTCGTTTATGACCTTCTCTGCATTAATTACTCTAGCCATCAATTCCACTTTTTTTTCAAGATTTTTAGTTTCTTTACGCTGGGTACGTAATTCCTCCTTTAGCTCTGAGAAATTTGATGGACTGAAGCCTTCTTCTCTCATCTCATCAAAGTCATTCTCCGTCCAGCTTTGATCCGTTGCTGGCGATGAGCTGCGCTCCTTTGCTGGGGGAGATGCGCTCTTATTTTTTGAATTTCCAGCTTTTCTGCCCTGCTTTTTCCCCATCTTTGTGGTTTTATCTGCCTCTGGTCTTTGATGATGGTGATGTACTGATGGGGTTTTGGTGTAGGTGTCCTTCCTGTTTGATAGTTTTCCTTCTAACAGTCAGGACCCTCAGCTGTAGGTCTGTTGGAGATTGCTTGAGGTCCATTCCAGACCCTGTTTGCCTGGGTATCAGCAGCAGAGGCTGCAGAAGATAGAATATTTCTGAACAGCGAGTGTACCTGTCTGATTCTTGCTTTGGAAGCTTCCTCTCAGGGGTGTACTCCACCCTGTGAGGTGTGGGGTGTCAGACTGCCCCTAGTGGGGGATGTCTCCCAGTTAGGCTACTCAGGGGTCAGGGACCCACTTGAGCAGGGAGTCTGTCCCTTCTCAGATCTCAACCTCCGTGTTGGGAGATCCACTGCTCTCTTCAAAGCTGTCAGAGTCGTTTGCGTCTGCAGAGGTTTCGGCTGTGTTTGCTATTGCCCTGTCCCCAGAGGTGGAGCCTACAGAGACAGGCAGGTTTCCTTGAGCTGATGTGAGCTCCACCCAGTTTGAGCTTCCCAGCAGCTTTGTTTACCTACTTAAGCCTCAGCAATGGCGGGCACCCCTCCCCCAGCCTCGCTGCTGCCTTGCCGGTAGATCACAGACTGCTGTGCTAGCAATGAGGGAGGCTCCGTGGGTGTGGGACCCTCCCGGCCAGGTGTGGGATATGATCTCCTGGTGTGCCTGTTTGCTTAAAGTGCAGTATTGGGGTGGGAGTTACCCGATTTTCCAGGTGTTGTGTGTCTCAGTTCCCCTGGCTAGGAAAAGGGATTCCCTTCCCCCTTGCGCTTCCCAGGTGAGGCAATGCCTCGCCCTGCTTCAGCTCTCGCTGGTCGGGCTGCAGCAGCTGACCAGCACCGATCGTCCGGCACTCCCCAGTGAGATGAACCCAGTACCTCAGTTGAAAATGCAGAAATCGCCGGTCTTCTGTGTCGCTCGCACTGGGAGTTGGAGACTGGAGCTGTTCCTATTCGGCCATCTTGCTCCGCCCCCCCTCTCTTATTTTTTTATATTAATCATTCAAATTTTTCTTACATTTTCCAATTTCCTTGAAGATATGGAGAATATTGGTGGTTGGTGGATGGTTCAGCAGATTCCAACTGTCTTAGCAGATTATGAAATGAATTAGTGTCCCTCTGGGTTGGGAGCCACATATTTTCCAGCCATATTTGGGTCCCTATGCAGTTAGCTTCCCAAACTATGGCTATTTCAAAGACTTTCCAGGATCTACCAAAAACTGACTGAAGTACATCAGTTAAACTGAATCTTTCATTGTATAGCAGGTACTTCTTTGAATTCAAATTGGGCCCCAGAATGCTCTAAAACAGTACATGAGAGCTGAGCTGCTACTGATTTATGCTGATATTAAGATAAGAATTAGGATGACACATAACTTGACAATTTGTTTCCATCTTGCCTTTGGTTACTCTTGATTCATGTGCAACGCAGAATTCTCTACCCAGAACTCCCATGCTTCCTAGAAGAGGCAGTGGAGGATGGACGGTGGGAGTCATCCTCCCTCTTATCCCTATCTTGGCAGGACAATGACTTACGAATACAGCCAAGAGAGGAGACAGCTGGGTTGTGCTGGCTGTCCGATTTTACACCCACAAGGAATCTGTAACCCCTTCAACAAGGTGCAGTCAATGTGTCTACCCTCCACATATATCCTTCACTCTTTCCTCACGGGATTTCTTTACATCTTTGTCATCCAGGTCTCCCTTTGAGATCATTTTCAAATGGATTTTATTCATATAAAAATCCACGCGTGTAGGGAGAGGGGGAGTTCAGAGGGCCAGCATCCCTTGGGTGTGCTGCTATCCAAGATACCGCCACTGCCCGTCTCACACACAGCATCTGGACAGCTCTAGATTGCCACACCTCTTATTTTTCACACTTCAGCACTTGTTCAGTTTAATAGAATCTGAGTAAAAAAGACAGTTTTTCATAGAACCTTAAATATAACATATGCAGAAGTTTAAGGATTCTGTATAGCCATAGTTCCTTGAAAATCAACTCTATCTAAATTTACCCAGAGAGATAATCATCAGCCTGTTTCTCATCGGTCAAACTATTAACGTGTGTCCCAAACTCAACTACTGACCTTTACTTTTCAACTTGAGTACAGCAGCTGCCAGCAGTGTGGTCTGAGATCTGCATTTTTAGGGCTGCTGTAGGCTTTGGAATTCAAGGGTTGATTTGTGAACCAGCTGCTTCATACGCACCTAGCTTCAAGAAACAGAACTAGCCTCAAGGCAAAGTAAGGAAACATGTTTGGATTATAATTACTCATTTTGACCTTTAAAATCTTAAAGGAACACTGTAGGAAGAGAAGCAACTAAAGGTTCATCCAATGCCTTGGACCCTGAAGGAGCTGGTACTGTTATGCAAATAAGAATTGTGAAAACCATCTGTGAATGGGAACCATAGTGAATGGGATAAGGTTGATAAACCCTCTTGGAGATGCAGAGAAGGACCAAACCTTTGTGGGCTTTTGATGGCCTGAGCCAAAAGAGAAAAAGAAAAAAATATAGAAGAAAACAGAAACAGCCAAAGCCAGATGTTTCTTTAGGCTTTATCTGTACAAACTAATTATTTGAAAGATAAAAGAAACAACCTCCATGCAGGGTCACAGGTGGCATTTAGTACAGTGAGATCACCAAATGTCCACTGGTAAAGCCCTCTTTGGGCTTTAGGAACAGGCTCAAATGACCACACAGATCCCCTCTGATTGGCTCTGAAAATTGGTGCAGAGAGCTCTCTGAGGGCCCCAGCATGCAGAGGAAGATAGGTGGCTCAGGAGGCCATGCCACTCAACTGGCATGCTGAGATAATGGGCTAAATAAATCCTCTTCCTTCAATGACTCACCCCAGGTGGGCACACCACAATGTGTGAGGGCAGAGAGGTTTAAAAATTTTAAATGGAGGAGCTGGCAGTTTTATGGTCACTATGGTTACTAACATTCTAACCCAAGCCAGGTTCAGATAATGGTAATGGTAAGGGTTTTTTCCCCCGCCCCCCATCTTTTTTGTTTGTTTTTGAGACAGGGTCTCATTCTGTTGCCCAGGCTGGAGTGCAGTGATGTGATCTCAGCTCACTGCAACCCTCACCTCCGAGATTCAAGCGATTCTCCTGCCTCAACCTCCTGAGTAGCTGGTATTACAGGCATGTGCCAACAAAGCACGACTAATTTTTGTATTTTTAGTAGAGACGGGGTCTCGCCATGTTGGCCAGGCTCGTCTCAAACTCCTGACCTCATGTGATCCACCCACCTGGGCCTCCCAAAGTGCTGGGATTACAGGCATGAGCCACTGTGCCTGGCCTAGTTTTACATCTTATTTAGACACTTCTGCTTGGTTAAGAGGCTGGAACCGGAATAGATTGTCAAGAGACCCACATTTTTCAGAAGCCGAGCAGGTGGCACCGCTAGATGGTGTATTTTCAGCAGAATTCCTCTTATGGATGTTAATGTGTCCCAGGAGCACTTCAGTGGTTGTCATCATGTTAATGAACACATATGAGCATTTTTAGGCGCTGGCTTCCTGCAGACACATTTCCAGAAAGCTGAGGCCAAGAAGAGTCATTTTGTGTTTTTCTGTTGAGAAGAAAAGATTATTAATCCCTCTTTGATGACTGATGGATTCTGAAAATGCGTGTGACTGACACGTGCTTAGGATATTTGTTCTCCGGACATCTGAAGAGTATTTACTCTCTAAAGTTAAACCAGTGGTTTAACAACCACTCCACAACTTTTCCTCATTTTCAAGATTAGCTGAGATCTCTTCCTTCACTTACAACCATATAGATAAGAAATATATTTAAAATTTCTTAAAATATAGCCATAGAGAATTTGACCTATCAGATATTTATGAAATTTAAATTAAAATGTGGCAAATAATTTATCTATTCCCACTACACCCTCCACCCGCACCCTGCCCCAAGAACCTACTGTATAACTTATGAATTACTGCTCATATCATGGAGAATTTTTCTAACATTTCAGATACTCAGATTTTCATTCTTTCAGAACTTAACAGCATTGTCTGGCCCCCTAAAGTGAAAAATGCTTCTCTCTGTGAAGGCAATTGAAAGAGACACTGCTGTAATTGATATGTCAATTTAAGTGGTCCAGGCTAATATTTTCACAAGGACTTGAATATAACAAGTAATGAAGATCTTTAAGAGGCTCACTATGGTTATAATTTTGAATTGCTACAGAGTTATGTAATCTTTACCCACATTCAATTCATATCCTGAGGAAACATAATAGGAAGTTTATGCATATCTATTTTTACTAGTGACTAACTCAGAAAAGGAAGAGTTCCTACCTGTGGTCATATCTTGGGGATAATGATGCCAACTGCCTGTCCTTTTCTAGACAGCATTTTGTTTTTTGCTTTGGGGTTTTTTAATTGGTTTTCACAATTTTCTAAATCCAGAATTACATACTACAGTGTGTAATTACCTAAACCCATGTGTTATGTATTACAGAATGCTTTTAATAATTTAAAATACAGAATAGCACATCATGTGAAAGTTTGTTAGGATTTACACTGTTTTGTTAGTCTTGTCTTGAAGTAACCACTTGTTTATTTGACCAAGAAAATGCAACACTTAGCTAAAAGAAAACAAATATTAACTCAAATGTATTCTCCTGCTAATTCAGTCTTATGAAGGAAATCTATTTGTGCTCATGAACACTAGCCAGTGAACATTATTTAAACACAAAACCAAGTCAGGATATGCCAATATCTAATGTGCCTTTTTATTTCCCTGAAATCAGATCCCCCAAAGAACTATTGCAAATCCCCAAATCAAGGAAAATGATAACCCTCATAGAATTTCCAGGTCTTGGTAACCCCCTCACTGTGTTTATTGATGAGTCTGTTACTTCTTGTTTAGGAAATCTCCTTGACACCTTGTGGTGTGTGTATTAAATTCTATTCCCTATAGTTTAAGGACGAATCTAACCAGAACACACACCCGGCAGCTTTAGAGAATATGATATTCACTCAGCAAGAAAACCACCTCCCATCAAGCAGCCTCCTGATAATGTTTAATGAAGATGATTTTTCACTGCTGACATGTCTACGTCTGTTCTTAAGTACTCCTGCTGTTTTTCATTAAGGACACTTTAATATGGAGCTACTCTGAAACCAAGTGGGCCCTTGTTTTTGGTGACCATTAACAAAAGACATGCTTTGGCAGCGTCTGAATTCTATGTCATTGGGAACATACTTTGCACTGGTCTCAAGCGAGTCAATAATTACATGTTACAAATCTACATGTTATAAAAAATAATTCACTAATAGTGTTCAAAAGGGCCCCCGAAAATCACATATGTGAAAAAGCTATCTTTACTTGGGAATTTCTTTACTTGGGAATACTCAGAACTGAAGCTTAACAAAATTAATTACCATGTAGGTTTAAATTTCTCACAAATTTTCATCTGGATTTTAAAGTCAGTGAAACCATTTCACAAGGAAATGACATATTGTCACCTGTTCCAGCGTTATTTTACTGTTTGCTGTAGCTCTGAACTGCTTTCCAGTAGAACTGGTTCAAGATAATTAAAGAGATGACACAAACCATTTCACTAAGGGAGTAGACTCCTGTTTTGAATATAGCAAGAATCATGTCAATTTACAGTAAACCATGATGACTTCAGTTGAATTATGAATATTTCACTTTATGCAGTTAATGCTCTAGAATAATTAAATGAAATTATCTTTCAGTGTTTTTTCTGAAAAATGAATTTTCATGTGAACAAAAGGAAGTACTGGCTTCCATTTGACATTCCAAGCGACAGTGCAGACTCAGCTTGCTCCTCTATAAATCTCTATGAGAATTTATTTTCTTTCTTTCTTCCCATTGGCCTAAATTTTGCCTCTTAGCTGTATCAATATCATGTCTCGCTAATCAGGTCCTGATTAGATGGAGAGCTTCAGAAACATACATTGATCCAAGGAGCTGATTAAAATGTATACTAAATTGGAGGAAAAAGAATAGATGAAATACAGAAGATATGAAAACACTTAGAAGTGACTTTCTATTAAATTTATTTCAGCAGTACAAATGTTAATCTCTAGAAAGCTTGAGCTAAAAAATTGAAATTATTAGGCCTAAAAAAGTAAAAATATATTAAAAGTAATAAAATTACTATTAATTATAATGTGAACAGCTTTTATATTCTGTGCCTGGATATCTCATGAACATATTGATTTATTTCTAATACTGAGCCTTCCTACATTTAAAAAGTGATGTACAAAAGGTAATTAGGTTTAAGGAATTACTTAGCAGTTTTATAAAGTCTTGAATTGCCTGATCTAGGATCCAGAGGCATCACTGCTTTTCTGTTTCTTTGTTTCATTGCTTTTCTGTTTCTTTGCATCCTATTTGACAGATAGTTGCTGCAATAATGGCAATTACCGGCATTGTCATGATGGCGTATGCAGATAATTTCCACGCTGATTCCATCGTAGGAGTGGCATTTGCAGTGGGCTCAGCCTCTACATCTGCATTATATAAGGTATGTTTGGCATTTTCTTTTGTAAGCAACTGTCACTCATAACTTAGACTTGAGCACTAAAGTAAGAAAGTAAGATGAAAACATTGATTAGAAAGAAAATAGATGTGTTGAAATGATAGTAAGTAAATTAAGTACTCGTTATGTGATGGGTACCTGCCTGAAAATTTTGCCTGTTTTAATACAACCTTATGAGGCATACATATTTATTTCCACTTTCCAGGTGAGGAAACTGAAGCTTTGAAAGATTCAATAACTTGCCTCAAATCATACAGCCAAATAGTGATAGAACCAAGACTTAAACTCTGGACTAGCCCACTTCTAAGCCCATGTGCTATGCCCTAATCCCTCATTTAGCAGGCAGTTATAGCAGGAACATTAGAAAGTCATCTTCTCTCCCTATGTTTCTTTAATTTAATTATCTATGGTCATTATTTTAATTCAAAAGAGATGTTAGAAATAAGCTATCACTAGAGAGCTGTTTGGCACATATTAACCCCATGCCACAGGAGCTCACGTTACTAGCAAAATGAAGATCCTCTTTTTTTCTCTGATGGATGCTGTAAGTCGGCTGTATGTACACACCATTTTTTTCTCCACTGGAGTTCCCTGTCATCAAAGAAAATTCTATTCAGATTCATTGCACCTGACTTCAGAAGTGAGAACTAAGAGAGCAGATCTAAAAGGTTGTTCCCCAAAGCTCTACTTTTAAAAGTCAACTTTCTGGATGTATTAAAGAACTGTTCCAATTTCACCTCTCTTGGTGTTTCAATGAGAAAACACTCTCTGAAAGGCAGCAAATACCCTTTTCATCCCTCCTGGAAGCCTTTTCTGATTATTAACCAACACTGTGGCTCAGAGGGCATGAAGTCTATTTCCATATTGACATTTCTTGGCCCATTGATTCTGTGTGACAAGCTTGACAAATGTTCACTCAACGGCCATTAGTGTCTAACTTGCTCCCCAAGTGAGATTCACCAAGATGTCTGATGTGACCAAAGACTACCACGTGCTCAAATTCTTTTGATTAAGTCTTTCAGCAGAAAAAAATCATTAGTTCAGTTGAAATTAGAAACAGTACCTGGGGTTGCTCTATGACCAGAATGGCTCTCTTGCAGAGGGATTTCCCCTGACCGGGTTATAGAATGTATTCATTCTGAGAGTGGTAATATTTGCTGACATGTACCAAATCATATCTGCACCATAATATAAGTCCAGGCAGAAGAGATCTGCCTCACTCTATGTTGTTACAGGATTAGTATAGGGAGTGGTGGGCTTAAGAAGCTAAGAAATATGGACTCTACACTTGGCTTTCTCCCTGACCTGTTGTGTGATTTTATCTTAGCTATTTGCTTCTCCTTGCCATCTTCCTCTGCACACAGGTTTACAATATATAAAAACTTTTTTAATCTGGGGAACAAGCACCATATTTGTGAAGTCATTTTAAGCTCACAAAGAAAATTGCGTATAAATCCAAGGCATAAATATTATTTCTCTCAACATAATGACAGGGTCTCTCCATCCAATTTACTTTTCAGTATCTATCAAAATAAGGATAAAACAAATCCCATGCTTTAAGGTAAGGATTAATGGCAGTCAGTCCTAGAAGATTTTTCTGGGCTTGTCTGGACTCTTATTTATCATTTGCCTGATACCCATCACTGATGGTGGCACTAAACACAATGTACAGTACCCAGCAGTTTTCAGCATCATAAGAAATTCATTTTATGACATTTGCAATTTCATATGAAGGCTATAGAGTATTTTAATTCCTTATATCTCAACAGCCCATCTAGTGCTGTGAAGATGTCAGGGCAAGAAGAAATGGAGAATAAACTCTGGGCCAGTTAGCTCACAGTACAGAATCATAAGACTTGCCTTTCTGTTCTAGCTAAGTCTCTGTGTGGCTGTAGAGTTTTTTTTCTCATTCCAGGTCTTGTTTAAAATGTTTCTTGGAAGTGCCAACTTTGGGGAAGCCGCACACTTTGTCTCCACCTTGGGTTTCTTCAATTTGATCTTCATCTCCTTCACCCCAGTCATCTTGTATTTCACCAAGGTGGAGCACTGGTCCTCTTTTGCAGCTCTGCCGTGGGGCTGTCTCTGTGGGATGGCAGGGCTGTGGCTGGGTAAGTGGCCTCGGGTTTTGCCTTCCATTCCCTATATCACTCAATCTTTCTTTGGCTAGTTAGATTATCATCATAGGATTATTTCCTTGGGTAACTCTGTGCTCTAGTTCCCAAACGTATGTTGTTCAACATCATTGGTCATGTTTAGAAGGTTCTTTGCTAGCTGCTGGTTGATTAGGTTCAAGCTATCTAACTAGTATGCCTCCCATGAGTTAAGGTGTGCAATGGAGGCCCAAGCCTCTCTGTATACCACTGGCCTTCAATCCATTATTCTTCTTCAGCCTCATTCGTTCTTTCTAATGCACTGTATCGCGTTATAATGTTCCATGTGTGCCATGGTGTGTTGAGCAGAGGTTAGGGAGTAGATGATGCATTCAAAGAACTCAGAGTGGTTCAAACTGGTGGGAGCACTGAGTTCAGGAGGGAGGGAGGAAGGGAGGGAGGGAGGGAGGAAGGGAGGGAGATGCTATTTAAGAAGGAAGCAGGTTGGGAAGAGCCTGGAAAGCCATTTTGAGGTGTTTGGATTTAAAGTTCACTTAATAATCTTTAAGCAGGTTGGTGATAGGCTCATATCTGCATATGAAACAGCTCACTCTGGCTGAGAATGGAGGATGGATTTGTGATAGGAAGACATTGCCAGTAAAGAGACAGCAGCATGCACTGGGCTTGGTGATCCTGGCTGGGTAGACAGTGCCTAGTTAATGGCCAAGAAAAAATCACCTGGAGTCTTTGTAATGTCTTCACTGCCAACTTCCTATAACTCTGAGGCTGGCTGCCTCACCTGAGCTCCGGGATCTGACTTTTAAGCTGTGCTGCTGTTGTCACTTGATGTGAGAGGAGCCTGTAAAATAACAAGGTTGCTCTTCTCTCACCAAGCAGTCAAAAAACAGCAACAACCCAATGACTTGGTGTTTGTTTACTCAGAATCAAATCCTTTTCATGCCGCTCCCATTTCCACACGCCACTCGGAGGTCAACTCCCTCTGCCCACTCCTCATTTTCCCACAATACTCGGCCTGCAGAACATCTATCAACCCTCAACTGACCTTCTTTATTGAGGTGACATAATTTGAAATAGTAGCAGCACTGCAATTCCTGGGAGCAACATGTTCTTATTTTCATCCCTGCAAGAGTATTGATTGGGTCATCTTTTTCTATGCTGGCTCAGTCCCTCAGACTCAGGGGAGGTCTTAGACAGAAAACACTCAAGAGAAGGATCAAGTATTAGTTGTTGGTCCCTTGAGTTCTACTTTTCGATGCCAAAATTATATGGTTAGCACCTCTCATAACTTCTGCTAAGTTGAGTAGAAATCAATAGCGATATTTCCGTAAGACCAAAACATCCTCATTAAAAGCACCTAGATTATTTTCTGGCCAAAAACAACATAAATGGGAACAATCCTAATTAAAATTTTAATGACCTTTAGCCTCCTCATTGCACACATGATTTCCACCTTGCTGCAAAGTAGCCCTCCACCAACATACACTCCTTGGCATATCCAATACATGCTCCTAAGCAAGCCTGCAGAGGCTGGATGCCACCTGTGCTAGCTAAACACTGGCATTCGCCACCAAGCAGTATGAGCTCCACACTCCACTGGCTGCAGTGCTAAGCAGCACTGCAGCTGCTCCACCAGGCCCACCCCAGTGCACTGCAGAGCTCACTGTGCCAAAGTTGTGCTGTGACAATTGAGGAGATAGCTTCCCTCCTGGCTGTTACACACCCCAGGATCTTACGGTCTTCAGTGCTCCTATTTCTAAGTGTTTATTGCCATCCCTCTTTTCTCCATAGAAATCAGACATGATCTGGCTGAGGCTAGGCTGACACAGGTCTGAGAGATACATATCAGTCTGCACCCTGAACTACCCCACATTTCCTGTAGTTATGGTTTCTTGTTTGCTTACATTTACTTTGCCTCAATCCTCTCAGGTTGACCTACCTTTCCAGAAATGCGTTAGCCCAAATGCAAGTCAGCCTCCTCCCTTCACCTAGCATGTCTGAATTGCACTTAAACTCAGGCTAGGCCCCATACTATGGAGTTCAGCAGAGCCTGTGCTGTATTTCATAAATTCCTGATTTGTAAGAATTTGCCATGTTGGACTCCCTAAGTCTGAGGAGAGCGTCAAAGTGCTGGAATATTCATTCATGTTGCAGCTTTGTCAGGAATGAGGAGCAGTTATTAGCTTAGGAAGACCCTCTGCCTTGCTTGCCACTACTATTGTATGAACAATAAAAAGGAGCCCAAGTCGTGTAAAAGTCAAACTCACTGTTTCTAACTATCAAGCACAAGTGACCCAGTGGGCCTAAAGCGGGAATTACAGATGACAATAGAAGAACATACATCATCCTAATTGGAATGGTTCTAGAACTTTTTTTGGTTCTACAGAGATATAGGCAACATGCTTCCCTCATTGTCATGGAGATAGCACTCATCTCTCTATCCCCTGAAACAAACATTTGAGTGGATTCTATTAGAATAATGTTTTGTAATTTATAATTTTTTTCTTTTTGAAAATGTGTTTTTGATCAGTTTTAAAGTGAATAAATGATTATTGTAACTAATTTTATATTTAACCAAAGAGTTCCAAAAGGTATTCATTGAAGAGCATGAAGCTACACCTTCAGTTGGTTCTGTGGATCTGCTCTCTGATTATCTGTACACAAATCAGGATATGGAGACAGTCTCTGGAATTCAGTGAATTACATTTAAACCCACCCTTGTTTGCCCGCATGATGCTGACCTCCAGAGAGAGGGGATAAAACAGCATAGGCTATCATTGGATAGACCTTCCTTTAGGCAGTAACACTGGAGCCATTTAATGTCCAGGAATGTGGCACAAAATAGCATAGCAATAAAGAGATGAGGCACCATCTTCAATCAATCACCTGCTTTTAACCTCTGGCTGGCCCCAACCTACCTTTATAGTGCCAATAAGCAGTGCTGTGAATCAATTATTTTACCTCTTTGTATTTGCTCTATATGCCTTTTGCCAGCCTATTGGCAAGATTCAGCTAAACAGAGTGGCAGAGGAGGAAAGAAAAAAATGACTAATTCAGGTAGAATACACATGCATCCATCTTCCATCTCCAAAATTAGAGGATCAAAGGTATAGACAGTTTAAAAGGCACATGTAGCAAAGACATTGATTCCTTTACTTTGAGAAGAAAAAAGTCCAGCATATTATTTCTCCTTTATCTTGTATTTCCTCCTCTATTTTACAGCCTTCAACATCCTGGTGAATGTTGGGGTGGTGCTGACATACCCAATCCTAATCTCCATTGGGACAGTGCTCAGTGTTCCTGGAAATGCAGGTACAGGTACCATGTGACATGTGCAGATCCTGGCCACTACAAGTCTCTTGTTTGTGTTTGTTCCGTGTCCTGAGTTGTTCCTTCTAGAAGTTGTGAATTATGTTCCTTGCCTGGGAAGATGTTTTTAAATATCGTGAAGGTGGCAGACAACAGAATAACTATGCAGCAGATTTAAAATTTGCAGCTAAAAAACACTGTTTTTACTTGGTTGTGCTTTTAGAATTAAATACCAAATGTATCATTTGGGTTTCATGTAATCTCCCTGACAACCTAATTTTGTGGTATTTTTAGAGAAAGTCCTATGGAAACAAAAGGCATCCCAGCATAGGACTTTCAAGTAACCGTCACTAATGAAAGTGTAGAGGATGTACATGGGGTTGGCTTCTCCTCAGACAATCCATGGGGAGCCACAGAAGGCTCTCCTGGGGCAGAGCAGGTGGCCCTCTGGGATAGATATAAGGAAAAAACAATTTTATTCACCTCAGGGACAAGAGAAGCTATTTTTCCAGGATAATATTTCTAGAGAAACCTGCCAGTGAAACAAGAAATACAAATGGATTATCTGGATGATTGTATAGTCCTTTTAACTTTAAAATTTTATAATTTCAAGTCTTGAGCAGCCACTTTTCTGTCCTCCACGACAATCAGCAAATGTTTATTGAACATTTGTCATGTGATCAGGACTGCAAAAACGAAAAAAAATTACATTATTATTCTCTTAAGATGTTTATGACTGAATTTGTAAAAGAAGGCCAACCTACATGAAACAACTTGGGACTCTACAAAATAATTTATTATTAAATGCCAAATTGTGTGAGACAAACTCCAGCGGCTATAAGACATTCAGAGGAAAGAAATATCTGAGTGGAGTTGTCAAGGAAGTTCATTCCTTCATCTGACAAATAATTTCTGA
Organism: Macaca fascicularis; assembly: GCF_037993035.2. Lineage (NCBI taxonomy): Eukaryota > Metazoa > Chordata > Mammalia > Primates > Cercopithecidae > Macaca > Macaca fascicularis. Next base: position 125,409,647 of record NC_088381.1, on the reverse strand, counting down.
GCAATTAGTGTACACCAGGAACTTTCCTAACACTAGTGACAGGTCCTGAATAAGGCACAGTCTCTGCCCTCAGGACCATGTAGCATTGAGAGGGAGACAAAAAGAAAAATATTGAGTAATTACAACATAGAATTGCTTTAATAGAGGTATGTGCTGAATGCTGCAAGGGCGCGTAGGAGGAGCATCCAAAAGGCTTCCTGTGAGAAGCCTAAGGGAAGAGATCTAAGGAGAGGTTTAGCTGGATGAAGTGAGATATGAGGAGTGAAGGGTAGCTCGTGCAAAAAGAATAGCACATGTGTAGCCAACAACTCCACTGCTGACTGCATACCCCAGAAAAGTGAAAACAGATTTAAAAAATCCTCATACACAAATGTTCATAGTAGCCCTATTCCCAATAGCAAAATGGTAGAGAAGCCTAAATGTCCATCAGCAGTTGAATGAATAACCAAATTATGATGCAATGAAATATTATTCAGCCATAAGAAAGAATGAGGTGCTGACACATGCTGCAATATGGATGGACCTCAAAAATATTTTGCTAAGTGAAAGAAGCCAGTCACAAAAGGACAGAGGATGTGACTCCATTTATATAAAATAACTAGAATAGGCAAACCTATAGGGGGAAAAAAAAGTACATTGGTGGTTGCTGAGGGCTGGGGAGTGGGGGTAAGAAGCTAAGGAGTTAATCGGTATGGGCTTTTATTTTGAAGTGATGGAGATATTTGGGGGCCAGAGAGAGGTGGTGGCTGCATAATATTGTGAATATACTAAGTGCCACTAAGTCCACTTTAAAATGGTTAATTTTATATTACATGAATTTCACCTCAATTACATTTTTAAAAGAACAGCCTGCAGAAGTCTTAGACACTAAAAGGTTTGGCTCATTTGAAAAATCTCCAATGGTCCAATGAAACTGGAGACGGGTAAAGGGGTACAGAGGAAAAGTACTGAGAGAAAACTGGGGAGGTAAGTAAGTCAGATTAAATGGAATTTGAGCTAAGCCTTGAAAGATAAGCATGATTTAGAGACAAGCAATGGAAAGCAAACCTAGCAATGTGGAAAAAGGAAACACTAACTTGGAAGAATAAAGACGACTCTTGGAATTCTCTAGAAGTAACATAGACTTTGGTGACTTGTTTTCAAAGCTTAGAAACAGGCATATGCAATGCATGACTTGATTTTTCTTTCCTAGCTGTGGATCTCCTAAAGCAGGAGGTGATATTCAATGTCGTCCGCCTGGCTGCTACCATCATCATCTGCATTGGGTTTCTGCTGATGCTGTTGCCTGAAGAATGGGATGAAATCACCCTGAGGTTCATCAACAGCCTGAAGGAAAAGAAGAGTGAGGAGCATATGGATGATGTGACTGATCCCAGCGTACACCTGCGAGGCAGAGGCAGAGCCAATGGGACAGTGTCTATACCACTGGCTTAGAGAGGGACACATTTTGAATGCACGTGTATGTATATTCTGTGAATATAACAAAATTTTCTCACTACCTGTACACTCAAATGACAGTATTAACTCTGAATTTGGATAAATCATATGTGAAATAATGCCAACAATAAAAGTTTACATTTATATGCTTATCAAGGAATTGGTGTAAATAATCATAATAGTTTTTTTTATTAAAACACATTTGTCCTTGTTCTGTTTTCTGATTTTTTTAAATTTCCCCTCCCCTGCCTCACAAAATTTCCTGAAACTCTAAGAGTCAATTAAATTATGGACTTATCTTTTTCTCAACTGAAACTGAGTTCTTCCTACTCAATCAAAAAAAGTTGTCTAAGAGAATAACACATGAAAATACATACTTGAAAGCCGGGGAAATGTATTACAGATTTAAACAGAGCATTTTCTATATGTAAAACCCACAGTAGAAACAATGAGGAATAAAAATATAGAATACCCATTTGTACTTCTGATGAGCTTAGAATGGTTTGGAGGATAAGACAGATCACAAATATCTTTACTATGAGGTGGACATTTGAAAATGGCACAGTGGATATGGACAGGAATGAGCTATCCTGAAAGAGTTGTTTATATTTGCTTTCACTTCTTCAACTCCCATTCACTTTTCAGCCCACTGCAATGCACCTTCTGCCCTCATCAGTTCTCTGGAAGTGCTTTCCCCGATGATCAACCTCTCTCTTGCAAAATCATATTGATATATTTCAACCCTTACCTTATTGTGCCCTCTGACACATATGACACGATGACCACTCCTTTTTCCTAAATACTCTCTCTTTGCTTGAATCCCACTACTTTCTTTTGGTTCTATTTCTACCTGTCTGGTTGCTTACCTTGGCTTTTTTTCCTAGGCTGATCTTATCACCATCAGGGTTCTCTAAGTTTAGACCTTGGCCTTCTTAGTATCTCATTCCACACTCTCTCCCTTGGGGAACTCCTCTACTCCCATGGCTTCAACTGTCATCCATATAGTGATGACATCAAAATCTTAATCTCCAGCCTAGATTTGTCCTTTGAGCTTTAGCTCTGACTCTTCAAATGTCTTCTGCAGCTCACTTGGACGCCTCCTTGTATACCTCAAATATAGCAAAAACAAAGTTGAATTTATCATCACTCCTCCCCAGACCTGTTCCTTTCCTCTGCCTGTTCCCTGTCTATGTTAATGATACCATTATTTACTAACTGCCTAAGCTGGAGATCAACCTCACCTCTGCCTTCTCATCCTGCACATCTGTTTAGATATTGTTCCATATTGTTTAATATGTCTTGACTCTATTTCTTAAAATTTATTGAGTCCATGTACTTCTCTCCTATTCTACCCATCCAAGGCCCCCATCATCTCTTGCTCTGCTTAATCCAATACTTTCTTCACTGATATCTCTACTTCCTAGACTTGCCTCTCTGTAATTTCTTATGTGACCTATAGAGTGACTTTTCTAACACATAGATTTAATCATTCTACTCCCTTATATAAAATGCTTCAGTGTGGTCTTATTATCCTCAGGATAAGGTCCAAACACCTTGGTATGTCATTCAAAGTTCCTCATTGGCCCCTGCCAGGCTCTAGAGCAGCAATGTCTAGTAGAACTCTCTGTGATTATGGAAATATTTCATATCTGTGTGGTCCAATATAGTAGCCACAAGTGGCTACTGAGCAGATTCAATGTGGCTAGTACAATTGAGGAACCACATTTCTATTTGTATTTAATTTTCATTCTCTCAAAGAGCCAAATGTACAGTCAGACTCACACCGGTAATTCCAGTGCTTTGGGAAGCCATGGCAGGAGGATCACTTGAGCCCAGGAGCTCGAGACTGCAGTGAGCTATGATTGTGGCACTGAATTCCAGCCAAGTTGTCCAGGCAACAGGACAAGACCCTATCTCTAAAATAAATAAGTAGCCAAATATGGCTCTTGGCTACTACACCGGACAGCACAGCTCTAGAGCCTCATTCTTCCACACTACCCTTTGTGGCCTCCTGAAATCTCTATGCTTCAATGACACTATACTTCTCTCCACAGGCTCAATCAAGCCACATTCTCTTTCTTGTTCTCTCTCTCTCCCCCTGCCACCATCTGGAAAGCCTTTATCTAGGCTTCATGACATTATTTGTTGCTATTTTTCTGGGAAGTCTTTTCTGAGCTCCCATGCTGTACAACGTGGTTTCTTTGGCAGTCTCTGCTTACCCCCACTGAGTGCTGATCACCCTCCATGGTGGTTGCTGATCTACTGGTCTGAGTTACCAGTAGACTGTGAGCTGCTTGAGAACAGGGGCTGTGTGGCATTCATCACTGTGTTCCTAGTGCCTAGCACTTCTAGACACATGGTAAATGAATGAATGGGTGGCTTTACACTGGAGATATGGCCCCTGACCCAAACTGTATTAGCTCAGTCTTAGTTAAGGACAGGCATTCTTATAGATGAGACTGGTTAAAGGAAGGACTGAAAGGAGCTAGATGTATCACAGCCTTTCTCATGTTTCCATAAAACACCAATATGCTGAACTGATGAACTTCTTCCCTAAGAGGCTGGGTAGAGCATCTAGCAAGTTAAGATATTCTGCACTCTGTGGGAAATCTAGTGCAAGAAGCCTAGCCTTTGTGGCATCTACCTTGCTATTTGTTTTTATTAGAGTGTCCCTAGAAGTGTTGCTGAGACAATCACAAGGTAAGAAAAGACAACTCAGAATATCACAGAATATCACTGTCTGGGCATCATGGTAAATGAAAACCTTAATGTGTCAGGCCTTTGATTTCTCTGTCATTTTTTTTAAAAGGCAATGCCAGTCTCTTGGCATAGATAGATAACATGATATTAACTAAAATAATAACAATGATATAGTTTAAGCTTTATGAAAAATGAGATAAAGTCAATGAAATATATTAGTAATTATGAATTAATTCATTATCAAAGTAGAGTAGTTTTGACTATTTAAATGCCATATTGGTGCAAACATTACACTTGCCTTGTTTTTAAATGGCTGTTAAATAGTAGTAATCACTGCTAACCCACTCTAGCATCTTGCCATTACTTAACATGACATTTAAAATTGCACTTTGACATCTTTAAGAAAAGAGTTGTTTTGTTCTTTTTGATGATTCATTTTGAAAAATGGAGTCAGCTACCCTGGAAAGCACTAATTCGGCCTATGACTGATCACGGTAGTTAGCTCAGTCTATATTAAGAGAACACTTTCATTATGGTATTCATTCATTTATTCATTCAAAAATTATTAACTTCAAACCTCTGGCTTTGAAGTAGGGTAGTGTGTTAAACTGTTACCAATTGGCTCTTGCTGGCCTCTAGAGTAGCACTCTCTTATAGAACTTTCTGTGCTCATAGAAATGTTCTCTGTGCTGTGGGGAGGGATACAAAAGTGTATAGGAATGATCCCTGCTTCCAAGAGCCTGCAACCTTTATAGGTAAGCTGTCACCCTGACAATTAAAACAACTCAGAAATTTATTTAAATCAGCTTTGGGAATGTGAGATAGTCCCTTTAATTCAGGTAAAGTAGTCATGAATAAAGATAATAATACCTTTCCTTGTTATTGCTCATGGTCGTTATGAGAATCAGGATAATGTAGGTCAGTCACCGGTAAATAAGGTTGTGCCTCTTATGTGCCTATGTTGTGCCTTAGATGAGCCACATTCAGTTAGGTATGAAGAATAATTAAGGGAGGAAGACAAAGACCCTGCGCTAGTGGGTGGGAGTACCGTGTTAAGGTTACTGTTATCCTGCCTCTTTATCTACACCTTTTCCCTTCCCAAAGTCCAGGAAGTGATGGCTTCTGTAGGTTCCTGAGTGGCCAGCACAGTCCAGGGACGAAGAGCACCATGCTTCAACCTTGACTCTGCCCTTCTTAGAGATGGAACTTTGGCAAATGACTAACCTCTCTCTGCCCCTCACTTTCATTAGCAGCAAAATGAGGATATTAGTATCATTTGGGATTGTTGAAAAAATAAAATGAAATAACATGTGTGAAGATCTGAATGCACAGCCAGACAGGCCAGAAGCAGTAACTGTTGTCAGAATTTCCTCCACTGCTCACCTCCCTTGAGGTCCTCATCTAGAACTTTCACCTACAGATTTGGCCCTTAGGCCTGTCTTTTTGGTCAACTTATTTCACAGCCCTGTGCCCCAGCAAAGTCACGGAGCCTGGTGCCAAGCAGGGAATTTTACCCAAAATAAACGAGAGAGACAAAAGAAGCCTGGCACGAGGAATGCTCCAAGGAATGAAAAAAGGATATGCCTTTTCCATCTGCCTGGTTCCCCTGGGTACTCTGCATCATGGCATTCTTGCCCAGTCAGTGGAACTAATTGCCTGACAAAAAGACAGACTAGCAACTTGGGCTCTGAAATTAAAATCACTTCAACCACGTCCTGATCTCTTCACAAACAGATTATAGGCAAATCAATTTTGCTCATCCAGGCTTTGCATGCCTGTTAATTTTGTGCAGGCGCTTTGTCAAGATTCACCAGAGGACAAATGATTTGGAGGACAATGTAAGAGATAAAAGCATGAACGGTATAACCGGCCAAGCATTAGAATATTTCTGATATTTAAGTACAAATCCTCTTTCTTACTTATCCATAAACCCCTGTCGCAAATACAAAGAACACCTAGCACAGGCCAGGCCAGTTAATCTGGCAGGCTAGAACAAGAAGTCTCTATTCATCCTAATTATTTTTATTCTTTTTTTTTTCTTTTTTCCTCCACATCTGTAGCAATTGTAGGTGAGGTAAGAACAGGGAGAGTGTAGGGGGTAACGGTGTGGGGGTGCTAGCACTGAGACCCCAGAGGCAGGAGGAGAAGCATCACGCTTCAATGCTCTCATTGACCAGGACGCTCCACATGTGTTCCACAAAAGCAAAGGCTACTTTATTGTTGTTTGCTGGAGACAGAAGCATCATATCCTTCTGGAGCCTGAGGGATCTTAAGAGCAAGAAATTTTTACCAGAGCTCCAAGAATGGGCTTCAGGGGCTGTCCCAAGAACCCCCTGACAGAGTTTATCAAATACTGTGAACTTCATCGCTTTACTCTGGAGGAATAAAGTCTGAGAATGCAGAGGCTCTAAAACCCCACTATCCTACACGTAAGCCACCAGCCACATGTGGCTATTGAAATGTGGCTAGTACAAATGAAGATGTGCTGTGTCAAACACACCAAAATTTGATGGCTTAGTATGAAAAAAGTAAGCTATTATATTAATAGCTCCATATTTATTACATATTGAAATTAGAATGTTTTGGATATGTTGGGTTAAATAAAATGTATTATAAAATCATTTTAACATGTTTCTTTTTAGCTTTTAATGTAACTACTAGAAAATTTTTAATTAATATATAAGTGGCTTGCATTTGTGGCTCAAATTATATATGGGACAGCACCGCTGTAACAGGTTAAGAATCACTTGCTTGAAGGACATCCTTAGTCCATTTAGGCTGCTATAACAAAACAGCTTAGACTGGGCGGCTTCAAAAGACAAACATTTACTTCTCACAGTACTGGAGGCTGGGAAATACAGGATCAAGGAGCTGGGAGATTTGGTGTCTGTTGAGGACCCGCTTCCTGGCTCTTAGAAGGCCCCTTCTGGATGTGGCCTCACATGACAGAAGGAGTGAATAAGCTCCTTTAAGTCTCTTTTTAAAAAGTACTAATCACATTCATGAGAGTGGGCTCTCGTGACCTTATCACCTCTCAGAAGGCCCACCTCTTAATACCAGCACCTTGGGGGTTAAAATTTTAACATATAAATTTTGGGAAAACACAGACATTCAGACCACAGCAAAGGGATAGAGAACAGTGAAAGAAATTTGGGAGGACAAACCAGCTTTGGAAAGAGACAATTATTCGGTCAGATTCTGTCAAGACAAAATATACTGAGTATTGCTTATGTCAGGCAAGCAAGAACTGCCAGCAAGGAGAGCGAAGAAACAGAGACAAGGACAGCATTTTAAAATTGCAACCAATTGGAAAACTTTGTGAAGATCTGGAAAAAAAAGTGACTTGAAATGGGCAAGGAACTTTCATCTGATACCAGCCCTTATTGATGCAAAAGTGATAGCATCTGCTTTGAATGCTGGAAAGTCAAAAGACTGATGAGAATTCAAGTGGAAAGAAAGGCATTATTTTGGAAAAGACCATTTATAATTTTAGATGTTGTAATTAACTTGTGGAAAAAAAGCTAGATTGTATTTTTCAGAAAGTAATAGAATTGCCTACTCTTATGGCATTAAACAGCAAGTAATAAAGGTGAAAATCAGGAATTTATTAAACAGTTTCTGATATTAATAAGACAGGATAGATTTGGCTGATTGATAATATAAATAACTTAACTCTCATCAATGGTTAGAAGAAATTCCCCAAGATAGAACAGTGTCCAGGGACAGGTTAGTTAACTAGCCATCAGGAATATTCATAAGATGGTATCTACCCAGGAGAAGTTACCAATGTTTTGGATCTGGTCCCCCGCACTGTGGGGCCAGAAACTAAGTCTTGTCAATGTTTTAAAAACTACCCCAGTGATTCTCAAATTGTGGTTCCTTAATCAGCAGCATCAGCAGCATCTGGGAATTTGGTATAAATGCAAATTCTTCAGGTTCATCCCAGACCTAGTGAAGCAGAATTTCTAGGGATAAAGTCCAGCAATCTGGTTTTAACAAGACTTGCTTGATATTAACCAAGCACACACTCAGATAATGCAGGTGATCTGAAAACCTGCTAAAATTTGAAAGTCACTAGATTAATGACCACTATGCTACAAATATAAAATGAATTCATCAATAATCATAAACTGTATTGTCATGTGGACTAAAACTTTCACATTAGTAAGACTAGTATAATCTTTCCCTAAGAGCCAAATCTGCCTGGGAAGCTGAACATTAATGAAAAGGTTGCTTGGTGAACCTGAAATTAAAGAATGAGAATCAGATGTATGCTTCATTTCTATTTTTCATTTCCATTTCAACTTCCACTCCCTTGTGGGGATGGACTTATTCTGCTGGACAATAGCCAGCAGTGAAGAGAAGAATCAAGAATGACTGGTACAATTGCTCCCATGCCAAGCCAATTACAAAGTCCACTAGAAGAACGTATCCCAGCAAATCCTAGTTTGAACTTCCCCTGAGCAAAAGACATTAACAAGCAGACATCATAGAGTTGCCAACACTTGATTTCTAGACACTGGTTATGACCAAAACAGTCCAAGTATACATGATACACTGATTACTTCCCTTAAATATAATTCCTGTTCGGATATAATAGGTGTTACATTTACCTAGAAAACTGAAAGTGATGCACTGAAACTAAGATCTCTACATTATTTCCTTCAGTGCCCTTGGCTCTTCCACTCCTAAAATCCCAAGAATGCAGAAACAAGGTACTCTCTATCTTCTCTATCTTATTGGCTATGTAATATATCTGGGCATATATAGCTAAAATTTCCACCTTGTTATATTTTTATTTGCATTAACCCATATTAATATTAAAATATTTCCAGTTTTCATTTTCTTTGATAAAGCCTCCTAGAAAATCCAATTATAATTTTTAAACTTCCATTTGTTTCTTAAATTGACTATATCAATGAATATAGGATACAACATGTTATTTTGAAATATGTATACACTGTGGAATAGCTGAATCAGGGTAATTAACATATGTATTACCTCATATACTTACCTGGTAAGAACACTTAAAATCTACTCTCAGAAATTTTCAAGAATAGAATCCATTGTTATTAACTATAGTCATCATGTTGTTCCATAGATCTCTTAGAATTATTCCTTGTACCTGACCGAAATTTTGTATCCTTTGACCATCTCCCTAATCCCCACTCCCACCCCTAGCCCAACCTCTGGAAACTACTATTAGTCTACTCTCTGCTTCTATGAGTTCGGCTTTTTTAGATCCCACATATAAGTGAGAGCATGAGGTAATTTTATGACTTGTAATTTTTAAACTTTACTTATATTTTTATGTTTAATAATTCTATTGCTGTCAACTATCACCAGAAAAATCCTCTTTCATCTGAAAGTTTGCCCTTCAATAACCTCTACATATGATCTGAGCAGTGCTGAATAGACACTGCAGTGTGTTCTGTTTCACGTTGATCACTCTCTTCTAATTGATAGATTTCTTCTCCTAGAAATGTTAATATAATTGATTATATTTAAGTTGAACTTTGAGGCTCTTTCTACTCCTGGCCTAGACGCTATTTTTATTACCTAATCTTACTAATTGTGTTGATTTTTATCGCTTAACTCTCAGTTTTCCAAGGGCTTCTCTGACATATCTGTATCTCCTTTTCATTTTTATCCCCTCTCTTTATATCTCCAGCAATATAAAAGTCCACATTTATAATGGTGAAGCTATGAGTCTACATGTTCTAAAATTTCTTCTGAATCGAGGAAAACTACTGTTCAATATGGTTTTGGAATTGGTATATTTGAATTGAGTATGATTCTTAGAAAACTTGCAATCCTGCTCTTCCAAACAAGAGCCAAATGTTAACTAGAATATTTATTTAATGAAAACAATCTATTCCTGATCCACTAAAATGACAGCTTATGTTCTAATTATAGAATATATCATAGTCATTTAGTTACTTTGTCAAATAGTCATAATATAATTTCTGGTATCTACTGACAGTCAAACTCTTTTTTTTTTTTTTTTGAGATGGAGTCTCGCTGTTTCAACCAGGCTGGGGTGCAGTGGCATGATCTCAGCTCACTGTAACCTCCATCTCCCAGGTTCAAGCATTCTCCTGCCTCAACCTCCCAGGTAGCTGGGATTACAGGTGGCCACCACCACGCTAGGCTAATTTTTGTATTTTTAGTAAAGACAGGATTTCACGATGTTCACCAGGCTGATCTTGAACTCCTCACCTCAAGTGATCCGCCTGCCTCAGCCACCTAAAGTGCTGGGATTATAGGTGTGAGCCACCATACCTGGCCTAATTAGTCAAAATCTTATGAGAGACTTCTGGTTCCAAAATGGCAGCCAAGAAGCAAGCTGGTTTTACTTTCCCCACCCACAGAAAGCCAAAAGCACTGAGATCAGCACCAGCAATATCCCAGAACTCAAATATGAGGATGAGACAGTTCCTGGGGCCACAGAGAAGTTAAAAAAAAAAAAACAAAAAAAACAAAAAACAAAAAACGGATGGTAAGAGAGTTGGACTTCCATATCCACAATGCCTCACACTGCAATCTGCCTTGTAGCAAGCACATGGAAAATTTTCCTCAAACTCATGGTTTCTACACTGGAAAAATTGAGACTGAGGTTGACAACCAACTCCTCCACCATCTTGGATTTCCTGGCAGGAGACCTCATCCTTCCTCAACCTACAGGAAGTTCCATGAGTTCCAGGATGGAGAAATATCCCCAAGGACAGCCAGAGGAGAAAGGAGAAGTGAGACTACTCTAATTTCCAGCCCTGGAAACTTTGCTCTGTAATCAGCCAAAGGATACACCAAATTAGAGTGGCTGTTCAGCAGCTCCATGCTATAGGAGGTTCACGCCATAGGTCTCCGAGGCACAAATCCCTAGTCAGCCTTCCCACACTGCTGCATTATCTCCCCTGGGACCTCCCCAGTTTGAGATGGTCAGTGTTCCAGTTACTAAAGCCAATCAAACCTGTGCTTAAAATATCATCTAGTACCAAAAAAGAGGCATCAGCCTGGAAAAACAAAAATCAAAAAAAAAAAAGAAAAGAAATAAATTTAACAGATTTAACAGATAAATAACAAAGAATCTCTAGGCAAACATGTCCAATAAAAAACAAAACAAGTCAGAGAGAGGCGGCTAGAATAAATAACTAATTTGTCAATGCAAAGACATAGATGTGCATCCACAACATACAACAGCAAACAGGGAACCATGACCTACCCAAATGGACAAATCAAGGAACCAGTGACTAACCCTAACAAGATGGTGATATATGAGCTCTTTGACCAAGAATGAAAATAGAACATTTAACAAAACTCAGTGATCTTCAAGATAATGCAGGAAAGCAATCCAGAAATTTATTAGAGAAATTTAACAAAGAGATTAAAGTAATTTAAAAAATCAAACAGAAATCTTGGAACTGAGAAATATACTTACTAAACTGAAAAATTCATTAGAGGGTTTCAACAGAAGAATAGATCAAGTAGAGGAAAGAATTGGTGAGCTTGAAGACAGGCTATTTGAAAACACACAGAGGAGAAAAGAGAAGACAGAATAAAAATAAATGAACATCTACAAGATATAGAAAATTACCTTAAAAGACCAGATCTAAGAAGTATTAATGTTCAAAAGAGAGAAAGAACAAGGGGTAGAAAGCTTATTCAAAATTTTCCAAAATTTGGAAGAGATATTAATATCCAGGTATAGGAAGATCAGAAAGAAAACCAAACAGATTTGATCCAAATAAGACTACCCCAGTTGGGCACAGTCTCACACCTGTAATCCCAGCTCTTTGGAAGGCCAAGGCAGGCAGATCACCTGAGGTCAGGAGTTCAAGACCAGCCTCACCAACATGGTGAAACTCTGTCTCTACTAAAAACACAAAAATTAGCCAGCTGTTGTGGCATGCACTTGTAGTCCCAGCTACTTGGGAGGCCAAGACAGGAGAGTCACTTGAACCCAGGAGGCAGAGGTTGCAGTGAGCCAAAGATCATGCCATTGCACTCTAGTCTGGGCAAAAAAAAAAAAAAACAACTCCATCTAAAAAAAAAAAAAAAAAAAAAAAAAAAAAAAAAAAAAAAGACTACCCAAAGGAATATAATAAGCAAACCCTAAAAAGGCAAGGACAAAGAGAGCATCCTAAAAGCAGCAAACAAAAGAAAGCAAATAACAATGAAGCACTTCCAATTCATCTGGCACCAGACTTCTCAACAGAAACCACAATAAAAAGTGAGTGGGATGACATTTTCAAAGTGCTCAAGAAAAGAACTTTGCCATCTAAGAATGCTGCATGCAGCAAAGCCATCCTTCAAATATGAAGAAGAGATAAAGTCTTTCCTAGACAAATAAAAGCTGAGAGAATTCACCACAAGCAGACCTGTCTTGTTAGACATACCAAAGGAAGCACTTCAACCTAAAAACAAAAATTAACATGCAAAAAAAAATTTTAAGGTATAAAACCCACTGGTAAAAATAAGTACACAGAAAAACTCAGAATGCTCTAATACTTTAAAGGTGGTATGCAATCCATTCATAACTCTAGTATAAAACCTAAAAGGTAATTCTATCAAAAAACAATAAAAGCTACATCAACCTGTTAAGATATAGGCAATATAAAAATATGTACATTAAAACAACAAAAATTCAAAATGCAGGGGATGGAGTTAAGGTGTAGATCAAGCTTGTACAACCTGTGGCCCACAGGCTGCATGCAACTCAGGACAGCTTTGAATACAGCCCAACACAAATTTGTAAACTTTCTTAAAACATTATGGGATTTTTTTTGTGACTTTTCTTTTTTAGATCATCAGCTATCGGTGTTAGTGTATTTTACGTGTAGCTCAAGACAATTCTTCCCCAGTGAAGCCAAAAGATTGGACACCTCTGGTGTAGATGGTTTTTTTTAAATTTTTTGATTTTTTTTTTAATTTATGATCTAAGTTAGGTTGTCATCTCTTTAAAATAACTTGCTATATCTATAAGCTGCTTTTGTAATTCTCATGGTAACCACAATGCAAAAACCTATCTTAGACTCCATAAAAAGCAATAAAACAAAATTTCCAGAGAAAATCACTTAACCATAAAAGAAGACAGTAAGAATAGAAGAAATAAGTTATAAAAACAATTATAAAACAAGCAACAAAATGGCAGTAGTAAGTCTTTACTTATCAATAACACTAAATGCAAATGGACTCAATTATCTAATTAAAAGACATTGAGTGGCTGAATGGATGAAGAAACAAGACCTAACTATATGCTGCCTACAAGAAACCCACTTCACCTATAAAAAAACACATAGACTGAAAGTGAAGGGAGAGAAAAAGATATTCCGTGTATGTAGAAACCGTAAAGAGCAGGAGTTTGTATAATATAAAAATAGACTACAAGTCAGAGACCACAAAAAGACAATGAAGGTCACTATATAATAATAAAGGGGTCAATTCAGCAAGAAGATATAACAATTATAAATATCTGTGTGCCCAACATTTGAGCACTGAAGTATATAAGCAAAAATTAAAAGACCTAAGGGAGAAATAGACTGCAATACGATAATAGTAGGAGACTTCAACACCCTTCTCTCAGTAATGGACAGGTTATCCATACAAAAATATCAATAAAGAACCATCAAAGTTAAACTACATACTAAACCAAATAGTCCTAATTGACATTTATACCATTTTGCCCACTGAAGCAGAATACACATTCTATTCATCAGCATATAAAACATTCTCCAAACTAGGCCATATCTTAGGCCACAAAACAAGCCTCAACAAATTCAAAACAGTAGAAATCATATCAAGTATCTTTTGTAACCACAATGAAATAAAACTAGAAATCAATACAAGAGAAACCTCAGAAACTACATAAACACATGGAAATTAAGCAACGTACTCTTGAAGGAGTCAATGAAGAAATTACAAAGGAAATTTTTAAATTTCTTAAAACAAATAAAAATGGAAATACAACATACCCAAATCTATGGTATACAGCAAAAGCAGTACTAAGAGAAAAATGTATAGGAATAAATGCCTGTATCAAAAAAGTAGAAAGATTTCAAATAAACAACCTAATGATGCCCCTCAAGGAGCTAGAAAAGCAATAACAAACTAAATCCAAAATTAGTAGAAGGAAAGAAATCATAAAGATCAGAGCAGAAAAAAAAAAATGAAATTGAGGCTAAAAAGAATACAGAAGATCAACAAAACAAGAAGTTGTTTTTTTGGCAAGAAAAACAAAATTTACAAATCCTTAGCTAGACTAAGAAAAAAAAAGACCTAAGTAAATAAAATCAGACTTAAAAAAAGAAAACATAACAATTGAGACCACAGACATACAAAGAATCATTACAGATTATTATAAACAATTATACACTAACAAAATTAGAAAACCTAGAAGAAGTGGGTGAATTCCTGGACACATAAAACCTACCAAGATTCATGGTTTATGAAAAAATAGAAAACCTCAACAAATCAATAGTGAGTTATGAGACTGAACTTGTAAAAAAAGAGTCTTCTATTTATGAAAAGCCCACAATGTAATGGCCTCACTGCTGAATTCTACCAAACATTTAAATAACTAATACCAATTCTACTCAAACTCTTCAAAGAAAATTGAAGCAAAGTGAATATTTCTAAACTCATTCCATGGGGCCAGCGTCACCCTGATGTCAAACCCAGACAAGAGCACGACAAAAAAGAACACTATCTACCAATATCCCTGATGAACATAGATGCAAAAATTATCAACAAAATACTAGCAAATCAAATTCAACAACACTAAAAAGATCATTCACAACAATTAAGTGGGATTCACCCCAGGGATGCAAGGGTAGTTTAACATACACAAATCAATAAATGTGATACATCACAATAACAGAACCAAGAACAAAAACTATATGGTCCTTTAAATAGATGCCAGAAAGCATTCTACAAAATTCCAACAACAATGTGGTCTACGCAAAGAATTCATGACTAAACCTCAAAAGTATAGGCAACAAAAACAAGAGTAGACAAATGGGACTTAAATTAAAAGGCTTCTGCACAGCAAAAAAAATAACAGAGTGAACAGACAACCTGTAGAACGGGAGGAAATATTTGCAAAATACACATCCAACAAGAGTCTAATACCCAGAATATACAAGGAACTCAAGCAAGTCAACAGAAACAGAAGACAAATAATCCTATTAAAAAGTGGGCAAAGAACAGAGTACTCAGAAATAATACCACACATCTAGAGCCATCTGATCTTTGACAAACCTGACAAAAACAAGAAATGGGGAAAGGATTCCCTATTTAATAAATGGTGCTGGGAAAATTGGCTAGCCATAAGTAGAAAGCTGAAACTGGATCCTCTCCTTACTCCTTATACAAAAATTAATTCAAGATGGATTAGAGACTTAAATGTTAGACCTAATACCATAAAAACTCTAGAAGAAAACCTAGGTAATACCATTCAGGACATAGGCATGGGCAAGGACTTCATGTCTAAAACACCAAAAGCAGCGGCAAAAAAAGCCAAAATTGACAAATGGGATCTCATTAAACTGAAGAGCTTCTGCACAGTAAAAGAAACTACCATCAGAGTGAACAGGTAACCTACAGAATGGGAGAACATTTTGGCAATCTACTCATCTGACAAAGGGCTAATATCCAGAACCTACAAAGAATTCAAACAAATTTACAAGAAAAAAACAAACAACCCCATCAAAAAGTGGGCAAAGGATATGAACAGACATTTCTCAAAAGAAGACATTCATACAGCCAACAGACACATGAAAAAATGCTCATCATCACTGGCCATCAGAGAAATGCAAATCAAAACCACAATGAGATACTATCTCACACCAGTTAGAAGGGCAATCATTAAAAAGTCAGGAAACAACAGGTGCTGGAGAGGATGTGGAGAAATAGGAACACTTTTACACTGTTGGTGGGATTGTAAACTAGTTCAACAATTATGGAAAACAGTATGGCAATTCCTCAAGGATCTAGAATGAGAAGTACCATATGACCCAGCCATCCCATTACTGGGTATATACCCAAAGGATTATAAATCATGCTGCTATAAAGACACATGCACACGTATGTTTATTACGGCACTATTCACAATAGCAAAGACTTGGAATCAACCCAAATGTCCATCAGTGACAGACTGGATTAAGAAAATGTGGCACTTATACACCATGGAATACTATGCAGCCATCAAAAAGGATGAGTTCGTGTCCTTTGTAGGGACATGGATGCAGCTGGAAACCATCATTCTTAGCAAACTATCACAAGAACAGAAAACCAAACACTGCATGTTCTCACTCATAGGTGGGAACTGAACAATGAGATCACTTGGACTCGGGAAGGGGAACATCACACACCGGGGCCTATCATGGGAAGGGGGGAGGGGGGAGGGATTGCATTGGGAGTTATACCTGATGTAAATGACGAGTTGATGGGTGCTGACGAGTTGATGGGTGCAGCACACCAACATGACACAAGTATACATACGTAACAAACCTGCACGTTATGCACATGTACCCTAGAACTTAAAGTATAATAATAATTAAAAAAAAAAAAAAAAGAACATCACACACACACACACACACACACACACACACATCCTCAAAGTTAGATTTGGGGAATAGGAAAAATTTTTTCCATTCTACCTCTTTACAGTTGCATAAGACATTCACTAGGGAGGATTTTAACACAGAGGAAAGAAAGCTGCTGGGATTTGAAGCCAGATGGGCTACAATTCAAGTACTGATTCTCCCACTTCCTAACTGTGAAACATTAAAAATGTTATTTGGCTTTTCTTAAAAAATAAATAAATAAATAAATAAAAGGATGAGTTTGTGTCCTTTGTAGGGACATGGATGCAGCTGGAAACCATCATTCATTCTCAGCAAACTATCACAAGAACAGAAAACCAAACACTACATGTTCTCACTCATAGGTGGGAACTGAACAATGAGATCACTTGGACTCAGGAAGGGGAACATCACACACCAGAGCCTATCATGAGGAGGGGGGAAGGGGGAGGGATTGCATTGGGAGTTATACCTGATGTAAATGACGAGTTGATGGGTGCAGCACACCAACATGGCACAAGTATACATATGTAACAAACCTGCACGTTATGCACATGTACCCTAGAACTTAAAGTATAATAATAATTAAATAAATAAATAAATAAAGTGGGCAAAAACTAACGCAGGAACAGAAAACCAAACACCACATGTTCTTACTTATAAGTAGAAGCTGAACAATGAGAATACATGAACACAGGGAAGGGAACAACACACACTGGGGCCTTTCAGTGTTTGCAGGAGGGAGAGCATCAGGATAAATAGCTAATGCATGCAGGGCTTAATACCTGGGTGATGGGTTGATAGATGCAGCAAACCACCATGGCACATGTTTACTATGCAACAAACCTGCACGTCCTGCACATGTATCCTGAAACTTAAAATTTAAATTTTTTAAAAAAGTGAGCAAAGGATATAAACATTTTTCAAAAGACGACAAATAGGCAACAGATATATTTTTAAAATACTCTACATCACTAATCACTAGAGAAATGCAAATTAAAACCACAATGTAATATCATCTTACACCAGTCAGAACGGCTACTATTAAAAAGTCAAAAAATAACAGATGTTGGCGAGGATGTGGAGATGAGAAAACTCTTAAACACTGTTGATAGGAATGTAAATTAGTACAACCTCTATGGAAAATGGTATGGACATATTTCAAAGAACTAAAAATAGAACTATCATTAGACCCAGCAATTCCACTACTGGGTATCTTCCAAAAGGAAAAGAAATCAGTATACCAAAAAGATACCTGCTCTTGCATGCTTATCACAGCACTATTCACAACAGCTAAGATATGGAATCAACCTAAATGTCCATCAATGGATGATCAGACTCAAAAAAAAAAAAAAAGAAAAAAGAAAAGAAAACATGGTGTATATATACACAATGGGATATTATTTGGCCTTAAAAAAGAATGAAATCATGTTTTTTGCAGCAATGTAGATGGAACTGGAGGTAATCACTTTAAATGAAAGAAGTCAGACACAGAAAGACAAATATCACATGTTCTCACTACAAGTAGGTGTTACAAAAGGTATACATGTGAATGCAGAGTGTGGAATGATATTCTAGATAATGAAGACTCAGAGAGGGAGCAGGGAAAGGAGATGATGAGAAATTACTTAATGGGTACCATATATGTTGTTCAGGTGATGGATGCCCTAAAACCCCTGACCTGACCACTACACATGTAACAAAATTGCACTTATACCCCATAAATTTATATATATATATATATATATATATTTCAACATCAGAGTTCAAATAGGGGCATGCACTGCAAGTCATGTGTGAGGTATCTTGGAGTAAATATTGTGTACCAGTTCTTCCTTTCTTAGATGCTCCTTCTCTTCCTACTCCCTAAATATTATGAGATAATTAAACATGTTGTGAAGTAACCTTCGTGAAATAACACACTTGAGACTATAGTTGGTATCGTGGTCATTGTAGTCTGAGTCTATGTATGTAACAAAACTGCAATTGTACCCCATGAATTTATATAAATAAAAAAATTTAAAAATTTAAAATAAAAACAACAAAATACCAATGACATCCTTCACAGAAATAGAAAAAAAAAAAGTCCTAAAATTTATATGGAACCACAAAAGATCACAAATAGCCATGGCAAATAATATAGTTTGGCTGTGTCCCCACCCAAATCTCATCTTGAATTGTAGCTCCCATAATCCTTGTATCTCATGGGAGGGAGCTGGTGGGAGGTAATTAAGTAATGGGGGCAATTTTCCCATGCTATTCTCATGATGGTGAAGGTAGTGAATATGTCTCATGAGATCTGATGGAGTTTTTTTGTTTGTTTGGTGTTTTTTTTTGGGGGTTTTTTTTTTTTTTTTTTTTTTTTGGAGAGTTTCACTCTGTCACCCAGGCTGGAGTGCAGTGGCACGATCTTGGCTCACTGCAACCTCCATCTCCTGGGTTCAAGCAATTCTCTTGCCTCAGCCTCCTGAGTAGCTGGGACTATAGGTGCATGCCGGCACACCTGGCTAATTTTTTGTATTTTAGTAAAGACAGGGTTTCACCATGTTGCCCAGGCTGGTCTCGAACTCCTGAGCTCAGGCAATCCACCTACCTCAGCTTCCTAAAGTGCTAGGATTACGGGTGTGAGCCACCATCCCTGGCTGAGATCTGGTGGTTTTCTAAAGGGCAGTTCCCTTGCACATGCTGTCTTGCCTGCTGCCATGTAAGATGTGCCTTTGTTCTTCCTTCACCTTCCACCATGATTGTGAGGTCTCCCTAGTCATGTGGAATTGTGAGTACATTAAAACTCTTTTTCTTAATAAATTACCTAGTCTCGGGTATGGCCTTATGGCAGCATGAGAATGGACTAATAGAGTAAATTGGTACCAGTAGAGTGGGGTACTATTATAAGGATAGCTAAAAATATGGAAGCAACTTTGGAATTGGGTAACAAACAGAGGTTGGTACAGTTTGGAGGGCTCAGAAGAAATTAGGAAAATGTGGGAAAGTTTGGAACTTCCTAGAGACTTGGAGGGTTCAGAAAACAGGAAGATGTGGGAAAGTTTGGAGCTTCCTAAAGATTTGTTGAATGGTTTTGACCAAAATGCTAGTAGTGATATGGACAATAAAGTTGAAGCTGAGGTGGTTCTAGATAGAGATGAGGTACTTATTGGGAACTAGAGCAAAGGTGATTCTTGCTATACATTAGCAAAGAGAATGGCAGCATTTTGCCCCTGCCCTAGAGATCTGTGAAACTTTGAACTTGAGAGAGATGATTTACAGTATCTGGTGGAAAAAGTTTCTAAGCACTAAAGTGTTCAAGATGTGGCTTGGGTACTCTTTTATTAAAAGCATTCAGTTTTATTCATTCACAGAGATATGGTTTGGAATTGGAACTTACGTTTAAAAGGGAAGCAGAAGATAAAAGTTGGGAAAATTTTCAGCCCGATGAAGAGGAAAAGAAAAACCGATTTTCTGAGGAGAATTTCAAGTCAGCTGCAAAAAATTGCATAAGTAATAAGAAGCCAAATCTTAATCACCAGGACAATGGGGAAAATGTCTCCAGGGTACGTTGGAGCTCTTCATAGCAGCCCCTCCCATCACAGGTCTAGGGACCTAAGGGAAAAAAATGGATTTCATGATCAGGGACCAGGGCCTTACTGCTTTGTTCAGTCTTGGGACTTGGTGCCCTGCATCCCAACCACAGCTAAAAGAGGCCAATGTACAGCTCAGGCTGTTGCTTCAAAGGGTGCAGGCCCCAAGCCTTGGCAGTTTATATGTGGTATTGTGCCTGTGGGTACACAGAAGTTAAGAATTGAGGTTTGGGAACCTCTGCCTATATTTCACAGGATGTATGGAAATGCCTGGATGTCCAGGCAGAAGTTTTCTGCAGGATTGGAGCCCTCATAGAGAACCTCTGTTGGGGTAGTGCAGTAGTGAAAAGTGCGATATGAACCCCCACACAGAGTCCCCATTGGGACACTGGCTAGTAGAGCTGTGAGAAGAATGCCATTGAACTCCAGACCCCAGAATGATAGATCCACTGACAGATAGCACCATGCACCTAGAAAAGCTGCAAACATTCAATGCCAGCCCATGAAAGCAACCAGAAGGGGGCCTGTGCCCTGCAAAGCTACAGGGGCAGAGCTGCCCAAGACCATGGGAATCCACCTCTTGCATCAGTGTAACCTGGATGTGAGACATGGAGCCAAAAAAGATCATTTTAGAGCTTTAAGATTTGACTGCACTGCTGGATTTCAGACTTGCATGGGGGGCCCACAGCCTCTCTGCTTTAGCGAATTTCTCCCATTTGGAACAGGTATATTTATCCACTACCTGTACCTCCTCTGTATCTAGGAAGTAACTAACTTGCTTTTATTTCACAGGCTATAGGCAGAAGGGGCTTGTCTTGTCTCAGATGAGACTTTGGACTGTGGACTGTTGAGTTAATGTTGAAATGAGTTAAAACTGTTGGGAAGGCATGATTGGTTTTGAAACGTGAGGACATGAGATTTGGGAGGGGCTGGAGTGGAACGATATGGCTTGGCTGCATCCCTACCCAAATCTCATCTTGAACTGTAGCTCCCATAATTCCCACATGTCATAGGAGGGAGCCAGTGGGAGGTAATTGAATCATGAGGGCAAGTTTTTCCCATGCTGTTCTCGTGATAGTGAATAAGTCTCATGAGATCTGATTGTTTCATCAAGGGCAGCTCCCCTGCCCATGCCCTCTTGCCTGCTACCATGTAAGATGTGCCTTTGCATCTCCTTCTCCTTCACCTTCCACCATGATTGTGAAGCCTCCCCAGCCATGTGAACTTTGAGTCCATTAAATCGCTTTTTCTTTATAAATTACCCAGTCTCAGGTATTTCTTAACAGCAGTATGAATACAGACTAATACAGCAATCATAAGCAAAAAGAGAAAAGCTGGAATCATCACACTACCTGACTCCAAAAAAACTACAAAGCTATAATAACCAAATCACCAAGGCACTGATACACCAGTATCAGATACATAGACCAATGGAAGAAAATAAAGAATCTAGATATAAATCTGTGCATTTACCACCAACTCATTTTTGACAGAGGCAGCAAGCATATACATTGGGGAAAGAACAGTTCTTCAACAAATGGTACTGGAGAAACTAGATAACCATATACTCAAATGAAACTAGACCTCTATCTCTCATCGTATATAAAAATCAACTCAAAATGGATTAGAGTGTCAAATATAAGACCTGAAACAATGAAATTACTAGAAGAAAATATTGGGGAAACACTCCAGGATATTGGTCTGGGCATAAATTTTTTGTATAAGACCTCAAAGCACAGGCAACAAAAGCAAAAATAGAAAAATAGGATTATATTTTTAAAGAGGTTCTGAACTGCACAGGAAACAGTCAACAGAATAAAGAGACAAATCACAAAAAAGAGAAAATATTTGCAAACTATCCATCTGACAAGGACTTAATAACCAGAATATATATAAGCTCAAATAATTCAATAGTAAAACAAATAATCCAATTACTAATGGGCAAATGATCTGAAGAAACATTTCTCAAAACATATAAACGGCCAACAGTTATTTGAAAAAATGCTCATAATTGCTAATCAGACGAAGGCCAATTAAAGCCACAATGAGATACCATCTTACTCCAGTTAAAATGGCTTTGATCAAAAAGATAGGGAAAGGGGATGCTGGTTAATGTGTAGAGAAGGGGGAACCTTCATATGCTGTTGGTGAGAATGTAAATTAGTACAGCCACAATGGAAAACAGTATGGCAGTTCCTCAAAAAACTAAAAATAGAGCTACCATACGATCTAGCAATTTCACTACTATGCATATATCCAAAAGAAAAGAAATTAAGGTATATAAGAGATATACACACTCTCATGCAGCACTATTCACAGTAGTTAAAATATGGAATCAATCCATCAATGGATGAGTAAGTTTTTAAAATGTGGTATGGTGTGTATACGGGTGGAATATTATTCTGCCATAAAAAAGAATAAAATCCTGTCATTTGTGGCAACATGGATGAAACTGTAGGTCATTATGTTAAGTGAAATAAGCCAAGCACAGAAAGGCAAATATTGGATGTTTCCACTCATCTGAGGACTAAAAACGTGCATCTAATAATGATAGGGTGTAGACTGGTAGTTACCAGAGGCTACAAAGGGTGAAGGGAGAAGGGGATGAGAGGCTTATGCATGAGTACAAATATACCATTAAATAGAGGCAAGAAGACCTAGTGTTTGACAGATCAGCAGGGTGACTACAGTTAACAATAACCTATTATCCATTTCAAAGTAGCTGTAAGAGAATAATTCTAGCATTAATAATGTTCCTAGCATTAAAAAGATATATATTTGAGATGATGGACATCCCAATTACCCTGATCTGATCTTTGTACTTTTTATGAACATATAAAAGTATCACATGAACCCTGAAAATATGTACCTCTATTATGTATCAATTTAGAACATTAAAAAATTACAGAAATAAGTAAAGAAAGTGTTTGTGAGGTTTTGAGAACAGAGACTGTCCTGTTCATCTTTGCATGCTCAGCAATAGCTCACAGTAGATACACAGTGGGATAAAGGGAGATGGAAGAAAGGAAAAAAGAAAGGAAAGGAATCTGAGTCCTGCCACAGTAAAGATTTATTCATTTATTAAACAAATACTTATTGGTATATTTTATAGTTATTAGAAATCCATCTCCCATTGTGTTGGTAAAGTCTAGCATGTCTGGGAAAGAGAGAGGTTAAAAATACTGACTTTAAAAAATAAAAGTAAAATAGGTCAATGACCCCCTGAATGTTGCTAAAGTGGCCCAGGCCACTTCAGGAGGAGAGGAACACTCCTCTGGATCTCTGTGTAGACACCCATCCTACTTTTGTACCAGAGCCATGGCTTGTGAACCAGCCCAGACCACAGACAAAATTTGGTTTTAGATAGGTATTTTGTTCATCCACTTCAATAAGAGTGCAGTGATAGGCATGAAAATGAGGAACGGAATAGTAATTCACTTGGGTGATGGCCCAGAGGATGAGCTGCACTTCTTCATGACTCTCCTTTGGGTTTGAGCTCATCAAATTCACATAAATGTCCATAAAGACAGAATCTCAGTAGGACTGGTCCTCAGTGAACATCCATTCCAGCCCTGCCCAGTGCCCAAGTCTCTTCTCAGTTGTCCCAGAGAACGGACATCAAGCCTTTCCCTGAGCATCCTAGCAGGGAAATAGGACGTTTGAAATAGCCCATCCCATTTCAAACTCTTCGGTGTTTGAAATTCTTAATTGTAATTACTGAAGTTCTTCCAGGTAATGAGCCTTCTTTGTGTGAAAAGAGTCTTTCACTAGTCTCAATTTCCACATCTGTAAAATGAGGATAATAATAATACTGATCCTCAAAGAATTGCCATGGGTATTAGCACATAGTACTTAACACATAGAAAGTGCTTAGTAAAAGCTCGCTCTTATTATTCTCATTTAAAATTTAGGAGGGAAAATGATTTTTCCCTTTCTAACACTGTCCCCAGCCTCCAGATAAACTCGATTTGAAGATAAAGAATGAAATTTCAGTAATGGCAATGAGAGAAGCTCATAAGTTAGAAGGCAAAGGCTTTGATGAGTATATGAGTTGACTAATGACTCAAAACAAATCACTCCAAAACTTAGTGGCTTAAAACAACATATATTTGATCTGGGGGAAGAATAGTTGCTGAGATGGCCGAATAGGAAGAGCTCCGGTCTGCAGCTCCCAGTGAGATCAATGCAAAAGGCAGGTGTTTTCTGCATTTTCAAGTGACGTACTCAGCTCATCTCACTGGGACTGATTAGACAGTGGGTGCAGCCCATGGAGGGCAAACCAAAGCAGAGTAGGGTGCCACCTCACCCAGGAAGTGCAAGGGGTCAGGGAACTCCCTCCCCTAGCCAAGGGAAGCTGAGAGGGACTGTGCCATGAGGAGTGGTGTGTTCTGGCCCAGATACCATGTTTTTCCCATGATCTTGGCAACCCACAGACCAGAAGATTCCCTCCAGTGCATACACCAACAGGGCCATGGGTTTCAAGCACAAAACTGGGTGGCGGTTTGGTCAGACACTGAGCTAACTGCAGGAGTTTTTTTTTTTTTTCATACCCCAGTGGCACCTGGAACACCAGAGAGACAGAACTGTTCCCTACCCTGGAAAAGGGGCTGAAGCCAGGGAGCCAAGTGGTCTAGCTCAGCAGATCACACACACACGGAGCCCAACAAGCTAAGATCCACTGGCTTGAAATTCTTGCTGCCAGCACAGCAGTCTGAAGTTGACCTGGGATGCTTGAGTTTGGTGAGGGGAGGGGCGTCCGCCATTACTGAGGCTTGAGTAGGCAGTATTCCCCTCACAGTGTAAACAAAGCCTCTGGGTAGTTCGGACTCAACTGAAGCTCAGCAAAGCTACTGTAGCCAGACTGCCCCTCTAGATTCCTCCTCTCTGGGCAGGGCATCTCTGAGAAAAAGGCAGAAGCCCCAGTCAGGGGCTTATAGATAAAATTCCCATCTCCCTGGGACAGAGCACCTGGGGGAAGGGGTGGCTGTGGGCGCAGCTTCAGCGGACTTAAATGTTCCTGCCTGCCAGGTCTGAAGAGAGCAGCAGATCTCCCAGCACAGCACTAGAGCTCCGCTAAGGAACAGACTGCCTCCTCAAGTGCATTCCTGACCCCCATACCTCCAGACTGGAGGACACCTCCCAGCAGGGGTAGACAGACACTTCATACAGAGGAGCTCCAGCTGGCATCTGGCGGGTGCCCCTCTAGGATGAAGCTTTCAAAGGAAGGAACAGGCAGCAATCTTTGCTGTTCTGTAGCCTCCACTGGTGATACCCAGACAAATAGGGTCTGGAGTGGACCTCCAGCTGACTTGCAGCAGAGGAACCTGATTGTTAGAAGGAAAACTAACAAACAAAAAGGAATAGCATCAACATCAACAAAAAGAACGTCCACACAGAAACCCCATCCGAAGGTCACCAACATGAAAAAGCAAAGGTAGATAAGCCCATGAAGATGAGGAAAAAACAGTGCAAAAAGGCTGAAAATTCAAAAAACCAGAATGCCTCTTCTCCTCCAAAGCATCACAAATCCTCCCAGACGAGGGAACAAAACTGGATGGAGAATTAGTTTGATGAACAGACAAAAGTAGATGGTAATAAGAAACTCTTCCAAGCTAAAGGAGCATGTTCTAACCAGATGCAAGGAAGCTAAGAACCAAGAAAAAGGGTTAGACAAATTGCTAACTAGAATAACCAGTAGAGAGAACATAAATAGCCTGATGGAGATGAAAAACACAGCACCAGAACTTCATGAAGCATACACAAGTATCAATAGCCGAAATGATCAAGCAGAAGAAAGGATATCAGAGATTGAAGATCAACTTAATGAAATAAAGCATAAAGGCAAGATTAGAGAAATGAAATGGAATGAACAAAGCCTCCAAGAAATATAGGACTATGTGAAAACACCAAGCCTATGTTTGATTGGTGTACCCGAAAGTGACGGGGAAGATGGAACTAAGCTGGAAAACACTCTTCAGGATATCATCCAGGAAACTTCTCCAACCTAGCAATACAGGCCAACATTCAAATTCAGGAAATACAGAGAACACCAAAAAGACAATTCTCGAGAAGAGCAACCTCAAGACACATAATCATCAGATACACCAAGGTTAAAATGAAGGAAAAAATGTTAAGGGAAGCCAGAGAGAAAGGTCAGGTTACCCATAAAAGAAAGCCCATCAGACCAACAGTGCATCTCTCTGCAGAAACCCTACAAGCCAGAAGAGAGTGAGAGTCAATATTCACATTCTTAAAGAAAAAAATTTTCAAACCAGAATTTCATATCCAGCCAAACTAAGTTTCATAAGCAAAGGAGAACTAAAATCATTTATAGACAAGCAAACACAGAGATATTTTGTCACCCCCAGGCCTGCCTTACAAGAGTTCCTGAAGGAAGCACTAAACATAGAAAAAAAAAAAAAAGGTACCAGCCACTGTGAAAACATACCAAATTGTAAAGATCAACACTAAAAAGAAACTGCATCAACTAATGGTCATCACACCAGCTAGCATCATAATGACAGGATCAAATTCACACCCAACAATATTAACCTTAAACATAAACAGGCTAAATGCCCCAATTAAAAGCACAGACAGGCCAATTGGATAAAGAGTGAAGACCCATTGATGTGCTGTATTCAAGAGACACATCTCATGTGCAAAGACATATAGGTTCAAATTAAAGGGATAGAGGAATATTTACCAAGCAAATGGAAAGCAAAAACAAAAGCAGGGGTGGCAACCCAAGTTTCTGATAAAACAGACTTTAAACCAAGAAAGATCAAAAGAGACAAAGAAGGGCATTACATAATGTTAAAGGGATCAATGCAACAAGAAGAGCTAACTATACTAAATATATATGCACCCAATACAGGAGCACCCAGATTCACAAAGCAAGTTCTCAGAGACCTACAAAGACACGTAGACTCCTAACAATAACAGTGGGGGACTTTAACACCCACTGTCAATATTAGACAAAGAGACAGAAAATTAACAAGGATATCCAAGACTTTAACTCAGCTCTCGACCAAGTGGACCTAATAGACATCTACAGAACTCTCCACCCCAAATCAACAGAATATACATTCTTCTCAGAACCACATCACACTTATTCTAAAACTGACCACATAATTGGAAGTAAAACACTCCTCAGCAAATGCAAAAGAATAGAAATCCTAACGCTCTCTCAGACCACAGTGCAATCAAATTAGAACTCAGGGTTAAGAAACTTACTCAAAACCATACAACTACATGGAAACTGAACAACCTGCTCCTGAGTGACTACTGAGTAAATAACGAAATGAAGGCAGAAATAAATAAGTTCCTTGAAACCAATGAGAACAAAGATACAATGTACCAGAATCTCTGGGACACAGCCAAAGCAGTGTTTAGAGGGAAATTTATGGTACTAAATGCCCATAAGAGAAAGCAAGACAGATCTAAAATCAACACCCTAACATTGCAATTAAAAGAACCAGAGAAGCAAGAGCAAACAAATTCAAAAGCTAACAGAAGACAAGAAGTAACTAAGATCAGAGCAGAATTGAAGGATATAGAGACACGAAAGACCCTTCAAGAAAACCAGTGAACCCAGGAGCTGTTTTTCTGAAAAGATCAACGAAATAGACCATTACCCAGACTAAGAAGAAAAGAGAGAAGAATCAAATAGAAACAATAAAAAAAAGATAAAGGGGATATCACCACTGATCCCACAAACCACCATCAGAGAACACTATAAACACGTCTATGCAAATCAACTAAAAAATCTAGAAGAAATGGATAAACTATGGACACATCTACCCTCCCCTAAGACTAAATCACAAAGAAGTTGGATCAGTGAATAGACCAATAATAAGTTCTGAAATTGAGGCACTAATTAATGGTCTACCAACAAAAAAGCCCAATATCAGATGGCTTCACAGCTGAATTCTACCAGAGACACAAAGAGGAGCTGGTACCATTCCTTCTGAAACTATTCCAAACAATAGAAAAAAAGAGACTCCTCCCTAACTCATTGTGTGAGGCCAGCAATATCCTGATACCAAAACCTGGCAGAGACAAAACAAAAAAATAAAATTTCAGGCCAATATTCCTGATGAACTTTGATGCAAAAATCCTCAATAAAATACTGGCAAACCTAATTCAGCAGCACACCAAAAAGCTTATTCACCACAATCAACTTGGCTTCATCTCACATATGCAAATCAATAAATGTAATCCATCGCATAAACAGAACCAATGACAAAAACCACATGATTCTCTCAATAGATGCAGAAAAGGCCTTTGACAAAATTCAACACCCCTTCATGCTAAAAACTCTCAATAAACTAAGTATTGATGGAATGTATCTCAAAATAATAAGAGCTATTTATGACAAACCCACAGCCAATAACATATTGAATGGGCAAAAGCTGGAAGCATTCCCTTTGAAAACCAGCACAACACAAGAATGCCCTCTCTCACCACTGCTATTCAACATACTATTGGAAGTTCTGGCCAGGGCAATCAGGCAAGAGAAAGAAATAAATCATATTCAAATAGGACTAGTAGAAGTCAAATTGTCTCTGTTTGCAGATGACATGATTGTATATTTAGAAAATCCCATCATCTCAGCCCAAAACTCCTTAAGTAGATAAGCAACTTTAGCAAAGTCTCAGGATATAAAATCAATGTACAAAAATCACAAGCATTCCTATACACCAAGAACAGACAGAGAGCCAAATCATGAGTGAACTCCCATTAACAATTTCTACAAAGAGAATAAAATACCTAGAAATACAACTTACATGGGATGTGAAGGACCTCTCGAAGGAGAACTACAAACCACTGCTCAAGGAAATAAGAGGGCACAAACAAATGGAAAAACATTCCATGCTGCTGGATAGAAAGAATCAATATAGTGAAAATGGCCACATTGCCCAAAGTAATTTATAGATTCAATGCTATCTCCATCAAGCTACCACTGACTTTCTTCACAGAATTGGAAAAAACTACTTTAAATTTCATATGGAAATAAAAAAGAGCCCATATGGCCAAGACAATCCTAAGCAAAAAGAACAAGGCTGGAGACATCACGCTACCTGACTTCAAACTATACTACAAGTCTACAGTAACCAAAACAGCATGGTACTGGTACCAAAACAGACATATAGACCAATGGAATAGAAATAACACCACATATCTACAACTATCTGATCTTTGACAAACCTGAAAAAAACAAGCAATGGGGAAAAGGATTCCCTATTTAATAAATGGTGTTGGGAAAACTGACTAGCCATATGCAGAAAACTGAATCTGGACCCCTTCCTTACACCTTAAACAAAAATTAACTCAAGATGGATTAATGACTTAAACATAAGACATAAAACCATAAAATTCCAGAAGAAAACCTGGGCAATACCATTCAGGACATAGGCATGGGTAAAGATTTCATGACTAAAACACCAAAAGCAATGGTAACAAAAGCCAAAATTGACAAATGGGATATAATTAAAGATCTTCTGCACAGCAAAAGAAGCTATCATCAGAGTGAACAGGCAAGCTACAGAATGGGAGAAAATTTTTGCAATCTGTCCATCTGACAAAGTGCTAATATCCCAAATCTACAATAACCTTAAACAAATTAACAAGAAAAAAAAAAAAAAAACAACTCCATCAAAAACTGAGCAAAAGATATGACCAGACACTTCTCAAAAGAAGACATTTATGCAGCCAACAAACGTATGAAAAAAGATCATCACTGGTCATTAGAGAAATGCAAATCAAAACCACAATGAGATACCATCTCACGCCAGTTAGAATGAGGATCATTAAAAAGTCAGGAAACAACAGATGCTGGAGAGGATGTGGAGAAATGGGAATGCTTTTACACTGTTGGTGGGAGTGTAAATTAGTTCAACTATTGTGAAAGACAGTGTGGTGATTCCTCAAGGATTTAGAACTAGAAATACCATTTGACCCAGTCATTCTATTATTGGGTATATACCCAAAGGATTATAACTCATTCTACTATAAAGACACATGCACATGTATATTTACTGCGGCACTATTCACAATAGCAAAGACTTGGAACCAACCCAAATGCCCATCAATGATAGACTGGATAAATAAAATGTGGCACATATACACCATGGAATACTAAGCAGCCATAAAAAAGGATGAGTTCCTGTCCTTTGCAGGGACATGGATGAAGCTGGAAATCATCACTCTCAGCAAACTAACACAGGAACAGAAAATCAAACACTGCATGTTCTCACTCATAATTGGGAGTTGAACAATGAGAACACATGGACACAAGGAGGGGAACATCACACACTGGGGCCTGTTAGTGGATGGGGTACTAGGGGAGGGATAGCATTAGGAGAAATACCTAATGTAGACTACTGGTTAATGGGTGCGGCAAGCCACCATGGCCTGTGTATATTATGTAACAGATCTGTACGTTCTGCACATATATCCCAGAACTTATAGTACAAAACAAACAAACAACAACAACAAAAAACACATACATTTCTCATGTCAGAGACTTTGTGGTCAGGAATCCTGGTGTGGCTTCAGAGAATCTGCCTCCAAGTTCTCTCACATGGTTGCCGGTTGACCTCATGTTCTTACTGTCTGTTGGAGAGAGACACTGGTTTCTTGTCACATATGAATCTCTCCTAGGGCAGCTAACAACATGCTAGTTGGCTTTTCTCAGAGCCAGTGAGAAAGAAAGATAAGAAAGACAGAAGCCACAGTTTTTTGGTAACCTAATCTCAAAAAGTGTATCCCATTATTTTTACTGCATTCTGTTTGTTAGAAATGACTCAGTAAGTGCAGCCCACACTCAAGGCAGGGGGTGTATGATACAAGAATGTGGACATCAGGAGGCAGAGATCACCAGGGATTATCTTAAAAACTGCCTGTCACAGTGAGGTTATGCCATCTTGTCATGAAGGATACACACACACACACACACACACACACACACACAAACACACAGTCTACTCCCAGACTCACAGCTTTGAGTGTTGAGAAAGATCAGGGGCATCATTGGTAAGGTACTATAAAATGTCAGAGTGGGAAAGGATCTCAGACCTTATCTGAGCCAGCCGCCTTACCTTACATGTGAGAAAGTCTAAACCCACAGGAGTTAAGTGGTCTGCCCGAGATTGTGCATTAACTTGTGGTCAGTCTTTGGGCTAAACCCAGGCTGACTCCTGATCCACTTCTCTTTTCCTTTGAGTTAACTTTTCACCTCATCCTGAGCAAGGGCATTACTTTTCACAAAAGATATAGATAAGTATTTGTTCTCTCTTCCAAAATTAGTGAATCATGTCGTTATTGAATTTAAGGGCCAGTGTTTCTAAAAAGTGGCAAATTGATAAGCAGATATCCTGGTTATTTTCCCTCTGATCATTGTTCTTTTACTGCCTTTTTTCTTAACTGGATGAGAAAGTAGAACAAGAGTTTGCTTTACAGATAAACCAAGGAAATTCCATGCCCAGCAATGTAAGTGAAGCACCATTTCCCTACAAAAGCACACCACTTATAAAACTAAAATACAGAAAAGTTGAGAATTTGTCTAGAATCCACAGCACCATTTTTAAAGTACTCATTTGCAGAGTAGCAATTTATGAAAGTTTTGCAATTTGTGAAGCAAATGTTTTTCATCAGTGTGGATGCCTTGATTCATGAAACATTCCAATTTGATTTCGCCATCAATTATCTTTTAACCCAAGTGCATGTTTAACTGAGGGGTCAATTGATCAAATAATAGCTGACTGGCCAAAAAAGTCATTTTTCATTCATGTGGATGCCTTGATTCATGAAACATTCCAATTTGATTTCACCATCAACTATCTTTTAATCCATGTGCATGTTTAACTGAGGGGTCAATGGATCAAATAATAGCTGACTGGCCAAAAGTCATTTTTGGGTTTGGCTGATTGAAAATAAGCTGTTGCATTTTTTCTCTTGTGTGTTAAGTAAGCACAAATTATTCATGACACTGCTAGGAGGTGCAGCGAGTTAATAAAGCATGAGAATGGCTCCATTCTAGTTGCTCATATCCATGAAACCTGTCTTGTTGTGGTTGATGGTAGGGCTAGAGAGAATCAAGTAGACTTGATATCAGAAGCAGTGTGATTGACTTAGAACCTTCCAGCTCTATAGCTGTTTTTACTCTGATATATGACATTTCAACTATAATTCTGCCACTATGTTCTTTAGTGTAAAAGGAGAGGTAATTAAACCTAAAACAAAAGTCTTACTGCCAGCCAGTTAAGCATACACACACTCCTAGAGAATATTCAGGCTGTCTTTACTTCTAATCCAATAAAAATTTCCTAACTATGTCAAGGCCACAGGATGATCTCTAGTCTGTTCAGTATGTTTCCAAGCTCTCTGCTTGGTACAGGATCTCGGTCCTAGTCTCTTGAGGATACCCTTTCAGCTAACTCCCATCATAAGATTCTCCTTCTTCCCTCCCCCTCATACCGTCTACCTCCCCAACGACCCCCAGATCCCCGACCCTTTTAACCCCTTTTCCTCCTCTTCTAGGTTCTGCCACTCCTGTGTCTTACCTTCATATGAGTTATAAGTCATCTGGTGTCTTTCTCTGGGACCCATCAGTGGATAGAAAGGGGAGGGGTCAATTCATGTCCTTACTATAGTAAAGGAGAGGTGAGAAGCCCTCAGATGAAGTGTCTGAAAGACAACTGGCCCTTTTTAGCTATGATGGTTAAACCTTAGCCAGCATACCCTGTACAATTCATTTTACCAAGAGTATCTCCTTCCTAGCATTGTGCTGCAGTCTAAGGGTTCACCTAACACCATGGGCTTTGTAAGTGATGGTTTTTGGGGACAAACAGAAGACACAAAAAATCTCCAAGACTCAAGGCTACTGATTCACTCATATCTTGATAAGCTGCATTCAGCAAGAGAGGATTCATTTCCAGGTAAGTACAGAGGGAAGGGTTCTATAGGGGGTAAGAAATAGAAGCAGCTCCTGTCATAATCTCTAGTTTTCTCAACATCCGCTCCCCTGCCATTGCCTTTATAAGCAAAGAGAAAAAGAAAGAAAATTAGACTACAAGGTACTCAAAGGGTGAAATTGAATCAAAATTGACCTCCTCAGTAAGGATAAAATTGATCAAAAGTTCTTCAAATTCCCAGAACACTGACCCCTCTCATTCATAGTTTCAAAGAGAATGGGCACTAGAAGCAAGAGAAAGATTATACTCACTACAGAAAAAAATCTTTATTTTTTATTGTCTGAGGGTAATGAGTAAATTCTGGATGAAAAGAATGCTGTGTGAGGAGAAGGAGGCAGACTCTCCATGAGAATAAGGAGAGGTTTCCCCAAGGAAATCTTTAAAATGATATTTCAAAATAAAGAAAATTTTAGAATTAGCTGGCCATGATGGCATGTGCCTCTGGTCCCCCAGCTATTTGGGAGACTGAGGCAGAAGGATTGCTTGAGTTCAGGAGGTTGAGGATGCAATAAACCGTGATCTTATCACTGCATTCCAGCCTGAGTGACACAGTGAGACTCCTTCTCAAAAAAAAAAAAAAGAAAAAGTAAGATAAATGGGATATTATCTATTTCTAGACTCTAGATGTAAAAGAACATTAACTGTATTAAGGATGTGTTGGAGTCATATATACAATTCTGAGCTGGCAGAAGTCTTTTTTCTTTCTTTTCAAAAAAAAAAAAAAAGGTAGTATTGTAATTTTCCTTAAACTACACTTAGGGCCATTTCTAGCTGATATGGTAGATTAAATTGAGGTGGGAACTCTCCCTATCCTTCCAACACTACATTGCAATAGGCTTGAAACCAAGAAAGAGAAATCTTCAGGTGCCAGAAATAATGAACTAAAAGTTAAAGGTGTGAAAAAAAAAAAGTTGGATCCAAACAGCTCACCAAGTATCATATTAGCTCATAACCTGGGCTGAGATCTTAAAAGATCTGAGAAGGGGATTCCAGTCCCAGTTTCCATGTATGCTTGGACCTAGAACCAAGCTACCCGAATAAAACTGGGAGTCACTAAGTGGGCACTCCATTCAGAAATGCCAAATAGAAATACTCTGTCTACTGGTCCAAACAAAAAGGAATATTTCCATTTGCCTGGGACTCTGTGAATGAAATGAGAGTCATCATAAATATTGGAAACCAAGTTTGCATCTCACATGAGTGAGTAATCTGAATTCACACCCCCTGCAAAATGCAAGCATTCAAGGCCAATAAAAAGTGGTCCTGAGCTGGTGACAACTCATTGGTCCCCTGGTTAAACTTCTGTGTAGAGACAATTCAATAAAAGGATGCCACTGTAGCCCAGCTGAGAAAAACTGCTGCCGAGTTCATACTCAAAACTTACACACTACACCAAAAAGGAGGTATTGATTCAGCAAATGAGAGAATTTGCAATTAAAAAAAAAACTCTCAATAAGGGAATAGTTTTTGAGAAACTCCCAAATAAAGACTTTCAACATGTTCAAAGAGAAAAATCAAAGAATAGAAGAGAACCATAAGGCGAATGAAACAGTGTGAAACAGTATGAAAAACTGTGCTTTGAAATGAGGTGACAGGTTGAATAGTAGGGTTCAACTCAAGAAACAGAACCAGTAGGAAATAACATATTAAGAGCTTCTTTTTAAAGAAACAAGGAATGGGCTTACACATTGTGGGGTCTGGCTAAGCAAGGTTGAAATCCATAGGAAAGAAAGGGAAGATCAGGGTAGGCTGGAACCGATGGGCATGGGCAAAGTGGTTATCCACAGCGGCATTCTCTCCTCTCCTCCTCCCTTCTGGTCCCCCCCCTTCCCTTCGTCCCTGTCCTCTCACTTTCTCTTTCTCCCGCCCTCCCTCTCTTTCAGAAACCTCAGCTCTGCTTTCAATGATTTTTAAATTTCATATTTCTTCTACCTTAATCACATACTCTCAATATCCATTCCCATGTATATTTTCCAGATTTCTACCTATATAAATGGAAAAAAATCATAGTTCTTTACATGTATATTGCACCTCCTCATGAAAGGTGGATGGAAAAAATAATTAACTTCATACTTGGTAAATACGTACTAAAATGTTGGAGCATGCAAGTAAGGGGCCCTGAACTTCAGCCTCATTTGCATCATAGAAAAATCTACCTATCTTAGGGAAAAATAAGATTGTTACAGTGGCATCCTCTTTAGGGGTAGGGGTAAGGAATAATGGATACTTGGAATCAAATTTAAGGAGACATATTTTCCTGTATCTAAGGTAAATCAAAGGTAAGGGCAACCACTAAATGAATATAAAAAGTATGTACAACTTTCAAACCAGAAGAGAGGAAAAAAAGAGAATGAATTCAGTCCTGTTTAGATAGAAAAGAAGAATGAGTCAACAGGTCATTCACTGATTCATGCATTCACTCACTTAGCAGAGTTTTATTGAGTATCAGTTAGATCCCAGGTACGATGTCCCTGTTCATATTCATAGTAGAATATTCAGTAAATGCCTGTTTCCCTACTCCAGGAATAATTAGAAACAATTTTCTCCTAGTTTGTAAGTCTCTTTGTGTATCTTGTCATCCTTTCATCAATTTGACAGTTCTTCTTGTCAAATGAACAGTATTTTTCATTGTTAACCTAGTCCATAAACTCATAGGCCATTCTGTCTTTCTCCTTCCCAAAACTCTCATTAGTTCCAAGGTTTAATTGTGTAAAATAAAAATGAACCAGAAGGGGCTGGCAAGATGGCTGAATAGGAATAGCTCTGGTCTGCAGCTCCCAGCAAGATCAATGCAGAAGGTGGGTGATTTCTGCATTTCCAACTGAGGTACCCAGCTCATCTCATTGGGACTGCTTGGATGTGGGTACAGCCCATGGAGGGTGAGCTGAAGCATGGTGGGGTGTCATCCCACCTGGGAAGCTCAAGGGGTGCGGGAATTCTCTCCCTTACCCAAGGGAAGCGATGAGGGACTGTGCCTGAGGAATGGTGCACTCCAGCCCAGATATTGCACTTTTCCCACGGTCTTTGCAACCTGCAGACCAGGAGATTCCCTCTATGCCACCAGAGCCCTGGGTTTCAGGCACAAAACTGGGTGGCAATTTGGGTAGACACCAAGTTAGCTGCAGGAGGTTCCCCCCGCCCCCCATACCCCAGTGGTGCCTGGAATGCCAGCGAGACAGAACCATTCACTCCCATGGAAAGGGGGCTGAAGCCAGGGAGCCAAGTGGTATGGTTTGGCGGGTCCCACCCCCATGGAGCCCAGCAAACTAAGATCCACTGGCTTGAAATTCTCGCTGCCATCAGAGCAGCAATCTGAGGTCAACCTGGGATGCTCAAGCTTGGTGGGGGGAGGGGCATCCGCCCTTGCTGAGGCTTGAGGAGGCAGTAAACAAAGCTGCCAGGAAGTTCAAACTGGGCAGAGCCCAGTGCAGCTCAGCAAGGCTGCTGAGGCCAGATTGCCTCTCTAGATTCCTCCTCTCTAGGCAGGGGATCTCTGGGAAAAAAGGCAGCAGCCCCAGTCAGAGGCTTACAGATAACACCTCCATCTCCCTAAGACAGAGCACCTTGAGAAAGGGGCAGCTGTGGGCTCAGCTCCAGCCAACGTAAAACGTCCCTGCCTGAAGGCTCTGAAGAGAGCAGCAGATCTCCCAGCACAACACTAGAGCACTGCTAAGGGTCAGACTGCCTCCTCAAGTGGGTCCCTGACCCCCATGTATCCTGACTAGGAGACACCTCCCAGTAGGGGCTGACAGACACCTCATACAGGAGAGCTCTGGCTGGCATCTATCGGGTGCCTCTCTGGGACTAAGTTTCCAGAGGAAACAACAGGCAGCATTCTTTGTTGTACTGCAGCCTCCACTGGTGATGCCCAGGCAAACACGGTCTGGAGTGGACCTCCAGCAAATTCCAGCAGACCTGCAGCAGAGGGGCCTGTTAGAAGGACAACTAAAGAACAAAAAGGAATACCATGTCCATTCAGAGACCCCATTCAAAGATCACCAACATCAAAGACCAAAGGTAGATAAATCCATGAATGTGGAGAGAAACCAGCACAAAAAGGCTGAAAATTCCAAAAACCAGAATACCCCTTCTCCTCCAAAGGATCACCACTCCTTGCCGTCAAGGGAACAAAACTGGACAGAGAATGAGTTTGATGAATTCACAGAAGTAGGCTTCAGAAGGTGGGTAATAAACACATCCAAGCTAAAGGAGCATGTTCTAACCCAATGCAAGGAAGTTAAGAACCTTGAAAAAAGGTTAGAGGAATTGATAACGAGAATAACCAGTTTAGAGAAGAACATGAATGACCCAATGAAGCTGAAAAACACAGCATGAGAAGAACTTTGTGAAGCATACAAAAGTATCAATAGCTGAATCAATCAAGCAGAAGAAAGGATATCAGAGATTGAAGATCAACTTAATGAAAGAAAACAAGAGAAAAAAGAATGAAAAGGAATGAACAAAGATGCGAAGAAATATGGGACTATGTGAAAACAACAAATCTATGTTTGATTGGTATACTTTACAGTGACAGGGAGAATGGAACCAAGTTGGAAAACGCTCTTCAGGATATTATTCAGGAGAACTTCCCCAACCTAGCAAGGCAAGCCAACATTCAACTTCAGGAAATACAGAGAACACCACAAAGACACTACTCGAGAAGAGCAACCTCAATACACATCAGATTCACCAAGGTTGAAATGAAGGAAAAAATGTTAAGGGCAGCCAGAGAGAAAGGTCAGGATACCCACGAAATGAAGCCCATCAGACTAACAGCGGATCTCTCTGCAGAAACCCCAGAAGCCAAAAGAGGTGGGGGCCAATATTCAACATTCCTAAAGAATTTTCAACCCAGAATTTCATATCCAGCCAAACTAAGCTTCATAAGTGAAAGAGACATAAAATCCTTTATAGACAGGCAAATGCTGAGAGATTTTGTAATCACCAGGCCTGCCTTACAAGAGCTCCTGAAGGAAGCACTAAACATGGAAAGGAAAAAAATAGTACCAGAACTGCAAGAACATACCAAATTGTAAAGACCATTGACACTATGAAGAAACTGCATTAACTAATGGGCAAAATAACCAGCTGGCATCATAATGACAG
Organism: Macaca fascicularis; assembly: GCF_037993035.2. NCBI lineage: Eukaryota > Metazoa > Chordata > Mammalia > Primates > Cercopithecidae > Macaca > Macaca fascicularis. The sequence goes on along the minus strand of NC_088381.1, from coordinate 125,371,274 downwards.
GATCAAATTCACATATAATATTAATCTTAAATGTAAATGGGCTAAATGCCCCAATTAAAAGACACAGACTGGCAAATTGGATAAAGAATCAAGACCCATCAGTGTGCTGTATGCAGAAGACCCGTCTCATGTGCAAAGAAAAACATAGGCTCAAAATAAAAGGATGGAGGAATATTTACCAAGCAAATGTAAAGAAAAAAAAAGCAGGGGTTGCAATCCTAGTCTCTGATAAAACAGACTTTAAACCAACAAAGATCAAAAGAGAAAAAGAAGGGCATTACATAATGGTAAAGGGATCAATGTAATGAGAAAAGCTAACTATATGCACCCAATACAGGAACACCCAGATTCACAAATCAAGTTCTTGGAGACCTACAAAGACTCTCAGACTCCTAACAATGATAGTGGGAGACTTTAAGACCACACTGTCAATATTAGACAGATTAACAAGACAGAAAATTAACAAAGATATTCAAGATTTGAACCCAGCTCTGGACCAAGTGAACCTAATACACATCTACAGAACTCTCCACCCAAATCAACAGAAAATACATTCTTCTCAGCACCACATCACACTTATTCTAAAATCGACCACATAATTGGAAGTAAAACACCCCTCAGCAAATCCAAAAGAATGGAAATCATAACAGTCCCTCAGACCACAATGCAATCAAATTAGAACTCAGGATTAAGAAACTCACTCAAAACCACAAAACTACATTGAAATTGAACAACCTGCTCCTGATTGACTACTGGGTAAGTAACAAAATTAAGGCAGAAACAAAGATGTTCTTTGAACCAATCAGAACAAAGATACAACATACCAGAATATCTGGGACACAGCCAAAGCAGTGTTTAGAGGGAAATTTATAGCAATAAATGCCCACAAGAGAAAGCAGGAAAGATCTAAAATCAATACCTTAACATCACAATTAAAAGAACTAGAGAAGCAAGAGCAAACAAATTCAAAAGCTAGCAGAAGACAAGAAATAACTAAGATCAGAGCAGAACTGAACGAGATAGAGACATGACGAACCCTTCAAAAAATTCAATGAATCCAGGAGTTGGTTTTTTGAAAAGATTAAAAAAATAGCCAGACTAATAAAGAAGAAGAGAGAAAATAATCAAATAGACACAGTAAAAAATGATAAAGGGGATATCACCACTGATCCCACAGAGAATACTATAAACACCTCTATGCAAATCAACCAGAAAATCTAGAAGACATGCATAAATTCCTGGACACATACCCCCTCCCAAAACTACCACGAGGAAGGTGAATTCCTGAATATATCAATAACAAGTTCTGAAACTGAGGCAGGAATTAATAGCTTACCAACCAAAAAAACTCCAGGACCAGACGGATTCACAGCTGAATTCTACCAGAGACACAAAGAGGAGCTGGTACCATTCCTTCTGAAACTATTCCAAACAATAGAAAAAGAGAGACCCCTCCCTAACTCATTGTATGAGGCCAGCATCATCCTGATACCAAAACCTGGCAGAGACATGACAAAAAAAGGAAATTTCAGGCCAATATCCCTGATGAACATTGATGTGAAAATCCTCAATAAAATACCCACAAACCTAATTCAGGAGCACATCAAAAAGCTTATCCATCACGATCAAGTTGGCTTCATCCCTGGGATGCAAGGCTGGTTCAAAATATGCAAATCAATAAATGTAATCCATCACATAAACAGAACTAATGACAAAAACCACATGATTATCTCAATAGATGCAGAAAAGGCCTTTGACAAAATTCAATAGCCCTTCATTCTAAAAGCTCTCAATAAACTGGGTATTGATGGAACATATCTCAAAATTATAAGAGCTATTTATGACAAATCCACAGCCAATAACATACTGAATGGGCAAAACCTGGAAGCATTCCCTTTGAAAATTGGCACAAGACAAGGATGCCCTCTCTCACCACTCCTATTCAACATAGTATTGTTCTAACTTCTGGCCAGGGCAACCAGGCAAGAGAAAGAAATAAATCATATTCAAAAAGGAAAAGAGGAAGTCAAATTGTCTCTGTTTGTAGACGACATGATTGTATATCTAGAAAACCCCATCATCTCAGCCCAAAATCTTCTTAAGCTGATAAGCAACTTCAGCACAGTCTCAGGATACAAAATCAATGTGTAAAAATCACAAGCATTCCTATACACCAAGAACAGACAAACAGAGAGCCAAATCATGAATGAACTTCCATTCATAATTGCTACAAAGAGAATAAAATACCTAGAAATACAACTTACAAGGGATGGGAAGGACCTCTTGAAGGAGAACTACAAACCACTGCTCAAGGAAATAAGAGAGGACACAAACAAATGGAAGAACGTTCCATGCTCATGGATAGGAAGAATCAATAACGTGAAAATGGCCATACTGCCCAAAGTAATTTACAGATTCAATGCTATCCCCATCAAGCTACCATTGACTTTCTTCACAGAATTAGAAAAAACTACTTTAAACTTCATATGAAACCTAAAAAGAGCCTGCATAGCCAATACAGTCCTAAGCAAAAAGAACAAGGCTGGAGGCATCATGCTACCTGACTTTAAACTATACCACAAGGCTACAGTAACCAAAACAGCATGGTACTGGTACTAAAACAGAGATATAGACCAATGGAACAGAACAGAGGCCTCAGAAATAACACCACACATCTATAACCATCTGATCTTTGACAAATCTGGCAAAAACAAGCAATGGGGAAAGGATTCCCTATTTAATAAGAGGTATTGGGAAAACTGGCAAGCCATATGTAGAAAACTGAAACTGGACCCCTTCCTTACACTTTATAGAAAAATTAACTCAAGATGGATTAAAGACTTAAATGTAAGACCTAAAACCATAAAAATCCAGAAGAAAACCTAGGCAATACCATTCAGGACATAGGCATGGGCAAAGACTTCACATCTGAAACACCAAAAGCAATGTCAACAAAAGCCAAAATTGACAAATGGGATCTAGTTAAACTAAAGACCTTCTGCACCGCAAAAGAAACTATCATCAGAGTGAACAGGTAACCTATAGAATGGGAGAAAAATTTTGCAATCTATCCATCTGACAAAGTGCTAATATCCCAAATCTACAAAGAACTTAAACAAATTTACAAGAAAAAAAACAAACAGCCCCATCAAAAAGTGGGCAAAGGATATGAACAGACATTTCTCCAAAGAAGACATTTATGCAGCCAACAGACATGAAAAAAAAGATCATCACTGGTCATTAGAGAAATGCAAATCAAAACCACAATGAGATACCATCTCACGCCAGTTAGAATGGTGATCATTAAAAAGTCAGGAAACAACAGATGCTGGAGAAGATGTGGAGAAATAGGAAATCTTTTACACCTTTGGTGAGAGTGTAAATTAGTTCAACTATTGTGGAAGACAGTATGGCAATTCCTCAAGGATCTAGAACTAGAAATACCATTTGACCCAACAATCCCATTATTGGGTCATATAAATCATTCTACTATAAAGACACATGCGCATGTATGTTTATCATGGCACTCTTCACAAGAGCAAACACCTGGAACCAACCCAAATGCCCATCAATGACAGATGGGATAAAGAAACTATGGTACTATACACTACAGAATTCTATGCAGGCATAAAAAAGGATGAGTTCCTGTCCTTTGCAGAGGCACAGATGAAACTGGAAACCATCATTCTCAGCAAACTATCACAAAGACAGAAATCCAAACATCACATGTTCTCACTCACAGATGGGAATTGAACAATGAGAACACTTAGACACAGGGTAGGGAACATCCCACACCAGGGCCTGTGGGAGGGGTGGGGGGCTGTGGGAGGCTTAGCATTAGGAGAAATACCTAATGTAAATGACGAGTTGATGGGTTCAGCAAACCAACATGGCACATGTATACCTTTGTATCAAACCTGCATGTTGTGCACATCTATCCTAGAACTTAAAGTACAATAAAAAATAAAAGAAAGAAATTACGGCACATATACACCATGGAATACTATGCAGCCATAAAAGATGAATTCATGTCCTTTGCAGAGACATGGATGAAGCTGGAAATCATCACTCTCAGCAAACTAACACAGGAACAGAAAATCAAACACCGCATGTTCTCACTCGTAAGTGGGAGTTGAACAATGAGAACACATGGACACAGCGAGGGAAGCATCACATACCAGTGCCTGTCAGGGGGTGGGGAGGCTAGCGGAGGGATAGTATTAGGTGAAATACCTAATGTAGTGACATGTTGATGGGTGCAGCAAATCACCATGGCACGTGTATACCCATGTAACAAAACTGCACGTCCTGCATATGTACCCCAGAACTTAAAGTATAATTTTTTAAAAATGAACCACGCGGACCCACACTCAATAGCAACGTAGGATGAGGCAATGTATTTCTTCAACTCGAGTGCAACTTCCCAAGGATGTCTCTTACGAATCACTGCTTCATCTTCTTTAAGTAGGAGGGTTTAAACTTCAGAATTCAGAAAATGAGAAACTGATACTGAAACTTATAAAATATTTGGTCAAAGTACCTTTCCCGTTTCCTGAACCAATATTATATGAAACAGTTACAGCGTTCTGAAATAGAAGCACAAGAGTTTATGTTTTCTAATCTTCTCATCTTAGAGGTGAGAAAAGTGAAGCTGAAGGAGGGTAAAACTGTTTGCATCAGATTATGGAGCCAGTTAGAGGAAGAGGTCAGTCCTCTTCTAAGTCTCTAACTACGTATCCATGGAGAAAGCAAAGGAGGCTCACTTACAGTACCCCCTAAAAATTCATTCATGCCTTCAACTATTTATTGAACACTGACTATTTTCTTCTCTTTGTCCTGGATGCTGAGCAAATGAGTGACTTGACTCCTACTCTATAGAAGTCTACAATGCAAGATGAAAGACACATTCTTGCAGTGTTTGCACAAGGTGATATTGCTCACTTGAGTTTCACATTTGCTTTTTTTTTATTTGCTTTAAGATATAAATGAAGGCCAGGTGTGGTGGCTCATGCCTATAATCCCAGTACTTTGGGAGGTTGAAGCAGGTGGACCAATTGAGTCCAGAAGTTTGAGATTAGCCTGGGCGACATTGTGAGACCTCATCTCTACAAAAAAAGACAAAAGTTAGCTGGGCATGGTCACACATGCCTGTAGTCCCAGCTACTTGGGAGGCTGAGATGGGAGGATTGCCTGAGCCTGGAGTTAGAGGCTGCAGTGAGCTGAGACTGTGTCACTGCACTCCAGCCTGGGCAATAGAGGGAGACCCTGTCTCAAAAAATAAGATAAATGAAGTAATAGATAAATAAATGATTCATGGGGAATCTATAAACAACTTCATTTGCATAGGGCTATTCAAGGACAGAAAATGAAGTCTGCTCTGTACTTAGGGGCTGAGCGTAGGGAGAATCAAGATGATGCTATAGAATCCTAGGAAAATGCTGGTCTAACATAAGGAACAGCAAACACACATTTCTTTATGCTCCAGGCCAACCCCAGATGCTGTATGGAAAAGTATCCTGGAAGCGGAACCAGGAGATCTAGGATGTAGGCCATTTTTAACACCCCAAATATTGACTTCCACATCTATGAACTCTACTACTGTGTTGTCAAAAAGATGAATACAGGCTGGACGTGATGGGTCATGCCTGTAATCCCAGAACTTTGGGAGGCCGAGGCAGGTGGATCACCTGAGGTAGGGAAACCAGCCTGACCAACATGGAGAAACCCAGTCTCTACTAAAAATACAAAATTAGCTGGGCATGGTGGTGCATGCCTGTAGTCCCAGCTACTCGGGAGGCCAAGGCAGGAGAATCACTTGAACCTGGGAGGTGGAGTTTGCAGTGAGCCGAGATCGCACCATTGCACTCCAGCCTGGGCAACAAGAGTGAAATTCTGTCTCAAAGAAAAAAAAAAGATGAAAACATAATAAACAAGAAAACAGTGGTTGGGTGGCTCCTTTCATTTTGTTTTGTTTAGAAAAGTCAATCATCCCAACTCTCTGGACCTTATTTCCTTAACTAATTGGAGGTATTGTACTAGGTCAAGGATGCAAACAATTTCCCTCAGGAGCCTAGCAGATAAAAGGAATAAGTAAAAGAGAAATAGCCTTGGTGGAAAGCAGTAGTTTCTTGGGGCCCATGGCACAATTGGGGAATGCAAGCTTTTGTACAAAAACAAACAAAAATCCAAATTATAAAAAAAAACACCTATGATAGCCAAATAGGGGCTCCTGGATGACATACACTCTAATGATTCATAAAAGGTACAGCCGTGAATGTGTATGTGTACATACATTTAAGTTGCAGATGAAGAAGACTCTCAACCAGACTCTTGTTTCCGAGAAAAATTATGTAGTTCAAATACAGGGTTTGGAGAGCCAGTAAGAGTGGGAGGTGAGAGTCAGGGGATTGATGCAGGGAAGAGCAGAGAGTGAAGAGAGGGGAAGGACCCTGTGGGAGGACGGTGATGGCTGAAGGCAGACAACTGGTAATAGTCAGTCCATTCTACAAATGCCCCTCCAGAAGCCCATGATTTCCTCAGGAAGTGACAGTGCAATCTAAGGAGACCCCTGAGAGATAAGAGCACACCCAGGGACCCCAAGTCTTCTGCTCATGCCACTTTCTTGAATTACCAGTTCTTCCATAGATGCTTTCCTTCTCCTTTTGCAGATTGTTTCTAAAGATGACCTACTGCTTACGCAGTTGCAATTGGTCATTGCCACTACTTCCACCAAGAGGAAATGCCACCATTTTCTCTCTTCCTTGAATCTTGGGTGGTCCTTACCAAACACTGTATGTTCTCACTCATAAGTGGGAGTTGAACAATTAGAACACATGGACACAGGGAAGGGAACATCATACACTGGGGCCTGTCGGGTTGCGGGGCAGGTGAGGGGTAAGGGGAGGGAGAGCATTAGCACAAATACCTAATGAATGCTGGGATTAAAACCTAGATGATGGGTTGGTAAGTGCAGCAAACCACCATGGCACATGTAAACCTGTGTAACAAACCTGCACATTCAGCACATGTGTCCCAGAACTTAAAGTAAAAATTTTTTTTAAAGTGATACTGTATGACTTCTAAGTCTAGGCCTTAAGAGGCCTTGCAGCTTGCATTTTCACCTTCTTCAAAGCTCTAAGCTGCCATGTAAAGAAGTCCAAGCTGTCCTGCTGGAGAGACAAGTTAAGGAGAGCTGAGATCACCAGTCAACAGCTAAAATCTAGACCCCAGTACATCAGTGAGGCTATCTTGAACATTCTAGACCCAACTAGTTTCCAGCTTTATATAGACACATTGAGTGACTCCAGAGAAAGCAGAAAAACTGCCTAGCTGAACCCACCCAACACAGAGTTGCAAGAAATATTAAATTCTGATTGTCTTAAGCCTCTACTTTTAGGTTACATAGTAGTAGATAACTAAAACAGAGACACAAGGTTATGGTCAGTCAGAACTATAGGATTCTTAGGCTAAATCTGTGACTTCATAAAAGTCAAACTCTACAGCATTGTGGAGAAAAAGGAATGCTTATACACTATTGACGGGAGTGTAGATTAGTTCAACCATTGTGAATGACAGTGTGGCAATTCCTCAAAGACATAAAGACAAAGTTATCATTTGACCCAGCAATCTCATTACTCTATACCCAAAAGAATATAAATTGTTCTATCATAAAGACACATGCATATGTATGTTCATTGCAGTACTTCACAATAGCAAAGACATGGAATCAATCTAACTGTTCATCAAGATAGACTGGATAAAGAAACGGTGGTACATATATACCATGGAATACCACGCAGCCATCAAAAAGAATATCATGGTTTTTGCAGGGACATGGATGGAGCTAGAGGCCATTATCCATAGCGAACTAACACAGGAACAGAAAACCAAATACTTCATATTCTCACTTACAAGTGGGAGCTAAGTGATGAGAAAAAATGGACACATAGAGGGGAACAACTCACACTGAGGACATCAGAGGGTAGAGCACGGGAGGAGGCAGGGGATCAGGAAAAATAACTAATGAGTACTGGACTTAGTACTTTGTTGATGAAATAATGTGTACAACAAACCCCGCAAGACACAAGTTTACCTATGTAACAAACCTGTACATGTATCCCTGAACTTAAATGTTGAAATATAAAAAATTTTTTTAAAAAGTGAAGCCCTAAAGGAGCACTCAGAATTGGAGCTCATTTTTTGGAAAGGCTGTCTTCAGTGGCACCTAATAGGTAGTCCCACCATCCATTTAGGGTGGTATTCACCTGAGAGTTTGAGAGCTGTAAAACAGTATCAATATAGCACCAAGTGTGAGCTCGTTGTTTAACAGAACCTAAGGCCAGAGAAGTTAAGGAGATGGCTCAGGGTCACACAGCCATCTAGTGGCCAAACTGGGACTTGAATTCAAGGCTCATGAGTTTTAATTTAGTGAAAAATAGTAGTCCCAGAAGAAATGGTTGACAAATATTTAGGCAAAATGTAATATGGTATAGAAAGCACAGGTTTTGATGCCAAAATAACTGAATCTAAGTCTTGAATCCTACATATATTTATTGTATGACCTCTTTGAGCTTATTTCTCCTCTGGTAGACCTTCCCAGGGCTGAATTATGCAAGTGCTTTACAAACTAGCTAAAAGCGCCCCACAGATATTAACAGCAACTACTAATAGAAATGTTGCCTGTGCTTATGACTTTCACTGCTTACTTAGGACTCCCAGGAGAATTTTCGAGTTAACTTGGATTTGAGATTTGCCTCTATTGTGACAATCAGGCTAGAGATTACTCAAAAGCAAGCATGAGTCTGGAGGCCTTACCTTGGAGCCTTTCCCTGGGTTCCCATAGCAAGTATTAGAAGTGCTGAGGATGAGCTGGGAGCTGGAAGAGGTAAGGCAGTCATGAGGCCTGAGTCAGTTCCACACCGACTCAGTGCCACACTCTACTCCACACTGGTGCACTCTTGAGGGAGTGTTAGCCCCTAATTGCCCTGGGTATCAAGGTTAGAGAAGACATAAGGCATAATTCCAGGCTTCACAGTGGGTTCCAAAGATTTGGGCCATGCACTGCTTCTAGGACTTTGCAGACACACATAGAGCACCTATCTATCACCATCATAGGCCCTGGGACATGAGAAGTGTGGTTCCTAAGACCTGTATTTCAAAACCATGACAGAGCTTGTCCTTGTCCCAGGAGCCAGAAAACATCAGTTTCTCCAGGCAAGGAGAAAAGGGTGTTTGATCTGTACCCTGACAATCACCCTTTGTTTCCAAGTCAGAATTAATAACCAAATCTTGTGGGATGAGATGCACTAATTTCTCCAAGGGAAAATATGTGACTTCCCCATGCAGATCATCCCCCTGCCCTCACTTCAGTCTACTTCTGCAGCCATTCCCATTTCTACTTCCCAACTGTGCACATTCTTTGTGCCCCAGAAACCTGACACATGTTTTTGTTGAGTGAGATATTATTGCTTCACTTCACTCACCCTAAGATTCACCCCATGGGAAATGTAAATTTGCAAGTCAGGATCAGAAGCAATGGCTGTACCACCAATGCTGTGTGCATGTGGGAGAGGCAGATGGGGTCCAGTAGCAGGAGGAGAGGTCTCAGGAATACAAGAGGCTGAAAGCTTAGGCCAAGAACACATCACAACCCACAGTCAAAGAGGACGGCTTCAGGGAGGCACTGGGAGTGACTGGAGGTAGGAAACACTGCAACTGCTGCAGGAGTGGGGATGCTTAATTTTCAAGAAAGAAAGGCTTGTTGGAAAAATAAAGAGAAAGGATTTATTTGCTAGAGTTATGTTGGGGGACAGCAAAAGACAAGGCATGTCCAGGAGGTCGGGCAAGGCTGTGGCAAGCAAACAAAGTCAGATGCAGAAACATCCAATTTGGGGATTTGGGTTCCAGGCCTATCCTGGAACCAATAGGCACTTGCCTTCGTCTTCTAACCTACTATAACAACTGAATTACTTAGTGTATAGTCTTCCCTTATTAAAATTAAAAGCTCCATATAAGGCATGGATTTTTGGCTATTTATTTAGTAATGTATATCCTCCAGCTCCAAGACCAGAAAGTGCCTAAGAAATATTTGTTAATGAATGAACAGATTCAATAACATGTAGCAGGTCTAAAGAGAAAACAAAAACAATGTCCTTTTATCTCATTGATAGGGTCTTTTAATTTTGCTGTGGAAACAAACTGAAAAGCAACAAAATACCATTTCTTCTGAATGGATATTGCACGCAATGTGTTTGCAGATGGTAGATATAACTTCTTGTAAAATTGGAGAGGCTGATGTCTTAGTTTGGGTTTTCCTGAAACAGAGCTTGGGTTAAACACTTCAGTGGTTTGGTGACGAGGGATGAGGAGAATGAGGTGGCAAAGAGGGAAAGCTGATATTAAGATACAACACTGAGGTCCCCACTGTGAACAATTAGGTCTCAATTCCATAGGGCCCTTCAGAGAATCATTCTGAATTCCTCCCAGAATGGTCTGCCTCGAAAAAGGGGAAACAGAGTTTACCCCCTGAGTTCTATCTCTATTAGTTGCCTGCCCCCAAGGGTGTTTACATCCTTCTTCCAACACACACACATACACACATACACACACACACACCCCTGGCAGGACATAGTACTTATAGGCTATGCGTGTGCACTGGCCCAGCAGGTTCCCCTGGTAATGGAATCAGTGCAAAGTGACTCGGCATTCACAGAAAACTGTTCACTGCAGTTGCCATCAAAATCAGATGTGGCCAGGGGCTGCAATGGAGGGCATCTAGGTGTCTGCTACATAAACACGTGTTTACTCTTTCCCTATCATTCAATGCTTGCTTTCTCTAAGCCTAGCAGCCCAAAGGGATTTCTCCTACCTTTATCCAGGACACTTCTGTATGCCTTATGTTTTTATGCCTTTTATTTACGTTTAGCTTACAGTTAGATCACTGGTTCTCAATGTGGGAAAGGATGTGGTTTTACTCTCTAGTGAACATTTGGCAATGCCTGGATCTATGATCTGGTTGTCACAATTGGGGGGAAGGCACTCCTGAGATTTAGTAGGTAGAGAGCAGGAATGTTGCTAAACATCTCAGAATGCACAAGACAATCCCCCATAATGTATTACCCAGAAAAAGAGGTTAATAATAGTAAAGTTAGAAATCCTGACTTAGATCAGTCAAGGAGGGAACAATGGTGTCAGCAACCATGGAAAAAGAAGTTCCCACTCAAATGCCCCAGTCCTGTAACCTTGAGTAGCTTTGGGCAACAAAACCACATAATCACACGCTCTGGAGTAGTTTCGTGTTGAGTTTGTCCATCATGTCTGCTTGCCAGTGCCCTTCCCTAGTTCAAGGAGAAGTGTCACCACCGCTCCAAAGATGGAAACATTAACATCACACAGATGAGTTCAGATAGATTACCCTAACTGGGAAAGCCATGGGCTGAAGAAATGATCTTCTTGAAAGGCAGAAATATTACTGAACCCGTTTTTGGTTTGGGACTGGGCAAGAAAAATCCCTGACGTTGCCTAAGCAATGCCCTTAGACTGGTCTGAAATGAAGTTTTGTTATAAAATAATAAAAATAAATAGAATAGTAGTGAATGTTTCACAAATCTATATATACTTTCCCATTTAAAAGATTATTTTATGTTTTGATATGGCCTCCATTAATTTTAGCACTAACAATATCTGTCTTTTATAAAATAATAGAAGGTTTTCATGATTCTCCACCCTCCTCCTACCACCAATTTTAAAAATACATTACTGATCTGGAAAACCAAAAGTCTGATGATCACTGGCTATGGCAACTTGATCTATTTGGGAATTACATTTCCCAAAAGGCTCTTCCTTATATGGCTTCAGTTTAGAGTTGGAAAAAAGAAAAATACATGTGAAATTCAGAAGGCAGAAGTAAAACTGCAGTCATTCTCCTATGTATTTTTTGGTCAGGTGTGTGTACAGACACAGAGGTGCCCAGCAGGTTCCCTCCTATCCTTGCTTTACACATCCAATTATTCTTCCCACCTGATGGCTCTCCTGACCAATGGTGACCCCAGACCCACTACTACCAAATGCTTGGCGACAGACCTGCAGAGGGAATAGCTAGACAGAGGCAACTGCCTCCCACAGACCTCTCTGTGCACTGTCTGCTCATGGCCTCCTTTGGCAGCTGGAAGTATTTGACTTCTCAATGTTGCCTGGTTGGTGATCATTCTCTGATCCTTCCACACCTGAATTTCTGTATCTCCCCCATAATTATGTAAGGTCTAATTCCTATAAGAAATCACTTGTCCCATCATTTTCAAGGGACTCTGTTCTCCTTCCTAAATCTTGATTGAAAGTTATTGATACCAGAAATGGTTCCAGGAGAACAGAATGATAAGGACAGGAATCGAACTGGTTCTCCAATCTTTTAAGATTTAAAAGTATCAGTGGTCATGTTTGCATTGGTAAAAAGTATACATATAATCCATGGAATGGAATGACGAAATAGTTACCTAAATTTCTGAATCTAGTCGCTTGAAGTCAAGTCTCTATAGAAAGGAAGACTGAGGGTGGCCAAGTATTTGGTGCTATTGCACATTTTAGTGGAAATCTAATCTAAGGACTATAGGGTTGGTTGGTTGCTTCTAAGATAGCTAGAGAGCTTCAAGAAAAAAAAAAATGATGAGTTTAGGGCTCTACATTTCCAGCTAAAGACCTGTATAGGTTGTCAGAAAACGTATATAACTGCTCTGAAAGACACCATATCTCCTATAACCCAGGGCTGAGACTTCTGAGAGCCAAGCCTAAAGGCTAATACTGCAGGTAGGGTACCTTCCTAAATGTACTAACCCAGAGGTCAATAAATAGTGCCATCTCCTCATAAGAGAATGCTCTTTATCTGGGAAGCAAGAGGTGGAAGTGGGAGTGACTACTCTCACTATTAGATTTAATAACCCATATAAGGAATTTTTGCTGCTTATGTTAATGCTGCAACTTTAGACTTAATGGTTCTGTAAGACATCCTGCCCCAGGACAATATAGTTTCACCAGTAAATACAGTCAATGTTCCATTAAATGGGAAGCTGAGACTTCCACTTAGTCAATTTGGGTTCCTCATGCCAATGAGCCAACAGTCAGCTCTGAGAGGCTGATCTTTACGGATTGCATTAGATGGGCTTCCTTGCCATTTGGCTTCCAGGTGAGTTTGGCTAATGGGAGGAACCGACAGAGAGTCAAAGGATAGACGGAGAGAGAGATTGAGGTATTTGTTCCCCTATCTCCCCCTCTCTGCTTGGTCATGGGTTGGTGGTGGCCGTATTCCTCTACCAAAGCCTGAAAAGCTCCTCTCAGGTGGACCTCTCCTATAGGAGAGGTCTTTACTCTAACCCTTCAGGCCTAGAATTAGTAATGGCTTCCTGCTATTGTTAGAGTGGTTAACCCTGCTCACCCCTGTGTGAATAGTCCCTTCATCACACTGTCTTTAGTCACTCCTTTTGAATATGTGGGCTATGCTGCCCAATTCCCTGACTAATACACATACAAGAAAGTTGAGGATTTCCAAGAAAAATGGTTTGCTAGGAGGCAGGACTAACTTGAAGCTCCCACTCAGACAGATGGAAGAGCGTGTGGAGGCTCACATCGTGAACTTCTGCTCCAAGAACGACCACAGGAACATACCAGGAAAACCAAAAGAATTCACAGACCCTTTGAAAAAAGTGGTTTGCTGCTGCCAGCTCCATGAGACAGACAAAAAAAAATGAGTGCCCAAAGCTTGAGGGGGGAAGGTCTGCCTCCAAACACACATCCTCACTGGGGAACCTGGAAATTCCATATCGTGGGAGAAAGGTTTACCTTACCTAGAGCTGAAATGAATTTAGAGATTCAAGCAAAATATAAAGGTAGAAGAAGTAGCAGGAAGAGCCCTGTGGGCACTCCCAATTCCCAGGAAAGCCATTTCTGACTTTGTCTCACAAAGGTCCTTGGGGAGGGCTGCTAGTGGAATTGGGGAAGGACCACAGGGAGAAGGAAACTTCCAGCTGAACTTTGTAATAATTTCGACCAAATGCAGTCTTCCCTGGGCAGAATTCTGGGGTGAGGGGAGATTCTGCCCAGGAAAGAATGGGAAGTGCAGACACAAGTACAGAAGCTGCAGCAGGCAAGGAAGGGTGGGGACTGAAAGCCCTGCTTGCTTTCTCAGTGGTGAGGTTTGTAACCTGGGACAAGATCTCAGCCCTGCTCACTGGCTGCCTGGATATAAACTTGATGCTGGTGATGGAGTCAGACTAGCCTTGCTGGCTGCATGGGAACTAGGTGAAGCCTGTCACTGCCAATTTCCCTCCACTTCCATGGTGACCTGGATGATGCAGCAGAGGCAGCCATATTTCCCCTGGGAACATAACACCATTGGCCTGAAAACCACACCTTCATCCCCCACAGTGGCCACAGCAAGCTCCACCCAAGGAGAGTCTGAACTCAGACACACATAACCCTGCCCTGACGTGATGGTCCTTCTCTACCCACCCTTGTAGCCAAAGACAAAAGACAGAATCTCTTGGGAGCTCTATGACTCCACCTTAGAAACCCGAATACTTGTCCAGGTGACCTTAAGGCAAGTTTGTATCCCCTTATGCTACCACAGCTGATGTTCTCTTGAAAGCGCCACCTCCTGGCTGAGGGCCAACTAACTCAAGTCACTACAGAAACTCATAACAGAACAACACTTCTCCAAGAAAAGAGAAAACAGCTAATTCCACCGCCTGTAACATCCTGGCTAACCAGAGGTCCTGAATCTGTCCACATGACAACTTCACTGCTAACACAACCAGCATTAAAAAAAAAAAAAAAACAGTGCACCAAACAAAACTACAACCAAGGACCCTCAGAGAATTCATTTCACTGTCCTGGTACCTCCACTGGAGCAGGTGCTAGTATCCACAGCTGAGAGACCTTAAGACAAATCATGTCACAGGACTCTTTACAGACACTCCCCAGTACCAGCCTGGAGCCCAGTAGCTTCACTGGGAGGCTAGACCCAGAAGAGCAATAACAATCACTGCAGTCCGGCTCTTAGGAAGCCCCATCCTTAGGGGAAGGGGAAGGGGAAGAGCACCACATCAAGGGATCACCCCATGGGACAAAATAATCTGAATGGCAGCTGCTGAACCCCAGATCTTTCCCCTGACAGTGTCTACTCAAATGAGAAGGAACCAGTTCTGGTAATGACAAAGCAAGGTTTTTTAACACTCCAAAAAGATACTAGCTCACCAGCAATGGGTCCAAACCAACAAGAAATCTCTGAATTGCCAGAAAAATAATTCAGAAGGTCAACCTATGGAAATTAAAAAATTGAAAATAAAGAATTCAGAATGTGGATTATTAAGCCACTCATGGAGGCACCACAGAAAGGTGAAAAGCAATTTAAAGAAATTTTAAAAATAATACAGGAGATGGACAAAAAATATCCAGAGAAATAGATAGCATCAATAAAAAATAATCAAAACTTTTGGAAATAAAAAACAAACTTAGAGAAACACAAAATACAGTGGAAAGTTTCAACAAAAAATCAAACAAGTAGAAGAAGCAACTTCAGACCTCTAAGACAAGGCTTTTGAATTAATCCAATCCAACAAAGACAAAAAAAATTAATTAAAAAACAAACAAAGCCTCCAAGAAGTTTGGGATTATGTTAAATGACCAAACCTAAGAATAATTGTTGTTCCCAAGGAAGAAGATAAATCTAAAGGTTTGGAAAACCTATTTGAGGTAATAATTGAGGAAAACTTCCCTGGCCTTGCTAGAGATCTAGACATCCAAATACAAGAAACACAAAGAACACCTGGGAAATTCATGGCAAAGAGATTATCACCAAGACACATAGTAGTTGGGTTATCTAAAGTCAAGATGAAGAAAAGAATCTAAATTTAGAGTTGTGAGACAAGAGCACTGGGTAACCTATAAAGGGAAACCTATCATATAAACAGCAGATTTCCCAGCAGATACCCTACAAGCTAGAAGAGAGTTGGGTCCTATTTTTAGCCTCACTAAACAAAACAGTATCCAGTGAAACTAAGCTTCATAAATGAAGCAAAGATAAAGCCTTTTTCAGACAAATAAATGCTGAGAGAATTCACCACTGCCAAGCCAGCACTACAAGAACTGCTCAAAGGAGTTCTAAATCTCGAAATAAAACCTCAAAATACACCAAAATAGAACCTCCTTAAAGCATAAATCCCTCAAGGCCTATAAAACAATAACACAATGAAAAACAAACACAAGGTATTTAGGTAACAACTAGCAAGATGAAGAGAATAGTACCTCACATCTCAACATGAACATTGAATGTATATGGCCTAAATGTTCCACTTAAAAGGCACAGAATGGCAGAATGGATAAGAATTCACCAACCAAGTATCTGCTGTCTTCAAGAGACTCACCCAACACATAAGGACTCACACAAACTTAGGGTAAAGAGGTGGAAAAAGATATTCCATGAAAATGGACACCAAAAATGAGCAGGAGTAGCTATTCTTATACAGACAAAACAGACTTTAAAGCAACAACAGTTTAAACAAAAGACAAAGATGAACATTATATAATGATAAAAGGACTAGTCCAACAGAAAAATATCACAATCTTAAATATATATGCACCTAACCGTGGAGCTCCCAAATATATAAAATTACTGCTAGACCTAAGAAATGAGATAGACGGCAACACAATAATAGTGGGGGACTTCAATACTCCACTGAAAGCACTAGACAGGTCATCAAGACACAAAGTCAACAAAGAAACAATAGACTTAAACTATACCCTAGAACAAATGGACTTAACAGATATTTACAGAACATTCTACCCAACAACTGGAGAATATACATTCTATTCATCAACACATGGAACATTCTCCAAGATAGGCCATATAATAGGCCACAAATTTTTAAAAATTGAAATCATATCAAGCACTCTCTCAGACCACAGTGGAATAAAATTGGAAATCAACTGCAAAAGGAACCCTCAAAACCATGCAAATACATGGAAATTAAATAATCTACTCCTGAATGATCATTGGGCCAACAATGAAATCCAGAGGAAAATTTAAAAATGTTTTGAACTGAATAACAGTGACACAACCTATCAAAACCTCTGGGATACAGCAAAATTGGTGCTAAGAAGAAAGTTCATGGCATTAAATGCCTACATCAAAAAGTCTGAAAGAACACAAATAGGCAATTTAAGGTCACACTTCAAGGGACTAGAGAATGAAGAACAAACCAAACCCAAACCCAGCAAAATAAATAACAAAGATCAGAGCAGAACTAAATGAAATTAAAACAAAAAGAATACATAGGATAAATGAAACAAAAAGCTGGTTATTGAAAAAGATAAACAAACTTAATAGACTATTAGCAAGATTAACCAAGAAAAGAAGAGAGAAGATCCAAATAAACTCAATTAGAAACAAAACAGGAGATATCACAACCAATATAACAGAAATAGAAAAGATCATTCAAGGCTACTATGAACACCTTTACACAAACTAGCAAACCTAGAGGAGATGGATAAATTCCTGGAAACACACAACCCTACTAGATTAAACTAGGAAGATATAGAAACTCTGAACAGATGAATAACAAGCAGCAAGACTGAAATGGTAATTTAAAAGTTGCAACCCCCAAAAAAGTCCAGGACCAGATGGATTCACAGCTGAAGTCTAACAGACATTCAAAAAAGAATTGGTATCAATCCTATTAAAACTATTCCAAAAAATATAGAAAAATCCTCCCTAAGTCATTCTATGAAGCCAGTATCACCCTAATACCCAAGCCAGAAAAGGACACAACAAAAAAAGAAACCTATAGACCAATGAACATAGATGCAAAAACCCTCAACAAAATACTAGCTAACTGAATCCAAGAGCATATTAAAAAAAAAAATCCACCATAATCAAGTAGGTTTTATATCAGGGATGTAGGGATGGCTTAACATATGCAAGTCAATAAAAAGAATCAAAACAAAAATCACATCATCCGAATAGAAGCATTTAACAAAATGCAGCATCTCTTTACGATTAAAACCCTCAGCAAAATCAGCATAGAAGGGACATATCTTAAGGGAGTAAAAGCCATCTATGACAAACCCACAACCAACATTACACTGAATGAGGAAAAGTTGAAAGCATTCCCCCTGAGAACTGGAACAAGACAATGATGCCCACTCTTACCACTTCTATTCAACATAGTTCTAGAAGTTCTATCCAGAGCAATCAGACAAGAGAAAGAAATAAAGGGCATCCAGATCAGTAACGAGGAAGTCAAACTGTCAATGTTTGCTGATAATAGGATTGTATACCGAGAAAATCCTAAAGTCTCATCTAAAAAGCTCCTAGATCTGACGAATGAATTCAATAAAGTTTCAGGATACAAAATCAATATACACAAATCAGTAGCTCTGCTATACACCAACAACGACCAAGCTGAGCATCAAATAAAGAATTCAACTCCTTTTACAATAGAAAGGCCTCTACAAGGAAAACTACAAAACACTGCTGAAAGAAATTATAGATGACAAGCAAATGGAAACACATTTCATGCTCATGGATGGGTAGAATTAATATTGTGAAAATGACCATACTGGGAAAAGCAATCTACAAATTAAATGTAATTCCCATCAAAATACTACCACCATTCTTCACAGAACTAGAAAAAATAATTCTAAAATTCATACGGAACCAGAAAATAACCCACATAGCCAAAGCAAGACTAAGCAAAAAGAAATCTGGAGACATCACATTACTCAACTTCAAACTATACCATAAGACTATGGTCACCAAAACAGCATGGTACTGGTATAAAAATAGGCACGTAGACCAATGGAAAAAAACAGAGAACCCAGAAATAAACCCAAATAATTATAGCCAACTGATCTTCGACAAAGCCAACAAAAACAAAGTGGGGAAAAGACACCCTATTTAGCAAAAGGTGCTGGGATAATTGGTAAATCACATGTAGAAGAATGAAACTGTCTCATCTCTCACATTATACAAAAATCAACTCAAAGTGGATCAAAGACTTAAATCTAAGACCTGAAATCATAAAAATTCTAGAAGATAGCATCAGAAAAACCCTTCTAGACATTGACTTAGGCAAAGACTTCATGACCAAGAACGCAAAAGTAAACTCAACAAAAACAAAGATAAATAGATGGGACTTAAAATAAAAAGCTTCTGCACAGCAAAAACAAAAATAAAAATAAAATCAGCAGCATAAAACAGACAACCCACAGAGTGGGAAAAAATCTTCGCAAACTATGAATCCAACAGAGGACCAACATTCAGTATTTACAAGGAGCTCAAACAAATTAGCAAGAAAAAAACAAATGATCCCATCAAAAAGTGGGCTTAAGGACATGAATAGACAATTTCCAAAAGAAGATATACAAATGGCAAACAAGCATACAAAAATATGCTCATCATTATTAATTATCAGGGAAATGCAAATCAAAGCCACAGTGCAATACCAACTTACCCCTGCAAGAATGGCCATAATTTAAAAATAAAAAAATAATAGATGCTGTGAAAAGGGAACACTTTTACACCTCTAATGGGAATGTAAACTAGTATAACCATAATGGAAAACAGTGTGGAGGTTCCTTAAAAAACTAAAAGTAGATTTACCATTTGATCCAGCAATCCCACTATAGGGTATCTACCCAGAGGAAAAGAAGTCATTATATGAAAAAGACACGTGCACATGCATGTTTATAGCAACACAATTCACAATTGCAAAATAAGGAACCAGCCCAAATGCGCATCAATCAATGAGTGGATAAAGAAAATGTGGTGTATACCACACATCTACAACAATCTGATCTTTGACAAACCTGACAAAAACAAGTAATGGGGAAAGGATTCCCTAGTCAATAAATGGTGCTGTGAAAACTGGCTAGCCATATGCAGAAAATAGAAACTGGACCCCTTCCTTACACCTTATACAAAAATTAACTCAAGATGGATTAAAGAATTAAACATAAAACCTAAAACCACAAAAGCCCTAGAAGAAAACCTAGGCTAATACCATTCAGGACATGGACATGGGCAAAGACTTCATGACTAAAACACCAAAAGCAATGGCAACAAAAGCCAAAATTGACAAGTGGTATTTAATAAAACTAAAGACCTTCTGCTCAGCAAAAGAAACTGTCATCAGAGTGAACAGGCAACCTACAGAATGGGAGAAAATGTTTGCAATCTATCCATCTGACAAAGGACTAATATCCAGTGTCTACAAGAAACTGAAACAAATTTACAAGAGAAAAACAAACAACCCCATCAAAGAGTGGGCAAATTACATGAACAGACACTTCTCAAAAGATGACATTTATACAGCCAACAAACATATGAAAAAAAGCTCATCATCACGGATCATTAGAGAAATGCAAATCAAAACCACAATGAGATACCCTTTCACACCAGTTAGAATGGTGATCATTAAAAAGTCAGGAAACATGCTGGCGAGGATGTGGAGAAATAGGGACTCTTTTACTCTGTTTGTGGGAGTGTAAATTAGTTCAACCATTGTGGAAGACAGTTGGCAATTCCTCAAAGATCTAGCACCAGAAATACCATTTGACCCAGCAATCCCATTACTGGGTATGTACCCAAAGGATTATAAATCATTTTACTATAAAGAAACATGCACACGTATGTTTATTGCAGCACTATTTACAACAGCAAAGACTTGGAACCAACCCAAGTGCCCATCAATGATAGACTGGATAAAGAAACTATGGCACATATACACCATGGAATACAAAGCAGCCATAAAAAGGAATGAGTTCATTTCCTTTGCAGTGACACAGTTGAAGCTAGAAACCATAATCCTCAACAAACTAACATAGGAAAAGAAAACCAAACACCACATGTTCTCACTCATAAGTGGGAGCTGAACAATAAGAACACATGGACACAGGGAGGGGAACATCACACACTGGGGCCTGTTGGGGGTGGGGGGAAATGGGAGGGATAGCATTAGGACAAATACCTAATGCATGCAGAGCTTAAAACCTAGATGATGGGTTGATAGATGCAGCAAAGCACCAAGGCACATGTATTACCTGCATATTCAGCATATGTATCCCACAACTTAAAGAAAAAGAAAATGTGATATATATATACACACTGTGTATATATATATACACACACTATATACACTATATATATATACACACACACTATATACACACACATACATGCACACACCATGGAATACTACTCAGCCATAAAAAGGAATGAAATAATGGGAATTACAGCAACCTGGACAGAGTTGGAGACCATTATTGTAAGTGAAATAACTCAAGAATGGAAAACCAAATATTGTATGTTCTCACTTATATGTGGAAGCTAAGCTATGAGGATGCAAAGGCATAAAAATGATATACTGGACTTTAGGGACTCAGTGGGGAGAAGAGGGAAAGGGAGTGACAGATAAAAGATTGCACATTGGGTACAGTATACATGTCTCAGGTAATGGGTGTACCAAAATCTCAGAAATCACCAACTAAAGAGCTTATCCATGTAACCAAACACCATCTGTTCCCCTAAAACACTATTGAAATAAAATGAAACAAAATAAAACTTAAAAAATAAAATAAATAAAAATATATAAAGATGAGAACATGAATAATTGCCCTGGTCAAGGATTAAAAAAAAAAAAAAAAAAAAAAAGTTGAGATCTGAATCTCATTCTGTCCCCTTATTTAATTTTCTCATTAGCTCTTATAATTGTTAAGTTGATTGCTTTATTTTTAGGCACAGAGTCATTTCATCTGCGAATAATAGATTTTGATCAATAAAATACTTTAGTGAAAAAAGCAAAGATTTCTCACAATACCAAAAAAAAAAATATGTGCTATATATGACACACAAGTATAAAAATTACTTTATCAAAGTTTAAAAACTGTTGCTTTTCCAAGGATACTCTTAGGAAGATAAAAAGGCAAGCCACTGAGGCTTCCAAGATGGCCAAATAGGAACAGCTCCAGTCTGCAGCTCCCAGCGAGACTGATGCAAAAGATGGGTGATTTCTGCATTTCCAACTGAGGTACCTGGTTCATCTCATTGGGACTGGTTGGACAGTGGGTGCAACCCATGGAGGGTGAGCTGAAGCAGGGCAGGGCATTGCCTCACCCAGAAAGTGCAAGAGGTTGGGGGATTTCCCTTTCCTAGCCAAGGAAAGCCGTGACAGACTGTATCTGGAGAAACAGTATACTCCTGAACAAATACTATGCTATTCCCACAGTCTTAGCAACCACTGGACCAGGAGATACCCCCCTGGACCTGGCTCAGTGGGTCCCACACCCACAGAGCCTTGCTCACTGCTAGCTCAGCAGTCTGAGATTGATCTGGGATGCTGCAGCTGGATGGGGGGAGGGGCATCTGCCCTTGTGAGGCTTGAGTAGCTCACATTGTACACAAAGAGGCCTGGAAGCACGAACTGGGCAGAGCCCACTGCAGTTCAGCAAGGCCTACAGCCTCTATAGATTCGACCTCTGGGAGCAGGGCATAGTAGAACAAAAGGCAGCAGACAGCTTCTGCAGACTTTTAAACGTTCCCGTCTGACAGCTCTGAAGAGGGCAGTGGTTCTCTCAGCATGGTGTCTGAGCTCTGAGAATGGACAGACTGCCTCCTCAAGCAGATCCCTGACCCCCATGTAGCCTGACTGGGAAACAATTCCCAGCAGGAGCGACAGACACCTCAAACAGGCGGGTGCCACTCTGGGACAAAGCTTCCAGAGGGAGGATCAGGCAGCGATATTTGCTGTTCTGCAATCTCTGCTGGTGATACCCAGGTATACAGGGTCTGAAGTGGACCTCCAGCAAACTCCAACAGACCTGAAGCTGAGGCGTCTGACTGTTAGAAAGAAAACTGACATACAGAAAGTAATAGCATCAACATCAACAAAAAGGACATGCACACCAAAACCCCATCTGTAGGTCACCAACATCAAAGACCAAAGGTAGATAACACCACAAAGATGGGGAGAAACCAGAGCAGAAAAGCCGAAAATTCCAAAAAACAGAGCGCCTCTTCTCCTCTAAAGGATTGCAGCTCCTCACAAACAAGGGAACAAAACTGGACGAAGAATGAGTTTGACAAGTTGACAGAAGCAGGCTTCAGAAAGTCAGTAATAACAAACTCCTCCGAGCTAAAGGAGCATGTTCTAACCCATTGCAAGGAAGCTAAAAACCTTGAGAAAAGGTTAGACAGATGACTAACTAGAATAAACAGTTTAGAGAAGTCCTTAACTGACCTGATGGAACTGAAAACCATGGCACAAGTACTCCATTACACATACACAAGCTTCAATAGCTGACTCGATCAAGTGGAAGGAAGGATATCAGTGATTGAAGATCAAATTAATGAAATAAAGTGAAAAGACAAGATGAGAAAAAAAAAAGAGTGAAAAGAAATGAATAAAGCCTCCAAGAAATAGTAGACTATGTGAAAAGACCAAATCTACGTCTGATTGGTGTACCAGAAAGTGACGGGGAGAATGGAACCAAATTAGAAAATACTCTTCAGGATATTATCCAGGAGAACTTCCTCAACCTAGCAAGGCAGGCCAACAGTCAAATTCAGGAAATACAGAGAACACCATAAAGATACTCCTCGAGAAGAGCAACCCTAAGACACATAGTTGTCAGATTCACCAAGTTTGAAATGAAGGAAAAAATGTTATGAGCAGCCAGAGAGAAAGGTCGGGTTACCTACAAAGGGAAGCCCATCAGACTAACAGCAGATCTCTCGACAGAAACCCTACAAGCCAGAAGAGAGTGGGGGCCAATATTCAACATTCTTAAAGAGAAGAATGTTTCAACCCAGAATCTCATACACAGCCAAACTAAGCTTCATAAGTGAAAGAGAAATAAAATCCTTTACCAAAAAGCAAATGCTGAGAGATTTTGTCACCACCAGGCCTGCCCTACAAGAGCTCCTGAAGGAAGCACTAAACATGGAAAGGAACAACCAGTACCAGCCACTGCAAAAACATGCCAAGTGGTAAAGACCATCAATGCTAGGAAGAATCTGCATCAACTAACAGGCAAAATAACCAGCTGGCATCATAATGACAGGATCAAATTCACACATAACAATATTAACCTTAAACGTAAATGGGGCAAATGCCCCAATTAAAAGACACAGACTGGCAAATTGGATAAAGAGTCAAGACCTATCAGCGTGCTGTATTCAGGAGACCCATCTCACGTGCAAAGCCGCACATAGGCTCAGAATAAAGGGATGGAGGAAGATCTACCAAGCAAATGGAAAGCAAAAAAAAAAAAAAAAAAAAGCAAGCAGGGGTTGCAATCCTAGTCTCTGATAAAACAGACTTTAAACCAACAAAGATCAAAAGAGACAAAGAAGGCCACTACATAATGGTAAAGGGATCAATTCAACAGGAAGAGCTAACTATCCTAAATATATATGGACCCAATACAGGAGCACCCAGATTCATAAAGCAAGGACTTAGAGACCCACAAAGAGACTTAAGACTCCCACAAAATAATAATGGGGCACTTTAACACACCACTGTCAATATTAGACAGATTGGGTCAGAAGGTTAACAAAGATATCCAGGTCTTGAACTCAGCTCTGCACCAAGTAGACCTCCACCCCAAATCGAGCGAATATACATTCTTCTCAGCACCACATCACACTTATTCCAAAATTGGCCATATAATTGGTAGTAAAACACTTCTCAGCAAATGTAAAAGAACAGAAATCACAACAAACCATCTCTCAGACCACAGTGCAACGAAATTAGAACTCAGGATTAATAAACTCACACAACCTGCACAACTACATGGACACTGAACAACCTGCTCCTGAATGACTACTGTGTATATAATGAAATGAAGGCAGAAATAAAGATGTTCTTTGAAACCAATGAGAACAAAGACACAATGTACCAGAATCTCTGAGACACATTTAAAGCAGTGCATAGAGGGAAATTTATAGCACTAAACAGCCACAAGAGAAAGCAGGAAAGATCTAAAATCGACACCTTAACATCACAATTAAAAGACCTAGAGAAGCAAGAGCAAACAAATTCGAAAGCAAGCAGAAGGCAAGAAATAACTAAGATCGGGGCAGAACTGAAGGAGATAGAGATACAAAACACCCTTCAAAAAAATCAATGAATCCAGGAGCTGTTTTTTTGAAAAGATCAACAAAATAGATTGCTAACAAGGCTAATAAGGAAGAAAAGAGAGAAGAATCAAATAGATGCAATAAAAAATGATAAAGGGGATATCACCACTAACCCCACAGAAATACAAACTACCACCAGAGAATACTATAAACACCTCTATGAAAATAAACTAGAAAATCTAGAAGAAATGGATAAATTCCTGGACACATACACCCTCCCAAGACTAAACCAGGCAGAAGTTGAATCTGAATAGACCAATAACAGGCTCTGAAATTGAGGCAATAATTAATAGCCTACCAACCCAAAAAAGTTCAGGACTAGATGGATTCAGAGCCAAATTCTACCAGAGGTACAAAAAGGAACTGGTACCATTCCTTCTGAAACTATTTCAATCAATAGAAAAAGAGGGAATCCTCCCTAACTCATTGTATGAGGCTAGCATCATCCTGATACCAAAGCCTGGTAGAGACACAACAAACAAAGAATTTTAGGCCAATATCCCTGATGAACATCAATGCAAAAATCCTCAATAAAATACTGGCAAACTGAATCCAGCAGCACATCAAAAAGCTTATCCACCATGATCAAGTGGGCTTCATCCCTGGGATGCAAGGCTGGGTCAACATATGCAAATCAATAAATGTAATCCATCACATAAACAGAACCAAAGACAAAAACCACATGATTATCTCAATAGATGCAGAAAAGGCCTTTGACAAAATTCAACACTGCCTCACGCTAAAAACTCTCAATAAACTACGTACTGATGGAACGTATCTCAAAATAATATGAGCTATTTATGACAAACCTGCAGCCAATATCGTACTGAAGGAGAAAAACTGGAGCACTCCCTTTGAAAACTAGCACAAGACAAGGATGCCCTCTCTCACCACTCCTATCCAACATAGTGTTGGAATTTCTGGCTAGAGCAATCAAGCAAGAGAAAGAAATAAAAGGTATTCAATTAGGAAAAGAGGAAGTCAAATTGTCTGCTTGCAGATGATATGATTGCACAAATAAAAGGTATTCAATTAGGAAAAGAGGAAGTCAAATTGTCTGTTTGCAGATGACATGATTGTATATTTAGAAAACCCCATTGTCATAAGAAAAAGAAAACTCCATTGTCTCAGCCCAAAATCTCCTTAAGCTGATAAGCAACTTCAGTAAAGTCTCAGGATACAAAATCAATGTGCAAAAAGAATCACAAGCATTCCTATACACCAAGAACATACAACAGAGAGCCAAGTCATGAGTGAATCCCATTCACAATTACTACAAAAAGAATAAAATACCTAGGAATCCAACTTAGAGGAGATGTGAAGGACCTCTTCAAGGAGAACTACAAACCACTGCTCAACAAAATAAAAGAGGACACAAATGGAAGAACATTCCATGCTCATGGATAGGAAGAATCAATATCATGAAAATGGCTATACTGCCCAAAGTAATTTATAGATTCAGTGCTATCCCCTTCAAGCTACCACTGTCTTTCTTCACAGAATTGGAAAAAACTACATTAAAGTTCATATGGGACCAAAAAAGAGCCCATATAGCCAAGACAATCCTTAGCAAAACAGAGCTGGAGGCATCATGCTACCTGACTTCATGCTATACTACAAGGCTACAGTAAACAAAAACAGGATGGTACTGGTACCAAACAGATATATAGACGAATGGAACAGAACAGACCCCTCAGAAACAACACCACATATCTATAACCATCTGATTTTTGACAAACCTGACAAAAACAACCAATGGGGAAAGGATTCTCTATGTAATAAATGGTGCTGGGAAAACTGGCTAGCCATACGTAGAGAGCTGAAACTGGATCCCTTCCTTCCACTTTATACAAAAATTAATTCAAGATGGATCTAGGCAATACCGTTCAGGACATAGGCATGGGCAAAGACTTCATGACTAAAACACCAAAAGCAATGGCAACAAAAGCCAAAATTGACAAATGGGATCTAATTAAACTAAAGAGCTTCTGCACAGCAAAAGAGACTCTGAAAGTAAACAGGCAACCTACAGAATGGGAGAAAATTTTTACAATCTACTCATCTGACAAAGGGCTAATATCCAGAATCTACAAAGAACTTGAAGTTACAAGAAAAAAACCCATCAAAAAGTGGGCAAAGGATATGAACAGACACTTCTCAAAAGAAGACATTTATGCAGCTAACAGACAAATGAAAAAATGCTTATCATCACTGGTCATCAGAGAAATGCAAATCAAAACCACAATGAGATACCATCTCACACCAGTTAGAATGGCGATCATTAAAAGGTCAGGAAACAACAGATGCTGGAGAGGATATGAAGAAATAGTGACACTTTTACACTGTGGGAGTGTAAATTAGTTCAACTATTGTGGAAGACAGGCGATTCCTAAAGGAGCTAGAACTAGAAATACCATTTGACCCAGCAATCCCATTACTGGGTATATACCCAAAGAATGATAAATTATGCTATGATAAAGACATGCGCATGTATGTTTATTGCGGCTCTATGCACAATAGCAAAGACTTGGAACTAACCCAAATGTCCATCAATGATAGACTGGATTAAGAAAATGTGGCACATATACACCATGGAATACTATGCAACCATAAAAAAGGATGAGTTTATGTCCTTTGCAGGGACATGGATGCAGCTGGAAACCATCATTCTCAGCAAACTATCACAAGGACAGAAAACCAAACATCACATGTTCTCACTCATAGGTGGTAGTTGAACAATGAGAACACATGGACACAGGGCGGGGAACATGACATACTAGGGCCAGTCGGGAGGTGGGGGCCTGGGGAAGGGATAGCATTAGGAGAAATACCTAATGTAAGTGACAAGTTGATGGGTGCAGCAACCCAACATGGCATATGTATATACCTATGTAACAAACCTGTATGTTGTGCACATGTACTCTAGAACTTAAAGCATAACAAAAAAATAAAATTAAATTAAAAAAAGGCAAGCCACTGACTGGGAGAAAATATTTGCAAATTATATACCTGGTTAAAGACTTTTATCATCCAGAATACATAAAGAACACTTAGAAGTCAACAATAAGTCCAAAAATAATTTTAATGGGCAAAATATTTGAAAAGATAATCCACCAGAGGGGATAGATATAAAATAAGCAAATGGAAATGCAAATTAAAAATACAGTGAGATACCACTGTACACCCACTAGAATGACTAAAGTTTAAATGGCTGAAAATACCAAGGTTGGCAAGGGTGTAGAACAATTGTAACTCTCCTATATTGTTAGTGGGAATGAAAAATAGTACAATGACTAAAAAGCCAGTTGACATTTTCTTAAAAAGTTAAACATACACTCAACATATTACTCAACAATTCTACTTTTAGGCATTTACGCAAGAGAAATGAAACTTGTGTTCACACAAAACCTTGTACACAAATGTTCATAGCAGCTCTAGTCATAGTAGCCCATGATCAGAAACAACCCAAATGACCACATTAAGAGGTGAACAGATA
The DNA here is from genome assembly GCF_037993035.2 of Macaca fascicularis. NCBI lineage: Eukaryota > Metazoa > Chordata > Mammalia > Primates > Cercopithecidae > Macaca > Macaca fascicularis. Next base: position 125,342,595 of record NC_088381.1, on the reverse strand, counting down.
AACTACAGTATATTCAGACAATGAAATATGACTTAACACCAAAAATGAACAAACTACACATACAACATGGATAAATTTCAAAAACATTATGCTTAGCTATGGAAGAGAAACACAAAAGAGTATTTACTATATGGTCCCATTTACATGAGACTGTAGTAATAACAAATCTAATCCAAATCTGACTACAAAAAGCACATTGGCCAGGGGTGGGTGGGACGGAGACAAGAAAGACTAGGATGGGGCACAGGGGAACTCTTTGGGGTGTTAGAAATATTCTGTATATTGACTGAGGTACCCATTACACAGATGTATACATTTGTCTAAACTTGTTGAAATGCACACTTAACATTTACAAATTTTGTGTTTGTAAACTACACCACAACAAATTTGATCGGGAAAAAATAAAGAAGCAGAACAAATTGCTATGATCCTAGCATGCTCAGACACTCCTCACAAATCATTTATGGATTGCAATCACAGTTGTTCAGCAGCAGCCTCTGGAACGTTGTTGTAGCCAGTAAACATGCTCCTAGACACCGGAACATCAGTCACGCTGAAGAGATCATATTTCAACTCTTGTTTGGAGGATTTGATATATTCCCTGAACTTACATAGCCCAGTACCACCCACAACAAAATACTTCATTCTACAGATAAAGAACTGGAGACTGATCTATTATCTTACTCTCTCATACAGCTTAACATCAATATAATTTTTCTTCTGTTATCAAAGTTCAAAACCCTAGGAAGGGTATGCAGAGTAAGTGTTACAAATGAGAAAATGTATTCAGATGTACAGGTGGCTCATTTTCTCCAAGACAAATCATTCCAAAGAGACAATGTTCGAATTCCAGTAAAAATAGCTACAACTCAAGCTCTGTCTCTCACTGAACTTGACCAACACATATAAGAAAAATCTTGGCAGCTCTCAAGACAAATCAGCTGCAAGAACTTCTACTTTCTTCTTGCTACATTTAGCAAACAAGCATAATCTTGAGCCAACAATTTGTCTTTAATTAAACAGGCTTTATTTTTTAGTTATTACCATTGTATCCTTATAGGAGTAAGGTGATGAAGCAAAATCTCGCTAAATAGACCATAAAGTTTGTCACTAGTCTGAGAGTGAGACACACCAACAACCTAGACAACATTACCTAAGGTTTTTCTTTTTAATTTACATGGCATCCAGCTAAGGGCCAAGAAAATGTTGGTATTAAATAGGCACAGTGTAAAGGAGGATGACATTTGAGAGAAATGGGTTGGCAGAGAAGCAGATTAAATGTATAGTGTAGACCTACTTCCCTAACATCCAAACACCTGAAAATTCAAAAACAGATTTTTTTTTTTGCTGTATAATTCAAGGATAACTGGTATTCACACTAAAAATGCAAAGGCATTTCAAGAGTGTAAAGTGGTATCTGAATCAAAGGAAAGCTTATATTTAGTATAATTTCACATCAATTATACTCATTCTTTGGAAAAAAATGTTTTTATAACTTTTAATAAACCAGGACATTTAATAATCTAGGAGTTCCTTATAAGCAGGAACTACATAAGTTTCATTCTATCCCAGTATCTAGCACAGTGAAAAACACAAAATGTACCTTCAATAAATGTTAGTTGAAATAAAACGAAAACATGTATGATGGTTTGGGTTTTTTAAAAAGAAAATGTCCCCCATATACGTGTTTATATATACATGTGAACACGCAAAAAAATATGGCAAGATGCACACTGAACTGTCATCAAGGAGCACCTCATGGATTTGAGGCAATGAGGAGAGTTTTAGTTTTTCTTTAATACACAGCACAATGATGAAGATCATAGGTTCTGGAGTTAGACTTGGTTCAAATGCCAACTCCACCCCCTCTCATATGTGTCACCAGGCAAGTTACTTAACTTCTATATGCCTCATTCTCTCATTTGTAAATAAAGATCAAATAGTTCTGCCTCAGTGTCAGGATAAAGATTGATACAATATGCATAATGCACTCAAGGGTGATTGACACTTAGCAAGCATTAATTAATGTTAGCTATTATGAATATTTTGATTTGTTACAGTGATTTGAAATAAAGGAAAAATGTTACATGACAAAAAAATGTTAAAGGAACCACTTTACAAGAAAAAAAAGAGAAGAAGGAAAAAAGAGGGGAAAGGAGAATAGGGAAGAGAAGTAGGAAAGTAGCTATTAATTTCATGTTAAAGAAATCTCTCCTTCGGCCTTCTGAATTGGCTCCAGTTTGAATTGGTTGCTCCATGCTTGGTGCACAACTGTTATCTTGGGTTTTTCTTTCATCCTGGGAATTTCTTTTGTCTGTCTCTTATGTTGGATTACGTTTTTCTGGGTTTCAGTTTTTTACCTTTCTTCATTTACTCTCTTATTTTGGTAGGCTATATACACCATGACCTTCTTTAAAAAGGGTATATGAGATATTGCATGCCTTAAAGGGTCTTTGTTATATTCTCACACTAATTTATGCTAGTTTGGTTAGGTATAACATTCTGGATTGCAATTCCTATTCCTTTGAATTTTTAAGACATTGTTTCATTGTCACTGGGCTTCCTGTAGAGAAGTTTGGTGCCATCCAATCCTGGATCTTACTTTTGTGTTTGAAACTTGAGTTTTCTCTTTGAAAGATTTTGAAATCTTTTCTTTGTCCCATGTGCTCTGAAAGTTTACAGTAACTGGACTTAGTGCTTTAATCCATCGTGGCACTCAGCAGATCCTTTCAGTCTGGCAACTCATGTCCCTCAGTTCTGGGAAATTTTCAAAAATATTTCTTTGATAACTTCTTCTTCTTTATTTTTGGTACTCTCTCTCTCTCTTTTCTGGAATTGCTGTTGTTTCCTATTATCCTTTTTCTGCTTCTTTTTCTTTTTTTTTCAGAAATTTATTTTCTAAAATTTCTATTGAGCTTTTAAAAATTTCTCCTATGTTATCTTTAATTTCTAACAGCAACTCTTTTACGTTTCTGAATGTTATTTTTTTAACATAGTATCTGTATTCTTGTTTCATAGGTATAAAATATCCTCCTAGATCTTTGAGAATGTTAATACAAGGTTGAGATTCTTTTCCCCCAGTTTTCTTCTTCCTGCATGGCCTCTGTTTTTCCAAGCTATTGTCTCTGATATCAGCATCTCCAGGTCTTTTAGCCAGAGTCCCCAAACATTTCCTGCCTCAGAGAATCTTGAGCTCTGGGGCATAGTGGGGAAAGAGAACCAAAGGTCTCAGCACGCAGTATACAAACTTATAATTGATCACGCCATATTTGGTGATCAGCATCCAACTGAAACAGCTACTGATATTCCCAGGCCAGAAATCCACTGTTCTGGAGAATAAACCTCTAGTCTTTTTCTGGAATGGGAAGGACTGTGGAAGGATAACTACGTTCTAACTTCTTTTAAAAAGATTTTCCAATTCTCCTTCTCATTAGCTCTTTCTTTACTCCCACTTCTTAAGGTACCCCCACATAAAAGTGTCTTCAATTTCTAGGCCATTGAGTTATTCAGAGATGTAAAAATTGGGATGGTCCTAAGATTTTTTGTTCTTAGCTTATAGTTTAGCTTTTTCAAGTTTCCTAAATCAATTATTGCTCATCCATCTACTTTCCAACTTGAGTTTTTCTCGTTTCCCTTTCTTACACAGATTTTTGCCTTTAAAAATATACCTTTACTGCCATCTTAGTGACTTTTTAGAAAGAAGCAGAGATAAAGGCATGTACACAATCCACTTTTCAACCAGAAGTAACCTACATTATTTTTAAAAGGAAAAAAAATAAGCAAGATTCAATGATGGATTGTATATAAGAGGTAAAAAAGAGAAATAAATTAGATATTATTCCAAGATTTCTAGTCTGGGTTATTAGGAAAATGTGGTGTCACTTATAGAGATAGGGAAAACTGGAAAAGGAACAGATGGGATGGGATGGTAGCAGATGGTTCTGTTGCATTTAGACATACTGAAACTGAAGTGATTGGAAATATCCCAATGGAGGCATTATGGAGACAATTGGAAATGCAGTGATGGAACGCAGGGAATGGTGAAGGCTGGATATGTAGATTTGGAAATAGACTACATTGAGTCTATTAAGGTAAGTAAGATTAGGTAAATATTAAAGAAGTGAGTGCTTAAAAAAACAGCAGGGCAAAGACTCAGCCTTGAAGAACATCAAGGAATAAGAAAAAGAAATAGAAAGTGTTTTTACCAGGGAAAAATCCAGATATATGGTTAGAGATGAAAGATAATCAGTACTGTGTGACAATATGGAACCCCTAATAGTGTGTGAGCTTGGGCAGCCAGCAGATCAAGAAGTGGCTAAGCCCAGACAGAACCTCACGATAAAGCAGGAAGTTCAAAATGGGCCATTTTAGGTTGCTGATATCACATCTGGAGCTGGGGAATATGGACTCTAATGGGATCTGTGACACCAATACACCAGAGTAACGGAAAAGGACAGGTGGGATTAGAAGCCTGCAAGTCAAGGTCAGAGCAGAGACCAAGAGCTGATGGAGTCTATCCAGGTCAGTGTGATGGGGAAAGAAAGAAGAGGAGTAATTGGTGGAGATTCCAACAGGTAGATATTGGATATCTCAGAGGTACAGATATAAGATTCAGAAACATTGGCACAGAGAAAGTCAGGATAAACCAGAGGGAGAAAAGGAAACAAACAAAAGCAGAAGCTCAGACAAATGAATTACTATGGGCAGAGGCCAGGCACCAGCAAAATTTGCTTTTGATAAGTCATAAACTGAAGTAGGATCTCATAATATCTTCCCTATCCAGGAAGGTGCCTTCGTCTTAGATTTGAGCTAGACTGAGCTAAAAGGTGAAAGCCCATCTTGGTATTAATCATAGGAAAATACTTACACCTTGCACAAGAAGTGTATGCAAGGATGTTCATGGCAGCATTGTTTGCAATCAAAGAATTGAAAACAACGTTAATGTCCATCCATAGGGGAATAATTATGTGTATCCATACTGAAATAATCCATAGCCATGCAAAAGGATGAGGTAGTTTTCAGTGATTAATATGGGAAGATCTCCAATACATAATGTTGAATCGAGTGAGAAAAATGGCTCGATATCTATATTATATTATAAACTATATGAAACAGTTTATGTTTTTGAGAGGGATGAACAACAGGGAGAGAGAAAGAGACCTGCCTAATGCAGAAGTGTTCTGGAGGAGAGGGACCTGGAAGACCATTACACATCATTACATTTTGACACGTTGCATATGGCAAAGATATTGAGTCCAGAAAACTAAGACAAGGCAAACGGATTTGGTTAGAAGAAAGTCATCTGATCTTCAGGAAAGGACTCCCAGCTGAGGAGCCGAGGTGAGAAAAACATTGCAGAGGCAGGAAGATGATGGGAGATTGGTGGGAGTGGTCTCTATGCCTATAACTTGGACTTTAAAGATAGAGGAATATCAAAGCTGGCACAGCCTAAAAGGTACAATGAACAATTATTACAGTAAGGGAGATCCGGGTATATTTGAAGCTGAAAGGGAAAAAGCCCTTGAAGAGAGATAAGTAATAGATGTCATGGAGAGGGCAGAGATAGAGGACAGTTTGTAGAATGTTTGGATTTGTAAGGAATCTCAGAGCCCACCTTGTCCCATTTTACACTTGAGTAAACTGAGGCCAGGGAAGTGTTGTGTGTAAGATCATGGTTTTGAATCCAGACTCTATCTCTTAGTAGCTTAGAAACTGCTTTGAACCACTATTTCCTCATCTTTGAAACAGGAGTGAAAGCTGACTACTTCATAGAGTTGTTAGGTTTTATTTCTGTTATTATTGTTGTTGTTAATGAACTCAAAACTCTACCATGCCAATCACTCTTCAAAGTTCTTCACAAATATTAACTCACTTAATTTTCGAAATAACTCTACAGGGTAAGAACTATTGTTATTCCCTTTTTTGGGATCCAGAAACTGAGGCATAGAGGGACATAGTCACACAGATAGAAAGTTACAGAACCAGGATTCAAAGCAGAAAGCTGGCCTCTGAGTCCAAGTTCTTCAGCACTCAATCCACTACCTCTAATTTAGTTTATGTAAAGTATGTACATGTGGCAAATGGTGAGAAAAAAAGGAACTCTTATTACTAGTTACAGAAAGAGGTAGCACTAGAATTCAGGCTTCCTGGTGACCCCAGTTTCATTCCTTTACACTATGCTGTATTGGTCACCTTGTTCTGAGCTCTTTTGGTCTACTGGAATTAGGCTAACCCAAGTATTGCATAACACAGAGGGATCATGAATCAACATTTGGTAGTCTTTCTGGTCATATGGAGGGTTTTTTAATTCAATTTCCCAGTTGCAACACTATCGATTCATGCATCTTATAGCAGCTCACACTGGATATTCAAAAACAGGATACAATATGTCCAGGCCATGCTGGTGTTCCACTAGGTTCCATTCAGCTCAGAGCATCTAGAAATCATCTTCATTTAATGGATGTGAAATGTACTGGAGCACCCTTTCACCTTCTGAGTGAGGAGGTCTTCACCTTGCCAAAAGGATATCCTCATCAGCAGGCTCAGTACAAGGGCTGAAGATGGCAGTAAGATCACAGGGAGCAGCGTATACTTCCAATAAATACTTACAGGAGGTCAGCGTAGCATGGACCAACCATGGGAAGCTTTCACCTTTCTGGGTAAGGAGCGTGCCACGTTCTTCATGACACAATTCCCCAGCACGTATTATGGATTCTAAAGTGCAGCTTCTGCCTCCAAAGAGATTTTCTTCAAAGGCAGGTACTCAAAAGGCTTCACCTGAATCTTTACAATGTATGCATCAATAAAGACAATTATAGATTAACAGCTACAAGATACAAAATGGCCACTACTTTTCTTCTCTTTGTTTGTTCCTATAATAAAACTCGAGAAGCTTAATGAGAATTTAAAGATTTTTTTTTCTTTATGTTATTCTAAAGATCTAGCACTAATTAGAAACCCAGGGTTCTGTCCCTGAGCATGAGGCAGAAGAGAGGGGAAGTAGGAGTAAGATACCTATTCTTCCAGTAAATACTTACAGGGGCCCATCTACAGAAGGTTCATCATTAAGTGTATGGAGGGTTGGGGTGAGAGACAGTATAAAGATGAGAGTACTATGCAATGCTATGCTTCAGGAATTATGATTTCCTACACAATAAGGCACAGATAGAGCTAGAGTTCTAGACTAGTCAGAGTGCCTGAGTTCATATCCTAGTGAATACATGCTGTGTAACTCTGGGCAAATCGCTTAATCTAAGCTTCCATCACCTTATTGTTAAAATGGGAAAAATGACAGGACGGCCATCATTGCGTTGTTGTAAGAATGAAACAATTACATATTTTGAAAGTTCTGTAGAGTGCCTAGTGCATAGTTGGAGCTCACTGTATGCTATTTGTTAATATTATTATAAATAACCAAAAACAGATGAAAATCATGTTAATAATGGATATTCACAAATATGAAAAGTAGTTCTTTGAATAGAGACACAACTTTGAAGGGATTTGGCCTCCTGTAAGATTGGAAGTTTTATAAAACATTTGAAAAGAAAGGATAGCTATAAGTTCTCCAAAAATAAGGATTAATCTTCTCTTCCGTGATATCTAAACTCCAGCCCTGTTTCTAGACCACCACACATCCTAACCCCACTATGTCTTTGTGCTGGCCACTCTGTCTGCTCTGCATCTGACTTTATGGCCTTGCATCCATCCAAACACAAAAGCAGTCTTCCTGGAGTTTCCTTGCTACTATGACCACAGGGCTGCCTATGCCAGTTTTTCATTATTCACACTGAATTCTCATTTAGCCTCAAAATTTTTATTTAAAACTTGCCTCTTTTAGGCAGAACTGGGCCTGCCCTTCAGGAAGAAAATAAGATCAGAAATTTGACCAAAAGTCTAGAAAAGTGTTTCTCTCTTAGATATGATTCCATGTGCCCTTTGATGACCCAGCAAGGTTTAGAGATGAGAGAGAAAAAATATTAGGAATCTCTTGACCCAGCATTTATATGCTCCAAACTCCTGTGCTTGCTGTTTAGGGCAACCACAATTACTATTATTGGTTACATCTTGCTTTTTCAAATGAAGGGGTCCGTGAACTGTTTCCCTAGACCTAGATGTCACGGAAATGTAGTGATGGTGCAGGGAAAATGACAGGCACTGCTTCAGGGTCCCCAGGGAAGCAGCTGCAGCAATTCAGCCCTGGGCTGTCCCTGCATAGTTTAGACCCCAGGACACACCTGGGTGTCCTAGAGCAGCTTACCAGGCCTGGCAAGGGTTAACGAGAACAGAGTGTGTATGAATGCCATCAAATCACTTGGTGCTTTGGGGTCTATTTTGAGGCTCAACCAGAGTTGATTGCATAATTGGCCCTTTTGACATAATTGGAAGTGGAAGCTGGCAGTTTCTTTGCTTGTTCGGGACCTGTGGCAGCTGGCATGAGAACCAAAGAGGGGCCCAGCAACATCTGGTGTAAATCTGAGTAAGTGCAGGAAAGGAGGGGCTGCACCTAACACTTAGCAGGCCTTGGAAAGAAGGTCGGAGCAATGGCCAGTGTCCCCAGGTAAAGAGCTCTGTGCCAACATCTCCTGTCTTTTCCTCGTTGTTGCTCAACCTTTGCAGCCAGCAAGAGCCTAATTGTTATCTCCACATGGAACCTGAAAAGATAAGATCATAAGAGCTCCACCATGGCCAGGTCTATGGAAATGTTAAGGGGACATGTGCAGCCTGCTGCTTCTTCATGTCTTTGTAAAAGGCCAAGGCTGTCTGAGACCCTTTCAGCTTGGGCTGGGCACCCTGATTACATGACGCACACCTACTGTGAAACATTGGCGTTGAGATAGTTCTAGTATATTATAGTTAAGAGCACAGGCTTTACAGTATCACCCCATGGATTACTCACTGACTGTAAAGGGGAAAAAGTGCAGTGTAACAATGGAAGGATCAACTGTTACCTCCTGAACCCACTGAGCAATCTTAGCATCGAGCCTCCTCACACCACGCAATATGACGCATACAGCACCAGCTGGGTTGTAGTATTGGTGAATGACTACATTTAAGAAGCCCTTTCGAGTTAGACTACCTTCCAGTTTAAGAAAATCTAGGGACTGGAGACACAAGGTAAAAAAATGACACAAGGAGGAACTAATAAGACCCTGTATTAGTCCATTTTCACACTGCTCTAAAGAACTGCCCGAGACTGGGTAATTTACAAAGAAAAGAGGTTCAATTGACTCACAGTTCTGGATGGCTGGGGAGGCCTCAGGAAATTTACCATCATGGCGGAAGGTGAGAAAGAAAGTGAAGGAGGAACAGCCAAACACTTATAAAACCACCAGATCTCAGGAGAACTCACTCACTATCACGAGAACAGCCGGGGGGAAACTGCCCTTATGATTCAATCACCTTCCACCTGGTCTCTCCCTTGACACGTGGGGATTATTACACAATTCAAGGTGTGATTTGGGTGCGTACACAGAGCCAAACCACATCAGATGCCAAAACCAAAGGATATTCCATCAGATAACAAGTTAGTGGCATGAAAAAGGTGGGAGGATTGCTTGAGATGGAAAGATTTGACATTTTCAATATAACAACCCCTCCCCCAGACAACAAAAACAACAAAAAACAGGCATGTGGCCTCAGGTTCATAACTTCTGAGCCTTATTTCCTTACCTGCAGAAAGAGAATAATGCCTTCTGCTTCAGGGGGCTGTTGTGAAGGTCCACTGAGAAGTGCTTGAGAGCCTTCAGCACAGTGCATGGTGCATACCAAGCACTCATAAATGGCAGCTATTGGTATCGCCCTAGAGATCCACTGCCTAACAAGCTGTACCTGTGGAACGAGCTGCACCTGTCCCTAAAAGCGTGGTCTGGTGCTGTCCCGGCCTTCCTGCTTACTACTACCAGCTTCTCTGCATAAGGATCTCTAACCTATTCTATGGGAAATAGCATCTCCCCAACACACATCCCCGTCATATACACCCTCTTCCAGAGTTAAGGCTGGAAAAGCAGCCAGAGGCCTGCTTGTGTAGGAAGATGTAAAAGCACCCTTGGCAGATGCTGCCTGATCTCCTGGGCCCTTCCCACTTCAGGGCACACTGCCAGCACTCACATTTCTCTGCCTTAGGACTTTCTTTGACTGTTAGAGCCTGCTCTGACCTAATGCATGTGGTTAGGAAATTCAGACCGCTCTGCGCCCTCCCTCAGCAGTTCTCAGCCAGGCACTGAGAGTTGGGGACAGTAAAAATACAAAAAATTAGCTGGACATGGTGGCAGGCGCCTGTTATCCCAGCTACTCGGGAGGTTGAGGCAGGAGAATTGCTTCAGTCTGGGAGGTGGAGGTTGCAGTGAGTGGTCATTGCGCCATTGCACTCCAGCCTGGGCAACAGGTGCGAAACTCTCAAAGTTCCCTCACTCCTCTGGTGGGATATCTTTGAAGAGTGTATTCTATAGTGTTTCCCAGAATTTTGCAGCGGAATTAAGTTCTACTCACAATGGGACAAGCTAGAAGACACCCCTTAATCAGCTTTTGTTCTTTCCCCTGAATCACTTCCTCACCTGCTACCTCTGTCTCCTAGGATGATCTCCCAGACAAATCATTTGCACTCAAAGCTATGTCTGAGGGAACCCAAACTGAGACACCACATAAATGAGTTTGGATTTTTCCCTAAGGACAGTGGGAAGCTGTTGAAGTGCTTGTTAAACCATGGCTAATAATGTCATTCTAGACTCTGTCCTCCCCCTTTGCCTTTCCATCATTGGAGCTCAATTTTGAACTCAGTAAAGAAAAGTAGGCGCTGTGTCTCATTCACCTCAGCTCCTCCCCACATAGTGCTTGGCACCAGGGGCTGCCTTCAGATTCTCCTCGACAGCAGCCTTCCCACCAGGAGCACAGGCAAGAAAGCTGGAGGTACCCACAGAGACCTTGCTTATACAGAGCCTAAGCATCGTAGCCACGTTGGCCGCAAATAATTAAATAGAAAGTAACTGTTGCTTTCTGCTTGAAGATGTCTGAAGTCTAAGTGTAAAATCCTGCAGAACGAAAAATGCCAGTAACAGCAGGAGACATCTACATCTAGAAGGGATGAAGGTCTAAGGGAGCGTCTGGCCACTGTGAGTCCAGCACCAAGGAGACCGACCTCCCACATGATAACAGAGAAAGCCCTGAAAAAGACATGTGGAAGACTGCATTGCTCTAATACAGAGACTCCTAAGCCCTCTGTCTCTCTTCAGCAGCCATGCCCATGAGCATGCTTGAGAGGACCCACAACACGCCAGGAAGAAGTAAGATCAGACAACTGGCCACACCACTGGCACGGCTTTGCGTACTGTACTTGCATGCTTCAGAAATGGCATGGGTCCAAGTTGGTATTCTTATGGAAGGTACCTGGGAAAAATCTCCCCAGTAATACCTAAGAATACCTGACACTTCTCTCCCTTCTCCTGAGAAGTAGATGAAATAAACAGACTGAGCTCATTGTTCTGTAATTCTGTTGTTCTAACGCTAGATACCCCAAGATCTATGTCCTTTACCAGGATGCAAATTGGTAGCAAGGAAGTAAGCCTAAGATCAGCAAATCTTTTGACTCTATTCCTTTGTTTAGCAATCAGGCCGATTTGCTTTCTGTTTTTGTTTAAACAACAAAGACAAGCAGAAACTTGCCCTACAGAGTTCCAAAAGAGGTCACAGAGTTAGAATTGGATGTCATCATGGTCATATAATTTCGGCCTCGAGGAAAGTAAGAAATGGGGCCAGAGCAGTCATCCAACTGGCCCTGCAGACGCTCAGCCACAGGTAACAGGAAGTCTTCACTGCTTTGCTTAGTGACCTGAGCCAGGTCTAGGGCCCTGGGTCACCTGGACAAATGTGTAATGCCAGGCAGAGAGCCAGAGCAGTGAGGGTGATATCTTGATATTGCTTGGCATTGCATTTGATTGGAAATAGGAGGAATAAAGAAAGAATGAAAAGAAAGGGAAATCTTTTGGACGGGCCTTTTTATTTGGTGTCCTCTAAATTTCATCTCAATGCGATTTTAAAAAATCTAAGTACAGACTTTCCCAGGGCAGAGAGGCATCCTAATTTGGGCTGGACTCAGAACTGCTGTGTGTAAAACACATAACTGAAAACTGAGGTTTCTGAAGCTCAGGCTCTAGCACTGGCCATGCGGGCATTTAGTTCAATGAAACCAGCTGAAGCTTCACTCCGGCCACTTTAATCCTGACCGTTGGAACATCTGATTTACCATGTTCTTCTCCACCCTGGTTTTATGATGCCTGGAAGTTGGAAGCTCAGATATCCGCTTCTGGGTCCATAATTTAAAGTTCTCAAAGGAAAACAAAACAAAACAAAAGACTCTAAAATTTGTTTTTAGTAAGCTAGGCATCAGTAAGAGTAGGTGTTTTGCCCTAGAGGAAAAATGCACATAATTCTATTTAGGCCTGTATTCCGAGTAACTGTTGAGACCGGACAGAGACCATGTATTAAAGATTAAATTTCAGTGTGAATTCTAGAGACAAACATTCATGGACTAACAGCTAAAACATAACCTTGTTTTAAGAAAGGGCAGGGAGGAAAGAAAATGATTTTCTAAAGATGCCTTTAAAAGGATTATTATGAGTGGATTTTTAAAATATGGTATACACACACACACACACACACACAAAATGGGATACTATTCAGCCTTAAAAAACAGGAAATTCTGTCATCTGCAACAATGTGGATGAACCTAGTGAAATAAGCCAGGTATAGAAAGGTAAATGCCGGCTGGGCACAGTGGCTCATGCCTGTCATCCCAGAACTTTGGGAGGCCGAGGCAGGTGGATGACCTGAGGTCAGGAGTTCGAGACCAGCCTGGCCAACACGGTGAAACCCCATCTCTACTAAAAATACAAAAAATTAGCTGGACATGGTGGCAGGCGCCTGTTATCCCAGCTACTCGGGAGGTTGAGGCAGGAGAATTGCTTCAATCTGGGAGGTGGAGGTTGCAGTGAGTGGTCATTGCGCCATTGCACTCCAGCCTGGGCAACAGGTGCGAAACTCTCAAAAAAAAAAAAAAAGAAAAAGAAAAAGAAAGAAAAGCAAATGCCGTATGATCTCACTTGTATGTGGAATCTAAAAAGTCAAATTCCTAGAAGTAGAGACTAAAATGGTGGTTGCCGGAGGCTGGGGATGGGGAGGTGGAGTTGGGGGATGAGGCGATAGGGAATGGACAGGGAGAGATGAGATATCAGCCAAGGGTCACAAAGTTATAGTTAGGAGAAATAAGTTCTGGTGTTCCATTGTACAACAAGGTGACTACAGTTAATAATGTATATTTCAAAATACCTAAAAGAGAAGACGTTAAATGTTCTCACTAAGAAAACATGATAAATATTTGAGGTGATGGATATAATTACCCTGATTTAATCACTTCCAAGGTATATATGTATTGAAACATCACATTATACCCCATAAACATTGACAAGTATTTGTCTATTAAAAATAAAAATTTTAAAAATAAAAAGGATTGTGATAACCAAAGGTTGATGTTCCTTTTAGACATATAATCTACAAATATTATTTTATCTAGGTTAAATCCATTGGCAATACATTTTAAGAAACCCATGCACTGGCTGTCTTCAGAGTAGTATAGTGTATGAAGGCATGATTTTAGCATCTCATTCAATGATGCACTTGCAGATTGCATTCAAAGGGTAAAGATACAAATCGTATGCAACTGATCTCATGTAAGAGTTTATACAAGACGCTTCAGTTCACACTTTTCCCATTTGTTTTGCTTGAGTACTTCCAAACCCAGTATGTCTGATTACACTGCCACCTTTACATCAATATATAAATAAATAGGGAGGAAAATAATCACTGGAAGGAAAATTAAGGTTCGGGTCATACATCAGCTCTGCTTAGTTAGCATCCAAACCTATAATTCACATTGCTGCTGAAAAGCCTCCAGTGATTGCTTATCCATTACAGATCAATTGCAGAAAAAGACTGTAACTTTATTAGAAGCATAATTTAGGAACCCTATAAACATTTAGAATTTAAGCCCCACTAACTGAATTAAGTCCAACCGTATGGAATATTTATATACATGTTGATTTAAATCCCTTCTGAAGCCTTTCCAAGAAAACTGTATGCTGAAGGATCAAAAGGCAATTTAACCAACCCGACTCCAGACTACCACCATCCAATCCTAAGGAATATCACCTTAGCCTTTGTCACTTGCTTAATATAAAACATCCAGATGAAATTACCCACAGCTCATTAAAAAAAGAAACTCATTTGTCCAATATTAGGTTGTTTAAACTTTAAGATTTACTATTCCTCGAGCGTTTGCATGGTTTTCTCTAGGTAGCTGCTCAGAACATAGTGCTACTGCAGTCACGAATTCCTGTTAGCTGGTAAGCTACCTGCAGAAAATAGATAAATTTATTCATCCCAGGCATTTTCCTTATCTCCACGTAGTCGTCTTACCAAGGTATGGGGAAGGAGATTGTAGATGACTCTGAGAAATCCATCAAAACTAAGGCAAGAGCTATCACATCACAATCTGATGGAAAAAGATAAGTAATGTTTCCACACAGGAAGAAAAGCTCCTCTCCTTGTGCTGGCTCTGAGTGGATATTACAGTGTAAATCAAGCTGTAGGAGGTTGTAAGGAAAGTTAGAGAACACCTACTCTCTTAAGTATGATACCAAATTCACACTTAAAGACCTGGATCTTGCCTCCCATCATTCAAGTGTAAAACTTTCTGTTATTAGCAGAAAAATCCACACATCTCATAATGAATTTGTATTGAGTTTCTATAGAACTTATATTCACTAAACAAGATTGCTTGATAGTTTTGCCCCCAAGGCTAGTTAGGAGTGAACCCAGAACAAAAGCTAAGATTCTTAACTTCAAAATGAATGTATATTTTGAAATAGACATTATATTTTGCCTTCTTCCTGCTTGGTTCACTCCATGTCTTGAAGGAAGGCATTTTCTACAGAAGGCAAGAAAGGTCCAAGCACTTGGAGCTTGTACATGGCTATTTCTCGGGAACTTCAAGGTCACATTGCCTGTGGAGCTGCTCCAGACTGAGGGCTTTCATTCTTCCTGGCAGAAATAGCACACTTGGCTATGAGTTCCTGCTCCTCCCCATCTCCTCTGGGGCCTCACCACTTTCTCTTAATACATTTTTCTCTGGACACTATCTTCAGCTTTAGAAAACTTTAGCTAATCCCTTCTGAGCTTCATCTTAAGAGTTTTATAAATTAATATTCTCATTCCATGTTCATGAATTCTGACTGTTACAAATAACAGCATATTTTATCATTTTTAAACACAATAATGTATAGTCACAGTCATTCTTGAACTAGGGAGTGGTCATTATAAAGTATCATAAAGTGTTTGGGAAGTAGTCAAGGTTTTAGTTGGGTGAGAGCTTTTTAATGTTTTACAACTCTAGCAATAAGAAATTACATCTTATATCGAACTCTATAAGTGAAATTAAACTCTCCTTTTTCTCTTTTCATAAAATTTAAATGTTTCACTATCATTTTAACAAAATCCTTTCAGCGTATGAATATTTTCTCATGATAATCCTTAGACATGGTGGTTTTCCCAGTAACATTGGCCAGATTAATTTACCCTTCCCTCATTGGTCTTTTCTATACCTAGGGGCAAACTCCTTTAGACAGGAATATGTCTGTTTTAATTTCTGACCAGTTGGCAACAAGGACTATCCTATGCACATGTAGATATGTAGCAATACTTCCTCAGAGGAGGAGGATACTGGCTAATGATTACTGTGAGCTTACTACATGTCAGGTATTATTCTAAGTGCTATAAATGGAATCAGGTTCATTTCCCACAAAGTATTATTATTAACCCCATTTCACAGATCAGGAAAGTCACAAAGCTTGATAGTCATTAGTAATGAAAAGAGAAAGAAACACAGAAATGCATCTTTATTTCTTTAATCATTCCTTCAATGACTAACCAATTTCCTCAACAAAGGCTCATGTTCTCCACAAATATTGTCTGAAAATTAAATAATAATAAAACAAAACATAAGAGCTGAATCCCTCTTACTGGTCCAGATCCATGAAGTCCACAGTTTTCAGCACAATGTCTAGTTCATTTGTTAGTTTGTAATACATTCCTCTGCCCTTAGAAATAATTAAACTGATTGTACCCCAAAATAAATCTTACTAGACCTTGTTCAAGTATTTTTATCCTTGTAATTAAACTAGTCTGTTTACCAAAAGTTGTTTTGTTTGCAGATACTGTTAATATATTAGTCTTTACTTATAAATCTCTCTGCTGCAGAGAAAATGATGTGGAAAATGCAAAGAGAATAAGGAAAAAACTAAATTCAGGCATCTTTTTAGATAAATGTGATTGTCTACCAAGACTTTCCAAACACCACCTTAGTCCCTTAGGAAATGGATTCTGCAAAGATGAAAAATACATTTTCTTTTAATTTCTCTATGGAGATGTGATGAACACACAAGTAATCTGTGGTCATGAACAATTAGAGCTTGAAAGTTAGTCCCACTTCTAAGTATAAAGAATAAAATAAAAATCACCCATAATCCCACCATTCAAAAATCACTACTCAATATTTCAGCATATTTCCTTCTAGTCTTTTTTCTACTTTAAAAATCATAATAGGCCGGGCACTGTGGCTCATGCATGTAATCCCAACACTTTGGGAGGCCAACACAGGTGGATCACTTGAGATCAGGAGTTTGAGACCAACTTGGCCAACATGGTGAAACCCCTTCTCTATTAAAAATACAAAAATTAGATGGGTGTGGTGGTAGTAGGTGCCCATAATCCCAGCTACTTGGGTGGCTGACTCAGGAGAATCACTTGAACTGGAGAGGCAGAGGTTGTGGTGAGCCAAGATCATACCACTGCACTCCAGCTTGGGTGACAGAGTGAGACTCTGTCTCAAAAATAAATAAATGAATTTAATTAAATTTAAAAACATAGTAAATAGGCTATCTTTTTATGTTTAAGAAGTTTTTCCCCTCATCCCCAGGAAAAAAGTTTCTATTATCCTCCTGTCCTGCAATGTATTCATCCCCTTCAAAGGCAACTCAAGTCATCAACAGAAAAATCAAATGACGCTTTAGCCACTCCGCTGCTTTCTTTCCTACTTGGAGGATAAATTCTTCAATTAAATTAAAGATTAACAACGCCTTGGTAATTAGCATGCATCCTCTTAGTTGCAAAGATGGCTTAGCTATTCTCAGCTGTTAGTTTTTTTACAAAGGTGCTTGCAGTGAAAGCGTCAAGTTTAAGACTTCTCTAAACCTCTGCTCTACATCTCTCTCTGTGTTAATAATCTTCCTGGTGTTAGATATTTGTTTAATGATCAATAGTGGCTTCTATTCCTATCACTGAGTATTTCAGAAAGCAGCATAACCAAGTCAATGTTTAACTGGATTCTTTGGGTCTGAAATGGCAAAGTTGAAGGGAAGTCTCCATGGAAACCAGCCTCCCAGGAAGTGGCCAAAAGGGTTAGTGTGCAGTGAAACAGAGCTAGAAGGATGCCATGAAGGAAATGACTGCTTTGTAAAGCCAGGGTAAACTTCTGAAATGCCTTGATTAAAACAAGCTATATTAAAGACCCCAAAACCACTTTCCTCGCAGCTTTCCTCTGAATGTCTTTCACATGAAATGGGCCTGAGTCACTCTAAGACTCACCCGAGGGTGATCAAAGTAGCACCTTTGCAAAACAAAGAGGTAGAGACTCCCTCAGCTGGCCCTGTGGACTTTGCATTCAATCAGAATTTGGAAGAAAAGACTTCACATTCACTGGCAAGACTGCAGGACCAGAATAAAGCCTTGGAAGGGCAGCTGCCACCTTTACAAGAAAACTGGTATGGAAGATACTATGCAGGTAAACATAAAACCCAGCATGAGATGTGTGTATCTGGACCAAGGAGCATTATTAATAGATTTATCTGACTGTCTCCATGATCTCAGAAAGTTTCTAAATTACTGAAATGTAGAGGAATTTAGGCTATCTTTGAAAACTCAAATCTTTCAAAGAGGATTGAATGTCAATTGAAAGTATTCTGGGTGCATTAGAATGGGAGTATAAACTGTACAAAGGGCTTTTCACCATTCCATATGAGAAGGATAAATCATTTTGTTTCAGCTCAGTTTGTAATGCTTTCAATATTTATACCTAGCTTTGACAGACCATTAAAATTATATAGATACTAATGTGATAAATGATAGCAATCGCATTTCAGTTAAATTCTAAATTTAAATCATTCTCTCCAGTATAGTTTTATGCACCGGGCTTTGTGGTTTTGAAAGCAGCACTTTAAGAGTGAGTTAATTCTAACATGAATTTTGAAACCACCCTAAACAGAATTGATTTATTACAGTACATTGGAGTGGATGAGTCACCCTTTTCCCAACCCCACATTCTTCATGGTCATCTGCAGAACTAACAGAATTCTTTCCCATTATGATTGGAAGCTCTGAGCCTGAAGTGGCTATAAATTATCCTGGAATATTTTATAAGCCATGTAAAATGTTTTATCATGACCACAATGATAATTAAACAGACATCTTCACTTAGAAAAATATATGTTTATTTTATATATATATATATGCATATGTATATTGTTTTCCCTTTCCTTCACCTTCTGGATCAATAACACAAATAAGTTTCCCTTATTGGATGCCTCATTCAGAAAGCCTCACATTCTCTTTTGGTACCTAGCAAATCTTGCCTGGAATGATTTTTCATGTCTACTGTCTGCAGAATTGATAACCTTTGGTTGTTTCTATATGGCCTATTTTTATGTTCTTTATGGTCTTCAAGTTCTTAAGCACATAGATGGGAATTTTCCCCTTAGGAAATTTTTTATGACAGACGAATAGGTGACAAGACACGATTTAAAAAATGGAGCGTGAGTGTGCACTAAGAGTATGCAATGCTCCTACTGAGGAATTCCCTTTTTATCCAAATCCCCATTGAGAGTTTTAAGATTTTGGTGATAGAGAGAGACTCTGTTTCAAAAAAAAAAGATTTAGGTAACTGAATAAATGGTGAAAGCTGATTCATGTGCTTTAGAGTCCCAACTGGAAAACATGCTTATGTCTGAAGTGACAAAATCACATTGAAAATAAATAACAAGGAGATCATGAGGATTCTCATGACGATCTCCCATATTCTCACCGCAGCTCCATCAAATACCAAATCGAACGACCTTGGGCAAGTTACTTCATCAATTTTTTTCACTTGTAATCAGGGGTAAAAATAAATGCCTGACACAGCCTATGCCATTTGAGGAGAATCTAATTAAATAATGGACTAACATCACTAAAATAAAAAAATAAGGATTAGTAAGATTTCTGAAAAAATAGCTGAAAATACTTACATTTTTAAATCCAATATGTTTGTTGTTTCCATCCTGCTCAATATGCTGGCATCTTTTCAAAAGAAAATAAGGACATAGTTTGCATACCACTAAAAGTCAGAGAGAACAAAGTCCTTAAAGCGGTCATTCACATGTCTTAAAGAGAAAGATGCATAATTATCCATGGATTTTTCCATTTAAAATGCAAAGTGGGACTGTAAAATACTCTGTGAAACAATCTAGAAATCAGAATGTGTCCAGATTATTAAAAGGGAAAGACAAGAACTGCACTCATGCAGCGTTGGTCATGGTAGCACTCCCAAGAGCTCAGGATAATCAAGCTGGAAAATAAAATCCATAATGGATCTGTTGAGCCTCTCTGTTTCCTAATAGAGGCTTAACTCTGTATCCCTGGCTTGTTTCATCAGGAAAGAATATTGATATGCTGTATTATAGTGGCAATCTGTGGAAATTTTTTTCACTAAAGGGGCTATTGAATTGTGTTCACACATACTCCATTTCTGTCTCATCTCTGTATAATCACCTATCTATCTATCTATCATCTATTTCATCTAAGAAGATTATTTTCATTTTTTAAAGTTATATATTTTTCTGATGTCTTATATTTCGGTGAGGAGATTTTATGGAATTAAAACAAGTCAATAAATTTCTATTTTCCAGGCCAAATTCTGTTTGAAAAATATTTGCAGTCAACATATTGGTAATTTTGTAATTCTTCCCCTAAATATGAACCTGAGTAGGAAGTTAGGAGAGCAGATATTAAATCCCAAGTCTAGACTAAAACAGTGTCATTTGCACTAATGTAGGTTCCCTGCTTTCTGTGTTTCATCTCCACATTCAACCTACAGGTTAGACATATATAACTGGAAAGGTACAAAATTGTGTTGATAAAGTCTAGTAACTAATGATTACCTGATCTAATAGTAAATTATATTTAACGTTTTATTCTTGTTTCTTCTCCAATCCTTCAAGCATCCAGAGATGTGGATTTTGACATCCCACTGGAATACAGAGAAACAAGTATTATTAAAAGGCATCCACCCCAAAGACTTCAAGTAAGATGAATTTAAAAGGCTTCATAAGGAATTTCTTGGATATAATGGTAACATCCCTTTTTAAACTATAATCATCAAAGAGGGACATTGATAATGACCAAGCTATTAATGAGAATGTTCTTAAAGAAAAATGCAATCAGTCACAAATACTCTATTACTTTAAGATTTTCCTTTAGCAATGATTTTGCTTTTAAGACCGGCCACCGAAAGAAGCAAGTTTAGTAGCAAGGACATAGGTATGATGCAACTCAAGAGGCTTGAATCCAGCACTAATTAGTTGGTTGACTATGGGAAAACAACTTGTAATAAATAATAACAGCTACTACTATTTAATTATACCTACTATACCTACTACAAGTCAGATACTATAACAGGCAATTCAATCTGTTATTTATTTAATCTTCTTAGCCATCTATGAAAAGGAAGAATTATCTTTGTTTTATATATGCTAGTCAGAGAGTTCAGTAACTACCCCCAAAGACTCACAGAGGTCAGATAGCAACCAGGTCTCCAAAATCTGCACTCCTAACTATCAGCGTAAGTAATTTCTATAGTCCTTCTATCTTTAACCTTTTATTGTTCTAGATGTTAACTGGTTGTTTAAATTCAGGACATTGGATTCCAAGGAAGCAAAGCAAGAGCTTTAAACACATTCACCTTAATAAATATTTAATGGGTTCTCTGTAGATAGCTATACATTTTAAGAACTCTCAACCTAGAAAGGGAATGGGTAGTTTGGAGTGGTCCTTGAAAATGAGCATCATTGGAAGGAGGGTTTAGGGCTCTCTTGTGAGCAGGATCTATCACTGACATTTGAAGCCAAATCCCACCTGCTACACAATTCACCCAGATGCCTGGACCAATCCCAGAGGTACTGGAGCTCATTTGTTGGGGATTATTTCTGTTTCAGTTGGTTTTTCTTTACCTGTCTTCTGCAGAAGCTCACAGCCATTATTTGAAGTGATTATATCATTTTGTCTCAAAAGAGTATTTTTTCCCAAAATATTAGAAACTACAAAATTATTCTTTAGATAAAGAAAAATAAAATGAAATATAACAAATTAATATCTAATTTACAAGTTTTTACAAATCCTCTAAGTAAACAGGATAGTTTTAAAAGATATTTTATTCCTAAATCAAATACTTCCTTTCAAAGGAGTGTGTTTAATACATGTTTCCGTGAAGCCTCTAAGCTGATTAGTTCAAATAGAAGATATTACTCTAACTAGTGAAAAATATTTGTCTAGTACTTTATAGCTCACAAGTACTTTTTTATATCTATCAATCCTAAACAAAGGAGGTTAAGTTTTGATTTTCTCAATAGTCAAACAAGGTCAAAGAGAGAACATTGGTATTTCAGAGTCAAACACTGCACCACCACCTCCATACACATACACCCTAACCAACCATCTTAAAAACAAAGAATCAAGACAAATGAATTATTTCAGTGCAAAGACTATGCCTTTTTTATTCTTCAACTTTTAAATTCAGGGATACAGGTGCAGGATGTACAGGTTTGTTACATAAATAAATATGTGCCATGGTGGTTTGCTGCACAGATCATCCTATCACCTAGGTCTTAAGCTCAGTATCCATTAGCTGTTCTTCCTGATTCTCTCCCTCTCCACCAACCCTGACAGGCCCCAGTGTGTGTTGTTCCCCTCCCTGTGTCCATGTGTTCTTATTGTTCAGCTCCCACTTATAAGTGAGAACATGTAGTGTTTGGTTTTCTGTTCCTGAGTTAGTTTTGCTGAGGATAATGGCTTCTGACTCCATCCATGTCCCTGCAAAGAACATGATCTCATTCCTTTTCATGGCTGCACAGAATTCCATGGTGTATATGTACTACATTTTCTTTATCCAGTTTATCATTGATGGGCATTTAGGTTAATTCCATGTCTTTGCTATTGTGAATAGTGCTGCAATTAACATATGCATCCATGTATCTTTATAATAGAATGATTTATATTCCTTTGGGTATATACCCTGTAATGGAATTGCTGGGTCAAATGGTATTTCTGCCTCTAGGTCTTTGAGCAATCACCACATTGTCTTCCACAATGGTTGAACTAATTTACACTCCCACCAATGGTGTAAAAGCGTTCCTTTTTCTCCACAACCTCTCCAGCATCTGTTGTTTTTCGGCTTTTTAATATGGCCATTCTGATTGGTGTGAGGCAGTATCTCATTGTGGCTTCGATTTGCAGTTCTCTAATGATCGGTCATGTTGAGCTTTTTTTCATATGTTTGTTGACTGCGTGTATGTCTTCTTTTGAGAAGTGTCTGTTCATGTCCTTTGCCCACTTTTTAACGGGGTTGTTTTTTTCTTGTAAATGTGTTTAAGTTCCTTGCAGACTCTGAATATTAGACCTTTGTCAGATGGATAGATTGCAAAAATGTTCTCCCATTCTGTAGGTTGCAAATACTATGTCTTATTCAATCTTATGTCTTCAGCCATTAATACTTAATATGAGATCCACAAAAGTTTGTGAGTAAAATGAATGAGTGAATGAATGACAATGAGACCCATCATCCCTGCTGGAGGAAGGATAAAGCACTCAAAGTGCACTCCCTGCTATTGCAGATCTGTAATCACTGTATTAGAAGTCTGTACCATCACTGTAACACGACTGTATTAGAAGTCTCCTTGACTAGCAAAAATAACTAACATGATTAATTAGAAGGATATAGGAATGCTTTATTGAACCAAAGATCTGGGAGACACCTAAGCTTCAGGGAAGAATTATACCTTGGAACTTGAAATGCAGAGCTCTCTCAATTCCTAAGCTCTTCTCTGTGCATTTGCTATACTCTTTCTCACCAAAGATGAGTTTTCTCTGTTCTTCAGGAATGAAATATGGCCACACATGAAATATGGCCACCCTGAGCTTGTATCTTACAGTTCCAGTCAAATGGACAGATGGGCCTTCTTGACTCCAATTCCAGATTCCTAGGAGAAAGGATATTGGCTCATCTTTGCTCATGATTTCAGCTCTGGTTCAATGAGCTATGGCCAGAGCATATACTCATGCAGTAGATATATGGGCAGAGAAGTCTCCCCTATAGACTCTGGAGTCAGCTCCCAGAGAGGAGGGAAATCACTAGAAACTTGGCAGACACTCCCAAAGAGACCAGCTATAATTATCTTCACAAATGAAGCTCAGCACATTTTCAAGCACAAATGAGTTTTTGAGAGAATAATACATGCTGGGTCCTCATGACATGCTAATTAATAGCCTAATTTCTGCCAAAGAAAATTCTAAAAGTATTTTTAATTATTAAACCAAACCTAATTGTATGCTAAATTATTTGAGTTATATTTTTGGCACCTTCTACTTCCTAAACATCTACTCCTCAAATAAAGAGCAAGTCATGAACTAGCATTATCCAACCTAGAGCTGAGAGGCTCTGAGAGCCTCTGCCAGGGAACTCTGCATCAAATGGGCCTTTTTATTGAAGAGTTGATTAGCACTGTCCCCTCTGGCCTGATCACCTTCTTATGCATCCATTTCTAGCTTATATTGGAGGTGTTTCCCCCCCCAACATATAGTGTGTCCTCAGATGATCTCCTTGGATAACTCCCTGATCTTCAAATATTTCTTCAAATCTCACTGTCCCTATAAGACTCACCCCGACCAATCAATTGACATTGCAACCCCCACGTCAGCACTCTTGAGTCCGCTGGCCCTTCACTAGATTCCCAAATCTCCTAGCAGACACTTCAACTGATTATGCTGACCATTTGTTTTGTTTGAGAAGTCAAATAATCCAGAAGTCTTTAAACAAATGATACTTATATTATAAAGTGAAAATAAGGTGTCATTCTAACCAATTCTCTAGTAGTTCCTTCCATTGTGTTCTCTTTGAAGATGATGAAGTGAGGCATCTCACTTCCTGGGCAGGGAAAAGGAACATGCATATAAACCCAGAATTCTGAGGCAATTTCATCTGACTGGTTCATTTAGCTGAAGCCAATTTCGCCAACAATTTTTTCTGCAGTGCTTCTCAAATCAAGTGGTAAATGCTTCAACGAAGAGATCCCAGTTGCAATGTTAGTTGCTGCCATCTAGTGGCTTTTGTGAAGGAATAGTGTGATTCCTTAGGCTCTTCTCAACGGCCAGGGAGAAACTCAACCTGGAGAGAGTTCTTGCAGATATCTACCACTGAACCCTTATTAGAATTGTGTGTTTAAATAGAAACACTGAAAATAGCAGAAAGAGATCTGTGATAACTACATATTTATACTAGCAAAGCAAAAACTTGGTCTATGAATTTATGGATAGATGAGTTTAATAAAACTAAAAATTCGTGGCTTTTTCAGACTCAATTTTTCAAAAATATTCCACAAAAAAAGATCCTCCGTAGGCTATTTTGATGTCATTCCTTTGTTCACTTAAGGCAATGTGGAAGTCAGTGGCCCCCAACCTAGGAAGAAATCATCAGAATCCCTGGGAGAGTTGTGAAAATATTTATTTCCAGGATATACCCCAGACCTGTTGAATCTCAATCTCTAGTGAATGGGCCAAGAATTTCTTCTTTTTTAATGCCAGAAAAGTCTGAGATAAGCCATTCTGGAGAACATATAGTGCAGAAAAGAGGTTTAGATTTGGAGCTGGACACACTTGTGCTTGAATCATGGAGATGCCACTTTCTAACTGTTCAACCTTAGACAAGTCAGCAACCTCTCTGAAATGGGGAATCATCATAATTATCCACGGAGTTCACATGAGGATTGAATGAGATTACATATTTATAACCCTGGGTATGGCATACAGTAATAGCTGCAAAGGCATATAGACCTAATAAGAAAGAACCAAATCCTGAACACTCTCCACGTCCAGAGGATGGCACAAACACTTGTTCTCCCCAGCTTCCAGAAATCCCCCTTGAGTCATTCCTGATTCTTCCTCCCATAGGTGCCTTGAGGGGCTCCTCTCCCTTGGCCTCCCCTCCCCTTCCTCTCCTTCCACTTTTCTTGCAGTGTTCTGACTTGATCAGCAGCTGCCTCTCGTACCAGCAGGTCCCATTTGCTTTGCATCTTTATGTCCTGCAGGGTTAAGAGCCAGGGGAACAAACTCCTCTTACTAGGATTGATCTCCTCTCATTAAATCTTTGCTAAGTTATGTTAAAAAGACCCACTTCCTCCTCTGAGATGAGAATGGAACAGAGAACCACTTCCCACCACAAATGCAAATTATTACCTGGCACATATCTAACATAAAGATGAGCTCTTTCCCCTTGTTGTCTCTTCTTTGTCTCCACATTCTTTGCCCTTCTTCTCTTCCTTACCAGGTCTACTTTGGGGTGCTCCAGCAGAAAGGACTGCTGGGTGCTCTCCAGTCCAGGACCAGGGACCTAGAAGTGGTTGTACAGGGAAGTAGTGGTGGACACAGGTCATGCTCCCCATTACAAGTACTGAATATCCAGTATTTATCTTCTTTGGTCCACTCACTCCTTTTTTCCTGGTCACCTTGAAAGCCAAGTTGACTTCCAAATGTACCTCTTAATAATGCAACAAATCACACCAAAACTAAACCATTTTAAAGTAAATTAGCATGTGCCTTCAGCAGTGAACTAAGGTGGGAGTAGGGCTCACACTCTTTGCTGCAGCATGATGTCCTCATGGTTTTCCTCCTACTTCTTGAGCCATCATTTCCCAGTCTCCTTGGCCAGCTTATTCCTGGCCACCAGCCTCACCACTGGAACTCCTGGAGTCTGCAGTCTTTAGCTCTCCTCTTCTCACTCCTGACCTTTACCATGACCTCGGCTTCACTCATGCTCTACTCTGGGATTATTCCCCAAAGTCTCCAGCACAGACCTCTCCTCCCAAGCTCCCTGTATAACTCAACAGCTACACTGGCCTGTCTCAAAGGTGTCTCAAACTCAATCTACTGCACACCAAATTTGTATTTTCCTTCTACATCCCAGCCAAACTAGGTCTTCCTCTGGATTGCCCATCACAGGGTATAACACCCTCCATTCCTTGTGCTGTGGACTCTATTCCCATTTACTAACCATAATGAATCTCGTTTGGTCAGCTTTAAACATTTGTAGAGATCATCAGTTTCCCTCTTTCAACCCCAGCCCATCATCTTTGTCCTCCTAGCTGATCTCTCCACATCCATAATTATTCCTTTCTAGTTTCCACACTGCAGCCAGAGTGACCTTTTTTAAAAAAGCAAAGGTAATCATGTCACTTCTTTGCTTAACACATCAGTGGCTTCTCATTGCTCGTAAGGGACCACTATCTTGATGGCCTGTCAGGCCTTACATGACCTGGCCCCTGCCTCACCTCCCTAGCTCATTCCAAGCTGCTGTTTCACTTACCTAAACTGCAGCCAACTGACTTCGTTCCATTCCTTCAACAGATCATGATCACTCCCCACCTCAGGGCTATGGCACACCTTAGTCCCCTAAAAACTCCCAATCTGTCCATTTCTACTGAAAAGGTACTACCTTAAAGCACTTTCTTGAACTGCCTCCCTAGCCCTTTCCCTCCTGCCTTAGATTGCTAAGGCTGTAACACAGTACCACAAATTGGGTGGCTTAAATGATCCAAACGTATTGTCTCCCAGTTCTGGAAGCTAGAAGACTGAGGTCCAGGTGTCCATAGGGTTGGTTCCCTCTGAAGCCTGTGAGGAAGGTCTGCTCCATGACTCTCTTCTAGCTTTAGGTAATTTTCTGGCACTCTTCGGTGCTGTTCATTGGCTTGAAGAACCATCACCCCAACCTCTCCCTTCATCTTCACATCGTGTCCTGCCTGTGTGTGTGTCGGTGTCCAGATTTCCCCTTTTTTATGAGGACATTATCATATTGAATTAGGGGCTTGCCCTACTCCAGTATGACTTCATCTTAACTAATTATATCTGCAATGACCCTATTTCCAAATAAATTCACATTCTGAGGTATGGAGGGGCTAGGCTTCAACATACGAATTTTGTGGGGTAGCACAGTTCAACCCCTAACACACATTATTTTTCAGGTGGAGTCCTTCAGTTATGTAGCATCATAGTTCTGCCCTGCAGATTTTTTCTTCAAAGCACTGACCACAGTTTGTAATGATCACTTGAATAATCACACAAGCAAAAGCACATCTATTACGCATAGATTATAAGCTCCATGAGGGGCCATGTCCGTTTTTGCTGACCGTTGCCTCCCCATGTCTGGCATGTAGCAGTCATTAAGTACTCACTGAAGGAACAGATAAACTCTGTGGTCCTCCACGTTCGCCATTGCATGTCAATGTGAAGAGACCACCCTTCGTCTCCCAAACCTGCTTGATCACTTCTCAGTGCTCAGCTTCTAAGGCAAGAAGGGCTGGAGGCAGACCGGCTGACATGAATTGCTGCCCAGTCTTAGTGACCCCCTGAAACTCCAACATATCTCCCCTATCAAGCCAAGCCCCTTCTAGAAAAAGACATCTCTAAAATGTGTTAGCACACTGCAGTTTCATTTTAAATGTGTCTCATAGTCACCAGTGATTACTACTAAGGAGCTTCTCTAGAGATCTTAAAAACAGATTGCTTCCCTAAGGGCTGGAATAGTTCAGCTGGGTACCTAAGGAATGTGTGAAATAAAATAAATTCCTAGTGCCTCTTTTATCTCTAATATTCTAAGATCCTGGTGGTTTGATAATTTTGGACATGGTCCCTCAATGCAGACAGAAGAGGATTCTTAGTCTCCTAACTCTCTGACCAGTACTTAGATCAATAAGGCACTGTCTACAGTGCACTAGAATAATAAAGAACCCAGATAGGTTGAAAAGCCTTTTGCACTAATATAACTGTAATGCTGTTGGAACCACCTTTCCTGTATGCTCTCAGAAATAAGTGCCGCTTTTGCAAAGTGTTAAGATAGTTTAATGTCTGGCTTTTGTGTTTCATCATCTCATGGCATGAGGAATGCTGACTGCTCTAAACGTTGAACTTCTAGAAGCTCGAACCCGTCGACTTGCCACGAGTAATTACTTCAGGAAGACTCCTGAGCCAGCGAGAAGCCAGGACAATGCACAAAGCAAAGGTGAGCTGCAGCAGTAACCTGACAGGGAGGTGAACTAGGGGTGGGCGACACAGGATTGGGGCACTGGAGCACACTGGTCCTTTCATGCACTCTCTGCATGGAGGAGTTCAAAGACAAATCAAACTGTTAAGTCATTCAGAGTGAGAACTTTTCAAAGCTATTTATTCTCTTCTGTGCATGCCTCCAACTGGCAGTGGCTCTTACCTCTTGCATGAGCTCTGCGCCCTTTTCTGTTTTGTGTTGAAAACAGGGCAATGTAGATGAGAAAAGACTTTTACTTAGAAATTGGTGATTCTGAAGTTTTCAAATCTGTGAAAAATTCAGCATAAGTCCTCCCTTTCATTCCTCCCCTCAGTTTAAAACATCCTCTTTGTTCTGTTTGCAGGAGAAATCTTATCTACAAGTTATTCCTGACTTATTTGCCACAACCTCACCAAAAATTAATCCTGAGAAATGTCTTCTGTGTATCTTTTCCCTGCTTTGCACTTGTAATGTTCTGTTGACTAGAACTCCCCTCACATAGAAATGAAAGCTGGGAGGCAGAAGCAGATTTTCAACACTTTCCACTCCTAATTGTTTTGGAGCTAGCTAGGTGCTGCTGTGTGGCTGGCTGACTTGGTAAAGATGTCCAGGTGCTATCAGAATCAAGCCCACGTTTGTGGTGCTGACAGCATCTGCGGAGATGGCCCTTCCCTGAGGTTCACATCAGCTGACAGTCACTATCCACACGGCAACACAAAAGGTATTGTCAAACACATCACCCTTCCTGGCAACAGCAAATGACAAATGAAGGTATATTCACCTCTGGCTGCCCTCAATAACTGTCTGCACTGTCCCACTGGAGTTTATGATGCACCAGCGGGGAGATGTTCAGAGTCACAAATAATCAACTTCAAATCCTCCCTAAACTGCAATATTCTCCAAGGCTTAGGCTGACATATGGAAATGCACTCTATAGAAATAGGTTCCATTTCACCATTCAGCAGCTTCCCTCTCATTTCATAGCCAGTCAATTAGTGGTAGAAGAGATAGGGAGAAAAAGGAAGGTTTCTTCAAACTGAACACATTTCTGGGGTTAGTACTAGTAATAAGTAGTAATAAGCATCTGTTTACAAGGGAAGTGATATCTTGTCAAAAATGAGATGTGGAAAGATATTCCCATTTAAGGTTTACAAAACTCTATAGCAACCTAAAAAACTACAAATATACATATCAAAGAGTCACTTCATTCATTGACAGTGACACAAAGGACTTGTCAGGGACATACAATAGTCCACTTTTGTCATCACAAGATATCTCTACGGGTTATGACTGATTAAGATCTCACTCTGTTTCAAGAAGGATGTAAACTTGTGAATTGCAGAGTCAGTAACAAATTACCCCATACTAACAAGTGTGTCATCTTTCATAGCAGGTACTAGAAAAGAAAATGCAAACTCCAATGTATACTTCTGAGAACAGACAATATTTGCATAAGATGCAAATGCTGGAAATGATTCGTAAAAGACAAGAGGTAAATATGAGAAGAGAAAAGAGTGTCATATTTACCAAATTTTCATCACATAATCACTGCCCTGCCACATGAATATATCAAGCATAGATACCTAGGCTTTACTTAGCATTTTAAATCTAGTCACTGAGGTTAAAAGTTCAACTACTAAAGCTGAGAAGAATCAGGAAGATTCCCTTCTGCTGATAACCTTGTTGAGTCTTTTCTAAGTTTTCAGTCCTATCAAGGATGTATCTGTGCCTCAAGTCTCCATTTTTAAAAATAGTTTGCTCCTATGACACTCTGGACATAGGAAAATGGGGCTAGATCATTTTTCTTGGTTTAGTGAAAGGAGGAGGGGGTGAGTTGTTCTTTATTCTGATACCTAGGCCTCTCTCTATAATTCTTGCCATAGAATTATCTAACAAGAAAGACTGCTTGGAAAAAAACAAACGAAAACCCTTTACCAGTAATGCCTGTAACTGTCATATTCCAAATTCCTCCCTCTAGGAAACAAGCCTTTAGTTACTGCTCTCTGCAACTCCAATTATATCAGCTAGCCTACAGAAACACGCTTTTGTAAGGGGCCTCATCCTAATTGAGCCATACCCTTTTGAGACTGGGCACACTCACCTTTCTCCTAACAAGCTTGTGAATAAAGAAAGTTCCCATACCTTCTAGTAGGAAAAAGAAAACCATGTTCTGCTTAGAGGACTGCAGATGTCTACAGATAAGCACACAACTTGCAAAGTGGCTGATCTGTTGCTCTCTTCTGGTGAAAGTAGCTTGGGAAGAACATTGATCATTTATGGCTGATGATTTTCAGGCCCAAATGGAGTTAAAGAAAAGTCTTCACGGAGAGACAAGAATTAATAAGCGAAGTCCAAGGGACCATAAAGCCAAGAAAACCCTTCAAAGCACCCCAAAGAATGATGACCATGACCTTCTAACCATATTGCCTGATGAAATCTTGAACAGAGGTCCCGGTGAGTCATGTACAATTTTTTAGTAAAATAGTTTTTTAAACTTCATCAAATAAACTACCAAGGAAGGGGCATGGTGAGAAGACAGCACACAGCTTTGAGTTCTTGCTGAGAGTTTTACTTCCCAGAATATAGTGGGCATGTTGTCATGTAATTTTGGATGGCTGGGAGGAAAAGACAGAAACTTCCGCTTGGTAATTAAATGTCTCTTTCTTTGTATGGGTTTAATATGCTTTGCATGCTTCATTGCAAGGCTTGCCTCATCCCTAGAAGGAGAAAAGGCAAAATAGCCTCATCTTGTGGTTAGAGAGAATGAAGCACATGAAGATATATTGCCTGCAGTCACATGGCAAATTTGCTTCAGCAGGGTTGGTACCATATGCAGACACTTATCTCCCCGACTGCACCCTTTTCCACGCAGGTCAACCCTCTTTGGCACATTCAGAATTTCTAGAATGAATCCCTGCCCACCCTGAGCTTGCTGTTCCTGCTGATCTACCGGCTCAGTGGACAAGGTCTCCAATGTCACTCTTCCCTATCTCCCTACAGCTGGTCGGTCACCAAGCCCTGCTGATGTCACCTAGAAGTAAAATCTGCCCTTTCTCTTCCATTCCAGGTAGTATTGCCCTAGGTATGACCCTGGTCCTGTTACACCAGGGTTCCAGCTACAGCTTCCTGACTGGGCCCCTCCCATTAGGTCTCACTCTCCATCCATCAACACTTCACTTCAGTGGTTCTCCATGTGGTCACCAGACCACCAGCATCAGCATCACCTGGGAACCTGTTAGGGCCCAGAGTGACTGAATCAAAAACTGCAGGGGTTACGCCCAGTACTCTGGGTTTAATCACCCCTCCAGGTGATTGTGATGCTCTTAAAGTTTAAGAAAAGCTTAACTTTAAGTGATTCCTAACTCTACTCAGTAATTGAAGTATTACCACAGACCAGCATCATCAGTATCACCTGGGAGTTTATTAAGAAAGGCAAAATTGGAGGTCGTACCCCAGACCTACTGAATGAGAATCTGCATTTTATCAAGATTGCCAGATGATTCTCATGCACACTGAAGTTCTAGAAGCACTGCACTAACATCAGAGTAATCCTATAACATGCAAATCTGACCATGTCACTCTCCTGCTTAGAAAAACAAAAATCCTCCGTGATTCTCTGTCAGCCTGAAGACAACGTCTAAGCTCCTTAACATGGAGCTAAGTGTGGTGACTCATGCCTATAGTCCCAGCTACTCAAGAGGCTGAGGTGGGAGGTCCACCTGAGGCCAGGATTTCAAAACCTAGCCTAGGTAACATAGCAAGCCCCCTGTCTCAATAAAATAAACTCAACCTGGGACTCTAAGCCTTTCAGGATCCAGTCATTGCCACCTAGCCTTTCTAGCTTCACCTTCTGCCACTCTCGCACCCAGCCCCCACATTTCAGCCGGGCCGAATTGTTTATGCTCTCAGATCGCTCTATGCTTTCTAATGGACAGGCTTGTCCACAACTTCTACGCTACATTGCCCCACCAATTAGAGCCCCATAAAGCTTTCCTTGTTTGTATTTCCCCAGGGCAAACCCACAGTTGAAATTTCCAATATTGTTCACACACAGAGATTGCTGTGCTGTGAGCCAAATTCCCCACATCACCAGGACCGACCCACCACGGAGAGAGCTGCAGAAAAGCTGGCTATGTCTCTAGAGGTCTTGAACTTCTAAGATGCAAAATCGCCTGCTGAAAGAGACACTGCTCCTACTCGGAGAAACAAGATGCTTCATCAATAAGTTAATTAAATAAGAAAAGGCTGAATAATTGAAAATCTACTTGAGGCATCTATTTAATCTATACTCCCAAGTCTCAGAATGAAATATCCTTTGTAGTCACACAATTTTTACCATTTAAACAATATCTTTTAAAAAATATGCAAAACAACCAAGAAAAAAGCCTCAGCTAAAGTTAGACACTTAACAGTCATCACCTGAGAGCACGTCAAGAAAAACCAGCATCGGCCAAGTCCTTGGAAGATGTCTCAGAGCTGGAGGGGACCGAGGAGAAACTGGCACAGGAGAAAGGAGTTGTCCTCTGCTCTCCTGATGCTTTTTAAAGCTGCTTCATTTTATTCAAGCTAAGGTTTGTTGAGTGCTTACTATAAGCCAGGTACTGTGGTTTGCCTTAAATATGCATTATCTCTTTTAACTCTTACACAACCTAGAAGGTAGGAGCTACTATTCGCCCCAGTGTGACAGAGCCAGGATTCAAGTTCAGGTCTTTTTGACCTGCACTCACACAGCCCCACCAGGACCACCAAGGACTTGGAACTCTGTCAAGGACAGCTTTGGAAAAGTTTGCAAATGTAGGGGTTGTGACTCCTGGACCTTATTTTTCAAAGAAGGCCGCACTCTGCAACTTCTGAAAGGAAAGTTAAAGCAGCTGGCAGACTTTGGAGCTCACGTTCTCCTGGAAGTGACCGAGTGTAGAGAAGAGAGAACAGAAGGAGTAACTCAGGCAGGAACCAATTCAAGTGCCAGTCAGGGAGGCGTAGCTGCATCAGTAGCGCACAAATGCTCAGTTAAGAGCAAAACCACCTGAGGAGCTTCTCAAGAACACTCAGCCCTAGGGCCGATCATGGTGGCTCACGTCTGTAATCCCAGCACTTTGGGAGGCCAAGGCGGGCAGATCACCCGAGGTCAGGGGTTCAAGACCAGCTTGCCAACATGGTGAAACCCCATCTCTACTAAAAATACAAAAATTAGTCGGTCACAGCGGCGGGCACCTGTAATACCAGCTACTTGGGAGGCTGAGGCAAGAGAATCGCTTGAACCTGGGAAGCAGAGGTTGCAGTGAGCCAAGATCATGCCACTGCACTCCAACCTGGGCGACAGAGCAAGACTCCATCTCAAAACAAACAAAAGAAACACCTAGTCCTGTCTCCCAGCTTCAGCCTACTGAATCTGAATCTCTAGGTTGAAGGTGAAAGAATTTTACGTTTTAAAAGGTCCTCAAGTGATTTTGAACATTAGCCAAACTTAGATGGACTAGATAACCCTTGAGAACTCTTTCAACACTTTAACCTTATGAGAATGTTTTTCTTTGTAACAACTCGTGTGTGTGTGAGATACACAGGACAAAATAAGCCTAGAAAATGTAGATTTTGCTAGCATGAAATAGACAGGGAATTCTAACTCTTCCTATTATAATGATATCATAATTAACTAGACTCTTAGAATGACATGTCTGCATCAACTCACCTGCCTATTGCTGAAGTTGTTGGAAAGAGAAGTAAGACAAATATCACCGGAAATGTGTTTGATGATGGAGAGACTACAATGCCTACAAAGGGTGTCATTCTGTTCTGTGCTTCGGTATTCACTGTGCAGCCCTGTACATGTAAAAGTGTAGGATACTGGGATAACTATGGATACAGCTAGTATTTATAAAGTGCTTCTAAGAATTTTAAATGCATCATTTAATCCTCATATTAACTCTACAAGGTGAAAATTATTACCACCTCTCTCCTACAGATGAAGAGACTGGGTCTGGAGAGGTCCAGTCACATGTGCAAGGTCACAGCCAGCCAGTGAGAGGTGAAGCTGCTCGGGGATGCACTTACAGGGCACCTGACCCCTGAGCCGACAGGCTTCACCTCTGTGCTCAGCATTTGTCCTAGCGATGATTCCTTTTCACTTATTCCCAGAGAGCGTCTTTGATTTCTTTCCGCGCCTTCTAAAAGTAGTTCACTTTCTCCCACAAATGGGGTGTAGCTAAGATCTTACACTTACATAAGCATTCTACTGTCAGGGTCTGGTCATTAAGGTTCCTCTGTAGCTGTCTCTTCTTACTTAACGACATTCTCGACCTTTCTTGTTCCCCTGTTGAAAGGTGAAATGAGGGTTGTGGCTCTCTTGTGAGATAAAAGTCAGTCACTGCTTTCTACTGCATCTTTAAAATGAAATCTCCCATGCTTTACATAAATTTTACATACATTCATATAATAAATTACATATACAATCATATGACACAAATTATATATAACATACACATAGTGAATGTCACTCTTTTTGGTGTACAAGTCTATGAGATTTAATGTGTTTCTGTGGCTCCTACCCTTTGCTGAAGCTGTGATATGAATGAACATAGAGGGTGGGAAGAGCACTGGAACTGACCTCAAAGCCCTTCACTGAGTCCCAGTAGTGCATCTACTAAATGGAAGCTCCATGAAGGCAAGGACTTTTTCTTGTTCCTAGAATAGTACCTGATACATGATAGCCTCTCAATAAATATTAACTGTTTATTTTTTATATAATTTCATTCTAGAGAGAGAAAGAATATAGCTAAATTCTAGTTATTTAACCTCCAGAAACCTCAGTTTCCACATCTATAAAATGGGCATAAAGTATTGTATACCACATAAAGTTTATGTAAAAAATAACATGTATAAAAGCACACATAAAATGTAAAGTGTGGCCAGGCACTTTACAGGCCATAGCTCATGCCTGTAATCCCAGCATTTTGGGAGGCTGAGGAGGGTGGATCACTTGAGATCAGGAGTTTGAGACCAGCCTGGCCAACATGGCAAAACCCCGTCTCTACTAAAAATACAAAAAATTAGCCAGGAGTGGTGGCACATGCCTGTAATCCCAACTACAGGGGAGGCTGAGGCACGAGAATTACTTGAACCTGAGAGGCGGAGGTTGCAGTGAGCCGAGATCACACCACTGCACTCCAACCTGGTCAACAGAGAGAGACTCTTTCTCAAAAAAAAAAAAAAAAAAAATAGAAGAAGAAGTACCATACAAATGTATGGGAATATAGACAAAACTGAAGAAGAGTATAATCGATGTCTTTTTTTTTTTTTTTTTTTTTTAAGATGGAGTTTCTCTCTTGTTGCCCAGGCTGGAGTGTAATGGTGTGATCTCGACCCACCGCAACCCCTGCCTCCCAGGTTCAAATGATTCTCCTGCCTCAGCCTCCCAAGTAGCTGGGATTACAGGCGCCTGCCACCACGCCCAGCTAACTTTTGTATTTTCAGTAGAGACAGGGTTTCACCATGTTGGCCAAGCTGGTCTGGAAACCCTGACCTCGTGATCTGCCGGCCTCGGCCTCCCATAGTGCTGGGATTGGGATTACAGGCATGAGCAACCGCACCCGGCCAGAATTGATGTCTTATAGTGAAAACAGTCATATGCTTCAGGGATGTGTCACTTTGAATCCGTTATTTGAATGTCAGCTTCAAAATTCTGGTCTTATCTGGCCACCTGCACTCTTTCTATAAAGAATCTTATTTTGTTTTATTTTTCAATATAGCTCTGTATGTGAAATTCTGGGTTTGACATAGCAGTGATACAGTTTTCTGAAACACATATTATAAAATACACAACCATCAAACAGGTTTCATGCTTTATGTGATTCTTCTACTACCTAAATCACTTCCTATTTTTCCCACTGGCAGCTGTTGCCTTCCTCTCTCCCTAAATTAATTTTGGAGTAGGATACACTTTCCTTTACTCTGCTCACCCGAAACCCATTTGGGTTTTTAAAGACTGTGTTTTTATTTTTTAAAGTCTATAAACCACAGAGAATCAAACAAGGATTTATAAAAATGTAACAAGTAATAAGAAATCTAGCTCAGAAGTGCTCAAATTTTAATGCTGTATACACAAAACTATATATGTAATACTTTATGAGTGACAAAGGATTGATTTTCAAGGATGAAACTGAATATTTGAATTTTGTCGCATACACTAACATTAGACCTGAATTTTCATAACATCAAGGGTGTCGTGGGACTTAGGCTATCATTAATATTTCATTAGATCCCAACACAAACAATCATTCCCCTTCTGTTTCAGATCTCCTGCCGATAGCTGGATGTTCTAGAAAATTTCTGTTCCCAGTCTGAGTGGTGCCTCTGGTAGTTCTTGACTACTTTGCAGAACAGAGATGACTGACACTCCTGAGCCCCAATGAATGGGGCCTTTTTTAGATCCTAGTTACCAATACTTCCCATCTCCCAAAATTCTCTGATTGCTCATTTGTTTATTCATTTATTCATCTATTTGTTCACCAAATATTTATTTAGCACATACCAAGTGCCAGGCATTGTGTGGTCGTTTCATTGTATGGTGATGAGCCAGGCAGATATGGTTCCTGGTTTGTGGATCTTGCATAGAGATGTTTAACAAGGAGTTGTTTAACGAGAGTATACTGGGTAGACCTGGTATCTGTGGAGTCAGGGAAAGTTTCCATGAGGAAGGGACATTTAAACCGAGATAAGAAGTAGCTGGATGAAGTGGGGAGGAGGGCATGCGAGTGTGAGGACCATGGGTACTGGAATGTTCAAAATGGTAATCAACCCCAGCACGTGCAAAAGTCCTGCAGGGGTAAGGAACATGATGGACTCTAGGCGAATGAGAGATTCAGAGAGAAACTGGAGATGGCTCTGGAGATATGGACAGGGCCAAATCACACGGGGTCTTGTAAGCCATGTTAGGTAAGAATTTTAAACTCTATCTTAAGGTCATTGGGAAGCCACTGATAGGGCAGGAGAGGGGCATAAGCAGGTTCATATTTTTAAATATCACTCTGTCTACACTGTAGAGAATGGGTGGGAGGGGAAAGTAAAAGGATGAAGGAAGACCAATTATAAGGACAGAGCAAAAGTGCAAGTGAGGGATGATGTTGAGACCAGGAGAGTAGGGTCTCGATGAGGATGGAGAGAAGCAGCCAGATATGAGATCGTTAGGAGACAAAATAATCAGAATTATCAGGTGATAGGTTAGATGTGAGTGCATGGAGAGGGTAAGGAGACCAGGTGGATTCCTGGGTTTCTCTTGAAGAATTAGGCACACAATGGGGTAAAGGTAGTACCGTTTGCTGAATTAGGGTAGCCAGGAGCAGAAGCAGGTTTGTGAGAGAAAGAGAAGGTAGGGCTGCATTATTGCCAAGTAGATATCAAAGTGGAGGTGTCCAGTTTTACAAAAACGTCCTTTGTAGCTTAGGAGAGAGACCAGGGCTGCAGACATTAATTAACATGGTTATCTGCCAGTGCTATCTAAATAGGCAACAACAATCATTATAATAGTATTCAAGGGGAAAAACTGGTAGCTTCTCACTGAGGCCCAACAAATCACAAGGCACGAATTCTCACATTAAAACGCTTGTTTCCAACTCACCACACTGTATACATTAAATATGTATAGCTTTTGTATGTCAATCATAGTTCAATAAAGTAGTTTTTAAAAATATGGTGTACAAGGTAAAAAGAAATATTTGATTTTCTTATATAATAGTACACAACTTCAGATATCAAGGGCTTACATAAACTGCCAAAAGATTTAATAAACAATTATCATTAAGATAACATTCAAAAGTTATGGTCGTTTCAACCAGTCTAGTGGGAAACTCTGGGCTTTGACCTAAAATGTTTGTTTTAGCTACAAAGTGGTTGGGAAGATTTTGTTTGCTTAAAAGCCAGCTTCCCTTGAACAAAGCTCCTGTTGCTTTCTGGAGTGCATTATAAAGAATGCTGGGAACTGCTTAAATAAAAAGCTAAGGTAAATACATATGCACATAAATAAAATCCCAAACTAAAAATAAATTGTCTCTTTTAATAAAAAATATAAAATAAAATAGAATGCCAGATTCATTGAACTTCCCAGTACTATGGGTCTGGAGTACAGTTTAAACATCTGTTTCTAAAAGGCTGCAACAGGTGATTCTGCTATGTCAGAAGTATATATTATGTGTCTAGCACATAGTAGATGTTCAATATAAAGCACCTGTGCAATATTCTTGCCCAAAATGTTTAACCTCAATTTAATTGCAAGGAAATAATAAGGGAAGCTAAAATTTAGGATCTTTCTGTAAAATAATTGACCTGGATTCTTCAAAATGTCATCATTACATTAGGAAAAATGAAAAAGACAATGAAGATGGAAGAGGAGACAAAAGAGGAGAAAGAGGAGGAATGGTGATGGGGTGTAGAGACTGTGGGAGAGAGAAAGAGAAGAAAAGCATAGAAGAGTATTCTTGAATTAAAGGATACTGAGACGAGAAAATAAAAAGCAATGTATGATCCTAGATTGGATCCTGGACCTAAAAATTAAAACTAAAACAGAAAATAAAAAGCAGCTATAATGGGCATTATTGTGACAACCATGAATATTTGAACATAGACCATATATTAGAAAATAGTATTATATCAATGTTAAATTTCTAAAGTGTAATAATTGTTTTGTTACGTAGAGACAATGCTCTTGGTCTTAAGAGATTTGTAGTGATATATTTAGGGGGGAGGTGACTCTGCAACTAATTTTCAAATGGTTCAGCTGAAAAGCATGTATAGATAGATAGATGATAGATAGATAGATGATTGATAGAGAGATAGATGGATAGATAGATGCATATATATGATGTAAGCAATATTGTGGCAAAATGTTGATGGATGTGGTATATAGGTGTGTGTTGCATTATTGTGACTTTTGGAAGATTTAAATCATTTTAAAAATAACAACTAGGCCGGGCGTGGTGGCTCACACCTGTAATCCCAGCACTTTGGGAGGCCAAGGCAGGTGGATCACAAGGTCAGAAGATCGAGACCATCCTGGCTAACATGGTGAAACCCTGTCTCTACTAAAAATACAAAAAATTAGCCAGGCATGGTGGCAGGTGACTATAATCCCAGCTACTTGGGAGGCTGAGGTAGGAGAATGGCGTGAACCTGCGAGGTGGAGCTTGCAGTGAGCTGAGATGGCGCCACTGCACTCCAGCCTGGGCTACAGAGCAAGACTCCGCCTCAAAAAAATAAATAAATAGACTAAAAAATAACAACTAAAAAAAAGTTTAATCCTTACAGAGATACCAGTTGAAATTTATATATATATATATATTTATATATATATTTATACATTTATATATAATGTATATATTTATATATACCTCAAGTTACATATATATTACTATATATACATAGTTTGAAAAATTACCAACCAGATTGTTTATTAAGCTAGGCACTTAATAAACAAATAAATCATTGCTAAAGGAAAAAATTAAATTAAAGAAACTTAATTTTTTTTGTAGGTAATTCACAGAATACAGAATTTTTGAAACATCAAGCAGTGAATAACTACTGTCCCTGGAAAATTGGCACAATGGAAACATGGCTTCATGAACAAGCGGCCCAGAGACAGCATCTCTGGGACAGTTCCAGCTCTGACTCAGATGAGTTGGGAAAAGATGAGAAGAAGCCACGAGCACTGGTGAGGACCAGGACAGAGAGAATCCCACTTTTTGATGAGTTTTTTGATTGAGAATAAGAATACTATTCACTAACCTAGATATTGAGTGCACTGAAAGCTTGTTTTACTCTAGAAATCTTTCAAACTGATATATGAAGTACTTTGAAGAAAGCAAATCACTTTGGTAAAAAGAAATGATATATTTAGAGTCTTATGATTAACAAGTCTATCATATGTGCTGTTAACTATTGCTGCATAACTAAATGCCTCAAAACACAGGGGCTAACCAACAGCCATTTTATTGTCTCACTTTCCTGTGGGTTGTTGAGTTCAGCTAGGTGATTCCTCTGCTGTTCCCTTTTGAAATCCTTCATGTCATTGAAATTGGACTACGTTTAGACTACTAGGACTGGAGTCATCTGGAGGCCCCATTAGGACACTGAGACAGGGGGAGCTTGCCCCCTATCCATATAGTCTCAGAGCATCTTCACATGATCTCTTCAGCAGGACACTGAAGAGATTTCTCTCATATGAGCCCAGGACTCCCAAAAGCAATTGCCCCAAGAGGAGGAAACAGAAGTTGCCAGTCTTCTTAAAAGCTAGTCATAGAACTGGCTTTGCATCACTTCCACTATGTTCTGTTGGTTAAAGTCATAAGCCAGCTTGGAGTTAATGCAGAAGAGGATTACATGAGGGCATGAATGCCAAAGTGTGGTCCTTTGGGGTTCATCTTTGAGACTTTCCACCTCACCATGTTTATAGAAAGAAAATTAGATTATATAAAACAAATAGATGGGCTGGGTGTGGTGGCTCACACCCGTACTCCCAGCACTTTGGGAGGCCGAGGTGGGCAGATCACTTGAGGTCAGGAGTTCAAGACCAACCTAGCCAACATGGTGAGACCCCGTCTCTACTAAAAATACAAAAATTAGCCGGGCATTGTGGCGTTCGTTCATCTATAATCCCAGCTACTTGGTGGGGAGGCGGAGGAAAGAGAATTGCTTGAACCCAGGAGACAGAGGTTGCAGTAAGCCGAGACCACTCCACTGTACTCCAGCCTGGGCAACAGAATGAGACTCTGTCTCAAAAGTAAAAAATTAAAAACCAAAAACAAATACACGAAAAAGTAGACTGGAGACAAATAAAAGTGAATTTCTAAAGGAAAGTCACAGTAATACTACATTAAACACTAAGCTCACTTAGGTCACTTTCTAAGCTAACCATAACAGAAAGCCTACAGGATACAGGTGAAATAATGTCAAGTGTAGAAGATCATTGTGAGTTAAAGTTCAAAATTAAGACTTCTTAGATTATGATGCAGATTTTAAAGCTCCTTAAAAAATAAAAGGAATCTTATAAATGTTCAAATCAAAAGTTATTCCACTTAGAAAAATTAGCTTTTGGGACAATTTTTAAGAACTTTCATGTACAATGCAGCTCCATGTTTAGCA
The DNA here is from genome assembly GCF_037993035.2 of Macaca fascicularis. Taxonomy (NCBI): domain Eukaryota; kingdom Metazoa; phylum Chordata; class Mammalia; order Primates; family Cercopithecidae; genus Macaca; species Macaca fascicularis. The sequence goes on along the minus strand of NC_088381.1, from coordinate 125,300,987 downwards.
TAATCTAAAAATAATTTTAAGCAATCCAGAATCTTTCAAGAATTTAGTAAAGCTTTAAAACAAAGCAAAACAAAAAGACCCTTTTATGCCTTATACGGGAAGCTTCCAAAAAAGGGAAAAAAATAGAGGAAAACACCACTTCAATTTGACATTCAATGCATTCACATCAGGAACTAAGAAGATAACAAGCCTGAAATGTCAGGTGATAAAAATTCATGTTTCTTCCAAGGACAGAAGGCTATTAGATTGTCCCTGGCCATATCTACTCCCAGTTCTTTGTGAGTACTCTTCCTACTTTTTCTGTGGTAGGTAAGAAGCATATTTCCACCAAAAGAATACATACATTGTTTGACTAGCCAGCCTTCTAGAAAAAATGAGATCCTTGAGAGGATAAACAAATCCAATCTATTCATGGTGTCCTCACCTATTGTGGTCAATCTGAAAGGCTTAAAACACAAAAAGTGGGATGGACAACTTTGAACACTAAAACTAGTGGAGCCAAAGGTACATCTTCACCATTCTCCTCTGTGACTTGAAATTCAATTTCACGAAACCCGCTTCCATAAGCTTAATGAACTGTGAGCTACATGAGGGCACAAACTATGTCTTCTTCCTATGGTATTCCTGCTTCCTAGCATGACAACTGGCAAAGAGTTTATCATTAAATGTTTTTTGGAATTAAATGAATGTGTTGAGTTGACTAGTCAATTAGAGAAACACTTGTTTCTCTCCAGCTATGCACTTGCTCACCCTCATTTCCATCATTTCCCAGGAGTCTTGGATAGACAAGGTTGATTATACAGTAAAGAAAATGGCTTTTTCTTCCAAAAGCTGTTGGCATTTATACATCTAAATGAATGGCCAAAATTAAGCATTGCCTTGGGATACAGGAACTATGTGTATATGCCAATAAGGATGCCATAGCTCAAAATACTTTTTGAAACTATCAGAGTGTGTTAGCTTCAAAAGAAAATCCATCCTAATGCCTTCTCTGTTTGCCGGTTCCATGTAGAACTCCTTACAATGCAGTTATGAATTCAAGGATTTTAAAGGAGTAACAATTACAGTAATAATTGCCAACATGCATGGTCTGTTTATTGTGGGCCAAGTACTCTTTTATCTATGTAATCCTCACAGTGATTTTGTAGGTCAGTATTAATATCATCCCCATCTTAAAGATGAGGAAATTGGGTCACAGAAAGGTTAAGTAAGTTGCCGGAGTCACTTAGCAGAACTTCCCTTTGGAGTAGACGATTGTTTACCAAAAGTGACCTGATAGAAGCCAAGGACTCTTCCCTCCTTTCCTCAATTTTACTTCCAACTCACCAGCTACATTACACGTCACTCTGTATTTCTTTTGCATCACATGGTGTGGTTCCTTTTGGGAGGAGCAGGGAAGAGGTAATAGTTCACTAGAAAGGGTGAGAGCTTTGTGGAATTATGTTTTAGCAAGGACTAGCTTAACTGATAGCCGAACTGCAGGCAAACGGAGGATAAAAGCACAGGATAAAGGCAGATGAGAGAGTAAAGGAAACCTTAACTGTCTTCCCAATTCGGCCTAGGGAATCAGTCCCCAACCTTTCGGCACCAGGGACCAGTTTTGTGGAAGACAATTTTTCCACAGCTGGGTGAGGCGGGGGATGGTTTCTGGACGAAACTGTTCCACCTCAGATCATCAGGCATTCGATTCCCATAAGGAGCATGCAGCGTAGATCCCTTGCCTGAGTAGTGCACAATAGGGTTCACACTCCTGTGAGAATCTAATGCCTCTGCTGACCTCACAGGAGGGGCAGCTCAGGCAGTAATGTTCCCTCGCCCACCACTCACCTCTTGTGTATGGCCCAGTTCCTAACAGGTCATGGACCGGACCAGCACCTGTCCATGGCCCAGGGGTTGGAGACCCCTGGCCAGGGGGCAGCATAGGTGAGCATCCCCACCAGAAAGCCCGATCCAGGGTGGATCAGTTGCACACTGTGACAAGGACTCAAGGGTAGCGGTTCTCAATGCTGGTGACAGGTTAGAATCACCTGTCAAAGGATCAAAAACTACTAACAACCAAGATTTCTGGTCCCCAGCTTTTGATTTAATTGGGTTGGAGTAGAGCTCTGGCATTGGGTTGTTGGGGTTTTTTTTGGTTTTTGTTTTTAAGCTTCCAGATGAATCTATCACGCAGCTAAGGCAGAAAATTACAGCTTTAGTAATATGAACATTCTATTTCACCAGATTGTATCACCTTCTATCTATAAAAGAAAGAACTTCTGAGGTACTTTTTTAAGGTTAAGGACATTAGGCCTGGAGCGTCACAAAACAGTAAGAGAAATGTTCATTTTGTAAGTAATTTTCTGAGAACATCAATCCTACAGTTAATCTTGAATTTGTTCAGGGCAATGTACGGCCATCATAAACACAGCTGTTGTTGATAAAAACTATAAAATTCAGCCTGGAGGCTAAGTTGTCAATTTTCTTCAGCTGAAACTCCAGCTTTGGAAAGAAAAAAAGCTTGTCTAGGACGAGAAGCATACTTTCTCTTGTGAAAATAATATTTTCGTTCTTGCTCTGAATTTTTCACGAGAAAGAGAAATATCTTTTTTTCCTTCAATACTTTTGGAAATATATTTTTCTCAATTTTTTTTCAAGAAGAGCACTGTTTTTCATCACATACTTATTTTGATGATAATTCAGAGTTACTGTACTGGGGTTTAGTTAAAGATAACTTTTGTAGGAGTCACCTATGACATAGCCTTTTGAACAAATGGATAATGTTTGCTGCTTACATAGAGACTTTAAAAACAGAAAATAGAACCCCAGCTCTTTGTGCCCCTCTCTTTCTTACCACAGAAACATAATGGTCATCATATTATAATTAACATCAACTATTTCTTGCCTGGAATAAACAATAAAAGCCTATTTCCACATATTACTGCAAAACCTCACCAATTTAGAATGCTACAGGGAAGTCTTCAGAGAAAGTATGCTAAAGGGTAGATTATGGAAGGTCAGACCATTAAAACTCTGAATTACATCTCATTTTAAGAGAAATGCTATTTCATTCAAGTACAGAATACACAATAACACAATTGGAAACTAAGTCAATAGTTAAGGATTTTTTAAGATACACACTTTATAAAAAGTCTGCAATTCATTCATTCATTCATCATTTAATCATGCGTTCAACGAGTGGGTGTGAGTATCTCCTACATGCCAAGTACTGTTGCAGATGCTGAGAATACAGCCATCAACAAGACAAAGTCCCTGCACCCATGGGTTACATTCCAGTGGGGGAGATCACGAGCAGATAGTCAAGTACAAGATAATACAACTACATGTAATGTTAAGCATGATTAAGAAAAATAAAGCAGGTAACAGGGTAGGCGGGGATGGAGTGAACTGCTTGAGGCAGGATGCTCAGGGAGGCACTCTGAGGAAGAACCATGAACGAAGGGAAGGTGTGAACCACGAGAAGATCCATGGAACAGGCTTTCCAAACACCAGAAGAGCAGGTGCAAAGGTCCTGAGACGAGAACGAGCTTATAAGGTTCAAGGGCCAACAAGAAGGCCAGAACGACAGAGCGACCAAAGGAGAGACAAACAGGGATGATGTCAGAAAGCTGGACAGGGCCCAGATGTCAGGAGCCCAGAGGAGCACAGTATGACAATGGGTTTGAAGTGTAGTACAGTTTTAGAGTCAGAAGGGAGTACTCGTGGTCTAGACTGATAGCTCCAATATGGTCATGAACAAAGGTAAACAGACCCACTAAAGTCATATGGCTATAGCTAGCTGACCTGGGGCTGACCCTGGACCCACTGAGCTAATCAGAGAGGGCATTGGTTTCTGCTGGTGGCAGGAAGTTCAGCAAGGAAGCTCAGTAGCAATGGGTGGCAGTGCTCTGCCCTGTAGGCCAGAGATGCAGAGAATGCTGACCTGTAGCAGATGAAGAACCAGAGACCCATTGAGGCCTGACAGTACATCTGTTCCTCATTCCCAGCCCTGCCCAAGGCCCTGCTGCCTCCTGCCCTTCATTCTGAGACTGTATCCCTATCATAAATTGTTTCTGCTTGGGCCAGCTCCAACTGATTTCTGGTTCTTAAAATCAAACAACTTCGGCCGGGCGCGGTGGCTCATGCCTGTAATAACAGCACTTTGGGAGGCCGAGGCAGGTGGATCACGAGGTCAGGAGATCGAGACCATCCTGGCTAACACGGTGAAACCCTGTCTCTACTAAAAATACAAAAAATTAGCCCGGCGTGGTGGCGGGCGCCTGTAGTCCCAGCTACTTGGGAGGCTGAGGCAGGAGAATGGCGTGAACCCGGGAGGCGGAGCTTGCAGTGAGCCGAGAGTGGGCCACTGCACTCCAGAATGGGCGACAGAGTGAGACTCTGTCTCAAAAAAAAAAAACGTAGATATCGTAAGCAGCAGCCACCACCTTGCCTCGTGGCACAACACCAGAGGCTGTGGTGTGCCGGAATCGGCATGAGTGTTCAGCACGGGCTCTCAAAAGGAACTATAAGGATCTCTTCCAAATCTGTGTTCCGTGATGCCATGCCGGCCATGGTGGGAACATTTACACCAGAAAAATTAGTGAAAGTTGCAGATCAGGGTTTTTTTCAGAGTTGATATTAAGCATTTACTGACACACCTGGCTAGAAGTAAGGCCCACCAGGCTCTGGAGCCAGAGGTCACATCCCAGCTTGGCCACTCCCTCTCTTAGGTAGTTATTTCACTTGTCTGACCAGCACTCTCACTGTAAAATGGGGATTAGGATAATGCCTACCTCACAGCGTGTTGTGGCAATGAAATAAGATAACACACACAAAGTGCTTAGAACAATGCCTGACACATAATAACTGTTCAATACACGCTAGTTACCAAACAATGTTATTACCATTGACATCAGGAATAAAATAAGATTTTTTGTGTGAAAGTGGTTCTCGAAGTCTAATCAGTTCAACAAGACATGGAACAAAAGCCAGAAGTACATAACTATGGAACCATGAAAATAAATGCATCACGATTAGCAGAGGAAGTAATTATATGGCTGAACTACCCAAGGGAATCAACCGAAATATTTTTTGAATTAATAATGGAATTAAATGGGTGTTGGATAAAAGAAATACATTTTAAAATCATCAGCTTTTGCAAACCATTTCTCAGAATTTATCCAACAGAATAAAAATACCACTGCGCAAAGACAAATGCTCAAGGGTAAGAGTGAGTTCACCGATCACAAGGGAGATGCCTCAGGGTACACTATCTTGGAATATTCTTTCTCTGTAACTCCAGATCTCAAGCTCCCCTTTCCATTACTATTCAAAACTGTCCTTTTGCCAATCCAAGGTATGTCTGTCACTCCTGGCTTAAAGTGCACCCTCAGGATTCTCTCCCACTCTCCCTTTTTCCTCCCCAGCCAGGGTCCATGTCTGGGGGAAGACACACAGGCCTTGATTATGGTGCTATCCTGGGGGCATGTGGGGAATAGCTCATTGGCGCCATCCTTTGTCCAAGCTGGCCTTGACTGAATGATCCCCATCTTGATGATCTTGGGCATCAGCCTTCCTCTCCTGAGCATCTACCCCCACCTCCCTGGCTGCTGTCACTTCCCACCATACTCTCAGCACTAGCCTCATTTAATGATTGCTCAGGAAGAAGCCCAGTGGTTTTCTCCTGCTGAGGTGGTCACCACCTCAGTCTAGAGGGTGGGACTCGTCCTTCAGTAATCAACTATATCTTCTATGCAGTCCCTAGGGTAGGCTGTCCATGCCTCATGCCGTGCTAAGAAATCCCCGTGGCTCTCAATTCTCAGCTCCCCTCCCCCTACTCTGCTTTGGAAGCCTTGGAAACTTCTTAAATATTCTCCATAACCTATGGGGTGGGGAGGTGGGGGGTCTATCTCAGGCACTTTCTACCAAAACATGTCTTGCTGCCATTATTACTGTGCTGCAGTCCACAGATGTTGCCCTCCTGATGTAGCAAACGGGTGGAGGCAATGTACCATGAAGCTCAGAAAGCTTAAGCTTCAAGGCCCCTCATGCACACAGCCCCCTGCCCTGGGAGGGGCACCAGCAAATCATTTACATGAGTTTTCATTACAGTTCTCCAGGAGCAGACAAGGATGAAATGCAAGCAGTTTATGTTGGAGCTGATGCCACGAAATACCAGTAGGGGAGTAAAGTGAGACAGGGAAAGCTGCCAATCAAGGGGCATAATCAAGGAAGTTACTATTCTGGGTACCAGGCTTAATCCTGTTGGGGAATTCTGTGCCTCAAAGTTATCTCATCTGCAGAGGAAGTATGCTGGGGTCTGATACACCACCTTTAGTCAATCATTGGTTGGTGGCTGCTGGAGCACCAGGGAAGAAGAATTAATTCTCTGGTACTTCTTAAATGCCGTGTGTCCTCAGGTCTATCTGCGGAGAGAAGTTCTCAGGCTCAGAGATCCAGACGCTGGTAAAAACCAAGCCAAATTAAGGCCTGTGGGGATATGGATGGGGCACCAAGAGCTTACTACAACTTGGTTACATGTTTTTGTAAAATGTGCGAAAGTGGCCGGGCACAGTGGCTCACACCTGTAATTCCAGCACTTTGGGAGGCCAAGGCAGACAGATCATGAGGTCAGGAGATGGAGACCATCCTAGCTAACACAATGAAACCCTGTCTCTACTAAAAATACAAAAAAATTAGCCAGGCATGGTGGCGGGCACCTGTAGTCTGTAGTGCCAGCTACTCTGGAGGCTGAGGCAGGAGAACAGCGTGAACCCGGGAGGAGGAGTTTGCAGTGAGCCAAGATTGCGCCACTGCACTCCAGCCTGGGTGACAGAGCAAGACTTCATCTCAAAAAAAAAAAAAAAAAAAAAAAAAAAAAATCAGTGGTTGTCAGGGATTAGGGGAGAGAAAGAGAGGAATAGGTGGAACACAGAGGATTTTTAGGGCAATGAAACTACTCTGGAAGATACTACAATGGTGGAAACATGTCATTATATATTTGTCAAAAACCCATAGAACACACAACACTAAGAGTGAGCCCTAATGTAAACTATGGACTTTGGGTGAGCATTATGTGTCAACATAGGCTCATCAGTTGTAACCAATATGCCACTCTGGTGGGAGATGTTGGTAACAGGGGAGGCTGTATATATGTGGGGGCAGGGATATTTGGGAAATCTCTGTATCTTTGTCTCAAATTTTCTATAAAACCAAAACTACTCCAAAAAAAGTCTAATAAAAATAAAAATTTTTAGTTTATAAAGGCTGTCATGTTTTCCCCTCCAATTTCCCCTCTGTCACACTTCCCCCCGCTTGGGTAGTATGTGAAAAGTACCAGCAGCTCTCAGAATCTGGCCAAAGGGAAGTCCAGTTGGGACTATACTCAGTTGGGGTATAGTGAGTTATATTATGTGATTCCCAGTCCCTTCCATGTGTAGTTGTTATCTGTAACCATTGTGATGAAGGAATGGCTTGGAGGCACACCCCAGCTGCCCACTGACTCACCCAGAGATGTGAGACCAGGGGTTGTGTTGCAATATGAATGTACCCCGCAGCATCTGGAACTGGAAGTATGGAAGTAGTGGAGGGGAGATGAAGTTTTACATATGCCAAAAGCTAGTCAGTCTGTGGTACATCGGGCAGTTAATTAATAGAAATACTATATTGTTTTTCTGCTTTCTGTGACATTTGTGGTATTTGTCAACTTCGCAAAATTTATAATTAAAACTTTTTTCTCATAATAAATACTTGCTTTCAGTTCTAATTTTATATTCAGAATTTTTATTCTTTTTTCCTTTTTTTTTTTTTTTTTTTACTCTTGTAGAGATGGGGGTCTCACTATGTTGCCCAGGCTAGTCTTGAACCCCTGGGCTCAAGCAATCCTGCCTCAGCCTTCCAAAGTGCTGGGACTACAAGCATGAGTCATCATGCCTGGCCTACACTTTTTCTTAAAGAAGACACTCAAAAACATATGTTTCTGTCCAGCTTGCAGTCAGAGACATAAACTTTTCTGCTGTTAGATCAACAAATATTCCTGAGGGCAGGAGTGATAGTCAAAATATTTATGCTCATAGCATGGGCGGCAACCAATCAATGGCTCCAGCATGGTCCTTTAAACCTAACTTACTGAATCAGGATATGCTCCTCCTCTTGGACTTTGAACCAAAGGAAAGACCAGGAAGAAGGTTCCACATTCGTTTTAAAGCTCTCTTGCTTTCTTCTCTCAGTTTCTTCCAACCCAAGAAGAAATCATTTCTTCTTGGTGTGGTAGGAAATCTGTTCCTGAGTCATCATCTTGCCACCTCTTAGCCCTATGTTCAGAACATAAACACTATGTCCTCTGTGTTCTCAGACTTCCAGGCTGTGGCTCTTAATATCTAAAGAGAAGGTTTTAAAATGTAAAAGCCTCCTTCTCTCTCAAGAGCCTGAATTTTGTTATTGGAAACTAGGGTTGCAAGTTAATTACAGCAGCATAAAATTTGAAGTAACGTTAATGGTAACCTATAGCAATGATTGAAAAATGATAGGATATATATACTATAGCACCTCAATAAAGTCAATTCAACTTTTTTATTGATAAATAAAAGTTGTACATATTTATGGGGTACACATGATACTTTGATATATCCATACAACGTGCAGTGGTCAAATCAAAGTAACTGGGATATTCATTAGCTTACACACTTGTTATTTCTTTGTGTCGTGATCATTCTAAATTTTCTCTTCTGGCTATTTTGAAATATACAATAAATTATTGTTATCTAATAATCACCCTACTGTGCTATCAAACACTAGAACTTGTTTCTTCTGTCTAACTGTAATTTTGTACCCATTAACCAGACTCTCTTCATCCCCCTCCCGCCTTTCCTAGTCTCTGGTAACCACCATTCTACTCTCAGCCTCCATGAGATCAACTTTTTAAACTTCCACCTATGAGTGAACACATACAATATTTGTTTTTCTAAGCCTGGCTTATTGCACTTAACATAACGTCTTCCAGTCCTATACATGTTGCTGCAAAATGACAGAATTTACTTCTTTTCATGGCTGAATAGTATTCCATTGTGTATATATACCATATTTTCTTTATCCATTCATCCACTGATGGGCACTTGGGTTTGGACTGAACACAAGCCCACAAATCAAGTAACCATCTCAAAGACAGATGTGTCTGAATTTCCAATGCATAAGATAGCAAAAAGATGCACAAAAATGGCCCACAATAATCAGTCATATAAAAAAGCATAAAATGGCCAGGTGTGGTGGTTCACACCTGTAATACTAGCACTTTGGGAGGCCAAGGTGGGTGGATCATGAGGTCAGGAGATCAAGACCAGCCTGGCCAACATGGTGAAACCCCATCTCTACTAAAAATCCAAAAAAAAAAAAAAATAGCTGGGTGTAGTGGTGCACATCTGTAGTCTCAGTGACTCGTGAGGCTGAGGCAGGAGAATCACTTGAACCCGGGAGGTGGAGGTTGCAGTGAGCTGAGATCAGGCCACTGCACTCCAGCCTGGGTGACAGAGTGAGACTCTGTCTCAAAAGAAAAAAAAGCATAAAATACATCCTACATAATAACAACAAAGAACACAAACTTTTTAGGACTGATCCTAACAAAAATGTATAAAACCTATGTGAAGAAACCTACAAAACATTGTTAAGAAAGACAAATAAATATTAAAATAAATGAAAGGAAAAACTAGTTCCTGGGTTTTGAAATTTAGAATATTTGCAGGATATTAATTCCCAGTGGGACTGGAGAGAGGGTGAAGCTTGAAAAAAAGAATTCTGAATTTATCTAGGAGCATATACAGGTAGATTAATAAAAACATTATAGAAATAAATAATGATGAGGGGACTGACCTACCTATTGGAACTACATAAATGTGTTAATCCTCTACGGAAAATATTTTGAAATAGCTCTCAAAATTTTAAGGGCAATTACTCTTTGCCCCAGTAATTCTGCTTTTGGAATTTGTCCTACGGATATATCCACATGAACAAAATGACATTTATTCAAAGATATGTGTTGCAGTATTTTTTGTAATCATAAAATATTGGTAATAATCCTAATATCTGTCAATAGGAAACAAGTTAAATAAACAACTATACAATGGAATACAATACAGCCATGAAAAATAAAACAATGCAGATGAGCAAAGATATTTTTGAGTGAAACAACAACATGCAGAGAATATATAAGGTATAGTATATACTTTTGCATAAAAGAAAGAGGAAAAGAGAAATAATCTATATGATCTATAAAATACATGACATATATGGTTGTTTACACACAGAATTTCCCCGAAGGAATATACAAGAAAATGATAACAGTGATTGGCTCCAAGGAGGAAAACTGGGAAGTCAGGGGAGAAGGAGGGAGATTATGTTTTCATACTAAATCCTTCTGTGCCTTTGAGTTTTGTATCATATGCAGTAATTGCCTGTGCATAAGACAAAATAATTTTAAATGAATTAATGAAAATAATTTTTGATATTAAGACAAGAACTAAAAGATAGCTTAATACTAGGAGTAACTGGCTTGGTGTGGTGGCTCACGCCTGTAATCCCAACACTTTGGGAGGCCAAGGCTGGCGGATCATCTGAGGTCAGGAGTTTGAGACCAGGCCTAACCAACATGGAGAAACCCTGTCTCTACTAAAAATACAAAATTAGCTGGGTGTGGTGGCAAGCACCTGTACTCCCAGCTTACTCAGGAGGCTGAGGCAGGATAATCACTTGAACCCGGGAGGTGGAAGTTGCAGGGAGCCGAGATGGCGCCATTGCACTCCAGCCTGGGCAACAAGAGTGAAACTTCGTCAAAAAAAAAAGAAACTAAGAATAACTAACTGTAAAATAGAATTTTTATATGCATAAAATGATAATATGAGTTAGAAGAACCACAAATAGTTTAACAAATGTATTTGTCAAAAAAGAACCAATAGATGTTTTGAAAATGAAAAATATAATTTTAAAGTAGAAACTTCATCTCAGCTTGCAAAACAAACTCCAAATAAATTACTGAGTTAAATGCAAGGAATAAAATAAAAATCCTAGAGAACTATATTGGAGAATAATTAAATACTATAGTACGTAATGGCTTTTAAAAATTAGTAATATTCAGTGATTAAAAAAAGATATAGCAAAACAGATATTCCTGCCATATGCCAGACGCAACATAAACTCAATTACTATTGTTTTAAATGAAGGGATAGATGGGTGATTGCAAGAGTAATTTTACTTTTTGGGGAAGTAAACTAAGGAGTAATTAATGAGCTGAAAAACTTGTCTGAGGAAATCTCTAAGAATTTGAAAGGAGTAAACCATGAAAATCTGATCTAATAATTCCCTCCCTTAGAAAACTGACATTATGTACAGAAAAACAAAGAGAATGATGGCAGTAGGCTTTTCATCAAAACAATTCAAGACAGAAGGCAATAGGGCAATATCCTTAAAGTACTGAAAAAAAAAAAAAAGAAACTGTCGACCTAGAATTTTACACATAGAGAAAATATGTTTTGTAAATGAAGGCAAAGTGAAGACTTTTTTTAACGTACAAAATCTAAAGTAATTCAACAGCCAACCAGCATTAGAAATAATGTTACACAAAGTTCTTTAGACAGAATGAAAATGATATCAGAAAAAGTCAAGTATGCTAGAAATAATAAATATGTGGGTAAATACTTTTTTATTTTGAAAGTCTCTGTAAAATCTAATTAACTGTGTAAAGCAAACTAACAATTTCTTATGAGTTTTAGAATATACATGTGGAAGTAACATGTATGTCAATGGCATAAAGGCCAGGAAGAGGGAAATGGAAGTATACTGGTATAAGATTTTTATGCCACACATCAGTAGTATAATCTTTTTAAAATTTATTTTTTAATTGACAAATTAAAAATGTATATATATATATAGTACACATGATGTTTTGAAATATGTATACAACATGGAATTGCTAAATCAAGCTCATTAACATATGCATTATTACCTCACATCATTTTTTGTGGTGAGAACACTTAAAACCTACAATCAGCAATCTTCAAGAAGGCAGTATATTGCTATTAATTGTAGTCATCATGTCGTACAATAGATCTCTTGAACTTATTCCTCCTATCTAACTGAAATGTTTTATCCTTTGTCCAACATCTCCTCAACCCCCATTCTCCACCCATCCCCTGGCCACCACCATTCTACTCTATGCTTTTAGGAGTTTAACCTTTTTAGATTCCACATATAAGTGAGATCATGCAGTGTTTGTCTCTGTGTGCTTGGCTTATTTCACTTAACATAATGCCTTTTCAGGATTTCCTTCAGTTTTGAGATTCAATAGTATTCCATTGTGTATATATACCACATTTTCTTTATACATCTATCCATTGATGAACACTTAGGTGGATTCTGTATTTTGGTTACTGTGAATAATTCTGCTGTGAACATAGGAGTGCAGATATCTTTTCAACATACTGATTTCAGATACTTTGGATATATACCCAGTAGTAGCATTGCTGGATCATAAGGTAGTTCTATTTTTAAATTTTTGAGGAACCACCATACTGTTTTCCATAATGGCTATACTAATTTACATTCTCACCAATAGTGTGCAAGGGTTCCCTTTTCACCAGATCCTTGCCAGCACTTGTTATCTCTTGTCTTTTTGATAATAACCTTTCTAACAGGTATAGGGTAATATCTCATTTTAGTTTTAATTTGCATTTCACTGATGATTTGTGATATGGAGCATTTTTTCATATACCTGTTAGCAATTTACATGTCTTCTTCTGAGAAATGTCTACTCATGTTCTTTTCTCATTTTTAATCAGGTTATTGTTTTCTTGCTATTGAATTGATTGCATCCCTTATATATTTTGGCTATTAACTCCTTATCTGATATATATTTGTAAATATTTTCTCCCATTATACAGGTTGTCTCTTTCATGAGTGATATACTATTACTTGAACATAGACTGTAACACACTAAAGAAGTATACTACAGATGCTATAGCAACCACTTAAAAAAGGCATAGCTAATAACTAATACGTTAATAAGAGGAGACAAAATCAAATCATAAAAAATACTCAATCCATGGCCGGGCGCGGTGGCTCAAGCCTGTAATCCCAGCACTTTGGGAGGCCGAGGCGGGCGGATCACAAGGTCAGGAGATCGAGACCACAGTGAAACCCCGTCTCTACTAAAAATACAAAAAATTAGCCGGGCGCGGTGGCGGGCGCCTGTAGTCCCAGCTACTCAGGAGGCTGAGGCAGGAGAATGGCGGGAACCTGGGAGGCGGAGCTTGCAGTGAGCCGAGATCGCGCCACTGCACTCCAGCCTGGGCAACAGCGTGAGACTCCGTCTCAAAAAAAAAAAAAAAAAAAAAAAAAAAAAAAAAAAAAAAAAAAAAATACTCAATCCAAAAAAAAAGGCAGAAAAAGCAGAAAAGAGTGGAAAAAAGAGAAGAGATAAAAATAAATAAATAAACCCAAATAGTAAGATGACAGATTTAAACCCAACTATATCAGCCAGGCACAATGGCTCAGCCTATAATCCTAGCACTTTGGAAAGACGAGGCAGGAGGATCACTTGAGCTCAGGAATTCGAGATCAGCCTGGGCAACATGGTAAGACTCTGTCTCTATTAAAATAAAAAAATTTAAAACAAAATAAAACAAAACCCCAAACTATCTAAATAATCATATTAAATGTAAATGGTCAACAACACAATTTAAATGCAGAGATGGCTGAATAGGAAAAAAAAAAAAAGAGCAAGAAGCAGCTATATGCGATCTATGAGAAACACACTTTAAATGTAAAAATGCAAATAGGTTAAAAGAAAAAAAACAGAAAAAGATACAACATGCCAACACTAATTAAAAAAAAGCAGCAGTGAGCATATTAAAACTAGATAAAATAGACTTAAGAGCATATAGCAGGCATGATTGTCATTAGCAGCCAAAGTTATATATCCTTCCAATTTAGGAAGAACAGAAATAAAAGATACATTTCATGTATCTTTCATGTATGTATTCATGAAAATAAATGCCTGTGATGAGTCACATCCCAACCCTTCGCAATGGCGGTACCACGTGATTGAGTCTGGCCAGAATCACACGGATTTAGGAATGGTCATTTCTCAAAGAAGGGATTCAAGGCCACTGAATAAAGACAGATGTCCACTAACAAGTGGATGATAAGGGACTGGCTACCTCTCTAACACATCACACTTGTGAAGCACAGTCATGGTGTGGTCCTATCCAAGAACAATGTGACAATGATGGATGAGATTGACAGGAGAACATTTACAGGGCTTATTAGCTCTGGAGATAATTTATTTTACTTTCTAAGAGAATAAATGAGGAATTGTCTGAGAATTTATCAGCATAAACTCTACGTTTTGGGATTCCTTGAATAAAAAAAAAAAATATGTCAACGTCAAATCTAGGTTTTCAGTAAAGACACAGAAGGTGATTTTACAGTATTATATATTTGTTCTCCAATGGACTTACTCAAATGCTCCCGTTATTCTTCAACATTTTCCCCAAATAATTTCTTCCAAAAATAAAATTCAAGCATTACCGCACCAGTGTAAAGCTGGGAACCTTCTAAATCTACTTTCAGTTCATAACGCATTGGGAAGCTTATTAAGGAAAAGTAAGACTCAGGATCAAGATGGAACACCTCAAATCACAGATTACTAGGACTGAAGAGGAATTTAAGAAGATTCTATTTCAACCTCCCTTCCACAGGGACTGAGCTAACCAGGCACTTATATGTGATCTTCAAGAAAGATTGATTGACCAGCTGATTTTAATGCATATTTATTTCACTTAATTGGTAAATGTCTTCATAGCTATTTGAAAAAGGACTTATTTTTTCATTCAGTGTGTTTTGCAACATACCACACATACACACGCATAAGTCAACCACCACTGATACCCCAAAAGAAACAAGAACCCCCAGTACATATTACAGGCCTTCTTCAACCTAAGGGTTGAAGAAGTTTGCCACCTACTTTTTGCTGAAGTGTTTTGTTCTCCATGAAATATTGCTAATAATTATAAATCAATGCCAGTACACAGACTGAGGTCTGTATCCTTTTGCAACTATTTTCCAATAAGATGTAAATTTTTTCTTTTTTCTTAAAAAAAAACTATAGGTAAAACAGCAACTCAAAGTGCTTTATATATATGTGTGTGTGTATATATATATATTTATATGTGTATATATATGTATATGTATATATATGAAAGAAAACCAAAAGCAAAAAGATCCTACATGAAATATTTAACAGCATTCATATTCACTTGAAGTCCCTCTACTGATCATTCTCATTATATGTGCTTCTAGGTTTTAAAAAATAATAATAATAAAATTAATCACAAAAATTTGGGAACAGTGAATACATTTTTTCTAACATTTCTGCTTCTAGTTCTCTCCCCTACTCTAGCATTTCTTTTCCTTCCTGCTTTCTTTCCTGGGGTTTGAGTCAGATGCCAGGCATTCCTTATCACCCTTTCTCAGAAAACACTTTGGCAAATCTGGCCCTGACCTGTCTAGTTCTGAGCTGGCTTCAAAATTTTCCATTATTATTTGCAAAGTTCCTGTTACCTAGTTTATGATATATTTCTCGACTTAATGTTTCACAGGGGGTCTGAAACATAGGCTATAAAAGGCATACCAAGTCTTCAAAACAATGCCTAATTACTAATAGAGTAATTGGAGGTAGGCACCAAAAGCCATGCCCACTTATTACATGGGGATCCTCTACAGACTAGGTTGTGAATGTATCAGGACAAGATACATTGACTACTAAATTCTGATAGCAGAGTCTATCCCCACAACTTATTCTTCCTTCCTTACTCCCATTTTAAATCTTTTTGCCTTTCCTATTTCCTCTACAGAATCGGTTGGGATACTCTGCATCTCTTTCACTTTATCCTGTAGGCTAGAATCCTTCCTGTAAATATTGGAAAATATTAAAATATCTCTCGATATATCAAGGATGGGGTCATAACAGAACTACTAGGGTGGGGCAAGGGCAAGACTAGAGGATTTGTGAAATCCTTTGTGATCATCTGATTCTATGGTGATAAATCAACCCAACTGTAGAGTTTATTTAAAACATTATCACAGATATAAATGAGTTGAAAGGCTTTTGATAAATGAAACCTAGTTAATAAAGATTGGCCTATAAGAACTATCACTTGTGGAGGTGTATAATTGTGATAATAAAACTACATTAGCAAAACTACATCGAGTCTCATAGGCCAGGAATAGGGAGATAGAAACAGATTTGGAGAAGAAAAATATTGTCAAAGCCAGAAATTTTTGAATACAGGTGATTCTCTGCCAAAGTTTCTCAGTCTAAATGGTAAGGCAACAGAAATCCTTGATGAAACACAACTACATGAAACCCTAAACAGAAACCCACTGTCTCTGGTCAGAGATTTAACGTTAATATATATTTGTCATATATATAAATATATACACAGTTGACCCTTGAACAACACAAGTTTGAACTGCAAGGGTCCACTTACACACAATTTTTTTCAACTAAATGCAGATGGAAAAGACAGTATTTGCAGGATACAAAACCAGAGTATCTGAGGGCTGATTTTTCCTATAAGCTCCTTCCACAGGGCCAACTGAGAGACTTGACTATATGAGGATTCAGGTATGTGTGGGAGGAGAGGGGAAGTCCTAGAACCAACCCCTCACATATACCAGGGCGTGGCATGTATGTAATTTACTTCTCAAAATTCTCTGAAGTAGTAGTTATTTTTTCTATTTCTAAAAATTTCCCCTACTTTTTAATATGTGAAGAATCAGCTTCAGAGATTAAGCAACTTGACCAATATAATGTGGATATTGAGAAATTAGAAAAAGACGCTGGAGGTAGTTTTCCTTTTTCTTAACCACCCGAGACCAATTTTAACTTCTGCTTCACAGAGAAGTCCATGAACAAGAGGAGAAAAACCAAAAGGAACAAGAGGAAAAGAGTAAGGGAGACCTGCAGAGATTGTCAAGAGTGTTGTGTGTCCAAACATCCCACTGAAATGCAAGCTCCATGAGGATGAAGATTTCTGTCCTGTAGGTTCAATATTATAGACTCAGCACTGGCCTAGCACAGGTATTTCACAAATATCTGTTGAATAAATGAATGAATGAATATGTGGTATGAATATGCTACTTCAAGTTTTGATTAAACTTAGCATATAAGGTAAAGCTTTTGAAATTGTATTGTTTTATATATTTTAAAAATGAAATTAAATCAAAATTAAAATGTAATCTTGAGAATTACGGTTTTGAGTTTCACATATAAAGAGCATAGAATTCCTTACCCTGTCCTAACAACAAGTAAAACACTGATGAGACTGAAATATTAATAACTTTTCTTGGATCCATCAGAGAAGTGAGGTCACAGGACAAATCATTGTCTTGAAAATTGGAGAGACAGACAAAATAAATACAGAAACTTATGACACCAGAGCAGAAACTTCTGCAGGAACCAGTGCCAGGGTAAGAGAACCTAAACTACAATTGACGAATTGCTGGAGGCTCAGTGTAGACAAGTCTGAGAGATAAAAACTCCAGAGGGGACACAGTCATAAAGACATACCCACATTTTTGTGAGTTTTACCTATAAAACTCCATAAGGTCTTCACAAGAAATATCAGAGAAAAATCTCCTCATGTTTCCAGTTGGAGGATAGAAAAAGTAATCATTTACAAAATATATTTCTGATGTATTTCAATACACCAGAGCATTCTGTTATTCTCATTAACGCCTGCTCTTAGGATAAACTATTTTACTAGAGGCTAACCTAATGGGGTTTTATCAACCTTACGGAAAAGAAATACTTAACTCCAGCCTCCTAAAGCCATTCTGTGCCAACTAAGGGGGACACACATCCTGTCCCACATAAGGGGTGGAGGGGACTGCAAAGTGCTGATGAAGTTCACAGTCCAGAGATACAAGCTTGCCAAAAGATGGAGACCTAATGTTAGGACTAGAAAATGCTTTCCCTCCCCCCACAACTTACCGCGACATTACTAACGGCCTATTTAGTGCAGTTCCTTTCACCCATTATATCATGTCCGCTTTTCAACAAAAATTACAAAGGCATACTAAAAGGTAAAAAAATACAGTTTGAAAAGATTAAACAAGCATCCAGAACCAGAGTCATATATGGCAGAAAATTAGAATTATTAGACCAGGAATTTTTGAGGATTATAATTAACATGCAAAGACTTTTAAAAGAAAAAGCAAATAATAGGCAAAGCCAGATGGATAATGTCAGCAGAAATATGAAAATTCTAAAAAAGAATAAAAAAGGAATGCCAGAGATGAAAATCACTGTAACAGAAATGAAGGACTCTGATGTATTCATCGGCAAACTGAAAAGCTAAGGAAAGAATTTCCGAGTTTGAGGATATGACAATAGAAGTTTCCTAAACTGAAAAGCAAAGAGAAAAAGGACTGAAAAAAAAATGGAACACAGCATCCAAAAACTGTGGAACAGCTACACAGGGTGTCAGTATATGTAATGAAAATGCCAAAAGGAGAAGAAAGAGACAAAGAAACTGGGCAATATTTGAAGCAATAATGACTTTCCCCAAAATCAGTGTCAAACACAAAACCACAGATTCAGGAAGCTTAGAGAACACCAGGCAGAATAAATGCAAAAAACAAAACACAAACAAACAAACAAAACACCCTATACCAACAAAAAATATACCTTGCCTACCTATAGAGTAGCATAGATAAGAATTATATCCAATGTCTTCTCAGCAGCCATGAAAAGAAGGGAGTGGAATGAAATATTTAAAGTGTTTAGAGAAAACCACCACCAGTCTAGAATTCTATACTCTGAAATTATCCTTCAAAGGTTAAGGAGAAACCAAAACCTCACACCAACAAACTTGGAAGGAATTTGTTGCCAGTAGACAAACCTTGCAAAAATAAGTTTAAAAGTTTTTCAGAGAGAAGAAAAATGATACAGGTCAGAAATTTGGGTCTACATAAAGCAAGCAAGGGCATCACAGAATGAATAAAAAACAGAACCATTTATTTTTCTTATTCTTAATTAATCTAAATTAATTAATTAATCTTAATCTAAATGAAAACAAAATAATAAGAGCAACAATGTATTTGATTATTTGGATAGATAGATATGCATATGTATGTGTATGTGTAAGTAAAATGAATGACAGTAATGATATATGGGACTTGAAGAAGGAATTAGAATGATTTTGTTATTATAAGATACTCAATACATTTGAAGAAGTAGGGAGTATTATTTTAAAGTGGACTTGGATTAGTTATAAATGTATATTGCAAACTTTAGGGCAACCACTTGAATAATGAAAAAAGGGGTATAACTGATTGGCTAAGAAAAAAGAGAAAATAGAATCATATAAAATGCTCAACTGAAAACTACAAAAGTTGGAAAAAGAGTGGAAGACAAAAATGGGAACAAAGAATAATGGCAACAAATAGAAAACGGTAACAATATAGTATATCTTAATCCAACTATATCAATAATCACTTTGAATGTCAATGGTCGAAATGGACAAATTAAAAGACAGAGATTGTCAGAGTGGATCATAAAACAAGATGCAATTATATGTTGCCTACATAAAACAAACTTTAAACATAAAGACACATATAGATTAAAAGTAAATGGATGAAGAAAAATATACTATGCTAACATTAATTTTAAAAAGTAGTAGTTATATTAATTTCAGAAAGAGGAAATTGCAGAGCGAGGAAAGTTATCAGGGACAAAAAAAGGCATCACCTAATGATAAAGGGGTCAATTCTTCAAGAAGACATAACAACTCTTAATGTGTATCTGCCTAACAACAGAAAATACATGAGGCAAAAACTGATGGAACTTCAAGAAGAAGTAGATGAATCCACTATTACAGTTGGAGACGTCAGGACTCCTCTATCATAAATGGACAGGTCCAGGAAGCAGAAAATCAGCAAGGACATAATTGAACTCAATGGCATGATAAATCAATAGGATACAATGGACATCTAAGATTATTTCATCCAACAACAGCAAAATACATATTCTTCCGAAGCTCACATGAAACATTCACTAAAATAGAACACATTCTGGGTGATAAAACACAACAAATTTAAAAGGATAGAAATTATACAATGCATGCTCTCAGACCATATGGAATTAAACTAGAAGTTGATAAAACAATAGCTGGAAAATCCTGAAATACTTGGAGATGAAACAGCACACTTCTAAATAACACATGGGGAAAAAATGCTTCAAGAAAAAATTTTAAATATTCTGAACTAAATAAAAATAAAAACACAACATATCAAAATTTGGAGGATGCCATGAGGAAAACTGCTAACATTAAAAGCCTATGTTAGAAAAGGAGAAAAATCTAAACTCGATGATGTAAGTTTCCACTTTAGAAAACTATAAAAAGAAGAGCAAATTAAATCCAAAGTAAGCAGAAGGAAAGAAATAACAGAAATTAGAGCAAAAATTATTAAAATTAAAAACAGAAAATCAATAAAGAAAATCAATAAAACCAAAAGCTAGTTCTTTGAAAAAATAAATGAAATTGATAAGCCTTTAGCTGGTCTAAGCAAAAAAAAAAAAAAAACAAAGAGAGACAGAGAGAGAGAGAGAGAGAGGACACAGATTAGTATTATCAGAAACAAAAGAGGAGACATCACAGCAAATCATGGACATTAAAAGGAGAAAAAAGAAATAATATACACAATTCTATGCCTACAAATTTGATAGCCTAGCTGAAATGGACCAATTCCTTTGAAGACATAATCTGTCAAAACTCACATAAGAAATAGACTACCTGGGGCTGGGTGTGGTGGCTCGTACCTGTTATCCCAGCACTTTGGGAGGCCAAAACAGGCGGATCACTTGAGGTCAGGAGTTTGAGACCAGCCTGGCCAACACGGCAAAACCCTGTCTCTACCAAAAATACAAAAAAAAATCAGCCAGGCATGGTGTGGGCAGCTGTAATCCCAGTTACTTGGGAATCTGAGGCAGGAGAATCACTTGAGCCCAGGAGGCAGAGGTTGCAGTGAGCCGAGATCACGCCACTCCACTCCAACCTGGGTAACCGAGCGAGACTCCATCTCAAAATAAATAAATAAATAAAATAAAAAAGAAAGAAAATAAAGAAATAGGCTATTTGAATAGCACTACTTCTATTAAATTAATTGAAACACTAATTCATAACCCCCCAAGACAGAAAGCAGAATGTTCAGATGGGTTAGCTTGTGAATTCTACCAAACATTTAAGAGAGATATTACATCAATTCTCTATAACCTTTCTGAAGATAGAATCTCTGGGAATACTTCTTAACTCATCCTGTGAGGCCATCATTACCCTAAGAAAAAAACCACACTAAGACATTCCAAGAAAACTACAGAGCAATATCTCTCATGATTATAGATTCAAAAATTCTCAACAAATTATTATCAAATTGAATACAACAACGCATAAAAATAATTATACTTCATGACCAAGTGGGATCTATCCCAGGTATGCAAGATTGGTTCAGCATTCAAAAATCAATATGTTAAAAAAAAATCACATGAATATATCAATAGCTGCAGAAAAAGCATTTGACAAAACCCGATATCCATTCATGAAATAACCTCTCAGCAATTTAGGAGTGAAGGGAAACTTCCCAGCTGGGTGCTGTGGCTCACGCCTGTAATCCTAGCACTTTGGAAGGCCGAGGGGGGCAGATTACTTGAGGTCAAGAGTTCAAGACCAGCCTGGTTTTGAACTGCAAATCATGGACATTAAAAGGAGAAAAAAGAAATAATATACACAATTCTATGCCTACAAATTTGATAGCCTAGCTGAAATGGACCAATTCCTTTGAAGACATAATCTGTCAAAATTCACATAAGAAATAGACTACCTGGGGCTGGGTGTGGTGGCCCACCCCATCTCTACAAAAAAATACAAAAACTAGCCAGGCGTGGTGTTGGGCACCTGTAGTCCCAGCTACTCGGAAAGCTGAGGCATGAAAATCGCTTGAACCTGGGAGACAGAGGCTGCAGTGAGCCAAGATCACACCACTGCACTCCAGCCTGGCAACAGAGCAAGAGCCTGTCTCAAAAAAAAAAAGGTGTGAGGGTAATTTCCCACCAAGGTTAGGAGTAAGGCAAGAATGTCCCTTCTCATCATTCCTTTTCAACATAATATTAGAAATCTTAGCTAATGTAGAAAAAGTATATAGATTGGGAAGGAAGAACTAAAACTGTCTTTGTTCATAGGTGACATGATCATCAATGTAAAAAATCCAAAAGAATTGATTAAAAATTTCTGAAATTCATAAGTAATTATAGCAGGATTGCAAGATACAAGGTTAATGTACAAAAGTCAATCATATTCCTATTTACCAGCAACAAACAAGTGGAATTTGAAATAAAAATAACATCGGCCAGGCACAGTGGCTCATGCCTGTAATCCCAGCACTTTGGGAGGCCGAGGCAGGCAGATCACGAGGTCAGGATTTTGAGACCAGCCTGGCCAACATGGTGAAACCTCTTCTCTACTAAAAATACAAAAATTAGCCAGATGTGGTGACACATGCCTGTAATCCTAGCTACTCAGGAAGCTGAGGTAGGAGAATTGCTTGAACCCTGGAGGCAGAGGTTGCAGTGAGCTGAGATCACACCACTGCACTCCAGCCTGGACGACAGAGTGAGACTCCATCTCAGAAAATAAATAAATGAATAAATAAATAACATTATTATTTACATTAGCACCCCAAAAATGAAATACTTAGGAACAAATGTAACAAAATATATACAAGATCTATACAAGGAAAATGACAGAATTCTTTTGAACGATAGCAAAGCAGAACTAAATAAATGGAGAGATAGTTCATGCTCATGAATAGTAATACTCAATATTGTCAAGATGTCAGTTCTTCCAAACTTGATCTATAGAGTCAGTAAAATATCAATCAAAATCCCAGAAGAAGAACAGAGTTGGAGGACTCACACTACCCAACTTCAAGACTTATTATAAAACTACAGTAATCAAAACAATGTGGCATAGGCAAAAAGAAAAATAGATTGACAAATAAATAAATATAACAGAATAGAGATATTAGAAATAGATTCAACTAAATATAGTCAACTGATCTTTGACAAAGGAGAAAAGGCAATACAATGAAGCAAAGATAGTCTTTTCAACAAATGGTGCTGGAACAACTGGACATCCACATGCAACAAAATGAATTTAGACACAGATTTTACACCCTTCAAAAAATTAACTCAAAGTGGATCACAGATCTAAATGTAAAATGCAAAACTATAAAACTCCTAGAAGATAACACAGGAGAAAATCTAGATGATCCCAGATATGCCATTGACTTTTTAGATACAAAACAAAAGGCATGATCCATAAAAGAAATAATTGATAAGCTGGACTTCATTCAGATTAAAAACTTCTGCTCTGTGAAAGACAATGCCAAGTGAATGGGAAGAAAAGTCACAGACTGGGAGAAAATATTTGAAAAACATACATCTGATAGAGCGCTATTATCCAAAATATACAAAGAACTCTTAAAACTCAATAATAAGAAAATGAACAACTTGATTTATAAGTGAGCAAAAAACCTTTACAGACACTTCACCAAAGAAGATATATGGATGGCAAGTAAGCATATGAAAAGATGTTCAGTGTAATATGTCATTAGGGAATTGCAAATTAAAAACACCTATTACAGCAGCCAAAATCCAAAACACTGTCAACAGCAAATGCCTGTAAGGATGCAGAACAATAGAAAGTCTCATTCATCACTGGTGAAAAAGCAAAATGGAACAGACACATTGTAAGCCAGTTTGGCAGTTTTAAAAAAACTAAACATATTCTTACCATACGATCCAGCAGTCTCCCTCCTTAGTATTTACCCAAATGAACTGAAAACTTATGTCTACACAAAAATATGCACACAGATATTCATGGCAGCTTGATTTTTAATTGCCAAAACTTGTAAGCAATCAAGACGTTCTTCAGTAGGTAAATAAATAAGTAAACTGTGCTTTGCTGGGTGCAGTGGCTCACACCTGTAATCCCCCAACACTTTGGGAGGCCGAGATGGGTGGATCGCTTAAGCCCAGGAGTTCGAGACCAGCCTGGGCAATGTGGTGAAACCCTGTCTCTACAAAAATAAAAATAAAAAATTAGCCAGATGTGGTGGCACGCACCTGTAGTCCCAGCTACTCAGGAGTCTGAGGTGGGAGGACTGCTCCAGCCCGGGAAGTCGAGGCTGCAGTGAGCCAAAATAATGCCACTGCACTCCAGCCTGGTTGACAGAGCAAGATGCTGTCTAAAATAAAATAAAATAAATTGTGCTTCATCCAGACAATAAAATATTATTCTGCACTAAAAAGAAATGAGCTATGAAGCCATGAAAGACTTTTAAATGCATATTACTAAGTGAAAGAAGCTAATCCGAAAAGGCAACATGCTGTACAATTCCAACCATATGACATTCTAGAAAAGGTAAAACTATAAACACAATGAAAAATAAGTGCTTGCCAGGGACTAGGGCTTGGGGAAAGGATGAATAATACAAGGCACAGATGATTTTTAGGGCAATAAAACTATTCTGTATGATACTACAATGATGGATACACGTCATTATACATTTGTCAAGCCCATAGAATTTACAACACCATGAATGAATCCTAATGTAAACTATGGATTTGAGCTGACAGTGATGTGCTGATGTAGGCTCATCAATTGTAGTAAACGTACCACTGTGGTGCAGGATGTCAGCAGCAGAGGAGGTTGTGCATGTATGGGGACAGGAGGTATATGGGAACTCGCTTACTTTCCACTCAATTTTACTGGCAAACTAAACTCACTCTAAAAAAATAAAGTTTATTAATTTTAAAAAATCAGTTACTAAATATTTAAAAAGTAACCTATCAAATTGGTGACATAACTACAAAGAATAATTATTTCAGTAACTTTTAAATACAATATTTGACTTTCTAGATAGATTAGATAGATAGATAGATAGATAATACAAAAAGATACAGGTATGAACATAGGTATAGATATATGATACATATAGATATATCCTATTGGTTCTGCTTTTCTGGAGAACCCAAACTAAGATACAGAGACCAAAGACAGTTTATTACTCATAGCAATAGCAGTAGCCAGAGTATCATAATTTCTGCACTGGTTTCTCAAGACTCAGTTCTAACAGAGCAACACAAAGAGGGACAGATGACCTTGTACATGTAATGGGCTGCATTTGAGCAAAGAAACTCTGCGTTTAGGTAATTCTAATACTTTTATACTCCAAGAAGCTTGCCTGCCCTTTGCTCCAGAGGGAGACACTACCACTTTCTTCCAACACCATTGACTATACAAACATCTTTGAAAATACAATACAGACAGCAGGCAGTTAGAGCCTTGTCTTGTAAGATCAAGAGAAACACAAAATCCCCATGGAGAATTGTCTTCTAATGATCTAATCAGCTGACCAATCTTAAAATTGGTAAAAATGGAACAACCAGACATCATATGTCTCCTGATGTGCGAAACAAGAAGTCCACATAACCACCCAGAGGTTGTTCTTGCCAAAGAGGCTCAATCTGAATGTAATCAAGTCTAGAAATGTAGCTACCAGCTTATAGAAAATGGAGGGGATAAAGAACAACTTGAACAGAAATTGTATCAGATAAATGATTCAGTTCCTCCATCCAAAAGGTGAAATTTAAAAAGATGGGAGAAGAAAGGACAGTTATGGCTTAAAAGAGACTTGAGAATGCAATGTCCAGTCTTTGTCTGATTCTAATCTAAAACAGTCAATTTAGGACAAGTTTTAAACAAAAGAAAAGATATAACATGGGCAGGGAATCAGGTAATATTAAAATTATATGAGAGAATTAATATTATTATTATTATTATAAGGGTTTATAATGGTATTAGGGTTATATGTTTTTGAAAATCCTGTGTGTACAAGTTAGTTACTGAACTATTTATGAATAAAATATGACATTAACATTTGCTTTAAATTACTTTAGTACCACCACCAACAACCAAAGGAGGAGAAAGATAAAACAAACTTTACAAAATGTTATTAATTATTAAAACTGGGTGATTAATACATAAAAGTTTATAATACTATTTTCTTCTATATAATTTTGAAATTTTCTGTTAAAAAGTTTCATAAATAAATAAAACTGTAGAAGAATTTGTTTAAAGAACCAAATGAAAGTGAGAGAAGTTAATTATAAACATAGGGGTCCAAGGGCCCCTGATGGAGTTGCTTTAATTCAGACTCTAGTGGAGCATCTCAGATCTTCCAAAGCCTTACCTTCAAAAGAGAATAACTTCCATTTCCCTTTGTTACATTTTTCACTGAGATAACAGAGTTTCTATTTTTTTTTGGGGCGGGGGGGCGGGTATCTTCCTGTCTTTATTTGTTTATATATTTTATTATACTTTAAGTTCTGGGATACATGTGCAGAACGTGCAGGTTTGTTACATAGGTATACACATGCCATGGTGGTTTGCTGCACCCATTAATTCATCATCTACATTAGGTATTTCTCCTAATGCTATCCCTCCCCTAGACCCCCATCCCCCGACAGGCCCCAATGTGTGACGTTCCCCTCCCTGTGTCCATGAGTTCTCATTGTTCAACTCCCGCTTACGAGTGAGAACATGCAGTGTTTGGTTTTCTGTTTCTGTGTTAGTTTGCTGAGAATGATGGTTTCCAGCTTCATCCACATGGATTAAAGACTTAAATGTTAGACCTAAAACCATAAAAACCCTAGAAGAAAACCTAGGCAATACCATTCAGGACATAGGCATGGGCAAAGAGTTCATGACTAAAACACCAAAAGCAATGGCAACAAAAGACAAAATTGACAAATGGGATCTAATTAAACTAAAGAGCTTCTGCACAGCAAAAGAGACTATTACCAGTGTAAACAGGCAACCTATAGAATGGGAGAAAATTTCAGCAATCTATCCATCTGACAAAGGGCTAATATCCAGAATCTACAAGGAACTTAAACAAATTTATGGGTTTCTATTTTTTTAAAAGGTAGGAGAGGCCGGTCACAGTGGCTCATGCCTGTAATCCCAGCACTTTGGGAGGCCAAGGCAGGCGGATCGCTTGATGTCAGGAGTTTGAGACCAGTCTGGTCAACATGGTGAAACTCCATCTCTACTAAAAATACAAAAAAAATTAGCCGGGTATGGTGGCGGATGCCTGTAATCCCAGCTACTCAGGAGGCTGAGGCAGGAGAATTGCTTGAACCCACGAGGCAGAGGTTACAGTGAACTGAGATCGCGCCACCGCACTCCATCCTGGATGACAGAGCGAGACTCCACCTCAAAAAAAAAAAAGGGTAAGAGAGATAGCAAAGTAGAAAGAAACAGAGAGGAACTGAGGGGCGAGCAAGAGAGAGACTGATTTTTGTCTAAAAACAAAAAACAAACACAAGGGTGCATTTGCCTTGGATTTTTCCCCAAGGTCTCAATCTATTTGAGGCAAAATTTAGCTGTAGTTTTCTTCCTGTGTCCTTTTAAATTCCTCTTATCATTATTTATTATTTCAACAAATTCTTACACATTGGGCACTGTGTGAGATGCAAAGAACATGAGCAAAAAAGATGTGTCCCCTTCTGTGGAATTTATAGTCTATTTGTAGTACATGTTGTTGGCCTGGGGTTAAGATTCTCAGATGTGCTTGCTTCAAGCATGACCCAGCATATTACCAGCTGTGGTGACTACTGGGAGAGATTTCTCTGCTTAAGAAAAGCAGAAGGAGGAGTAAAGAGGACTTTGTCTTACAGCATAGGTACCTGCTGAACCACAGTGGGTTTGAGCACTAAGTGGGCTCTTGGGGTCATCAGTTCTAGGCCTTGACTCTTGCGTGGCATTGCTGGACCTGCCCTAAGCCAGAAGGGAGCCCGCTGCCCTGAAGGGTGAGTCTGAGGCTTCACAACATTTACCACAAGATGACTGAAGAGCCCTTGGGCCTTGAGTGAACATCAGTAGTAGCCTGGCGATACTCCTCGTGGCCCTATGATAGTGGTGACCACAGAGGTGGCCTCTGCTTGTGGAAAGAGGAGGGAAGACTTTAGCTTGTGGCTTGGGTGTCAGCTGCAGTATAATAGAGCACCAGATTGATTCCTAAAATATCCAACTCCAGGCCCTGACTCTCAGACAACATCTCTGGACCACCCAGAGCTTAGGGGAACTCATCACCCTAAAGGAAAGGACATAAGCCTGGATGGCTTTACCATCTGCTGTTTGTAAAGTCCTAGGGCTCTAAGTGAACATAAGCAGAGAGTTGTTACAGTGGGCCTTGGGTAAGACCCAGTGCAGTGCTGGTTTCAGATCTGACCCAGCTCAGTCCCACTGATCATGGCCACAGGGTTGCTTGTGTCATCCCTCAATCAGCTTCAGGCAGTTCGGCACAGAGAGAGAGAGGGACTCCATTTGTCCGGGAGAAAGTAGGGAAGAAAACAAGAGTCTCTGCCAGGTAAGCCAGAGAATTCATCCAGATCTTATCCAAAACCACATGCAAGAGTCTGCAAGAGCCACAGTGTTACTGGGCTTGGGGTGCCCCCTAATGCAAATGTGGCAGCAGTGACCAAAAACATAGATCACAACACCCAAGTTCCTGCAAATACTTGGAAAGCCTTCCCAACAAGGATGGATACAAACAACCCCAGACTACAAAGACTACAATAAATACCTAATTCTGCAATTTCCAGACACTGATGAACATCCACAAGCCTCAAGACCATCCAGGAAAAGATGACCTTACCAAAAGAACTAAATAAGGCACCAGGGACCAATCCTGGAGAGAAAGGAATATGTGACTTTTCAGATAGAGAATTCAAAAGTAGCTATTTTGATGGGGTGCGGTGGCTTATGCCTGTGATCCCAGCACTTTGAGAGGCCAAGGTGGATGGATCACAGGTCAAAAGTCCTAGACCAGCCAGGCCAACATGGTGAAACCCCTTCTCTACTAAAAATGTAGAAATTAGCCAGGCGTGGTGGCATGCAACTGTAATCTCAGCTACTCAGGAGGCTGAGGCAGGAGAATCACTTGAACCAGGGAGGTGGAGGTTGCAATGAGCTGAGATGGTGCCATTACACTCCAGCCTGGGTGACATAGCAAGACTCTGTCCCCCACCCTCCAAAAAATTAATAGCTATTTTGAGGAAATTCAACAAAATTTAAAATAATACAGAGAAGGAATTCAGAATCCTATCAGATAAATTTAACAAAAAGATTGAAATAATTAAAACAAGCAGAAATTCTGGAGTTGAAAAATGCAACTGACATACTAAAGAATGCATCAGAGTCTCTAATAGCAGAATTGATCAAGTAGAAAAAAGAATTGGTGACTTGAAGACAGGCTATTTGAAAACACATAATCTGTGGAGACAAAAGATAAAAGAACAAAAAAGAATGGAACATGCCTATAAGATTGAGAAAATGGCATCAAAAGGGTAAATCTAAGAGTAATTGGCCTTACAGAAGAAATAGAGAGAAAGGTAGAAAGTTTATTCAATGGGACAGTAACAAAGAACCTCCCAAACCTAGAGAAAAATAGCAATATTCAAGTACAAGAAGGTTACAGATCACTAGGTGGATTGAACCCAAATAAGACTACCTCAAGGCATTTAATAATCAAACTCCTGAAAGTCAAGGATAAAAAAAAGATCTTAAAAGCACACACACAAAAAAGAAACAAATAACATGCAGTGTAGCTTCAGTATGTCTGGCAGCAGACTTTTCAGTGGAGACCTTATAGGCCAGGAGAGAGTGGTATGGCATATACAAAGTGCTGAAGCAAAGAAGTTGTTTTTACCCTAGCATAGAAAATCCAGTGAAAATATCCTTAAAACATGAAGAAGAAATAAAGCCTTTCCCAGACAAACAAAATCTGAGGGGGATTTCATCAACATCAGACCTGTCCTGCAAGAAATGCTAAAGGGAGCTATTCAGTCTGAAAGAAAAGGAGAAATATTTTTCTTTCTTTTCAGAAAGAAAACTTTTTTCTGAAAGAAAATGAGCAATAAGAAATCATCTGAAGGTACAAAACTCATTAGTCATAGTAAGTACACACAAAAAAAATCACACAACATTGTAACACTGTAATTATGGTACGTAAACTAGTCATATCTTGAGTAGAAAGACTAAAAGATGAACCTATCAAAAATAATGAATACAACAACTTTTCAACACAAACAGTACAAAATTTATAAATACAAACAACAAAAAGTTAAAAAGTGATAGAAGAAGTTAAGATGTAGAGATTTTATTAGTTTATGCAATCAGTGTTGTCATCAGTTTAAAATAATGGGTTATGAAATATAATGTGCAAGCCTCACAGTAATCTCAAATCAAAACACATACAATGAATACACAAAAAGTAAAAAGTGAGAAATTAAAACATTCCACCAGAGAAAATCACCTTCACTATAAGGAAGACAGGAAGGAAGGAGAGAAGGATAAGACTAGGAAACAATCCAAAAACAAATAACAAAATGGCAGGAGTAAGTCCTTACTTATCAATAACATTGAATGTAAATGGACTAACCTCTCCAATCAAAAGACATATAGTGGCTGAATGGATTTAAAAAATAAGAGCCAATGATCTGTTGTCTATAAGAAACACAATTCACCTATAAAGACACATATAAACTAAAAATAAAGGAACGGAAGAAGATAACCCATGCAAATGGAAACCAAAAAAGAGCAGGAGTAACTATACTTATATCAGATGAAATAGATTTCAAGACAAAAATTGTAGAAAGAGATAAAAGCAAACATTATGTAATGATAAAGAGGTGAGTTCCACAAGAGGATATAACAATTATAAATATATACGCACTCAACACTGGAGCACCCAGATATATAAAGCAAATATTATTAAAGCTAAAGAGAGAGATAGATCCCAATACAATAATACCTAGAAACTTTAACACCCCACTCTCAGCAGCATTGGACAGATCATTGAGACCAAAAATCAACAAACATCAGACTAAATGTACACTGCAGACCAAATGGACCTAATAGATATTTACAGAACATTTCATCCAATGACTGCAGAATACATGTCCTTCTCCTCAACACATGGATCATTCTCAAGGATAGCCCATGTTAGGCCACAAAGCAAGTTTTAAAACATTAAGAAAAAAATTGAAATCATACCAAGTATCTTCTCTGACCACAATGGAATAAAACTAGAAATTAGTAACATAATAAATTTTGAAAACTATACAAACACATGGAAATTAAACAATATACTCCTGGATGACCAGTGGGTAAACGAAGAAGTTAAGAAGAAAACAAAATTTTCTTGAAAAAAATGATAATGAAAACATAACATACCAGAATCTATGGGATAAAGCAAAAGCACTACTAAGAGGAAAATTTATAGCTGTAAGCATATATATATATATGCTTTTACATATATATATATGTAAAACAACTTCCAATAAACATCTTAAAGAACAATGCATCTTAAAGAACTAGAAAAGCAAAAGCAAACCAAACTCAAAATTAATAGAAGAAAAGATATAATAAAGATCAGAGCAGAAATAAATAAAATTAAAATTAAAAATCAACAAAACAAAAAGTTAGTTTTTTAAAAAGATAAATAAATTGACAAACCTTTAGCCCAAACAACTAAGGAAAAAAGAGAGAAGACCCAAATAAGTAAAATCACAGGTTAAAAAGGAGATATTATAACTGATAAGGCAAAAATTCAAAAGATCACTAGAGGCCACTACAAGCAACTATGTGTCAGTAAATTGAAAAACCAAGAATAAATTGATAAATTCCTAGACACATACAACTTATTAAGATTGAACCATGAAGAAATCCAAACTCTGAACAGACCAATAACAAATAATGAGATCAAAGCCATAATAAAAAGTCTCCCAGCAAAAAAACACACACACACACACACACACACACACACACACAACCAAACCCAGGATCAGGATCTGATGGCTTTATTGCTGAATTTCAACAAATGTTTAAAGAAGAATATGAATCCTACTCAAACTATTAAAAAGATACAGGAGGAGGAAATACTTTCATACTTGTCCTATGAGGACAGGATTACCCTGATACCAAAGCCAGACAAATACACATCAAGAAAAGTAAACTACAGGCTAATATTCCTGACAAACACTGATGCAAAAATTCTCAGCAACCACTAGTAAACTAGATTTAACAAGACATTAAAAAGATCGTTCATCATGACCAAGTCGGATTTATCCCAGGGATGCAAGGATGGCTCAACATATGCAAATCAATCAATGTGATACAACATATCAACAGAATGAAGGACAAAAATCATATGATCATTTCAATCAATGCTGAAAAAGCATTTGTTAACATTCAACATCTCTTCATGATAAAACCATCAAAAAAAAAAAAAATTGGGTATAGAAGAAACATACCTCAACAGAGTAAAAGCCATATATGACAGACCCACAGCTAGTATCATACCAAATGGGGAAAAACCAGAAGCCTTTCCTCTAAGATCTGGAACATAATAAGAATGCTCCTTTTCACCACTGTTATTCAACATAATACCGGAAGTCCTAGCTAGAGCAATCCAACAAGAGAAAGAGATAAAGTGCATTCAAATTGTAAAGGAAGAAGTCAAATTATCCTTGTTTGCAGGAGATATAATCCTATATTTGAAAAAACCTAAAGACTCCACCAAAAAAAAAACTATTAGAACTAATAGACAAATTCAGCAAAATTGCAGGATACAAAATTCACATACAAAAATCAGTGACATTTCTATGTGCCAAAAGCAAACAAGCTGAAAAACAAATATTTAAAAATCCCATTTACAAGACCTACAAATGAAATTAAATACCTAGGAATTAACCAAAGAAGCGAAAGATCTCTGTAATGTAAACTATAAAACAATGATGAAAGAAATTGAAGAAGACACAACAAAATGGAAAGATATTCCATGTTCATGGATTGGAAGAATCAATATTGTTAAAATGTCCATTTTACCCCAAGTAATCAACTGATTCAACACATATCAAAATACCAATGACATTCTTCACAGAAATGGATAAAACAATCCTAAAATTTATATGGAACCACAAAACACCCAGAATAGCCAAAGCTATCTTGAGCAAAAAGAACAAAACTGGAGAAATCACATTACCTGACTTCAAATTGTACTACAGATCTATAGTAATCAAAACAGCATGGTACTGGCATAGGAACAGACACATAGACCAATGGAACAGAATAGAGAACCGAGAAACAAATCTATACATCTAAGGTGAACTCATTTTTGACAAAAGTGCCAAGAACATACATTGGGGAGAGGACAGCCTCTTCAATAATGGTGCCAGGAGAGTTGGATATCCATATGCAGAAGAATAAAACTAGACCCCTATTCTCCGGCTATATACAAAAATCAAATCAAAATGCATTAAAGACTTAAATCTAAGGCCTCAAACTATAAAACTTTTTCAAGAAAACATTGGGGAAACTCTCCAAGAAATTGGATTGGGCAAAGATTTCTTGAGTAATACCCCACAAGCAAAGGCAACCAAAGCAAAAATGGACAAATGCAATCACATCAAGTTAAAAAGCTTCTATACAGTAAAGGAAACAATCAACAGAGTGAAGAGACAACCCACAGAATGGGTGAAAATATATGCAAACTATCCATCTGTCAAGGGATTAATAACTAGAATATATAAGGGGTTCAAACAGCTCTATAGAAAAAAAAATCTAATAATCTGATTCAAAAATGGGCAAAAGATCTGAAGAGACATTTCTCAGAAGACACACAAATGGCAAACAGGCATATAAAAAGGTGCTCAATGTCACTGATCATCAGAGAAATGGCAAATCAAAACCACAATGAAATATTATCTCACCCCAGTTAAAGTGACTTTTATCCAAAAGACAGGCAATAACAAATGCTGGCAAGAATATGGAGAAAAGGGAACCCTCATACACTGTTGTTGGGAATGTAAATTAGTATTTGATAGCACAACAGGATGCTATAGTCAATAATAATTTTAAAATAACTAAGAGTATAATTGGATTGTTTGTAACACAAAGGATAAATACTTGAGGTGAGGAGTACTCCATTTACCTGATGTGATTATTATGCATTGTATGCCTGTATCAAAATATCTCATGTTCCCCATAAATATATACACCTACTATGTATGCACAAAAATGAAAAATTAAAAAGAAGCATTTTAATAAACCAAATAATGTATAATATGTTAAAAACAATTATGGCTAACATTGATATTGGTAATATTACTATTGATAATATTAGTGTCAATTACTTAGTCTGTACCAGCCATGATGCCAAGCATATTACATGGATTACCTCATTTCACCTTCTCGGCCCCATGGAGTAAGCTTATTCAATATAAATTTAATTCAGAAGAACTTCCTACCTGGAGTCTGAGACCCTCTGTTATTGGCATGTAATGATTTTTCTGCAGCAATGTAAGGATATATGTAGTATCTATAAATCACTATTTTGCCTTAATACATGCAATTTACAGACAATCTTGTCCCTCTGTATCCCAAACAAGGCAGAAGAATATTGTGAATCGATATCTCAACGGGATTCTATTTAAGTTGTGGCAAAAGTCATAGAAGGAGTCAGGCTATTGTTAGGCTTATGTCACAGGTCTACCTAGCTTTACATTTTCATGTAAGACAGTGTCTTGGTTTTCCTGAATAGCTACCTCTGGGAAGGAAAAAAAAAAGTCAAAATACAAGATGTTGCCCAGTATAGTGTTTATTGCACAAAGTACTGAATTTAAAAACAAAAGACCAAGGGTCAAAACTCTTCATGACACTTACTAGCTGTGTGATCACATGCAAACTTCACACACTCATTTCCCTTTCCTCATCTGTGGTATCTTGAATTTCTTTGAGTTTCCTCAAAATGGCTATTTGAATTCTCTGTCTGAAAAGTCACATATTTCTGTTACTCCAAAATTGGTCCCTGGTGCCTTATTTAGTTCATTTGGTGAGGTCGTGTTTTCCTTGATTCTCATGATTCTTGTAGATGTCCGTCTGTGTCTTGACACTGAAGTTAGGTATTTATTGTAGTCTTCACTGTCTGGGTTTATTTGTACCTGTTCTTCTTGGGAAGGCTTTCTAGATATTTGAAAGAACTTGAGCGTTGTGATCTAAGCTGTATTTGCTTTAGGGGGCACCCCAAGCTCAGTAATGCTGTGGTTCTTACAGACTCATAGATGTACCACCTTGACAGTCTTGAACAAGATCTGGGAGATTTCTCTGGATTACCAGGCAGACTCTTATTCTCTTCCTTTACTTTCTGCAAGACAAGAAGCTGCCCCCTTCTCCCTCCTAACCCTTGTTTTGAGCCACTTGAAGCTGTAACACCCCTGTGGCCACCACCACTGGGACTGTGCTGGGTCAGACCTGAAGCAAGCACAGCACCAGGTCTCACCCAAGGCCTGCTGTAACCACTCTCTGGCTACTGCCTGTTTTTGCCCAAGGCCCTAGGACTCTACAATCAACAAATGGCAAAGCCAGGTCTGTGTCCTTCCCTTCAGAACAGCAAGTTCACCTAGGCCCCGGGTAGGTCCAGAGATGCCATCTGGGAGTCAGGGACTAGAGTCAAAAACCTTAGAAGTCTAACTGGTGTTCTATTGTACTGAGGCTGAGCTGGCCCTCAATCCACAAGACAGTTCTTCCCACTCTTCCCTCCTCTTTCCAATGGTAGAGGAGCCTCACCCCTTGGCCACCACCACAGGCCCATTAGGACTACTGCCAGACTAAGGCCAATGTTCCCTTAAGGCCCATGGGCTCTTCAGTCAGCTTGTAGTGAATGCTGCCTGCCCTGGGACTCACCTTTCCAGGCAGTGGGCTCCCCTCCAAGCCTGCGCAGGTTCAGAAATGCCGTCCAAGAGCTTAGGCCTGGAATTGGGGACCCCAAGAGCCCACTTGGTGCTCTCCCCTGCTGTGGCTGATGTGGTACCTTAAGGTATAAGACAAAGTCGCCTTTACTTTTCCCTTTGCTTTTCTCAAGCAGAGGGAGTCTTGCCCCATAGCCACCACAGCTGGGAATGTGCTGAGTCTCACCTGAAGCCAGAAAGTTTCAGAGTCCCACCAAAGGCCCTCGATGTAGTACCCGGGTATCGCTGCTGGTTATTCAGTTAGCAAGTGATGAATTCTGTCAGAACTGGGTCCTCTCCTTCAAGGCAGCAGGTTCTCTTCTGGCCCAGGTGTGTCTAGAAATGTAGTCCAGGGACTAGAGCCTGGAATGGGGGCCTATCCTGCTGTGGCTCAGCTGTCATCCAAGATGCAAGACAAAGTCCTCCCCACTCTACCCTCTCCTCTCCTCAGGCAGAAGGAAGGGGTCTCTTTCGGAGCCATGAGCTATGCAGCCTGGGGCTGGGGAGGGGTGATGCCAGCACTCCCATAGACACCCCAGCTGATGTCTCAGTAGGTCACGTGCCCCCTCAGTCCTCTGGCTCTGGGCCCAGTTTAGCACTAGGACTCATCTAAAAGTTGCAGTTCTTGTGGTTCAGACTGCCTTTCAAGTTTATTTACAGCCCCTAAGCACCTTAGCCCTTGGTGGCAAGGTTTGTGGGAACTCAAGTTCATACCATTGGGATCAGAAATCCCCCTGGCTTGGGCTGGTTTAAATGCACCCTCCGTGGGCAGGCATCAGCTAAGTTTGGTCTGGTTTTCCTTTTTGCTCTAACAGGACAGAACTGAGTTCAAGGCCTCACAGTTGCTGTGCTCTCCCTCCCCAGTACCCGGAGATGCTCTCCACACATGCTGCCACCACAGGGGATGGGGAAGAGGTGGCATCGGCCTCTTCAGTGCCTCGTACAGTGATACAAACCAAAACCAGGTACTGAGTGGTCACCTGATTTTTGGTTCCGACAAAGGTGTTTTGTGTGTGTTTGTAGTTGTTAAATTGATGTCCTTGCAAAGGGGGTGGGGGACAATCTGTGGAGCTTTCTCTTCTGCCATCTTGCTCCACCATCCCCTTTTCTTATCTGTGGGATTGATGATAAAGGCACCTATCCACCAGGTAATTTATGACGATCGAATGCAGTACTCTGGCTCTGTGAGAGCACTTAGTGTGGCCGATGAAATAAGCACTGACTAATCATTTGCTTTCTTTCTGTGGAAGAGTATAACTTATTCAGTCATCTGTCCTTATCCTATGAAGAAGAAAATAGACTTTCACCAGCAAATTGTGGCGCACATGTCCTCAGTCTGTTCTTAGTCACTTCTCAGTCCTACTTAATAAGCATACTAGCTAGCCAAACCCAAATATGTTTCTGCTTGAAGGCTTGGCCTTCAAGCTTTGGCACTCTGTGAGACAGCTTGCTACTAGCTCTGTCTGGTTTACCAGAGGTCTAACTTCGGTGCCACCCCTTCAAGACACACTAGCACAGCCTTGACACATGAAAGTTGATGAACAAACCCAACACATTTGTCCTATAATTACAGGCTTTGGCAGCCAAGTGTCAACACATTGATTTGCTAGACTTTAAAAAGCTTTATTGGGTCTTAATGACCAATTCAACCTTGCATATGACCAAAAATGACTGGCCACAGCTTTGGAACTCTTCTGGATTTGACTGAAAATATGTTAACCCAGTGTTTCTTGTTGTGGTCCCTTCGCCACTTGCTCCTGAACCTCCAGGGGATCTCATTAAAATGCAGACTCTCCCCAGAGCTACTTAATCAGAATCTGGGGGTGGGGCCAGAGATCAGCACTGTTAACAAGCACTACAGGTTTTTCGATGATCACAAAAGTGAGGGCTGGTTGAGCAAATTCAAGGTTATCACCCAAACCACTAAAGGCTTCAAGGACTATATATAAGAGATAATGCTTCCATCCAGGACAATGTTTAAGTATATTGAAATGCTTAATTCTCAAATATGAGTTATGATTTTAAAAAGGCAGTGCAACCTAAGAACTGTAAACTGGTGGCAAAAGACCTTTACCCACATTAAAAAGAATTTTTTTTTTCCTATATCACAAGTCATCAAACAACTACTCACATTAATCAAGTGCATTGGTTGCACTAAAATAGGTAGATCTGTCCATTATGCAATAAAATGATTGACTTTAATGACTTCAGTAGAGTAGGTATTATATCAGTCTCTGATAATAAGAATAAGCACAGTAGATAATCACTTGCCAAGTCAATCACTAGTTATAACAATTGAATGTGAACATCTCATTTTGGTTTTACTTGTCTGTTTCGAACTTTGAGTTGGAGTTAAGTAGGAAAAATACTTTACAATACACTGAGCAGCAGAACTTCCATTTCAGGCTCAATTACAGAAAAAAATATATGCCATCTTTTTCCCTTCCATTTCCCTTAATTGGGTCATCTAAATAAATGTATTGAGGCTAACGGGAGCCAGATTTTTCAGTGTGGAACCAGGAAGTTGTAAGTAGGTAAAAGAGGCTAAGATAAACCCTGTGATGTTGGATTGGAATTGAAGGTATCAGTTGTTAACAAAGACAGATAGATAGATGGATACAGAAAGATGTGTATATGTGTATGTATGTGAGTGTGTGTGCGTGTGTGTGTGTATAAACATATTTTCTAGTCCTCTGAGAAGACCTAAAAGCAATGACACCCCAATAGCAATGAACACCAAGATCATGGCTTATAAATAAAGTTCTTCACTAAAAAGAGCCAGAACTCTAAAGAAATGACTGACTCCAGGACTCTGATAGGGAAATGGCTAATAAGCCTAGAACTTCCTGTTGTACCAGAAAGTAAGTGCTCAAAGAATGATGGGGACATGTCAAAAGGACATAAAAGCCAGATCGAATAGGCTAATAAATAATAATACAGGTAATAAACATTGAACAAAGTAAAAATCCATGAGTCCATATTTATATAAATAAATGAATGAAAATATAATGAAATGGAAGGAAAAGGAAAACTCCACCTTACAACAAAATGCCAAATCATAATGTAGGAATTAAAAAATTACCATTTAGCAACTTTCATGGTAATAATTGATTTGGTCAGGAATCATCAATGGATGCTAAAACTAATGCGTGAAAATTTGATGAGAGGCAAGATATTTATATAATCTTAAAGAATCTCTCCACAATATATTTATTCATTGCTTATTAATAAATATGTACATCGTTATTAATTAATTTTATATTAGAGTAACTTGGCAGACATCACCTTAACAAAGTAATAAATGTGAACAATGACAGTAGGAGGACGAATATCATGTGCCTCCTAATATTGTGTATTGAGAAGAGCACATCATTTCTGTAGTATTTCTGCCAAAAACGCATAATCTGAATTTAATCATCAGAAAACATCAGACAAACTCAAATTGAGGAATATTTTATTTTTATTATTTCCACCATTGTTTTTTTCTATCTTAGATTCAACAGGTACATGTGCAGGTATGATACCTGGGTATACTGAAAGATGCTGAGGTTTGGAGTACCAATGATCCTGTCACCTAGGTACTCCTGATTATAGTCCCCAATAGTTTTTCAACCTTTGCTCTTCTCTCTCCCTCCCCCACCCGTAGTCCCCAGTTTATACTCTTGCCATCTCTATGTCCATGAGTACTCAATGTTTAGCTCCCGCTTGTAAATAAAAACATGCAGTATTTGCTTTTCTGTTCCTGCATTAATTCGCTTAAAATAATGGCCTCCAGCTAGATTCATGTTGCTGCAAAGGACATGACTTTGCTCTTTTTTATGTCAGCATGGTATTTTGTGGTGTATGTCTACCACATTTTCTTTGTTCAGTCCACCATTGATAGGCTCCTAAGTTGGTTCCATGTCTTTGCAATTGTGAATACTGCTGCAATGAACATATGCATGCAAGTTTCTTTATGGTAGAAGGATTTATACTCCTTTGGGTATATACCCAGTAATGAGATTGCTGAGTCGAACAGTAGTTCTGTTTTGTTTGCTTGTTTGTTTGTTGTTGTTGTTTGAGACAGGGTCTTATTGCCCAGGCTGGAGTGTAGTGGTGCAATCACGGTTCACTGCAGCCTTGACCTCAAGCAATCCTCCCACCTCAGCCTCCCAAGTAGTGGGGACTACAGGTGCATGCCACCATGCCTAGTTAATTTTTCTTTTTTTTTTTTTGTAAAGTGATGTGGGGGTCTCACTTTGTTGCTTAGGTTAGGCTGGTCTTGAACTCCTGGCCTCAAGTGATCCTCTTATCTCAGCCTCCCAAAATGCTGGGATTACAGGTGTGAGTCCCCACGCTTGGTCTGTTTTAAGAACTCTCCAAACTGCATTCCAAGTGGCTGAACTAATAATTTATATTCCCACCAACAATGTATAAGTGTTCCCTTTTTTCCACAGCCTCACCAGCATCTGTTGTTTTTTGACTTTTGAATAACAGCCATTCTGACTAGTGTGAGATGGTATCTCATTGTGGTTTTGATTTGCATTTCAAATTGAAGAATGTTTTACACAGCAAATTTTAAAAACTGTCAATGTCATAAAAGATAAGGAAAAAATGAGGGAGACTAAAGAGAAATGACATTTTAATGTAACCTATGACCATAGATTGGATTTTGGACCTACAAAAGGTATTGTTAGGACAAATTTTAATGAGATCTATGGGTTAGGTAATAGTATTGTTCAACACTAGTTTCCTATGGCAGCTCTAGTTTACCTGCCACAGTCCTCCTATATCCCATCAGTCTCTGATGGGAAGAGATGCAAAGATAGCTATTCGTGAAAAGGGCCTCCTCCTCTCTACAAATCCCTTATCTCTTCTGGGTACGCTATATGGTGCAAGTGGGGCTCCTTGGGAAGTTGACTCTGAGATGAAGATCAGCATGCACTTAGTTTTGTAAGGAAGTACTCATAGGAAACAGCATAGAGAAGAAAGGGAAGCTGAGCTGAGATGTAGTCTCAGTGAAGGCTCAGCCAATCCCTTGGGGAGTTCTGGCACTGGATGGCGCTTCAGAATTCTGGGGGAATATCCCCAGTAATGGGATGGCTGGGTCAAATGGTATTTCTAGTTCTAGATCCTTGAGGAATCGCCACACTGTTTTCCACAATGGTTGAACTAGTTTACAGTCCCACCAACAGTGTAAAAGTGTTCCTATTTCTCCACATCCTCTCCAGCACCTGTTGTTTCCTGATTTTTTAATGATTGATATTCTAACTGATATACCTCAAGGATTATAAGTCATGATGCTATAAAGACACATGCACACGTATGTTTACTGCAGCACTATTCACAATAGCAAAGACTTGGAATCAACCCAAATGTCCATCAATGACAGACTGGATTAAGAAAATGTGGCACATATACACCATGTAATACTACGCAGCCATAAAAAAGGATGAGTTTGTGTCCTTTGTAGGGACATGGATGCCGCTGGAAACCATCATTCTCAGCAAACTATCGCAAGAACAGAAAACCAAATACCGCATGTTCTCACTCATAGGTGGGAACTGAACA
Source organism: Macaca fascicularis (assembly GCF_037993035.2). Classification (NCBI taxonomy): domain Eukaryota; kingdom Metazoa; phylum Chordata; class Mammalia; order Primates; family Cercopithecidae; genus Macaca; species Macaca fascicularis. The sequence continues at coordinate 125,259,499 of NC_088381.1, read as the reverse complement.
ATGAGATCACTCGGACACAGGAAGGGGAATATCACATACCGGGTCCTATTGTGGGGAGGGAAGAGGGGGAAGGGATAGCATTAGGAGATATACCTAATGTAAATGACGAGTTAATGAATGCAGCACACCAACATGGCACATGTATGCATGTGTAACAAACCTGCACGTTGTGCACATGTACCCTAGAACTTTAAGTATAATAAAAAAATATATATATATTAAAAAAAGAAAACTCCAAGACCCCAAGCAAATGGGTGATAGACAGACCATTAACACAGGAAAAACACGTAATAAATACAAAACGTTCAATTACTAATAACTAACTAAATAAAATGCTTTTAAATTAAAAAAAATAATAAAAGAAAATAAAAGGAAAAAAAAAGAATTCTGGGGGAGCCGAACCTTTATACATCCACATCAACCAGGCCTTGACTAAGGGCATAACACTGAGCAAAGCAGCTGTCATTGGCTGGTGTACTTCCTCAAGGGGCTGATGCCTGAGGATTGTCTGCCAGTAGCACTCCCATCCCAGCAGCGGGCAGATTTCAAGGCCTTCATTCCTGAAGGGGAAACAGACTATTTCAAGGGGATCACACACACACACACACACGCGCACACACACACGTAAAATCCATGGCACTCACCAATGCCTTTAGAACTTTTTTAAGAGAAGGGACAGAGACATGCTACAAAATACTATGACCTGAAAAGAGAGAATTAGGCCGCTGAAAAGATCCAATCACATTCGCATTACTTTTATTATGCGTTAAGAAGTTTTAAACTGCTTACTAGGAAGACGAACTATCCCCTGCTTTCTAACTCATCTTTCAAAATTTGCCTTCCATAGTTCTGACTCACTGCACATCTGAATACCTATTTAAGTGTTCCCAAGTTCCCAAGAGAATTCGGGGACTGCTGTCTGCTCAAGAATACAGTTCTCTCTGCGGCCTCACAGGTCTTCAATTAGCACTTCATCTTTGCTTCCCTAAACTTCTGCTATCTTGGACCTCAGAGACTATTTGAGGCTACAAGAGTGGAGGTGTCTGTTTCCTTCTACAGTGCCAGGTGTAACGTTTGGCACATAGTAAGTTAATTTAGTTCAATCCTTGAGTGCGGGTGGCGGGGAGGCCAGGGGAAGAAAAGAAAAAAAGTTGAGGCTTACACAGTTACATAACTGTTCAATGAGAATTCAATATTTTGCAATTAAAAGTCAAGCACACACACACACATAGACCCCAACGATAATCCTCCCTTGGTAAAGGCAAACTAAACTTAGCAAAAAAGGTACCTATAACATTTAAAAACTGCTTTTTGTAAAAATAAAATCATTCTAGATGAAGATTCAGAAGTCCCTACTTCAATTCGCAAAATTTCTGCAACTATTTCTTCACCTTTTTCTGCCTGTTTACATAACCAAACTCTTAGCCCGAGCTAGTGGATTCTCTTTGCCTACATTTTAAAATGTTTCTGCTTTTTGGCCTGGATTCTCCCTGCTATCAGTAGGCTGCTCTGACTGAAAAGATGCGTTCATGTTCTTGGCTTTGCCAATAAATTAACTTTATAGCTAACTTGGCAAGGTTCCTTGAGTCGGGGAGACAGAAGTGGAGTATCGAGTGGTCAAGGAATGGGAAAATTTAGTTTACAGATTAGTAAAACTTGAGGATGGACACTGTATACTTTTAAAAGCACTGTTAGTTTTAAAGTACTGAAGTTATACCACATAAAGATATGTACAAATAAACTGTAAAATAAAGTGTCTGGCTGCATTAGGTTCATAAAAAATGATTTTGTTTGGGATAAAATATATAAATTAAACATCTCAATTTCTGTAAAACTTTATTCAAATTCTTAGGTCTAATTTTTATAAATCAGGGTTATTTGACTGTATTTGGATTTTATGTGTCTGAGCAATTAAATGTCTGACATGATTCTTAAAATATTTATATTCACAACAAATACAGTGGGTCTTTGCTTGTTTCTTTTAAAAATGTCACAAAATTTTTTTAAATGTCAGAAAAGTATTCAGAAAGAAAAATATCTTTCTTAGTAATTCTCCCAAGTTTCTGTCATGTCAACATCTCTAGGATCCTAAAAAACAATTTAGTGATCACCTCTGCATATCACATCAAACTTCAGGTAGATCTGTGAGCCCCACAACAGCCATTCAGCGGGTTCTGTTTTCTTAGTGCCTAGCACAGATGCCTGGTCCAGAGCAGGGACTCAATAATTGTTTAATAAATAACTGAACAGAACTGCCTCATGGCAGAAAATAATCTCTGATGATCTGATGATGTAAAGGTAAAGAACATTAGCAGAAGTAGTATACGTTCATTAATAACATAGGGAAAGGAGGAGGAAGAAAGGGAGGGTAATATGGAGATTGCCAGTTAACACCTTTGATACCTTGGAGGATTTTAAGTCTAAGAACTTCTTTCTGTTGTGCACCTTAAGAGCGTGCTGCATCATAAAATGATTTTGGCTGCATAAAACCAATGTACTTATTTTATGCCTAATACATTCCAGGCACTGTTCTAGATAGTGAACACAGCCATGAACAATTTCCCTACTCTCATGGAGTTATACTCCAGCGAATCTACATCACTACCCTAAAAGACAAATATTGATCTGACACTCATTTTTATGAGTAGGGAAATGACAAAGTTTTTCTCTCATAGTATGCTTGAGATCCCTGCCTATCCAGTGGTTAAGTGGCACAGGCTTTGCATATGCCTACTCTAATTGAAGTCAACTATAATTACAGAAGACCAACCCAATCATTTAACATTGTATCATACCAGTTGATATGTTAAGCAAGTTTTCACCAACAGGAAAAGGGTCCATTAAAAAATATATACATACAGCTGGGCAGGGTGGCTCAGGCCACCGTGGGATTAGAAATCCCAGCACCTTGGGAGGCCGAGGCAGGAGAATCACTTGAGGTCAGGAGTTGGAGACCAGCCCGGCCAACATGACAAAAGCCCGTCTTTACTAAAAACACAAAAATTGGGTGGGCATAGTGGCGCAAGCCTGTAGTTCAGCTACTTGGGAGACTGAGGCAAGAGAATCGCTTGAACCCAGGAGGCGGAGGTGGCAGTGAGCTGAGATCACGTCACTGCACTCCAGCTTGGGTGACAGAATGAGACTCCATCTCTAAAAAGAACAAACAAAAAATTTAAAATATATATATACACACATATACACAAACACATTTCCTGTTTTCATGTTTATAGGCATATTAGAAAGAAGATATTAATATGACCTGATTTTGCATAGTGTTAAGTATTGTTATATATTTTAATTAGACTTCAAATGTGATAATCAAGACAGGTTCCCCCCACTCCCACCATGTAACTCCTTTCTTTCCCTTATAAACCTATTTCCATGGGCTTACTTGAAATTTGACCAAGTAAAATTTTACCTGAAAAATGATGTTACATGCTAGAGTATATTTATAAATTTAAAATTAAATATAAGTGAATTAATAAAGATTATTCATTCAACTTTCTAGAACAAGACAATATATAAAGAAAGTTTGTTCTCAAAAAGAAACAAATCCCAGTCTCCTTGAAAGATATTATAGACCTAATCATTGGAAACCAACATGTTAAGAAAAATCACTTAATCCTAAAACCTTTAATGGATTTTACAAATTAGACATATTAAACATTTTGAGAGCATTTAAATTTTATGCTGAATAAAACCATATTTAACTAACTTTATAGGATTCATTAATGTTATAATTTACCCAACAAAACATATTGGGCTCTATCTTCTTTGAGTTTCATCAAGCACTATGTGTGGTAGCAAGAAAACTAGATCTAGGAGACTCAGGAGGGCTGGGTTCAGGTCACATCACTGATGTGTGACCTTAAAGGTGTCATTTAAACACCTTGAGTATTGTTTTTTAATCTGCAAAATGAAAATATCTTTCCATCTCTAAAGATCCATATAAAGACTTAGTAAAAAAAAGTAGGTGGAAGTACCTTGAAAACTGTAAGAAGGTAATCTGTGTGCTATTTGTTACTATTACTCAACTGCCCTCCTGGTAATAGAGAAACTTAATCAGAGGTCTCGCCACCCCAAACTGAGGGGCTAATATCCCAATAGCTGCAAGGTTCCTATAAAAGCAGACCAGACCACAGTGAACTCTTTCTATTAGGTGGTACAAAGGTGTTCTGCATCTCCAGTTGGGTGCTCTTGTACACAAAAAGAAAACTGGGCTCACTCGTTTGAGAATGACTCTGTGGCTCAAACTCAATATATTTAGTGCAGTTGCAGTACAACGAACTCATAAAATCATCTCTTAATTTTATTCATTTCTGGCAACTCTAGTCAGCCATATGGTTTCGGATTTCTTTTTAAATTCAGATAATGGTTGTAGTAAATTTATTCTGAATTATCCTCCACTGATTACTTTCTGACCATGATAATTGGAGTATTTGATGATAGGGTGTTTATCTTTGCTGCATCTCAGGTTTTCACCTAAACTGTCTTCACTAGATTAATCATCTCTATTAAAACTTTGTGCACATATTACCACCTTTTTCTCTCCCGCTCACCCAATTATCTTTTCTGCCATGCCTTGCTGATTATATTTCAAAACCCTTTCCTAAAAGTCATCCTTTAGTCAATGTTGGTAATTTCACCATATTTATCAGCTCCATTTTTCTACCAATAAATGCCTTATTATATCCATAGGAAAACATTAGGCACTTGGGATATGCAAGACACAGCCCCTATTCTCAACCTCACCTCTTCCACTTAATCATTTCCTTTAATTATCTTATATACTTAAGAGTAACTCCTCTGTATTCATATTTACTCTCCATAATATATCCCAATGTTATTAAAAATAATTTCCTAGAAATTGGAACATTAACTGGTTATATGATGATTAAGGATTAGTGTGAGATGGTATCATGGTTTATGTTTTTTAAAAATGAGACTTACCATTTGAGATGAGTACTGAAATACTTATGGATAAAATATAATCTCTAGGATTAGTTTTAAAATAGTATGGGGTGGGTAGAGATGAACAGGACCAGATTAGCCATGGCATTGGGCCTGATTTATAAGTATATGGAGAGTTCATTATACTATTCTATCTACCTATTTTAATATTCTCCGTATTAGAAATGAAAAAAGATTTTTCTCTTCATTTGCTACAGCCTGGGCTACTCTTGCAAGATCTAACATAATATTTAGATAACTTTTGTCATTTAAATAACACTATAAAACTTAATAGCCAGCCAGGCAGGGTGACTCACGCCCCTAATCCCAGCACTTTGGGAGGCCGAGGCTGGTGGATCACAAGGTCAGGAGATCGAGAGCAGCTTAGCTAACATGGTGAAACCCCGTCTCTACTAAAAATACAAAAATTAGCTGGGCGTGGTAGCACGTGCCTGCAGTCCCAGCTACTTGGGAGACTGAGGCAGGAGAATCGCTTGAACCTGGGAGGCGGAGGTTGCAGTGAGCCAGGACCGCACCACTGCACCCCAGCCTGGGCAACAGAGAGAGGCTCTGTCTCATAAAACAAAAAACAAAAAATAAAAACCAAAAACCTCAATATGCAAAATACAAAATTATATGCAAATTATATTATATATACTATTAATAGCTACCATTTGCTTATGATGTACTAGGCTACTAGGCATTGTTAAGGTAATTTATGTACATAAATTATCTCACTTATTCTTCACAATTAGCTCATCAGGTAGTTATCACTAAAAGCCCAGAGAAATTAAGAAACTTGCCCACTATCATCAGGATAAAAATAAACTTTGAACGTTCATTATTAGTTCCTAATACGAAGAAAATATCCCACAATGACTTAAACACAATGCCCGCATCCATATCGATATCCTTCGTTTCCAAATTATCATGTTATTAAGCAGACTTGGCCAAAGACAAATTTGAAATCAGTTTACATTTACCTAGTTAAGTCAATACTTGGACTTACAAATTTTATTTTATTTGCATTCACAAAGAAATCAAGTATAACGCTGACTGTGCAGAGTCACTGTTTACAGCCACAGTTGGGAGGGAGGGAGGGAAGGTGTCAAAAGTATAAAGGCAGCAGGTTCAGCCCCTTAAAAATGATCAATAACCATATACAATCATGAGAAATCTTGGCTTAAATATCACAGTGATCAATCCCCTGCATGTTAGGGCATTGAATCCTCTGAGCAGTTCACAAATTTTAGCAATTACTTTATATCTTAAACTTTTAAAAGTTTCATGCAACTGTGGATTTTAATGCAGCACAGTTCCTTAAAAATGTCAATACTTCCCTTAATGGAATTAGTGCATTCCTAAAAATACATGCATTTTTACAAATTATTACAACTAGATTCCCCTCTATACAATGTTTAAATACCAGGAAATAAAACTTCTTAAAATGCCTATTTAAGGGGCAAAATATTTTGTTTTTGGTTTGTGCAACCTGCTGGCTTTTAAAAAGGGTGAGTTTCTTTGGCATGAAAGGAAAACATAGGAGACATACAAATCTTTGCAGTTGCAAATGAACAAGTGATGGCACACACTTCCTGGAATACAAATCTCACTAAATACTTTTACTAAAATCCCTCAGTCAAGGAGACCAGAAAAGTCTTATAAACGTTTTTAAGAAATTTCAAATTGATTTACTATGTAACACATCCAGTAACAAATGTCTTTACACAATTTCTTTAAAAGCAGGTCCTTCTCCTAGCATATGGTAAATTATTATATTTACAAAAATGTACATACAGTTCTCATGAAACTGAGGTATTAGAAAATTAAGATATTCATACAGCAAAGAGGTAGTCATAAAAATCCATATCTAAATATAAGCTTATTTCTTAGCATTATAAAAACCTTACATAATTACACTAAAACTATTTCATTATAACCCCCATATTGCATAAATAGTAGTACTAGAAGATAGATTTGGCACTTCAGTGGTCTTTGTTATTTCTAAGTCTGTTTCATATTGAGATTAAACATTGACTTGCTCCCAAAGTAATGTGTATTTTGAGCTCTTTCCTCAACAGTGTTAACAGGTTGTACCAAGCCTGGCACTGTCTTTGTATCCAGGTGTTTACTATCCCTATTTCTGCTCTTTTGATGAATTACACTTACCAGATGACCAGCGAGGGTCAAGGAACACACCGTGGTGATGGAAGACAGCAAAATTAATCTGGTTCTTCTAGAAATAACACTGGCCTTTGGCCTCATCCCTTAAGTGGATCTTGGAGGTTAAAAATATGACAGACCTCCATGTTCCAACTTCACCACTCATGAGATGACCAATCTCATTTAGAAGTGAAATGATTTTAAATTCATCTAAAATGAGAAACTATTAGGGCCAACTATACAAACATTTTAAGGCTAAAAAGATGAGTCTCATCAGAAACAACTTTTGGCACTTGAATCTGCATCTCTGCAACCCAAGGAACTTACAACAATAAAATCTGAAAGGGCTGCTTTTCTCAGAAAGGCTACATAACGAGGGCAGTCGTTGGTGGGGTGGAGAGTGGTCAAACACTGTATTAATGAAATATATTGTCAGTATAAACAGTTCAGCTATACTTTTTCTCAGAGGTAATTTTTAGTTGTGTTATTTTAAAAGATTTTTCAGAGACAGTCTTGCTATGCTGTCCTCGCTGGTCACAAACTAACATCTCAGCCTCCCAAAATGCTGGGATAACAGGCGTGAGCCACCATATCTGGCCTAATTGTGATCCTTCCGTTTTACATTTCAACCTATACAAACACTCCCCTCCTGTTATTACTGCCTAAATTATCTAAAGCTCTGCTGTCCAATACAGTAGCCACAAGCCACATGTGGCTAACTTTAATTAAAACTACAAATTCAGCTCAATCATCCCAGCCATACTTCAGGGTCTCAGTAGCTACATGTGACTAGTAACTACCATACTGGGGAGTGAAAAGGACACATCTATCCTCATATGAAGTGTGACTAGACAGTGGTGATCTGAAGAAAGTGTAACCATGCTATATGCTTATGAGATTCTAAAAACTTTTTAAAAGTTGCTTATAAAAAGAGTATCATAGGCTGGGCATGGTGGCTCACACCTGTAATTCCAACACTTTGGGAGGCCGAGATGGGCAGGTCACTTGAGGTCAGGAGTTCGAGACCAGCCTGGTCAATATGGTGAAACCCCGTTTCTACTAAGAATATAAGAAATTGGCTGAGCGTGGTGGCATGCGCCTGTAGTCCCAGCTACTCGGGAGGCTGAGGAACAAGAATTGCTTGAACCCAGGGGGGCAGAGGTTACAGTGAGCCAAGATTGTGCCACCACACTCCAGTCTGGGCGACAGCGTGAGACTCTGTCTCAAAAAATAAATAAATCTAACACTTCTGGGCTACAGGTTAATAATGATGTGTTCATTGGTGTGAAAAAATGGTATCAACCTTCTGGTTTTTAGACTTTAGACTGAATTTATGAAGTATTTAGGGTTCCACATAAGGCCCAAATAAAACAAACTCAGATACTTTTACAGCATTACTATAAAGAATAATGTAAAGATTTGGCATGCAAGATAAAAGTAATTTAGCAGTTAAATGATTAAAACAGATCATTTCATCCTTCCACTTAAATCTGAAAACCTTGACATATAGAAGTATTCACAGCTATTTAAAGCTCCTCACAAGACAGGGGCAAAGGCTCTTTAGATATTGCTCTATTTTACTTTGGTGTCTTACCAAGGGTGGGGCGGGGGGAACATTAGAGTGGCAGTGTACAGACAAAAAAGCAAATTAAAATAAAAACTGTCTTAGAAATAAACTGCTATGAAAACAGACTAAAAAGATAAACTTTTGACTCAACACATGGAAAATGTACTGATATCTGACATATGAGTTGACTAACTGAATACTTTTAGGAAAATCAAGTTCACATTATTTTCAAATTTACTTTGTTAGAACACACAACAGTGATGACAATTATGTAATACGTCCTCCCCGTAACTCTTAGATGAAAGGCAGGAAGTGGGAAATAATATATTGCTTGTTGCTGTTTTACTTAGTGGGTAAAAGCAAAACAACCCAATCATAAAATGCACACAGCTGTATCTAAAAGAAAAATGCAAACACAACTTAACCATACTTTATTTGACTGCATCTTATTTAGACAGCTTGCACATTTCAAATCCCATTAAATCTCTCTCCAAAAGGATATGGGACAATAGAAGAAAATTATGCAGCAATATCCAGTCAAACAGCAGTCCAATATTTTGAGATACACGTGATATTTTATAGATACTCAACTCATATCTGACGTCAATATAATTTATGGTTATGTTTTTACAAACCTGAAAGCCCTGTAACATTACAGCACTCATTTTAGTGATGTCATGGTGCACTGAAAAGTAACTCTGATGCACTACCAATTTGATTTTATCTATACTCCTGAAAAGTGATGAACTTCATGATTTTTAGACACCATAATAAATATACACATCCAGTCTTAGACATGTCAGCCAGTACCATAACACAGGGCAAGGTAAAGTTAAAACATGAAAAACAAACTGCTTTACATAGATTTGTCGAGCAAGTGGGAAGGGTAATTTGGGAAAGAGGCAGAAAATATTAAAATTGACTTTTTATTTTTTCTTATTTTGCTGGTTTCAACTTCAAAAACTACTGTATGGTTTCTGATCTGTGGACTTTGCTAAAGTAGTTTCATCCCAATGTACAGGAAATTATAATCAGCCCACACATCAAAAATGATAGTATACCCGTTAGCTTCTTCAATACTAACATATATAGCTTCATGGTAGCATGTATAAAAATGTTCAGCAGTACCAACTGCCAAACCAGTGTCAGTGGATAGTACAGTCAGTCCTAAAGAGGCAGCACCCCATTAAAAGAAAGTTGCACCTATTTTGCTCAGTTTTAGCCAAGTGAACCCATGCTATCGATTTCAAATAGAATTATTTTAAGCTTATTTAAGAAAAATAACAGCCTATTATCAAAAAGTAAATTACTGTTTGAGGCTACTTCAACCTGAATGGAGTCTTTCAGTGTTGGTGTTGGGTTTTCATGCTAGAGGTTAAAAATTTTAATCTACTTAAGTAAAAAAATTTTTGCATACCCAATTAAAGACATAAGGCATACACTGACATTTAACATACACCAAACAATATGGCAACCATCTGACTTTTTAGTCACACAGTTAACGTCATGTTTACAAACACCCAATCAGTTCAGTCAATTCGGCAATTTCGAAGGAAAAGGTCAGTATGATGGTTTCATTGACAATCTGGCAAAAACACTAAAATGGTTGAACCAATGACCTACCATCTATCTACTTTACAACCATCCCCATTATGATTCAAGCAAATATATGTTCGTCAACCATTATGCATCAACCAGCAAGTCAAATATAAAGGAGTGAAATAAAATTTGATGACATAAATATGTTTTAGTTCAATTTCCTTCATATTAAATAAAAGCATCACTATAGTTGGTATTCTTCTAAATGCTAGTGCCTAAATGAAGTTTGACCAAAAACATACTGAAAAGCTGAGTACTGTGTGGTTACCATATTTTTATTATAACCAGTATCCTGCCCATTAAACTTTCATGAGCAATATAAAATGGAAAACATTGTCTTTAAAAATAAAGAACTATAAATAATCCCACCAGCAGAAAGTTTTTATTTTCAAATATAAATTGTGTATCTTTATTTTTAAAGTATTTGTTACTATGTTCACCTTCAAAACACTATACTGAGCAAAGAGCAGCTTTCCTTTAAAAAAAAAAAAAAAAAAAAAAAAAAAGCAACAAACTTTCCTGAAAAGGGGCCTTTACCAACTGTTAATGGAGGTAGGGTTTTTAAAAATACAGTAATTAGAGCCACAAAATATATTCCAAACCAAATACTAGAGCAGAAGTAGAGTATATTCAAATGAAAACAACAACAACAAGAGATTCCTACAGTTTTCACAGAGAATGAATCTTTTTTCTTATGGGTACCTAGGTTTTCCAGTTAAATAAATTATCTATCACAGGTTTACTGACTCAATTGAAAGCAATTAACTTTAAAATCTGTTACATTGCACTGATTGGCCAAAACACAATGTAACTAATAAACATGGTGGCGGTTAAGAAAACCCACAGAACTCATTCCAAAAAAGATTTTCATTTCCCCCTTTTGTTTTTCTGGCAGAAGAAAAGCAAAGCTCCCCTAAGAATTTGCTCATACAAGTGAAAATAAAATAAAGCAGCTTAAAATGGATACATTTGAAATTTATTTCCAAGACCAAGAACCTAAAGGGAAGCATTTTAAGAAATGAAAGCAATGTGAATCCAAATCAAGTGGGAAAAACAAATTCAGCTACTTTGTAAAAGCTGTTCTTCACAGCGTAGCAGTAATTTTGATTAAATAAAATCATTATCAATTTACACTAATTTTCTATTCTTTTCCAAAACTTCCCTTACTCTCAAAAGAAAAAGTGCATCTAAAACCCAGCAATTCCCGGCTCCATCAACTTTTCTTATCTCTTTTGAGCCATTTCTCAATTTTCCAAGTAGATTCAACTTGTTACTGTAAGGAAAAAGGGACTTCTAAAGTAAACCATTCTGTTATTCACCTGAAAAAAAGTATCCAAATTATAAAAATCTGAAATAATTTATTATCAAATTTAGAATTTAAATAAAAACAAAAGTTTGCTTGCAAAGGCCTTAAAGAAAAGGAAAAGATAGCATGCATTCAAAAACTAGAGATGAAGACAAATATACCTATCTACACAGGCACTGGCAGACAAAATTTAATTGTTACCTTTACTCATTGTAAGACATACCCCACCCTACATGTTTTTCATTCACTAATCACTGAGGTACCAATATTCAAGAATGGAAAATTTAATATTGAAAAAATTAAACCTAAAACTGAAGCATCTTCTCCCTCACCCCCTTCAGAAAACTAGGGCAGGTTTTGTGTGAAATGTTAGTATACTTAGAGACTTTTACAATCCACATTGGCTTTTTTAAGGAACAAAAATTATGTTCCACTTACTGGTTCTGTGAAAAAATGATCACTGTGTAAATAACATTGTCAGCAGACTTTGCAAATGAACACATAAATCTTGGCTATCAACTGGCACATCTTGTTGGTACCAAAAGAACTCCTGAAGTTTAAAACAATCTTTTAATTCAGAACAAATGCGCCATGCCAAAGTGCAACAAATATTGTGCGACACTCAATGAGACACTGACAGATAAGAGCTGCATGGAAATTACTAAATCCACCTGCAAAGCAATTCTGTACAAATTGCATTGCATGCAAAGGTCGATTCTGTGTGGTTGAAAGTTGTTTCTCGATGTCGGTTTCTCAACGCAGCCACAGTTTAAGTCGCAGTGCATCAACTCCATTTAAATAGTATCTGAACAGCCTCTTATCTCGAACAAAACCAAGATTTTCATAAAGTTTCAAAGCAGACTTATTTGTTATTTCGGTTTCCAAAACAACCTTCAAAGAAATGAGAAAAAAACTAAGTTATAATTACATAATTTGAAAAATCACTTACCAAGTAAACAATTTTTCAAAAATCATGAAATTTTAAAAATTGATAGTGAAAACAATAAATAATATACAGAAAGAACTCAAAAATAGTCATCAAAATTGTAATATTATATTTGGGTCAAGGGCTTGGAGGACCACTGGAGATGTATCTTCTGTTCTACTGATTTTTGTGATGTTTGAAATTTTTAGCAATGAGAGTATGTTTTATACTAAAACAAAGATTAATTATTTCCCTGTAGGGAAAGGTAAAATGACTAAGGATGAAAATAAAATCAACAATCAAAAGTACTGGTTTATTTCCTTAAACTAATAAGCTATATTATTATAAGCAGCTATTCATATTGACTTCCAACTTCCATATTTTCATTAATATGTCATTTATTCTGGTAATAACTACAATATTTGTCTGGAGTCTAGACCAGAGTCTGCAAACTATAGACTTTGGGCCAAATGCGCCTGCTGTCTGTTTTGTAAATAAAAGTTTTAGTCAAACAGCCACATTTATTTGTTTACATGATGTCTGTGGCAGTTTTCTCAATACAAGGACAGAGCTGAGCAGTTGCCACAAAGACCTATGGTCCACAAAGCCTAAAATAATTACTAATGGGCCTTTTACCAACAGTGTTTGCTGAATCCGGACAAGAGGTATTCAAAATGTTAGAGTGTCTCATAATCACCTGAAGGGCCTGTTAAAATAGATTGCTGAGCCCCACACCCAGAGTTTATGAGTAGGTTTGCAGTAGGACACAAGAATCTGCATTTTCAACATTTTAAAATTGCCAGATGATGATGTTGCTGCTGGTCAAGGGACATTTTGAGAACCACTGTTCTAGACAGTACCTCAACTTATATCCAAAATTGAACTCATAATCTGCTCTTCCTCCACAATTCTATATCTCAGTAAACAGGATCACCATCCCACCACATCAGTGCCTCAAACCTGAAACCCAAGAGTCATTTTTGAACCTCATTCCTCTCCAACCACCTATATGCATCCAAGCACTGATTATTGTCAATTCTCCCTCTTAAATCTCTAAGTAGTCCTCTTTTTTCTATGCTCGATATACCACAGAGCAAGCCGCCATCAACTCCTAACTCAAGAGGTCTCCCATTCTCTATAAATAGAGTTAGGGTGATGCTCTTGTTAATTCTCTACTTAAAACCGTTTATTGGTTCCCTTTTGTCCTCAAGAGAAAGTCCACAATCTAAAAACAATATCAAGAGACATAAAAAGTCCATCAATATACTGGCCTCAGCTTTGCTTTAGGTCTCTCTCTTCTTGCTTTCCATGCTCGGCACTGAATTTTCAGTTTCTGGAACCCACCATGATCTCTCCCACCTTAGACCATTCAAATAAACTGTTCTCTCTCTGGAAGCATGCTCTTCCTATCCTCCTCTCTTTTGGCCCTACCTTGTCACTTCCAGATTGGGGACAGTGCCCCTTGCCTTTTATATCACCCAGCAGCATTCTGCACTGTTCCTATGACACATTCTTATTCAACATTTGATGAGTGGTATGTCATCTCTCCTAGCTGGTAAACCCAACAACAGCAGGGACCAATGCTAAATCTAAACCTTTAAAGGATCTAAAATGAAGTAATTAGTTTAGGATGAAGAAAATAAATACGCTCCTAAGAAAACCTAAAATAAAAGTTGTACAGGAAATAAACTGGTTTAAGATAAGTAAACGTCAATTTCTCTCTGCACTTAAAAAAACACAATTTGGCCAGGTGCAGTGGCTCATGTCTATAATCCCAGCACTTTGGGAGGCCAAGGCGGATCACTTGAGCCCAGGAGTTTGAGACCAGCCTAGGCAACATGGTGAAAACCCATCTCTACAAAAACTTTAAAAGTTAGCCAGGTTTGGTGGTGTGTGCTTATAGTCTCAGCTACTTAGCGGGGCAGAGGTGGGAGGATCACTTGAGCCCAAGGGGTTGAGGCTGCAGTGAGCTGTGAGTGCACCAATGCACTCTAGCCTGGGCGACAAAGCGAGACTGTCTCAAAAAACAAATTAAAATACTCACACATACACACACACACAATTAAATTTCTAGTAAGGTATGTCATACTAGAGTCTGTAACACCTCAGTCTGGTCAATACAAGTTTTTAGTTTTTAACAATTCTCTTGGGTAATTCCTGCAATTCTGTTATTAGGTCCAGCACCTAATTATAGCTAAAACGTTAAATCAAAGCAATTTAATATGAGAAACACTAAAGTCACAACAACTCAAAACTTGGAATTGATTTCAAATAAAAAGTGACAATTTTAAAATATGACAGCTAATATTTATTGGAGCTGTACTATGTGCAATGTAAAGCATTCTACATGCATTATGTAGCTTTATTTTCACAATAACCTTATGAAATTGATGTGGTTATCCATTTTACAGATGAATAAAACTCAAGGCCACCAATAGAGCAAGGACAGAACAGAGTCCAATTATGAACTAAAGTTTAATAGTAACTACCCTACTGTACCTCTCCCCTGATTATTTCCCAAAGCAAAGCACAGTGACCAGGAAATCTAACCTACTTAAGACAAGATGAAAGGGATTCTAAGTCCACCATCATTAATATTCAGCAATCTAAAATATTCCAAACACATCTGAGGCTACCACCACTACACAAATACACACTTGAGATGTGGTTAAGAACTGAGTTCAAGTTTGCTGGCATCCTAATAGATTAATAAAATGAGGCTCACTTACATAGAGAAAAAATTACACCAAGGTCTCACTCAGTTAAAATGTAAAGATTCTCCTGGCACACTCATATTTTCTAAACAAAGTGATTCTTTCTTTAGAAAATTATTTGACACAACAGAAAAATGCCAGGATAAAGTAACTAATTTTTAATTCTCAAATTCTTATAAACATATTAAAAGAATATCTGGATTTATATTAGAAATTCACCATAAAACGAGGTTATTTTGGTCCTAAAGAAACTTGACAGAGTTGAATTCTACTTAACAGCGAAAAAAAATTACAGTGAAATTCCACTGATCCTCTTTGCGACAGTAACAGACCATTATCAGGATAAGCCAAACCATTACAAAACATTACTGTTTAAGATAGTATTTTTTAATACTGTAGGCTGGAAGCTCCTGGAGGGCAGGCTTGTTCATTGCTAGAACTTTAGCACTACCACACTGTCTGGCACCTAGAAGCCCTTCCACTGCTATTTGCTCAATGAACAACAAACAGTACTGCTCTTCACAACATCTCTTTAAGATCAGAATTAACATCATGTTGCACAGACAAAGAGAAAGACCAGAAAAAGTTAAACAGCCTGCCTACAATCATACAACTGCCAAGTGACAGAAGATAAATACGGAAACCAGGCTTCTCATACTCAGTTATTAGGCCAAACTACTCACCCAAAATCCTTGCAGTTTAGCTAACCCCACTGTATTCTGTTCTTTACCTTGCAGCCTCTATCACACAGCAAAATATTTCCAGTGAAACTAAAGATGTTTTTTATATATATACATATATATATAATTAGTAAATACTTAATAAACATAATAAATATAGTCTAATTAAAAAGCTAAAATGTAATCTTTTGTATCATGGGGGAAAAAGAATGACTGTACCTTTTCTAAGTTGGACTTTTCTAACTTAGAAAAGTATAAGTTATTTCAAAAAATAACTTAGATCTCCTTGTGGCTCCTAATAATCTAATGTAGTCATTAGTGCTAATGTGATCTATTTTATTCTTTTAATTGTACAAAATACAGTCAGCTACCAGATTATCTGTCTAAAAATTACCAAAATGTCTTTTGCATTACCTTTATATTGCTAGAAATAAATAGCATTAGGTAGGTCAAGCAAATCAGGTTGTATGGAAAGTCATGGGTTTGAATAGCAGATTGTAAACAGTCGGCAACAAGTTACATAGCATGCTATTTACAGAAGAAACTGTCTAGTAAAAATAAAAAATGTATGCAACAAAAAAAGAAAGGAAAGAAAACACCAAATTGGATGTGTGATACTGTTTGGCTGTGTCTCCACCCAAATCTCATCCTGAATTCCCATGTGCTGTGGGAAGGACCCGGTGGGATGTAGCTAAATCATGGGGGCAAGTCGTTCCCGTGCTGTTCTCATGAGTGAATTAAGTCGCACGAGATCTGATAGTTTTAAAAAGAGGAATTCCCCTGTACAAGCTCTTTTCTCTTTGCCTGCCACCATCCATGTAAGATGTGACTTGTTCCTCCCTTGCCTTGTGCCAGGATTGTGAGGCTTCAATCCAATGTGGTATTCTTTCTTTTGTAAACTGCCCAGTCTGAGGTATGTCTTTATCAGCAAGGTGAAAACAGACTAATACAACGTGCTAGAAGGGTAGGTAGTGAACTTTCTTCTTCTGTTTCTCAAGTTTTCTGTAATGTTCATTATGGTTTTTCAATGGAAAAAATGTCTTTAATGTAAATAAGCAAAAATTAAATGACATGATTTTCAACTGAAAATATTTTAAGATACTATAAATTTAAATTCCATTAAGAAATCCTAATTCCACTGTATTCTGATCAGTTATCTCCGGCTATTCATATCACAGTAATCGACCTAAAACTCTTTTTTTTTTTTTTTCTTTTTGGTGAGACGGCGTCTTGCTCTGTCCCCCAGGCTGGAGCGCAGTGGCACGATCTCGGCTCACTGCAACCTCTGCCTCCTGGGTTCAAGCAATTCTCCTGCCTCAGCCTCCCCAGTAGCTGGGATTACAGGCACGCACCACCACACCTGGCTAATTTTTGTATCTTTTTAGTAGAAACAGAGTTTTACCATATTGGCCAGGCTGGTTTCGAACTCCTGACCTCGTGATCCACCCACCTTGGCTTCCCAAAGGTTTGGGATTACAGGCATGAGCCATTGCGCCCAGCCTAAAACTCTTAAAACAAAAACAAAAACAAAAACAAAAAACAACTTGAAGTTTTCAGAGATTAAGATTTTAAGGATATCAATGGCTTAAACATCGAGGCACTATTCATCATACTGATACTGATCAATCACCTGCCCAAATTCTAATTTACTTCGGGAAAAAAAGTACATAAATGTAAATGGCCAGCAAGTAGGTTGATTTTAGGTACACAGATCCTACTTTAAAATCTGCATCATAGAAAACTCATTCATTCTATATGTATTTATCTTATTCTTTCTTCTATTGTGAAACATGAACCTAAGATACTTGTCCTAGCTGCTACACATCTGGCAGCCAGAGCATGTGGGGGTGTAAACAAATTTAAGCCAGATCAGCACACTGGTAATGTATTTCTTACTCATGAAGTAACAAATCCACTTGTTTCCTCTTTTGATACTATAATTTTTTGTGTCAGCTCCAAATACATAGAAAATGAAAAAAAAAATTTAGCTATACTGCTTTAACATATACCTAATTCTGATATGAAAAGTTGGGAAAATCACAGTAAGACAAAATGAAAACATCAGCTAGACCAGGAACAGTGCAGCATTATTTGGAGAAAAACATTATCTACCTTTCAATTCTGTGGATTACTAATAACTCTGGCTGAATACTCTGAGCTTAAAATGACTAGTAACAACAAACAACAATATAAACATGACTCAAGGTCACAAATTCTGTAGACAGAATAGAAAGTGAAAATTGTTTGATGTGCACAGTAAGGTTTCACAGAGATTTCCAAATGTATCTTTTTTTTTTTTTTTTTTTGCCACAGAGCACAGTAAGGTTTCATGGAGATTTCCAAATGTATCTCTTTATGAGACAAAGTCTCTTTCTCCCAGGTTGGAGAGCAGCGGTGCAATCTTGGCTCACTGCAACCTCCGCCTCTAGGGTTTAAGTGATTCTCCTGCCTCAGCCTCCTGAGTAGCTGGGACTACAGGCGTGTGCCACCACGCCCAGCGAATTTTTGTATTTTTAGTAGAGATGGGGTTTCACCATGTTGGCCAGGCTGATTTCAAACTCCTGACCTCAACTGATCCGCCAGCCTTGGGCCTCCCAAAGTGCTGGGATTACAGGCATGAGCCACAGTGCCTGGTTAAATGTACCTCTATTAAAAGGTTCACAGATTTTAAAATCTTTATCTTTGTAAGAATTTTTAAAATAGCAGAATAACCTAAGTAGTAGAAAATCTAATTTAAAACCCTTCTCAAATGTCTTTCACAGATTTTCAGATAATTTGTCAAAATTTCTAAACCCTTTAAAAGGAAGGTTGGTCTAAATTAATGAAAGTGAAAGCACGTAATTGCATTTTCATTAATCACCATATTTTTGGAGATTTATCATTTCGAAGGCATTTTAACAACTTGGTTAACCCTGAAGATGCCTTTTAAAAAAAAATGCTACTATGAACAAAAATAAGACAATTGGTGTTTTTAGAAAGCTTACAGAAAGCAGAGAGAAAGACAAGTTAACAGCAATACAAGTCAAAATTTAAAAGTGCTTAAACAAGAGAGAGAGGGGTACAAATATCATGCTGGAAGCACAGAACTAATCATTCAAAAAATATTTATGAAGCAGTTACTCTATCACAAATGTCACACTAAGCACCAAGAATATCTCAACAAACAAGAGAAGGCATCTCTGTCCTACACTGTGCTAAGGCACTGAACAAGTGAAATTAAGTGCAATAAATATTACAAAAAGAGTAACAAAAATAACAGAAAAGTGCAATGGATTCTGTCCAGAAAGATCAAGAAAAACTTAAAGGAGTTGTTGGTATTTGAATTGGGTCTTAAAGACTAAAGTATTTTAACATGGAAAGGAAAACCAGATAGCTACCAGAGCTTATAGAGTAAACAAGAGTTCATATGGCAAATTATTCGATCTGAATAACGTTGGACGCAGATAAGCAAAATTTTTATACCAAGAAAAAGTTATCTAATCAAGAGACAGAGGTATTCACAAACTGCAAAAACCATCCATTTAAAATTATACAAAAGGAAAAAGTTCACAAAGCTATCCCTGATGTCAGCCTAAACATTAAGTAATATTCATTGTTTCAAAAGAAAAAATGAATGAATCAGCATTCGCTTTTTAGGCTGGAAATGCATAAAATGTATCATTAATTTAAAATTTAACCTTGAGACCAAAACAATACAAATGTTCATATCATTCCTGAGAACTTCCAATGAAAAGCCAACACTAGGCCGGGCGCGGTGGCTCAAGCCTGTAATCCCAGCACTTTGGGAGGCCGAGACAGGCGGATCACGAGGTCAGGAGATCGAGACCATCCTGGCTAAAACGGTGAAACCCCGTCTCTACTCAAAAATACAAAAAACTAGCCGGGCGAGGTGGTGGGCGCCTATAGTCCCAGCTACTCGGGAGGCTGAGGCAGGAGAATGGCATAAACCCGGGAGGCGGAGCTTGCAGTGAGCTGAGATCTGGCCACTGCCCTCCAGCCTGGGCGACAGAGCGAGACTCCGTCTCAAAAAAAAAAAAAAAAAAAAAAAAAAAGCTGTGAACAATGTGAGATCCTTTGACACCTGTGAATTATTTCTTTGGAGTAAAATTAGATATTTTTAAATCCCAGGATGACTTCACTGTGCCACCTATTATGTCTGGAGGCCTTCTCATATAACCATCACTTAGAGTGGATCCGTCAGAATAGAACAAGAAGCCTGAGAATGCTCAGCAGCAAATCTCTGTATTCTAATACAGAAATGTATTCATGAGATGTTGTTAAAAGAAAAAAGCAATTATTATTGCTAATAATTACTGAATAAGAATTACTTCATTTGTATTTTTAAAAACTAGATATTTGCATATAGGTGCGTTTAAAAAATGAGAGAACGCATTTCAAACAGTTAACAGTAGCAAGAGGCCAGGAGCAGCGGCTCATGCCTATAATCATACTTTGAGAGGCTGAGGTGGAAGGATCACTTGAGGCCAGGAGCTGGAGTGGTCTCCAGCTGGACAACATAGCAAGACTCCCATCTCTACAAAACAAAAGCAAAAACGACAACAAAAAAACAGTAGCTATCAATGGAAAGATGGATAAAGACTTGAAAAGCATGAGAATGGCAGAAGGAACTTTGTTAACAAAAACACATGCACATATATCATATATGCTGTGTATAAATTTTGTACAAAAAAAATCCACTTCTTTTAAGTCACTAAAACAAATTATTAAGGTCAATATTTTGAAAAAAGTTACCCAATTTCACATATTTTGAGAATTCTCTAAGGCACATCTGACCTCTAATAATAAAAATTGCTACTTCTATTACTCATAAAAGTACTAGTACAACTTTGCTCCTCCTCAGTCACCACTGCTATATTAAAGACATCTATACTTCTCTAGTTTATACTTGTTCCCTTCCACACTGTACAACAGTAAATGTTAACATTCCTAATCATCACCAGTATTTATCAAGCACCTACTATATGTAGAAACACAGTGCAGTAGGATAAAAAGAAATTATATCTGCCATCAGACCTTACAAACAAGCTGAAGAGAGAAAATGCTCTTACGTTAATGCGCAGCTAGCGCTACTCTTAAAAAGTGGTTGTCTTCCCCCAGCAACATTGTCATTATTTAATTCCGAAAAGATTATTTTCAAGTGTGAAATGTCCTCCATATAGACTGATAGTTTTCCCACTGTTAGAAACTAAGGCCAATATGTAAGCAAATTATAACAGAGTCTATAATAAGAGCTACCTTAAAAAACTGATGATAAAGCCTCTGAATACCAAAATTGTGTACTGAAAATGTCTAAGATTCCATCCACTCATTTTGAAGAAATTTTAGCTCCATTTTAAAATTTGTTCTAGGTCAAAAATTCATGTGTTTTTAAATGGAATATAATTTTCCCCACAAGCTGCATTTGTGTAGTAAAACTGCAATGAAATCTGCAATAAATTACAAAATATTTATAAAAAATACCCAGTAAGAATAATGCCCAGAAAACAAGTATTAAACATTTTTAAAGACTTACCTCATCACAGTCTCCCTCAACCATGGCATATATAGCTTTCTTAACCAAGTTAGTACCTAGAATATAGATCTGAGTATTAATGAAGGAAAAATGTATTTCTTAAAGATAACCTAAATTATAATATTCATAAGCACAGAAATGTCAAATGCTAGTTTTTATCTTGAATCCAGATACACAGATTATCTCAAATTAAGTGGGAAAAATTTTAGCTATAAGCTAAGAGAAGCCAATAGAACCTATACATAACAGTACGTTTCCTCTTGAAAGACCTATCTCCCAATATACTCCTTTTTCTCAGACATAATTATTTGCCGCAAGCAGGAGTTTGTTCTATTGTGTTTGAAAGTAGGAGGAAAGGGAAAGAGAAAAAAGCAAGATATGGTATGGCCAGAACAACCCAGGCACTCCCCGTGAGTTGGCCAGAACTTACTGCATAACCCGAGCTGATCTCACCAAAGATCTTCCAAACTCCCCTGGACACAAGGCACAAGACAACCTCATCAGAACTGCTGTTACCCATGGTAGGTTCCTATAAACTTTATAGTGAGCACGATGAAGTCTAGCACTCCCAGTGATGTCAGTGGTGTGTCTGTAAATGTCTAGCAAAATGTATCCTAGTTTAGGGTCAAATATAAATTTGCCAAATCTGATTTTAAGAGAAGACAGACACATTTTATTTAAAAACTCTTAGGCTGGGCGCGGTGGTACACGCCTATAACCCCAGCACTTCGAGAAGCCAAGGCAGGCAGATCACTTGAGGCCAAGAGTTCAAGACCAGCCTGGCCACCATGGTGAAACCCCGTCTCTATCAAAAATACAAAAAACTAGCCAGGCATGGTGGCTCACGCCTATAATCCCAGCACTTTGGAGGCCGAGGTCATGGCAAAACCCCGTCTCTATTACAAATACAAAACACTGGCTGGGTGCGGTGGCTCAGCCTATAATCCCAGCACTTTGAGAAGCCCAGGTGGGCGGATCACCGGAGGTCAGAAGTTCAAGACCAGCCTGGCCAACATGATGAAATCCCGTCTCTACTAAAAAATAACAAATTAGCCAGGCATGGTGGTGGGTGCCCGTAATCCCAGCTACTCGGGAGGCGGAGGCAGGAAAATCACTTGAATATAGGAGGCGGAGGTTGCAATGAGCCAAGATAGTGCCACTGCACTCCAACCTGGGCGACAGAGTGAGACTCTATCTCAAAAAAACAAAAAATACAAAAAATTAGCCCAGGTGTGGTGGGGTATGCCTGTAGTCCCAGGTGCTTGGGAGGCTGAGGCACAAGAATTGCTTGAATCTGGGGGGCAGAGGTTGCAGTGAGCCGGGATCACGCCATTGCACTCCAGTCTGGGCAACAGAGCAAGACTCTGTCTCAAAAAATAATAAAATTGAATTAAAAACTCTTAATTTTCAAAGCATGCATACAAGTATGCGTACATTTTATGGCCCAAACAAAGTATGTCTGAAGGCCAGGATGCAACCCTGAAGCCACCGGTTTCTGCCCTCCAAACTAGCCAAACAATTGGCTATAATTTATCATGAGTCCTTATCAGTGTTTTTTAATGCATCAAAGGCTCAAACTTACCCCATAAAACAAGCCCAATTCATTAAAAATCTTAGTGGAAAGCTGTAACACTGTAATAAAGTTGGCTAAACCTAACATATTAAGTAAACCTATTTATAGTTACTTCTCATGATATCTAGGACTGTGTGAGAGTCTTAGGTTGGACAATAACAATAGTTTTTAAAAAACGTAAGTGACAAAACTGCTAATGATTAAATACTGGTACAGGTATTAAACTTTTTTTATGAATACTCGCTAAAGCACATCACAAAATTTGACATGCTTAGACAAATGCTTGTCTACCCAATCCTCCATTGTGAACATAGAGCTACTAGGTCCTAGAGACTAGAAGAGTGGTTTTTTGAAACGGAATCTTGCTCTGTCACCCAGGCTAGAGTGCAGTGGCACACTCACTGCAACCTCCGCCTCCTGGGTTCAAGCGATTCTCCTGCCTCAGCCTTTTGAGTAGCTGGGGTTACAGGTGCCCACCACCGCGCCCGGCTAATTTTTGTATTTTTAGTAGAGACAGGGTTTTGCCACCTTGCCCAGGCTGGTCTTGAACTCCTGACCTAGTGATCCAACTGCCTTGGCCTCCCAAAGTGCTGGGATTACAGGCGTTAGCCACCGCACCCGGAGGCCTATTGAGTTTTATGGCGTTATTTAAATGACAAAAGTTATCTAACCCGGTGATAGAAGAGTGGTGCCTAATCAGGCTTACATCACAGTCACCCATGGAAGCTTCAGCCCAACCTCTGACAAGACAAACAAGAGTCTCAGGGTGAGGGGTCTAAATATGTGTTTTTAAACCACCCCATGATTCTAAGGATCATTATAAATCATGAGTGTAAGATTAACTAAACATGTCAGGAAAAGTACACCCAACAAAAAATTAAGTTTGAGAATTATAAGAAACAATCAATTCTCATCTCCTGATCTTTTCTGAACTGCAATATACGGTTCATGACTAACACCAGTAATGGTAACAATTTTTCCATAATTTTGGCTTGATTGAGGTCCACTTAACCCAAATACAGACAAGTGCTTGAAGGCTGGGATGAAGGACCATCATAATGTAATTACAAATTGCAGTATTTCTTGTGTTACTTAGTATAATGCAAAGCATTTTGAATGTGATTAAAAAAAAATCTGGAGGTAAAAACTGATGATCGGCTACTTGTTAAAAAGAAAAACTGTCAAAACATTAATAAAGAAAAAATTCATTTTAATAACTTTTTAAAAATACCATTTTGAAATATAAAATTATAAACCGCCTTTTCTTCCTTTAGTTTTTTCATTTCTACATACTTACATTTAAGTCTTTCATTTCAAAACACAAAAATGAAAATAGCTTAGCTTAGGCATTCTATGAAATAATATTTTTCTTACCAATGCCATTTCTCCTGTATTTGGAATCCACGGCTAACATGGCTATATAACCTCTGCGGAACATCTTTTTGTGCATATCCAACTTGCAAACGATGGCACCTACACACTCCTCCCCTACCATGGCCTTAAAAATAAACAAACAGTTATGAAGAATACATTGCCATCAGGTACTGCACAATGATCCAGAGAAAACAACAACCAACCATTGGTAGGCATTTTTGACGGGGGGGTGGGGGGGGGGAGATAACGGGAACTCTTACAAGAGAGCAGTCACAGAAGTTTCAGAAATCTAAATCCCCTAACTCCTTTAAATGTTCTAGTGTTAAAATTTCTCAATATTCTTTAAAACATGAATTATTTATGCTTACTATTAAAGCCTAGGGAAAAAAGACCAGATTTCCACAAGGTAAACATTCAAGTACTTTATAAGATTACGTATGAGGTGCTTATAATCACAATTATTTGCAACAAAGACCTAAGTTTCTGGAAGAGGAAATATGCAAAAACAAATTATTAGGACATAAAATATTGTAAAACTTGCCCATCAGCAGAATATAATTTTAAATAGTTAAATTTAGTAATAATGGCCAAGCACAGTGGCTCACACCTGTAAATCCAGCACTTTGGGGGACCGGGGCGGGCAGATTGCTTGAGCTCAGGGGTTTGAGATCAGCCTGGGCAACATGGCAAAACCCTGTCTCCACCAAAAATACAAAAATTAGCTGGGTGTGGTGGCATGTACCTGTAGTTCCTGCTACTTGGAAAGCTGAGATAGGAGGATGGCTTGAGCTGGGGAGGCAGAGGCTACAGTGAGCTGAGATCGTGCCAATGTACTCCAGCCTAGGTGACAGAGTGAGACCCCATCTCAATAAAATAAAAAAAGAAAAAAATTTAATGAAGTTTTAGTGAAAGCTACATATAATACATATTTACACCTGAATGGTAGATTGTGATCAGAAAAAAAAAATTTTAATTTTCAGAAAAAGCACGGTTTATAAGGTATTGATTAGATCATACCTAAGAGGTTTTTGTTAATATATCTAAATATAGCATAGTCTCATTTTTAGGATACTCCTGACAGTGTGGATAACTGTCATAAAGCTCTCAGAATACTTATAGTTCAAAATCAAAGCTTTATGTTAAAAGCTTTAATTTTACAGAAATTTCTATTTTAATAAAAATGTACAGCTTTCCAGAGTATTAAAAGCTACATGTTAAATTCTAATCATCCCCCATTTTCATTAAGATTTCTAGTGTTACCATTAAAAATGTTTTTCAAAAATTCCAATGCTGATAAAAAGTTCTAGTAACATGGCATTTCTGGTAATTATAAATAGGGCAATATCTCCAACTGTTTAAATAATGTGTCAGTAAGAAGTTTGTTTTCCATAAATTAGTTTTCCAGAAGAAGCTATTTCAACAAAAGCAGAAATGAGTTAAAAAATTAATAATGTCCAATTTATACTTAATACATATTTTAAATTTGTGACTTTTTTAGTCTGTCATTCTGTAAATTGATTAATAAGCCTTTAACTGTGGAGAAATCTTTTAGGCAAGAAAATTCTAATCCATTTCATGCAAACCTAAACTAGGTCAGAAAAATTCTTTTGAGGGAATATGAAATTCAACAACCCACGCTAATTCATTTCTGGTTTATCACACATTCCAAAACTATTTTGGGTCAATAAACCTCTGAAATGGCTATTTCTATTTTTTTCCCTCACAATATATCAATCTTTTAAAAAAATTTTTTAAACAAAGACCTTAAGTATGCATAAAAATTGCCTTGAACAACTCTGAAAGCTTTTTCTGATCTGAAAATAACTCACTTCAAATATATGTGTGTATATACAAATACATATAAATACATACACATACATAAAATTATTACAGACCAAATGGTATATTTAAAAGGCTCAGAAAAAATTTTGGCCTGACCTCATAAGTCAGGCTCATGCGAAATGAAAACCTGTATTAGATCGATGATATAAACCTCAGAACAGCTACACCTTATAAACTATCCAAAAATGAGGAAAAATTAATACAACTGGACAGTACTTTCAATCTGAACAGGAATTTCAAACAAATCTTTGTCCTTTGAGCATGGAATAAGCAAACAAAATATTGTATTAGTTCATTCTTAAGACCTGATTTCTTCCTAATTTAGAATCTGTAGGAGCAAAAATCAAGCTGTATATATCATCTAAAAAGTCTAATATATCATACACCATAGAGATGATATTAGTAGTGAAGAAGACCAATGCTGCATTTTTTTACTGATAAACCACTCACGAATATATGGTACATTTACAGGAATCATTAAATTGCTTGTCAATTTTTCCTAATAAAAGCTCTGCACATACATTTGGAATTCATGCTATTAAATGTATTTTTTCAAGGATGGGAACTGAAAAATCCCTGGCAAAATTAAGACTTAACACAACAAGGCCAAAGGGTTGTCAGTCTATAAAACTATGAAAAATATGAAGTGAGAGATTCCCAAATTCTAGAACACTACAAATAGAAAACCGGAGGAAGCCAAAAAGTTAAATTTAGAATAAACGGAAGTACTATGTTACATTGCTGAGCAAAGTTTAAGAACTTCAAAAAGGTACCAACAACTGAAAATGTTACTATGAAAAGAGGTAAAGATAAAATGGTTAAGTACAGAGTAACTGAAAGTGTCTCACATTTGTATTTTTTTTTTTAACATCTTTCACAATTAGGAAGAATCATAATAAGCTACCATTTTTGTTAATCAAGTATTGGCAATTTTGTAAGGTTCAACCCCATATAGTCCATTGACCCATTACAGGTTATCCATAGAAAAAAGCAACATTTTGGAGGTTTCTAATCTCTTGAGATTGCTGTTTGTAAGGGCAACTGTCACTTGGTGGAGATAACTTGCTGACACAATAATCTTCACTGAATGGATCAAGAGTATGTCATTTTTCAGGTTCTTATGTTACCATAATGAAAGGCCAGGAGAACTGGGTTCTAGCTTTACCCTTCTGTCAGTAAATATCTGGAGACTGAAACATTTTGAGTCACTTTGGTTCTTTTTTTCAATCAAAAACCAAAACAGAACAAAACCTAAGTTGGGCTGGATTATCTCTAGGATGCCTTTCAGTTCTAAAAGGTTATGATTTAAAATAAACATACACATTTACGCATTTGCATTTTTTTAAAAATAGTTCCTATGGGAAACTTAAATGTAAAAGTATGCCAAGATAAAGGTTTCAGTTTTAAATGGCCTGGTTGTTTTTTAACTACTGTTTTATTATTGTTTAATACCTCCTGATTCATACTGGCACTAGTAAATCTTATAGGTCAACCACTTGTGCATATTGCAATTTCTAGATATTCAGAATTTAATATTAAACAAACGAGCTACTAACGGCTAACACACACATTAGCTGGTGAATTGGAAGGGTTCTACATAAAATCAAAACTAAAGTTTACTAATATTGTTGACCAGAGTCTAAAATGGCAGACAAGTTGAGAAAGGCTTAGGTAAACATCAGGACTCAAAAGTTGACTGAATATTATATACACAACAATTTCCTGGAATTGACAGAAAAACATCTATTTCAATTTGAAATGTGACTCAATCATCTGCTTCTGTGGGTTAACTTACAACTAAATCTACAATTTTTAGCAATTACAGTGGCATTTGATATGACATTTATAATACTGCTATAAATCATTTTCTCATATTCACTGACATAGACATGTCTTAGAACTATTCTGATACAATGCTTAGAATACTGAAAGAGCAGTTTTCAAGAATATAAAATAGTACCCACAGTTTAAACAAATGTACTGAAGTTTAAGCAAAGTTAAGACAGAAAATAGAACTACCATTATCTACAATACCCAGGTTACATTTTCAAATTACCACCAAGCTAGATAATCAAAAAGACAGGGAAGTATTGTCAAAATATCTTGCAGGGAATTACTAAGTGAAACTAAGCCAATGCTAAAACACTAAGTAACGGTGGCTTTTCCCTTCACATATTATAAAATATTCCTTAAATGGATGTCATCTAGAAACAATATGCTTGTGAGTACATGATACAAAGCATACACCTGCAGTCAACAGTTAAGCTAAAGGGTTCATAGAGACTGAAATGGGCCAATATTATTGTGAAGAAATTACTGGTACTGCCAATACTACGTAAATTTTTAAAAACTGTCCAAAGTCTTTCACTTATGTGTAATATTATTGTCAATTATAATTTACACAAGCCAGTGTTACTAGTGTTTGGCCACATCTTCAACCAGTTTCTAAATTAAAAAAAAATAAAATCAGATCGGTAACAATTTCACACTTAAGTTTTCTACATTCCACAAAAGGGTATTTTGTTCAAGTTTCAGGAGTCTTTCAGTCACCAATAGTGTTAGTAGCGCTTTCTGCAATGGAGTACCAGAAAGCAGGCTGGCTACAACTGTTAATTGTCCTGTTGAAGTAAAGGGAAACATCTCCATAATTACTGAAAATGCTTGTAAGATTTAATTCTCCAATATGGCCACACCAAGTTTGCTGACATTCATGTTCACCAAAACATGTTTATGCATACACTCTTCCCTGATTATAGTTGTAACTGAGAGACTAAAAGGCCTCTATCCAAACAGAACCATGTTCAAATTAAATTACTGTGAAGTGTTTGAGGATGCGGGCAGGCAATTAAAGACGGTTAAACACGATTATAATCTAATGTAAACAAGACACAAGACCCCCACCCCAGTGAAACACGCCACCATACAGGCTTGCTGCAGTTACACTAGTATCACGTTAACGCGAATCATGAAGTCTTACCTTCAAAACAGTTTCATTAAATAACTAGGAATGTGTACACGCACTTGACATCATATAACGTACTATGATAAGCAGCAGGAGATATCCACTGCCACACTCTGGGCCCTCGCTCCCTGCCCCGCACAGTCTGGATCACTGCTGGGTTCACCCTCTTTTTATTCTATCCACTTACCAAGAAGCACAGCTGTGGCCAGTTGTGGATAAAATATCTATAGGTATAAATGGAGTAGGGTTCGGACAGATCTTTGGTGATCAGTCTCATGATATCGGGCATTTGTAGCTCGGATTCATATCGGACATATCGTATCGTCCGATCCTCTCCAGGCTCAACCTCCCTGCCCGAAGGGCTTCTTAAGCTGCAGTCGGCGGTCAGGGACGAAGACAGCAGCCGCACCTGCTCGTCTTCCTCCTCTTCCTCCTGCTCGGTGCCCTCGGCCAGTCCATTGCGGGCCGCCGCGGGATCGCTGGCCGCCGCTGCCTCCGCCGGGCTGGGGACCGCAGTTCTTGCATTATTAGAGAGGGAGTGAGGGGGCCTCTCGCCCGAGTGTACCCCGGCTCCTTTTGTTGCAGTCGCTCTGGGGCCTCCGTCAGGGGTGGCCGTGGTCGCGGCCACCTCGGCTACGCTCAGGACCTTGCTCTTGAGGGAGGCGGCCGCCCGGAGGTGCCGCAGTTCGGGGCTAATCAATCCGTTGAGCTGCTGCTGCTCCTGCGGCGGCTGAGGGCAGCGGAGGCACGGATGCCCCTTGGTCGCCACCGTCGCCGACTCCCCGCCCGCCGGGCTCCTGCCGCCGCCGCCGCCTTCGTGCTCCTCGTCGTCCTCCTCGTCCTCGCTGCAGCAGGCGAGGGCGGCCCCCGCCGGGAAGGGACAGTGGGGCTCGGCCGCCGCCGGGGCCGGAGGTGCTGGTGGTGGGAGGAGGCTGCTAGGCCCAGGCGGTACCTCCGCCATCCTAGAAGCGACACAGACCGAGAGGGGAGGCCATGAAACCCGGCCGAAGAGCGCGGAAAAGAGGGGGCGGCGGGTGGGGGGCGGCCGAGGTGGGGGGAACAAAGACAGAAACCGTCCCTCACGGAGCTGCCCCCCCAATTCCGCGCCACCCCCCCCCCCCGCTCTTCAGCGCCGCCCAGCTGCTCAACCGGCCACCGTCCCCGTCCGCCCGGGCCCACCCGCCAGCCCTGTCACTCGCGGCCCCTCCCCGTCCCCTCCTCGCGGCTCACCCCGCACGGGTCCCCGCCGCCGCTGCCGCCACTCCTCTTCCTCAGCCACTGCGGCCGCCTCCTTCGCAGCCGCGGCCGCCTCCACAGCCTCCAAGGCTCTCACTCAGCCGCCGTCGCCGTAAAGCGCCTCGGCTGTTACCCCGGGTAAAGTTTCCTGGGCCTGGCTTTACGACACTTCCCTGCCTGCCGGCTGCCCCGGCCAAGAGAGAGGGGCGTGGAGGGAGGTGACCTGTGGAGGGGCGGGGACGAAGGTGTCTCCTGCGGGCTGCGGGGAAGGCCGCGTGGTAGTGGGTGGGGCTCTGGGGCCGGGAAGTTGCAGAGGGCTTTGGAGTCACAGCCTCCCAAACCCTTCTCCTCGGTTCTGGGGCGCCTCAACCCGTGGTGCTTGCCACGCGGGGCCGGGGAGGGATGGACCGGGCAGGCGCTCCCTGCTTCAAGTCTACCGTGCACTGGGAGCTGTAGCGAATCTCGCCAATTCGGGGCCTCTGGAACCAGCCGTTTACAAGTCACCTAAAAATGCCTTTTTAAAGCTGCACAGCGTTTAATGTTTGCCCTGACCAGGGGCAAGGAGGATGGGGGAGGAGCGATTAAAAATGGAGCAAATCAGGGAAGCCGACCGAAAAGGAAAGGAAGCTTTGAGCTGTGAAAATATGGGGATGGCTGTCGAAACGTGGTCGTTTGCAGTTTGAATTAAGTTCAGCTGGCCCTTGCCACTTAGCGGCAAGGGAATCAGCCCTCTTCTCTCTCCTTACTCTGCTCCTCGCGCCCAGTAAAATTGGAGGCAAAAGTGACTGACAGGTGTTGGGCAATTGCGAGCACACCTGGGGAAGGGTTAGAGCGAGATGGTGAAAGACTGTGACCAGGGCTAAGAAGCACAATCCTAAACTTGTGACACAAATAGGTTAGGAAGAATTCACTGGTAAACAGGTGGCCTGATCCTCCCAAGGGATCTGCCTATTGAGTGCAAAGGGGATAGAACTTGAGCTTGTGACTGGGCTCCTTCTGCTCTAGTCCACAGTTGACTCCCGGCAGGTGTGAGCTGAGACAGTGTATGTAACCCGCACACTGAACAAATTCGGTTGTGTTAAAAACCTGATTTATACAGCTGGTTTGGTGTGCCGCAGATGGACGTTTGCGGTATATAATTCTATGACGGAACATGTTGGCAACTTTTTGCAATAATCTAAACTCTACGTATAAAATAACTATTATGCTCATAGATTCTGTGGCTCTGAAATCCAGACAGAGCACAGCTGGGATGGCTTTTCTCTACTCCATTATGCGTAGGGCTTCAATTGGAAGACTCCAAGGCTGAGGAGTAGAATTACTTGAAAACTTCAATTTCACAGCTGGTGGTTGATGCAGGCTAAAGGCTGGAGGCCTCAGTTTTAGTCCATGTAGACCTCTCCCGTTGGTCTTTTAGCATTGATTGGTTTGGGCTTTGTCACATCCTGGTAGCTGGGTTCCAACGGCAAGTATCGTGCGAGAAAGTCAGTCAAAAGCATATTGCCCTTTATGACCTAGCCTTAGAAGTCATGTAGTCTCTAATCAGGTGCGGTGGCTCACGCCTGTAATCCCGGCATTTTGGGAGACCATGGCAGGAGGATCTCTTGAGGCCAGGAGTTCGAGACCAGCCTGGCCAACACAGTGAAACGTCATCTCTACCAAAAAATACCAAAAATTAGCTGGGCTTGGTAGCTCACACCTGTAGTCCCAGCTACTCAGGAGGCTGAGGAGAATCACTTGAACCCGGGAGGTGGAGGTTGCAGTAAGCCGAGATTGCTCCACTGCACTCCAGCCTGGGCAACACAGGGAGACTCCCTCTCAAGAAAAAAAAAAAAAAAAAAAAAGTTATGTAGTGTCACTTCTGCTGCATTATATCTAGGCAGACACAAAATTATATCCAGTTTTGAGAGGAGGGGAAATAGACTCTACTCTTGGTGGAGAGAGGCGAGGTTCTCAAAGAGCATGTGGGACCAGAAATACTGCTGTGGCCACTTTCAGAATGTATAACTTGCTACAGATACATTGAAAAACCTAAACACCTTGATGTGTGGGGGATATAAATGAGATGTATAAGTACAGTGTGATCCCATTTCTGTCTTAAGAAGCACAAAACAAAACCATGTTTCCAAATGTGCATACATTGTTTAAAGATACATATTTTTCAAAGTTTCAAAGTGTAACCTGGGTAGTCAGCCAGTGAAACAATGATCTGTTCAAATCATGGTGGAGAAGCTGGCCCAAGAGGCCCCAGATAATTCCATAAGAAATGTTTAAGGGTGAATTTTACTTAGAAAAATACCTCTCAGTCATTCACTTTGAAATGTAAGCCCTTCCTAAAAACCATGTACCTTCACTGTAGAGAATGAATGGCAGCAGGCCTTCCTGTTCTTTCTGTGTTGCAACTTGGCATTGAGCTCTGTCAGACTGAGGAGCTGACCAGATGTTGTCTCAAAGTGGTTTTCAGAAAGCTGAGAGTTGTAAGGACCTTCTTGAGGTCAGGAAGTAAATGTTATTCACTTTGTATTCACATATCAAACACATAAAAGGGAAATTGTTAAGCTTTTTGACTGAAGTACACCAGTCTCTCATTCAGTAACCTAGAATGTTTATAATGACAAAGTAAATTCTGACCTTCTCAATACTAGTGGGGTAATTCTAATGTCTCAGCCCCAGTGACTTTTCTTTATATCCCAGTATTAAAACTACAATGTTGGCCTTCTAAATCAGATGACTTCTCTTAAATTGTCTTTATAACTTATGAAATCTTTTATGTTTGATTCATGTTTACTTGATAGGATGATAGCATTATATTAGGCATAGAAATAGGATTAGTTCACTCTAATGCTTTAGACATATTTACTATTATGAGACTGAAAAAACAACTACCTCCATGAGCAATACTTCGTAGGAAAGAAAGGGCTGAGAGCAAGGTAAGTGTGGCAGTGATACTCTTCTGTGTGGTTAGTTGATATTTTCATTGTTTTGTAATACCCTATGAAGCAAGTAATTTTTTTTTTTTACTACTGTTCTCTTTTGAGGAAGAAGAGAACATGCCTAATTTTTTAGAAGAAAAAAAACTTCTCATTAAATCAATTAAAATAACCAACAGCAATTTTAAAACAACATCCTAAAGCAATATCTTGAAATCAGCTTGGAAGGAGAACAATTTCTTTTTAATTCTTTCTAACAGTGAGGCATTTTTCTCTTATTGGTTAGGTTTAGAGAGAAAACCTAGCCGTGTACCTACCTGAAAGGTAACTGTGGGAATGAATAATGGAAAGATGCTTTAAGTTCCCTTGACACAGCAGGATGGCATTGTTATATGCCATAGGCACACATACTAAATAATTTAAATATTTGTGTAGTTTTATTTTACATGTCATGTGGTTCTTAATCCCAGTAATCCTATCTATTATACATAAAGCCCTGAAAATCAATGTCCTTAACTTTGTTTCATCTTGAATGAAAGAAAACATACATCAAACTTGAGAGCTGAAGAATTTAACCCAAGGATGAATATTAGTATATTGTTGTACTACCTGTAATCTTAGAACACTCTGAGATGTCCAGATAAAGGGCTAACAGTTTGATTCTTCCCTTCGAATTTGGGGAATGGCAGCCTGTTCTTTAACCTTCTTTCCCCTTGCCAGTAGTGGATGGCAGTCCCAATTGTAGGTAGACATCAATTTTGTGTGTAGCACTGAGGCCTCTGAGGACTATGAAGAACCAGAGACGGTTGGTTATGGTCAAATGGTCTCCATTTCCATTACTTTCAGCCTCACACTAACTCTTCATAACATGCCTGAAGACATGGTCAGGATGATTCTCACAGATACACCTGGGCTGGTGAGACATGTTGGAGAGAATCATATATTCCTACATATTAGAGCCACTGAAAATTTTTGGTCTCTAATTTAGCTGTGCCTTCAGCTGTGTAGAATTGTTTTATCTTGTCTCCAAGGCCAGCTTCATCCAACAGCAACTATCCTCAACCACTACTTGCTTCACACCCTCAGCACATAACCCTGCCTCCATTTCACTAAGAAAAGTGAACTATTTCATAGGTGCGCCTTCTACTGCCATGCCTATAAGTTCCTCTGTATCTGAACTTACCCTTACCTCCTCCCCCCCAGTCTGAAGAGGGTGGAAGATGCGTCAATTCTTCATGACTAATACCTCCCTCTACCTGTGGGCTTAATGCTGTCTCTTTCAGTCTGCTTTGGAACCTGTCCCATCATTGTTTCTCTCTCCTGAATTTTCCATGTTACGTTTGCTAACTACTGCCTCAAAGTTTATAAACATGCCCCTTTTAGAGACTTTTCCCGCTACCATCCTTTTCCTGCCCCCTTCTCACCACAAACTCCTAATCTGCAATAGCCATCCACTGTCTCTACTCAGGTGCAATTTCACTCTTCATTGGTGGGTTGGCTTCAATCTCAGCCCTTCTTCAAACAACACTCTGGCAAAAAATCACCTGTTATGTCCTAAGTAGACTCTTCCAGTTCTCACATCACTGTATTCTATCGTGGTATTTCATCCTGCCATGCCCTTCCAGAAACTCTTCCCTTGGCTTCTCCACTCTCTCTTGCCCTCCTTTGGACATTCTTTCTCAGTTGTTCTTGATAATAGAAGCTTTTAATAATAACAATAGCTACCATTTATTGTGGTCTTCCCATGTATTAAGCATGTTATAAATAATAGCTCATTTACTTCTTATGATAACCCTATGAATTGGTGGTCAGAAGTCAGACCAGAATTGGATCACTGGCCTATTCCTGAGCCAGACACTGGAAAGGGGCTGGATTTACTCTTATGTCAATCAGTCCTGCTTGAGGTAGAGTATGAGGTGAGCTTCTCCTGATGTATATGGCTGGGGGATGAAGGAGTATCTACATAAAATTGGAGTTCAGATCCTGGCTCTGCCAATTACTGACTGTGTGGTGCTGACAACTTAATGTGTCTGGGCTTCAGAGTCCTCATGTCAGATATGGATAATATTACATGCCTTGTAGGGTTTTGGAAGGGTAAAATGAATTATTATAGGAAAAGTGTTTAATACAGAGCATATAGGAAGACCCCGTAAATGTTAGCCGGTCTCCCATCTCACCCATCCATCCTCAACATTTCTACCACTGCCACCCTTACAAAATACAAACGTATTATGGCACTCCCTGGCTTAAATCTCTTCAGTGACTCCCATAGCCTAATAATCAAATCTAAACTTTGGTTAGGGTGCTTTGGCCACAAGCTCAATCTGGCTTTTAAAAAAATAAGGAAATGTGACAGTCAGAGGCAGAGTGAGGTTCAGGATTAGTTGTTTCAGGATATCATTGTGAACCCAAGTTTCCGTCTCTCTCCTTCCATTCACAGAGTCAGCTCCATCCTAATGCTGATTTCCTTCATTGTTATAATATGGCTGCCCAAAATGTTTGGGACTAAGTGCTTCTTTATTCATGCCCAATGAGAAGAAGGGAGACGCTTTCAGTAACCCTCACAGATTTACTTTTCCAGAAATCTCTAGCAAACTTCTCTGGCTATATTCTTGGTTAGAATATATCACACACTATTTCTGAGTCAATCACTGGAAGGGGACTGAGTGAGGCGAGCTTCCTTGGAGGTGTGTGGGTGTGTGGAAAAGGGATGTATACTAAACAAAATTGGGTTTGTGTTAGGAAGAAGAATGTGGAGTGGATGCTGGAAAAGCAACCACTTACGTTCACTACATAAACAAAGCCCTTTTGGCAATCTTACCTTGAAGCAGCAGTTACTTCTTGCCATTCACAACTTCAACCCAAAATATTCAATTAATAATTATTGTATATATAAATGAATGACCTTTGAATTGAGTAACTTGCAGTTGCCGAAGGGTACAAGATGATTTCTGGCCTCTCTGTCTGTGCTCATGCTGCACATGAGCACATGATGGTCCCTGGAATCATCACCCCTCGTAATGCACCCCTCTCCCCTCTTTTCTCTCTCTCTCTCTGTCTCTCTCTGAGACAGACAGACACACACACACACACACACACACACACACACACACACACACCTCCCCACCTCTTGCAAAACTGGCTTCTCCCTACTCTGTGAGTGCTGCAGACTTCTGTGATCGTTGTTTGTCTGTTGCTTCTTCTAGAATGGAAGTCTTTTAAGGGTAGGAATTACGTCTTATTCCTCTTTTTATTGGTATATACATAATACATTATTTTGAATACAAGAATAAAAGATTGATCTTGTTCTATACCTTTTCAGAATGTAGATCTCACTCTTGGTGTATATACCTTTAACTAAATTTACTTATATAGAACTTCTCATCACATATATGATATACTTGGGTCTTAAGGTTATTTTACTTAAAATAATCACAGAGGAGGAGGAGGAGGAGGATGATGATGATGATGATGATTTGAGACAGGGTTTTTCTCTATCAGTTAGGCTGGAGTGCAGTGGCACAATCTCAGCTCACTGCAACCTTCACCTCCCAGGCTCAGGTGATTCTCCCACCTCAGTCTCCTCCATAGCTGGGACCGCAGGCATGCAACACCACAACTGGCTAAGTTTTTACATTTTTGATAGAGACAAAGTTTCACCATGTTGGCCAGGCTGGTCTTGAACTCCTGAGTTCAAGCAATACACCCTTCTTGGCCTCCCAAAGTGCTGGGATTACAGGCATGAGCCACTGCGCCTGGCCCCAGATGTATTTTTTATTATTAAAATGAACACTTTGAGGCAATGCGTTCAATAACAGTACAACAGTCTACATACACGCGGTTGACTGAATTATTTTAGCTTTAGCTCACTACATCCTGCATCACATGTTTTAGTGAAGGGACATTTTCCATCATTGTGGGGACAGACTCTGTGAAGCCAGTTCAGGAAAGGAAAATGATTTTGTAAACTTTGCCTGAATATTGCATTAAAACACAAGTTATGTGAAACAAAATGTTTATTTCATTACTTTGTCTCTGAGTGAGAAAATATAGAAACAATAAAGACATTTAAAAACAAGGCTTAGAAAGGACAAAATGATATGCTAAGAGTAGAATAGTGTCACAATGCTTATTGGGGTATGTAGATCTCTATTCCTAATATATTTTGATGCATTCCTCATTTTCATGTGTTTACAAAACTGTCAACCCAAAAGTGCAACCATAGTAAGGAAATTGAAAGAATAAAGTGACCAAGATATTTCTCATGTTATATTTATGCACAGTAATGGAAGTTTCTATGTAATGTACAAACACACAGCTGCTTCTCAGAGTTCCCATAGGAGAAACCTTTGAAGTTCAGGGAGTGGCTAATGGTTCCTTTGATCTTCCTTAGTCTTTTTGCACTTCAGGGAGCTTTGAAGGAGGGCAGTTTTGCTTATCACTGGACCTATTGTTAAGCAAAGAGAAAGCCACTTCCTAGATCTATTGAGATAGGTGGTGCAGGACATTCCCTGACCAGCTGTCTGAACTACTGCTTATGGCCTATTTCAAGAGTTAATTCTATGGTACAGCCCAAGTTAACCTCTCCCCTAATTCACTTCAAGTAACTATGCAATTGGTTAATTGCCTCTAGGCTCTTCTTTAGTCTTAAAACATTTTTTGAAACTGCTGCCTACATTTAAAGAAATTCATCTTACTATAAAGATTTTTTTTTACATAACTCTTGGTATTTTAACAAAAGTAATACGTGCTCATACAGAGAAAAACTAAAAAGAGTAAAAAAAAGCAAAGTATTTTACACAAGATGACCCTCAGAAATAATTACAATATATACTTTTATGTACTTCCCATCTTTTTATTATGTAAATATATGTACACTTCTTTTTATATAGGAGAGATCAGCTTTTTCTGCACATGAAATTTGTGTACTTTTAAAAGCCTTAATATTATACAAATGTTTTCTGGTGTCTGTAAAGATTTTTTATGAACATTTAATGAATATCCCCTATTGTTAGATGAAGAGGTCTGTAAGGATTAAAAACAATCATTCAATGTATCAGGATGTTTACTTTTTCCCACAGGGACTTGAAAAACTAATTTTAGAAATCCCTTAAAGTCTATAAACACAAATACAAGTCGTAGCCCCCCCTTATCTGCAGGGGTATGTTCCAAAGTCCCCAGGGGATGCCTGAAACCATGGATAGTGCGCTATATATACTCTTTTCGCAATCTGATAACCTAACTGGCTACTGAGTGACTAACAGACATGTAGCACAAACAGCATGGATATGCTGGACAAAGGGATGATTCACATCCTGAGTGGGACAGAGTGGGATGGTGTAAGATTTCATCAGGTGACGCAGAACAGTGTGCAACCTAAAACTTATGAACTGCTTATTTCTGGAATTTTGCACTTAATATTTTCACACTGTGGTTGACTGAAACCATGGAAAGTGAAACCGTGGATAGAGGGGGACTACTATGCACCCATGAACAAGGAACAGAATTTAGGACTTCAGCGCTGAATGAAGTACTCACAGCATCCCCAAGACCACTACCATCCCAAAATGGATATCTTCTTTAGTTTGATATGTACTTGCATCAATTAGAGTACCTATTCAAAGAAAGTTTTTGAGAAATTAAATATGATCAGATTAACTCACTTAATCACCCACTTATTCATTCATTCAATGAACAATAGCTGCTCCCCTGCTAGGCATTATACGTAGCATGAGGAACAGGGCAGACTCGGCACTTGCCATCACAGATCCTAGTCAGGATGAGGAGAAGGACAATTAAACCGGAGATTTAAGTAACATTCAGAAAGGGCTATGATAGAGAAAATAGTGACTACAATGGATGCACATGGCAAGGGCAACTAAGGTTTCCCAATAAAGGCAATATTTAACCTGAGACATGTAGGGTAAGCAGAAGTTAGCTAGACAAACAATACAGGGTGGGTCATTCCAAGCTGGAACACCAGAGATGAAGCCTGGGAAGATCAGAATGTGTTTGTAAGATGAGAAAGCTGAAACCAGATCATGAAGGGCCTTGTCAGCCACCCCAAGGGGGTTAAATTTTATTCCAAGGTACCCTTGGAATCTGTTGAAGATTTGCTCTTTGAAAAGATCATTCTTACTGCAGTCTGGAAAAGGGATTGCTATTGGCAGTGGGGATGAGAAAAAAGGGAAAGATTGTTGCAAAATTGCAAGCTGAGGAGGTCCTACAAGATGGCTAAAGTTCTGTAATCATCCTTCTTTTTGTTCAGCCTCTCATCACATTTAGCTTCTG
This sequence comes from Macaca fascicularis, assembly GCF_037993035.2. NCBI lineage: Eukaryota > Metazoa > Chordata > Mammalia > Primates > Cercopithecidae > Macaca > Macaca fascicularis. Next base: position 125,219,854 of record NC_088381.1, on the reverse strand, counting down.
ACCCTTTTCAACTAACCTAGCATGCATTAATACTTAATAAATCGTTGCTTTGTTTGCTCTTTTACTTGTTTGGTGAAGGAATCCATCACCTAACTCTATTTTGCTCTTCCTCCAAATAATAAGGTATTAGGAGGGAAAATTTCAGGAGGGAAAGGACCTTCCCCACTCTTTTAGTGGGGTAGGGGCACCCCACTTATCTATAGCCATTCAATTGGATGCTGTATCTGAGCTAATTGCTGAAGCTTAGCCTTCCCTTTCCCTCTTTCTTCCTCCCTCCCTCCCTCCCTCCCTCCCTCCCTCCCCTCCCCTCCCCTCCCCTCCCCTCCCCTCCCTCCCTCCCTCCCTCCCTCCCTTCCTTCGTTCCTTCCTTCCTTCCTTCCTTCCTTCCTTCCTTCCTTCCTTCCTTCCTTCCTTCCTTCCTTCCCTCCTTTATTTTTTTTGAGATAGTCTCACTGTGTCACCCATTTCATGCTGACTAGAGTGCAGTGGCACAATCATGGCTCACTGCAGCCTCAATCTCCAAGGCTCAAGTGATCCTTCTACCTCAGCCTTTCAAGTAGCTAGGACCATAGGTGTGCACCACCATGCTGAGCTAATTTTGTAATTCTTTGTAGAAACAGGGTCTCACTATGTTGCCCAGGCTGGTCTTGAACTCCTGATCCTACTGCCTTGGACTCCCAAAGTGCTGGGATTATAGGCATGAGCCCTGGCCAGGCCCACCCTGAAGCTTTGGTTTTCTTTAGAGAAGTTTTCTGAGCTTGTACAGCCTGCAGAATTCCTGATCTGTATAAACAGGCGCAATACCTCAATTCTGCCAATGTAAGAACATGGGGATTTCATCTCTTATAACAGTAATACATGTTCAACATAAAAACATGGAAAATATAGACAAGTGAAAAATGAAGAAAACCCCAACATAATGCCACAACCAAAGGACAACCACTAGTAATATTTTGAGGCGTTACATTTTAGTCTTTGTGTGTAGTTTCAGGAGGATTGCTTTTAGATTACTATGATACACACACAGGCATACACATATACATATACATTTATATCCTGATTTTTCTAAACTTAACATCATAGCACGTTAAAAGTTTGTGTTGTTTTGAATATTACCTTAAAATTCTATTCATTGCAAAAGATTTCACTGTATGATTGCATTCCAATCTAATCTAATACAGGACCTTGCCTAGGTTATGGTGGAGGCATTCATCGCCTAACTCTATTTTGTTCTTCCTCCAAATAACAAAGTGTTGGAAGGGAAAGCAGCACTATAATGTTTATTTAATGTTTGCACTATAAATAAGGCTATGATGAGCAGTTTGGACATAAAATTGCTTGGATGCTTAGGATTATGCTCTTAAGATAACTCCTAGAGGTGCTGGGTGCGGTGGTTCATTCCTTGTAATCCCAGCACTTTGGGAGGCCCAGGTGGGTGGATCATGAGGTCAAGAGATTGAGACCATCCTGGCCAACATGGTGAAACCCCATCTCTACTAAAAATTAAAAAATTAGCTGGGCATGGTGGCACATGCCTGTAGTCCCAGCTGCTTGGGAGGCTGAGGCAGGAGAATTGCTTGAACCCGGGAGGTGGAGGTTGCAATGAGCGGAGATCATGCCACTGCACTCCAGCCTGGGTGACAGAGCAAAACTCTGTCTCAAAAATAATAATAATAATAATAATAATAATAATAATAATAGTTCCTAGAAGCAAACCTAATTTTTTTTTTTTGAGACAGAGTCTTGCTGTCTTGCCCAGGCTGCAGTATAGTGGTATGATCTTGGCTCACTGCAGCCTCTGCCTCCAGGGTTCAAGCAATTCTCCTGGCTCTGCCTCCTGAGTAGCTGGGATTATAGGCGCGTGCTACCACACCTGATTAATTTTTGTATTTTTAGTAGAGACGAGGTTTCACCATGTTGGCCAGGCTGGTCTTGAACTCCTGGCCTCAAGTGATCCACCTGCTTCAGCCTCCCAAAGTGCTGGGATTACAGGCATGAGCTACCATGCCCAGCCCCTAATTATTTTTTTAAGGTTCTTAATGTATGCCGCTGATTTAATTTACAAAGAGCATGTACCAAATTTACATTTCCACTAACAACATATGAGAATACTTGTTTTAGTTAGCCAATATTTAAAAGGAAACTGCTAATTAATACACAAGGAAGCAATTTCAAAATAATAAAGAATGTTATAGTGTTTTTATGTACCTATAGTAATTAAATAAGCAAAGGAAGAAATCGACCACAAGGATATTAAGCTAGACCTATACTAACAGGCTAATTGGCTGTATCATTAATGTAGGAAGTTAGTATCAGGGCTTCAGAATTCCTTGGTATTATTCTAATTTTTTCTTTATGTATTTACTTCTGTTTGACTCTGCTTTTTCTTACCCTTAGGCCGTAGTTTATTATAAACTAGTTCACATCTTTAAAAAGGTACACTATGTACCACAAACCATAACACTAACATTAACTTCTGATCTGTGTGGTTTGGAATAAATGACTTTGAAGTTCGTTTAGTAATGAGTTAATTTTAGACGGAAAAGTTAAAAGCTAATATTAAATCAATAAAAAATAATGACTTAATGAGAGAAAACACAAGAGGGCAATCTTGCACAGCAATAAAATATGTTTGCGTAAGAAAAAAATTTCAACATTTTTAATCAACGGTGATATTTTCAATAAAAGAAATGTAAGGTCTTGTCAGTATGTATTATCTTTTTATTAATAGTTATATTAATAGTTGCAAGAAAAATTAGTGTCAAGGAAATCTAGTGTCAACATTCACACAATGAATTTTGCATTAGTTGAGTTGTGTGCGTGTGGTTTGTTTGTTTTTTAATCCTGGAAAGTGAATCTATTCTCCATTGAGAAATGGCATCCTATATGTATATATACATACATATATATATAAATATGTATATCACCTGGTTTTAATTTGTGGAAAAATAAGGAAATAGATGACACCATTTTTTTTCTCCAGAATTTACTATACATATTTTTCAAAATGGAAGTAACTTCATTTTTTTTCTGATTAGGAATGCATGATCCATTAAATTTCAATGAAAGATAATTTTTTATTTTATTTATTTATTTATTTTTGAGACAGAGTCTTGCTCTGTTGCCCAGGCTGGAGTGCAGTGGCACGGTCTCAGCTCACTGCAACCTCCACCTCCCAGGTTCAAGTGATTCTCCTGTCTCAGCCTTCCAAGTAGCTGGGATTACAAGTGCATGCCACCACACCTGGCTGATCTTTTTATTTTTAGTAGAGACGAGGTTTCATCATGTTAGCCAGGCTGGTCTCAAACTCCTGACCTCAGGTGATCCACCTGGCTTGGCCTCCCAAAATGCTGGGATTATAGGCATGACCCACTGTGCCTGGCCGAGAATTTTTTTTTTTTTTTTAAATAAATAGTAACTTGCTAAAGGAAGAGCATGGTGTAATTATTATATTGGGAGAATATTTATGATGTTTTACATGCTTTAATTTCCTGACACTTTAATAGAATTGTAATTTCAGTCAGCTCAGGATGTCCTAAAATTTACAGGCATAAAAAAATAGTAGGTTTAAGGCAACTGCAAGCATCTTTGTATGTGCAAAATCACATATATCTTGATATAATCCACAAAGCAGTATCCGAGATAGTATCTGTGTAGTCTTTCTTACCATCTCTCATTGCTCTCTCCCAACTCAAACGAATTTGGAGTTTCTGTGCCAAACAGCATAGGAAATAAAAAAGGAAGGTAATAGAAATAGACTTTTTCTGAGCATACTGGTGAGAGTGAGCCTTAAGAATTCTGTGATCAAGTACCTGGTACTTAGAAAAGTAATATAGCATAGTAGTTAACTACATGGAGTTTGAATCACTAATTTCTGCCACATACTAACTATGTGACTTTGGGAAAGTTTCTTAACCTCTCTGTGCCTTATTTTCCTTATCTGTGTAATGCAATTATAATGGTATCTGTCTCATAAGGTTTGTTGTGAGACATATAAATGCTTAGAGCAGCGTCTGGTACAAGGTAAGCTTTTTGTAAATATTTGCTGTTATGCAAGGCAGCCTCAGAAAATCTGTAAAGGAAATAGGAACCCAGATATCAGAATATGAAATACAGGTGTGGGACCATGTGGGACATGTAAAAGAGCATTAGCTAGACCTACAAGAAGAAAAGTTCAGATTATAGCCATCCTTTTTCAAGCTACACTTGGCCAGGGGTTTTCCACAGTCCCTCAGGAAAAGAAATTTAAGATTACCAACAGCAACTTATTGAATGCTGCGAGAATTTTGCTCATGTTAACTATGTAGAAAACCATAACTGCTTCTTCCTCCACTATACATATATATATACACACATATACATATACATATATATAAAAATCATTCTAAAGTACTTTTAATTCTCATAAAACTCTTCATTAAAGAGCTCTGAAGCTCTTATTGACAGCATCTGAACTGATGGTTATTTGAACAGTGGAGTTAGGATATGGGTTTTCTGGGAGGCCAAAAGAGAGAAGCAGCACCTTAATACAGAGAGTTGCTTAGCGAAGCTTATTTCTGCTATATGGAATATGGCTGGCACTGGAAAATAGCTCAATCAGGTCACTTTCATGTTCACAAAACAGTCTCTCTTTGAGGAAGAAAGAGAGGATTCCAGTCCTGAAACTGGAAATTCAGGACGTATGAGTTCTATTCCTCCAACTGCCATTGCTACTTTCTGAGAACAGGCAAAGGATTCTCTTTGTTCTTTGGGTTCTCTGTTTGTTCTTTCGGTAAAATTCTCACCCCTATTATCATGGTTTCTAAGTTGGTTGAAAAATCTGAGTGAAAAGGTAAATTAGTCGTTAAAAAAACTATTAACTATGTTGTACTTTTTTTTTTTTTTTTTGAGACAGAGTCTCACTCTGTTTCCCAGGCTAGAGTGCAGTGACGCTATCTTGGCTCACAGCAACCTCTGCCTCCTGGGTTCAAGCATTCTCGTACCTTAGCCTCCTGAGTAACTGAGATTACAGGTGTGTGCCACCACGCCTGGCTAACTTTTTGTATTTTTAGTAGAGATTGGGTTTCACCGTGTTGGCCAGGCTGATGTCGAATTCCTGACCTCAGGTGACTCACCCGCCTTGGCCTCCCAAAATGCTGGGATTATAGGCATGAGCCACTGAGCCCTGCCAACTATGTTGTACTTTTGTTTTGCATGATTCCATCTATATTTTAGTTTCCACTTAAGATAAAATGGTTAAAATCTTGAAATATCTTGCTAGAAGGAATCATTATAGTAAATTAAGTGCTTGTGCACATTTCTACAGAGATCATTTTGGAATATCAATGAAAATTTCTTTCATATCTTTGTATCTTCCTATCTTGAGCAATCCTGAATTCTACTGGAGTTTGAGAGAAGCCCAGTGTGCTGGAAAGTCTTTACAGGGGAAGGCTGCCTGATTGACTTTACTATAACACAATTTTCTTTTGGTGGATTAGCTGGAGTCGACAGCTTTAACTTTCCAGGTTCTGGCACATAATTTCAAGGTTGTGATCTGAATGTATTAGAGCAAGCAAATTTACAAGAGACTCATGTTTATATGTAGCAGGCACTATGCAAAAGACAAACATAATCCCTATCCTCATTGAGTTTAAGGGAGAGAAACATTAAACAAATAATTGTACAGCTAATTATTACATTAAACTCTGAACAAAAAAGTTCTGGGTGGGAGATAGAGAACATATGATGAGGCATGACCATCAAGCAGATTATTGGGAAAGACTTGTTAAAAAAGTTTATAATTTGGCCTTTTTGTTTGTTTAGTTAAATACGCATTTTCATGCTGTAATCATTTTCTGTGTCTGTCTCCAAAATGCATGTGTCTGTTCCACTGACTTATAATTTACAGTCTGCGTATCACAGTTCTCTAACTTCAAATTGCATCTTCCACTTCAACTTTTTCTACACTTTTATACAGGCCACTTCCAACTCTCGACACATTCTTTATTTAAATATACTAATAATACATATTAAGTTATATATAAATACAGTGTTCTTTCAGCCTAGGAGAGTTCTGTCTTTCACTAGGCATTAACATCATTAGTTAAAGTCTCTGAATTTGTGGGTTCTTTAGTGCCCTCCTACAAACACTGCTGGCAAAAACAAAATAAACCACTAGGAAGTTAAGGTATGCGCTCATCAAAGTCCTGTAATCTGAGAATGAAGTAGCAGGAAACAGCTACCCAGCAGTGTTATAAACATTTATAGGCCATAATCCCAGAATTTTGGGAGGCCAAGGCAGGAGGATCTCTTGAGCCTTGGAGTTCAAGACACCCTGGGAAACACAGGGGGTCTTTACAAAAAATTTAAAAATTAGCTGGGTGTGATGGTGCACACTTGTGGTCTCAGCTGCATGGGAGGTTGAGGCCAAAGATTACCCTTGAACCTGGGAGTTCCAGGTTGCAGTAAGCTAGGATCCCACCACTGCATTCTAGCCTGGGTGACAGAGTGAGACCCTGTCTCTAAAAATAGATAAATAGACATATAAATAAAAATAAAAATGTATAGCAGCATTAGTTATAATAGCCAAAAGGTAGAAACAGCCCAAATGTCCATCAACAGACAAATGGATAAACAAAATGTGGTATATATGTACTATGGAATATTATTCAGAGTTAAAAGGAATGAAGTTCTTAAAAATGCTACATGAATGACCCTTGCAGATGTCGTGCTAAGTGAAATCAACCAGACACAGAAGGACAAATATCGTATGATTTCACTGACATGAGGTACTGAGAATAATCAAAGTCATAGAGACAGAAGGTAGAATAGTGATTACCAGGGGCTGAGCAGAGAAGGGAATGGAAAGTTATTATTTATGGGTATAGCATTTCTCTTTGGAATAATGGAAAAGTTTGGGAAATGAATAATTGTGATGGTTGCGCAACATTGTAAAGGTACTTAATGCCGCTGAATCCTACACTTAAAAATGGTGAAAATGGTACATTTTATGTTATGTGTATCTTATGAAAATAAAAAATACACACACACACAGACTCAGTGAAAAGCTGGGGAAAAATACTGTAAGCCATCTAGATGCCTGATGCCTTGTGGATTATAAATGTGTATCAGTATTGTTTCAGTTACAAAGCTAAAACCTTAAAAAAAATTCCTTTAACTTTTTCTTTCCACACTGAATCTTTTTACCTCTTCCAGCTACCTTATAGTTGTTTTACTGTCATCCACAATATTTTCTGCATGTAAGGAATACAGTATTATCATTATTGTCATTGTTATTAATTTTTTATTGCTCTTGTTGTTCTGGTATCCCATTTATATTGAGGGTTTGAGGTACCCAGTATTAGCCTGTAAAAACATGAATGAAAGGAGAGTGTGGTAGGATAGTGCTGCTCATGGTACAATAATTATATGATTCTATTGGGCTTTTGTCCTCAGTGTATCAGGACACTATCAGATGTAACTGCGGCTTTTCATCTAGTTTTGTACCCCTTAGAGATGACATAGACTCAGATGAACCTCAAGAAGTTGCCTGGAATAGGATGAGCTCCACAAACTAACTGCAGGATTAAAGATGGTCTGTCCAGTACAACAAAACCCTTTTAACAAATTGTTAGAAACATATGTCGAGCCTTTTTGTTTTTCTAACACCTATTTGGCATTGTAGAAATAGCTAAATCACCACAAAACACGCTTACTATGCTACATGCTGGGAGTGGGGGAGACCTGTTTTGATTTATAAGAAAAAAACCAATTCATGAGTTTCAGCATTAGCCAAATCTCTTAAAGAGTTTGTTTTACGGTTTTAAAAGATCTTAAGAAAATACTCCACTATTCTTGAAATAATGAAAATTACCTATAATACTTTTATTATTTAAAACTATAAAAAAAAAAAAAAAGGGTGGGTGTGGAGCTCACGCCTGTAATCCCAGCACTTTGGGATGCCAAGGTGGGAGGATCACTTGAGGACAGGAGTTTGAGACCACCCTGGGCAACATAGTGAGACCTTGTCTTGACAAAAATAAATTTAAAAAATTAGCCAGGCATGGTTGCATGAGGCTTTAATCCCAGCTACTCGGGAGACTGAAGTGGGAGGGTCACTTGAGCCTGGAGATCAAGGCTGCAGTGAGCCGTGATTGCACCACTGCACTCCGGCCTGGATGAGAGTGGGACCTTGTGCGCCCCCTGCAAAAAACCCCAACCTTCCCCCCAACTATAAAATAATATATTTTCATTTAAAAATCAAACAAGAAAAGCAAATAAATATGAAAGTTTTCCATTCTGGCCCATTCTGACCCATTGCAGGCAATACCTCTTCTCTGAAATAACCAGTGTTACCAGGTCCACATTTTATCTAGCTAGGTCATATAAATAAAATAAATAATAAGTAAATAACATAACAAATTAATAATACATGTTGTGAGTATAACAAGAACAAAAAAAGTTTTAAAACTTGCTAATTTACTCTAATCTACTTTTTTTTTTTTTTTTTTGAGATGGAGCTTTGCTCTTGTTGCCCAGGCTGGAGTGCAGTGGCGCGATCTTGGCTCACTGCAACCTCTGCCTCTGGGGTTCAAGTGATTCTCCTGCCTCAGCCTTCTGAGTAGCTGGGATTACAGGCGTCTGCCACCATGCCAGACTAATTTTTTGTGTTTTTAGTAGAGATGGGGTTTCATCACGTTGGCAAGGCTGGTCTCAAACTCCTGACCTCAGGTGATCCACCTGCCTTGGCCTTCCAAAGTGCTAGGATTACAGGCGTGAGCCACCACACCCGACTAATTTACTTGTTAAATTATGAAGGGTAAGTAGATTATTACTTAGATTATCAGATTTGATTTATAAATATTACCTCATTTCCTTAGCCACAGGATAAGTACGAAACATAGAAAAAGTCCAGAGTAGAAAAAATGATCTCGTTTATGTCTCTCTTCCCCATTTCACAGGCTGGGAACTGTGGCTAATCATTGTAGCCTCAGAACTTAAAACAGAGGTTGGCACAAAACAAGCTTGGCACAAAATAAGTGCTCAATAAATGTTTGTTATGTATTGTTGACTCTACTGGGCAGTATTTATTATCTTGAATTGGTAGCAGTGGTAGAATTCAGTCCCAAGATGTGCATTCCAGGCTACAATTCATTGCTAGTGCAATAAGTCAAGCTGGATTGTCTAGAAGACACCACTAGATACTGCATGGTGAATGCCACAGGCACCTACCTGCCTTAAGAATCCAGGAATCTGAAGATTTAAATTGTGCACAGATAGTTTTCCTCTCCGAGAGTCCCCAAAGCCAGGGGTAGAGGTGGCATTCCTCTATGTCAGATTTCTAAACTACACACCATGAGCCTCACGTGAGCTCAGAATCCTGGATGGTTTTTACAAACAAGTGTCTGGAAAGGGTCATTTAGGTCTGGCCACAGGCCAGCTGCAGTGGCTCATGTCTGTAATCCCAGCACTTTGGGAGGCTGAGGTGGGAAGATCACATGAGGCCAGGAGTTCAAGACTAGCCTGACCAATATGGTGAAACCCCATCCCTACTTAAAATACAAAAATTAGCCGGGCATGGTGGTGCATGCCTGTAATTCCAGCCACTCAGGAGGCTGAGGCAGGAGAATCGCTTGAACCTGGGATGGGGAGGTTGTAGTGAGCCGAGATCGCGCCAATGCACTTCCCGCCTGGAAGGCAGAGTGGGACCCTGTCTTAAAAAAAATAAAAATTCAAAATATCAAGTAGAAAAATACTTGTGTTCCTTGGAAGTGTGTTACAGTGGAGACAGAATGGCCACATTGTATAAATGTGGAGAAGCACAAAGAATATATAGAAATTTAGCTATACTTTATTATTATTTCATACTTTTGCCTTTTAAAAACTCATTTTCATTCCAATTTCAGTGTTTAACATTAATATTTTGAGGTATAGTCCATAAAATAATATTTAAAAACATATAAAATACAGTATTTTAGCTTTTTAAAAGTTACTTCAAAGCACATTTGCAGGGGGGATGTTTATTATCCTCATTACAGAAAAGGCTCTGGAAAGTCACCATTTGCTCAACCAGCTAGACTGGGACCGGGGTTTAGAGATCTATGTCCAAGTTATTCCTAAAATATCAAAGGGCTGTTGTGGGCCAAAAGTTTATATTGTTAATTGTATGACCATGGTCCAGAAATATTTGACTCCTCATTGTTAGTTTAAGTTAGTCAAGATCAATTAGTTTCAACTTATTTGATGACATTAATCTTTTGGTTGTGGTTTTTCTGTAGGATTGTGTTGAGGAGGATTTTGAGGCTATGTCTGAACTTTACAAGCAAACGTTCTGATGACTCAGTAATATCAAGGACATTCAAGGGAGGAGTGGTGATATGTAGGGCCATTTTTTGGTTATCCTGTTCTAAATTAATTTGAAGGTTTCTTCTAGCTCTAAAAGTCTAATTCTGTTTATAAACATGGCAATCTGTTAATGATATATTATCAGTAAAAAATTTTCAAGTACATATGTCATTTTTTTTTTTTTTTTTTTTTTTTTTTTTTTTTTTTTTTTGAGACGGAGTGTTGCTCTGTCACCCAGGCTGGAGTGCAGTGGCCGGATCTCAGCTCACTGCAAGCTCCGCCTCCCGGGTTTACGCCATTCTCCTGCCTCAGCCTCCCGAGTAGCTGGGACTACAGGCGCCCGCCACCTCGCCCGGCTAGTTTTTTGTATTTTTTAGTAGAGACGGGGTTTCACCGTGTTAGCCGGGATCGTCTCTCGATCTCCTGACCTCGTGATCCACCCATCTCGGCCTCCCAAAGTGCTGGGATTACAGGCTTGAGCCACCGCGCCCGGCCTACATATGTCATTTTTATGTGCACATATTTTAGTATGGAAAAGGCTCTGGAAAGATATTCTTTGAATTGTGATGTGATTATCTCTAGGTGTTAGAAATTAAGGATGTTTATTTGTTTTTGTCTTTGTTTTCTAATTTTTCTTCAGTGATCATATATTGCTTTTGTAATACAATTGTAAACTATTTCAAAACTGTCTGATACTAAAACAGGTGCTTAAATCCATTTGCAAATTACAAATGTTACCAGGTATAAAATAAAATTAATTACATCATGTTAGATGAATTATTTATTATAGCTAGCAAAATAAGTCTCATAGATATCACTAAGCTGTATTTCATGCACATATATATATTTTTTTTTCATTATATTTTAAGTTCTGGGATACATGTGCAAAACATGCAGGTTTATTACATAGGTCTATATGTGTCATGGTGGTTTGCTGCACCCATCAACCCGTCATCTACATTAAGTATTTCTCCTAATGGTACCCCTCCCCTAGCCCCCAATCCCCCAACAGGCCCTGGTGTGTGATGTTTCCCTGTCTGTGCCCATATGTTCTCATTGTTCAGCTCCTACTTATGAAATACTTTTGCCTTTTAACAACTCATTTTCATTCAAATTTCAGTGTTTAACATTAAATTAAATTAACATGGTGAATGCCACAGGCACCTACCTGCCTTAAGAATCCAGGAATCTGAAGATTTAACTTGTGCACAGATAGTTTTCCTCTCCGAGAGTCCCCAAACCCAGGGGTGGAGGTGGTTCAAAGCACATTTGCAGGGGGGATGAGAACATGCGGTTTTGTGTTCCTGTGTTAGTTTGATAAGAATGATGGTTTCTAGCTTCATCCATGTCCCTGCAAAGGACATGAACACATCTTTTTTATGGCTGCATAGTATTCCACAGTGTGTATGTGCCACATTTTCTTTATCCAGTCTATCATTGATAGGCATGTGGGTTGGTTCCAAGTCTTTGCTATTGTGAATAGTGCTCCAATAAACATACGTGTGCATATGTCTTTATAGTAGAATGATTTATAATTCTTTGGGTATGTACCCAGTAATGGGATTGCTGGGTCAAATGCTGTTTCTGGTTCTAGATCTTTGAGGAATTGCCACACTGTCTTCCACAATGGTTGAAGTAACTTACACTCCCACAAACATTGTAAAAGAGTTCCTATTTCTCCACATCCTTGCCAGCATCTGTTGTTTCCTGACTTTTTAATGATCACCATTCTAATTGGCATGAAATGTTATCTCATTGTAGTTTTGATTTGCATTTCTCTAATGACCAGTGATGATGAGCTTTTTTTCATATGTTTGTTGGCCACATAAATGTCTTCTTTTGAAAAGTGTCTGTTCATATCCTTTGCCCACTTTTTGATAGGGTTGTTTGTTTTTTCTTATAAATTTGTTTAAATTCTTTGTAGATCCTGGATATTAGCCCTTTGTCAGATGTATAGATTGCAAAAATTTTCTCCCATTCTGTAGGTTGCCTCTTCACTCTGATGATAGTTTTTCTGCACAGCTTTTGCTGTGCAGAAGCTCTTTAGTTTAATTAGATCCCATTTGTCAATTTTGGCTTTTATTGCAATTGCTTTTGGTGTTTTAATCATGACCTCATTGCCAACGCCTAGGTCCTGAATGGTATTGCCTAGGTTTTCTTCATGGGTTTTTGTGGTTTTGGTCTTATGTATAAATCTTTAATCCATCTTGATTTAATTTTTGTATAACATGTAAGGAAGAGATCCAATTTCAGTTTTCTGCATATGGCTAGTCAGTTTTCCCAACACCATTTATTAAATAGGGAATCCTTTCCCCGTTACTTGTTTTTGTCAGGTTTGTCAAAGATCAGATAGCTGTAGATGTGTGGTGTTATTTCTGAGGCCTCTGTTCTGTTCCATTGGTCTATATATTTGTTTTGGTACCAGTATCATGTTTTGGTTACTGTAGCCTTGTAGTATAGTTTAAAGTCAGGTAGCGTGATACCTCCAGCTTTGTTCTTTTTGTTTAGGATTATCTTGGCTGTATGGGCTTTTTTTGGTTCCATATGAAATTTGAAGTAGTTTTTTCTAATTCTGTGCTGAAAGTCAATGGTAGCTTAATGGGAATAGCATTGAATCTATAAGTTACTTTGGGCCGTATGGCCATTTTCACGATATTGATTCTTCCTATCCATAAGCATGGAATGTTTTTCCATTTGTTTGTGTCCTCTCTTATTTCCTTCAGCAGTGGTTTGCAGTTCTCCTTGAAGAGGTCCTTCACATCCCTTGTAAGTTGTATTCCTAAGTATTTTATTCTCTTCGTAGCAGTTGTGAATGGGAGTTCACTCATGACTTAGCTCTCTATTATTAGAGTATACGAATGCTTGTGGTTTTTGCACAATGATTTTGTATCCTCAGACTTTGCTGAAGTTGCTTATCAGTTTAAGGAATCTTTGGTCTGCCGGGCGCGGTGGCTCAAGCCTGTAATCCCAGCACTTTGGGAGGCCGAGATGGGTGGATCACGAGGTCAGGAGATCGAGACCATCCTGGCTAACATGGTGAAACCCCGTCTCTACTAAAAAAAATACAAAAAACTAGCCGGGCGAGGTGGCGGGCGCCTGTAGTCCCAGCTACTCGGGAGGCTGAGGCAGGAGAATGGTGTGAACCCGGGAGGCGGAGCTTGCAGTGAGCTGAGATCCGGCCACTGCACTCCAGCCTGGGCGACAGAGCGAGACTCCGTCTCAAAAAAAAAAAAAAAAAAAAGGAATCTTTGGTCTGAGATGATGGGGTTTTCTAAATAGACAGTCATGTCATCTGCAAACAGAGATAATTTGACTTCCTCTCTTCCTGTTTGAATACTTACTGCTTTCTCTTGCCCGACTGCCCTAGCCAGAACTTCCAATACTATGTTGAATAGGAGTGGTGAGAGAGGGTATCCTTGTGCTGCTTTTCAAAGGGAATGCTTCCAGCTTTTGCCTATTCAGTATGATATTGGCTGTGGTTTTGTCATAAATAGCTCTTATAATTTTGAGATACCTTCCATCAATACCAAGCTTATTGAGTGTTTTTAGCATGAATGGGTGTTGAATTTTATCAAAAGCCTTTTCTGCATCTATTGAGATAATCATGTGGTTTTTGTTATTGGTTCTGTTTATGTGATGGGTTACATTTATTGATTTGTGTATTTTGAACCAGGCTTGCATTCCAGGGATGAAGCTGACTTGATCATAGTGAACAAGCTTTTTAATGTGCCACTGGATTTGGTTTGCCAGTATTTTATTGAGGATTTTCGCACTGATGTTCATCAGGGATTTTGACCTGAAATTTTCTTTTTTTGTTGTGTCTCTGCCTGGTTTTGGTATCAGGATGATGCTTGCCTCATAAAATGAGTTAGGGAGGAATCCCTCTTTTTCTATTGTTTGGAATAGTTTCAGAAGGAATGATACCAGCTCCTCTGCATACTTCTGGTAGAATTTGGCTGTGAATCCATCTGGTCCTGGGCTTTTTTTGGTTGGTAGGCTATTAATTACTGCCTCAATTTCAGAACTTGTTATTGGTCTATTCAGGGATTCGACTTCTTCCTGGTTTAGTCTTGGGAGGGTGTATGTGTCCAGGAAGTTATCTATTTCTTCTAGATTTTCTAGTTTATTTGTGTAGAGGTGTTTGTACTATTCTCTGAGGGTAGTTTGTATTTCTGTGGGATCAGTGGTGATATCCTGTTCATCATTTCTTATTGTGTCTATTTGATTCTACTCTCTTTTCTTCTTTATTAGTCTGGCTAGTGGTCTATTTTATTAATCTTTTTAAAAAACCACCTTCTGGATTCATTAATTTTTTGAAGGGTTTTTTGGTCTATCTCCTTCAATTCAGTTCTGACCTTAGTTATTTCTTCTCTTCTGCTACCTTTTGAAGTTGTTTTCTCTTGCTTCTCTAATTATTTTATTTGTGATGTTAGGGTATCAGTTAGAGATCTTTCCTGCTTTCTCCTGTATTTAGTACTATAAATTTTCCTCTAAACACTGCTTTAGCTGTGTCCCAGAGATTCTGGTATGTTGTGTCTTTGTTCTTATTGCTCAAAAAAGTTATTTATTTCTGCCTTAATTTCATTATTTACCCAGGAGTCATTCAGTAGTAGGTTGCAGTTTCCTTGTAGTTATGTGGTTTTGAGTGAGTTTCTGAATCCTGAGTTCTAATTTGATTGCACTGGAGTCTGAAAGACTGTTAATATTTCCATTCTTTTGCATTTGCTGAGGAGTGTTTTACTTCCAATTATGTGGTCAATTTTAGAATAAGTGCAACATGGTGCTGAGAAGTATGTATATTCTGTTGATTTGGGGTGGAGAGTTCTATAGATGTCTGTTAGGTCCACTTGGTCCAGAGCTTAGTTCAAGTCCTAGATAGCCTTGTTAATTTTCTGTCGCCTTGATCTGTCTAATATTGACAGTGGGGCATTAAAGTCTCCCACTATTATTGTTTGGGAGTCTAAGTATCTTTGTAGGTCTCTTAAGAACTTGCTTTATGAATTTGGGTGCTCCTGTATTGGGTGCATATATATTTAGGATAGTTAGCTTCTTGTTGAATCTGATGATTATGTGTCTTGCAGTTGCTCTTCTCAAGGGGTATCTTTGTGGTGTTCTCTGTGTTTCCTGAATTGGAATGTTGACCTGTCTTGCTAGGCTGGGAAGTTCTCCTGGATAATACCCTGAACTGTGTTTTCCAACTTGGTTCCATGGAACCATTCTCCCTGTCACTTTCATGTACACAAATCAAATGTAGGTGGCCGGGCGCAGTGGCTCACGTCTGTAATCCCAGCACTTTGGGAGGCTGAGGCGGGTGGATCACAAGGTCAGGAGATCGAGACCATCCTGGCTAAAACGGTGAAACCCCGTCTCTACTAAAAATACAAAAAATTAGCCGGGTGCAGAGGCGGGCGCCTGTGGTCCCAGCTACTCGGGAGGCTGAGGCAGGAGAATGGCGTCGGCCCGGGAGGCGGAGCTTGCAGTGAGCCGAGATCGCGCCACTGCACTCCAGCCTGGGCGACAGATCGAGACTCCGTCTCAAAAAAAAAAAAAAAAAAAAAAAAAAAAAATCAAACGTAGGTTTGGTCTTTTCATATAGTCCCATGTTTCTTGGAGGCTTTGTTCATTCCTTTTCATTCTTTTTTCTCTAATCTTGTATTCTTGTTTTATTTCATTAAGTTGATCTTCAATCTCTGCTATCCTTTTTCTGCTTGATCAATTCAGCTGTTGATACTTGTGTAAGCTTCACGATGTTTTTGTGCTGTGTTTTTCAGCTCCACTGAGTCATTTATGTTCTTCTCTAAACTGATTATTCTAGTTAGCAGTTCCTGTAACTTTTTATCAAGGTTCTTAGCTTCCTTGCACTGGGTTAGAACATGTTCCTTTGGCTCAGAGGACTTTGTTATTACCTACCTTCTGAAGCCTACTTCTATTGATTTGTCAGACTCACTCTCCATCCAGTTTTGTTCCCTTGCTGTCAAGGAGTTGTGATCCTTTGGAAGAGAAGAGTCATTCTGGTTTTTGGAATTTTCAGCCTTTTTGCACTGGTTTTGGCCGAGACCGGTTCAGTCAGGGAGACCCTAACCCAAAAGCACTAGAGGTATTAAAGACACACACACAGAAATATAGAGGTGTAGAGTGGGAAATCAGGGGTCTCACAGCTTTCAGAGCTGTGAGTGTGGAACAGAGATTTACCCACGTATTTATTAACAGCAAGCCAGTGATAAGCATTGTTTCTATAGACTACAGATTAACTAAAAGTATTCCTTATGGAAAACAAAGGGATGGGCCGAAATAAAGGGATGTGTTTGGCTAGTTATCTGCAGCAGGAGCATGTCCTTAAGGCACAGATCACTCATGCTATTGTTTGTGGTTTAAGAATGCCTTTAAGTGGTTTTCTGCCCTGGGTGGGCAGGTGTTCCTTGCTCTCATTCTGGTAAACCCACAACCTTCCAGCATGGGCATCATGGCCATCACGAACATGTCACAATGCTGCAGAGATTTTGTTTATGGCCAGTTTTGGGGCCAGTTTATGGCCAGATTTTGGAAGGCCTGTTCCCAACATGTCCCCCTTCTTTGATTTGTAAAGTGATAAAAGCAAAGGCAGCTTTGTCATAGTGAGCTACTTCTTGCAGGAGTCAGGATCCACATCTGCAGACTATACAAAGACAAACAACACAGATTAAAAGCACAATTGTTATTGAAATCACAGCACTTCCACATGTTTTTGTCCATTTTAATGGATTACTAGCTGCTAATCTGTCTGCAGCTCCTTCAAGCACTACAGTTCCTGGCATTAAGGTCAGGTGTGCCTGGGATGCTTTAAATATTTGTTCTTTTAATTTTGCAATATCCAAAGACAAGTTTGTAGAGTGTCCTTCTAGATGCTTTTTTATTCTTTCCCAAATTTTTATCTTATTAAGAGCTATTAATAGTTTCCACAAATCCTTATGTTGAGCTCCACAAATCCTTATGTTGAACCATAGGCACCTGTGGGAATCTCCTGGTCTGTGCATTGTGAAGACCATGGGAAAAGTGTGGTATCTGGGCCAGATAGCACCGTTCCTCACTGGACAGTCCCTCACAGCTTCCCTTGGCTAGGAGAGGGAGTTCCCTGACCCCTTCAGCTTCCTGGGTGAGTTAATGACCCACCCTGCTTCGGCTCACCCTCCGTTGGCTGCACCCGCTGTCTAACCAGTCCCAGTGAGATGAACTGGGTACCTCAGTTGGAAATGCAGAAATCACCCACCTTCTGTGTTGGTCTTGCTGGAAGCTGCAGATGGGAGCTGTTCTTATTCGGCCATCTTGCCCAGGAATCCATATGTACATACGTAACTGTAGCTTTTCTCCAAGAAAAATTTTTATTAACTTTAAAAAAAATTTTTTATTTAGGGACAGGTTCTCATTCTGTCACCCAGGCTGGAGTACAGTGATGCTATGATAGTTCACTATAGCCTTGAACTCCTGTGTTCAAGTGATCCTCCCATCTCAGCCTCCTGAGCAGCTAGGACTCCAGGCATGTGTCACCACACCCAGCTAATAAATTTGTATTAACTTTAAAAATTGTAAATAATTATACATGTATCTGGTAAAATTTCCAATAGTACCAAAGTGTATAGAATTAAAAGTAATCTTCCTTCCAACCAAAATTATCAATCTTCCTCCCAAGGATAACTACAGTTATTGGTTTCTTACATATCATTTCAAAATAATCGTATTATGTATAAGCATATGTATGCTATATATTATGTTATACATTCTTCACCCAAATAGAAGTATCCTATATATTCCATTGTATTTTTTATTTACTTTCACTTGATAATATATATTGGAGCTCTTTTCCTATGAATCCATGTAGTTTCACTCCATTCTTTCTATTGACTGCATAATATTCCATTTTATAGATGAACCATAATTCAATTAGTCCCCTGTTCATTGACACACATGTTTTCCAAAATTATTTCGCTATTTTAGGCTGGGTGCAGTGGCTCACGCCTGTAATCCCAGCACTTTGGGAGGCCAAGGTGGGCGGATAACTTGAGGTCAGGAGTTTGATGCCACCCTGGCCACCATGGTGAAACCCCATCTCTACTTAAAACATACAAAAATTAGCCAGGCATGGTGGTGGGCACCTGCCGTCCCAGCTACTCAGGAGGCAGAGACAGGAGAATCACTTGAACCCAGGAGGGGAAGGTTGTAGTGAGCCGAGATTGCGCCACTGCATTACAGCCTGGGAGATAGAGCAAGACTCTGTCTCAAAAAAAACAAAAACAAAAACAAAAATTATTTAGCTATTTTAAGCAGCACAGCCTTTAATAGAGTTGTACATATATCTTTGAACACATGTGAATATTACTATTAGATAAATTCCTAAAAGCATAATTTTTAGGCCAAAGGTATGTGCATTAAAAATTTTGGTAGATGTGTTTCAAATCACCCACCAAAGACATTGTACTAATTTACATCCTCACTGTACTAATGTATGGGAATGCTAGTTTTATTAAATCCATGTCAGTATGGCATATTATCAAACTGGGATTTTTAATTTACCTGTAGGTGAAAAATTGTAACTGGAAAATTGGAAATTGGAAACTGACTGTTACCATCCATTCCCATTTTTACGTTGTGTTTTTTCCTAAGCATTCTTCCAGAAATGGTTAATGAGTTAACAGAGGATAACAAGACGTTATCTAAAATTCGTTTCTTATAAGTTATTTGTCATTAGTATCTTTAAAAACACAGATTCCCTTCCCCCTAACTTAATAAGCATGTATGGGAAGCTTTCTAAATGCAGAGCTGTACATTCTGGCTCTGGAGGGACAAAAAGATTAACTGGATAAAGGGTCTATCTGAGAGCTCACAATTTAATGGGAAAAATGTAAACAAAAAGACATGCTCTTAAAATATTCTAAGAGCTGTAGGGGAGCATAAGAGGTGCAAGGGATTACTTTAAACAGATTGAACAGGGAAGGCTTAACAGGGTAGGTGCAGTATGTCCTTGAGGGATAGAGTATTAGTTTTCTAGGGCTGTTGTAACAACCTATATGCCACAAACTGGGTGACTTAAAATAGCAGAAACTTATTGTTGAGATGGAGCAGGGATGCCTCTTAGAGGCCTGCCAGGTACCCCCTTCCCAAGCATGGAAATAAAGGAAAATTGTGGGTTCCTTCAAGGCAAATTGCAGGCATCTAGCTAGCCCTGAGAAGTAAATGAACAACTTGATAAGTGAGAAGGTGACAATAGCTTAAAACAATAGCTAAAGAAGTTGTAGTCACGAGATGCTTTGTTCCTTATGGAAACTAAGGATAACATCTTCACATATGTCCCTGAGTTGTTTTTCAGAAACTCAGATCCCCATGAAGTGGATCTGTCGGCCTGTAGATCTCAGACAAGGGGGAACTGAGGACTGAACTCTGACCACTGTTCTTTGTTCTAAATTCCTTCCTGAGGGGCCTGGAGGAAGTCATGCCCACAGACCAGACCTAAACATTCCTTTCTGTTGACCCCAAGTTTTTAGACAAAACTTTGCTTCCATAACCAGTCTTTGAATCCACCTATTACCTGTAAGCACCCCTGCTTCAAGATGTCCCACCTTGTTAGGCCAAACTAATGTATAACCTCAATGTGTTGATTTACAAGTTTGTCTGTAACTTCTGCTTTCCTAAAATGTATTCCTGCCTTTAAAAACCCTTGCCTGTAAGCCATTGAGGAGGTCAGGTCATAAGCATGAGCTGCCTGATTCTCCTTCTTGGTGCCTTGAATAAATTCCTGTCTTTCTCACACTACAAAGCCTCAGTGTGGATGTTTGGCTTTACTGTGCCAGGAAAGTGGACCCTGTTCAGTTTGGTAACATTGTCTCACAGTTCTGGAGGCTATAAATCCAAAATCAACGTGTTGGCAGGGCCATACTTTCTGAGGCAGAATCCTTCCTTGCCACTCCCTAGCTTCTGGTGGTGGCTGTCAATCTTCATTGCTCCTTCACTTGCTGCTGCATCAGTCCAATGTCTGCTTCCATCATTGATGGCTGGCTTTACATCATCTTCCCTCTGTGAGTGTTGGTGTCTGTGTCCAAATTTCCCCCCTTTTTATCAGAACACCAGTCATATTGAATTAGAACCCTCCCTAGTGACCTCATCTTAAGCATCCGTGAAGACCGGATTTCCAAATAAGTACATTCATAGGTAGTGGGGGTTAAGAC
The DNA here is from genome assembly GCF_037993035.2 of Macaca fascicularis. Taxonomy (NCBI): domain Eukaryota; kingdom Metazoa; phylum Chordata; class Mammalia; order Primates; family Cercopithecidae; genus Macaca; species Macaca fascicularis. The sequence continues at coordinate 125,199,335 of NC_088381.1, read as the reverse complement.
TTCAACAAATCTCTGGGAGAACACAATTCAACCGGTAACAATGGGTAAGATTTTTTATTTTTTTCTTTTTGAGACAGGGTCTTGCTCTGTTGCTCAGGTTGGAGTGAAGTGGCATAATCATAGCTGACTGTAGCCTCAAATTCCTAGGCTCAAACAATTCTCCCATTTCAGCCTCCCAAAGCGCTGGGAGCCACTGTGCCCAGCCAAGATTTCAATAAAAGAGAATAGGGAGCAGTTGGTGGAGCATAGGTATTCTAGGAGAAAAGAATAAGATGAAGACTTATCAAGAAGTACAGGACATGTCCAGAAAATATCAAGTACTTTGTCTAGTATTGTGAGCAAGAGCATATTGCAAGTGAGGGGGCTGTGGAAGACAGCTTTGTGTCCATTTGCTCTCTGGGGAACGGGCAACCACTGAAACTTTCAATCGGGGTGCATAGTTTAATCACTGTGCCTTAAGGATATTACTCTGCGCTGTGTGGATGATGGATTGGATGGGGTAACTAGTGAAGGCAGGAGCACCAGAGAGGAAACTATTGTAGCTGCTTCCAAGAGGTCAGGCAGCAAACCTTGAACTTCTAGTCTGTGGGTTATGACGTGTGCACTCATCTTCATCCTCAGACCCTCTACCACTGGGGCATGAAAGGGCTGCTTGCTTCCAATTTGCAAATTCCCACAATCCAGATGGATCTCTCTTTCCCATCAGAAGAATTGTTCGAAATATACTCCTATATTTCTTTATCTGACTGGGTTGCTTTATAAGTTGCATTGTTGCACGTTGCCAAAGGTTATGCATGTTGCTTGCTCTAAGAGAGACCCGGGAGTTGTTTATGACTCTTTGGAAGGCCTTTCTTTTTGCTTTTTTCCTTAGCATTTTCAGATAGACTCGCCAAAACATCTTGAACCAGAAAACGAAATTTGAAAAGAGTCTTCTCCTTTAAGTTCTTAAGAGCTTTTCTGCACCTTTACTTCAAAAGAGCGTATAAAAGTGGGTTAATGGCTGAATTAAGCAGTGCCGGCCAGGCAGATATTGTCTGCATCTGCGGAGGAAGCGTCCACCCACTGTTTACCATTGTGCTTGCCTGCGATATGCTTACAATTATGTAGGGGATCCAGCAACAAAAGAAAATAAAAGTCACCAGAAATAGATGAAAGGTACCATTGTATTCAGGAGCGGGGTGGTGCTCATTTCAAAATCTTCTGTTTTCTGCTCTGAGGAGCAGAGGAGCTGGATAGGTGTATAGTATCAGCCATAGTCTAAGACTGAATAAATAGTGTTGCTATCTGGGACTGTTTCTCTCGAGATCCTTGAATACATTTAGAATCTTCTTAGCACTTCTTTGCAGAGAAAGCTTTTGTCTTTATCATTCTCAGCAATTGACTTTCAATACCCTGTAGCCAATTGGCTTGCTCCCTATCTATGTCTGGTGCATAAACCTAACATGATGTACCAACACACAGAGAGGGAACGAGAAGAGCAAGATGCCTTAAGCCTGATGGGTTAGCCTGAATGCCCAGTGTTGCAGGTAGCTGCCTAATATTTAAAAGGCTATCGTGTTACAAGGAGGAAACTTTGACAAGGCAACTTACATTCAGATCCAAATCCTGGTGCTATAATTGTTTTAAAGGTACCCCATGTGCTGTGTCAAACACCATACATCTACCTGTAAACATTGTAGCTGATGCATATGCTCAAGATATACACTAGAGCAAAAAGCTATTGACCAGATAAGCTGAAGCTTTCTACGTTCTAACTGACAAAACAGGATTTCTAATCACAAGGTGGTCCTGGTATCAAAGCTGAGTTCAAAACATAAAAACTAAGCTAAAAATGTTTGTATCAAGATTAGGGATGCTAGATTATAATACGCTTTTGAAATGCAATGTTATAAATTCTAACCTTGCATGTATTCATTTCCCTCTGGAAGAGTAGATACCAGTTTTTTCAGAGAGTAATTTGACTTTAAGATCAAAATGACTTTTATAGACACTAATTTACAGTTTATTCATTTATTCAACATTTTTAGCACCTTACGTTGGTAGGAGGTAAAGTATCCCATAAGCTATTCAATTATCTTTTAAAATAAACAAATATATGAATGCCTTAACAACAAATATCAGGGTAGGAAAATTTATAGAAGCAATGCTTTTTAAAAACTGTAAATAATAACCATGCTGCATTATCCTTGCATTCAAGAAGGTTAGGAAATATTCCTTTTAACATCTTCTTTCCCTTAAAATGTAATAATAGGAAAGAAAACCATTTGGGACTACTTTTTCTTAGTATTATGTGTACTCAGGAAATAAATACATTTATTTAAAGAAGTATATGTATATATGTGTATATATACATTTATACACATAGAAATATATTTTAATAGCAATAACTAAAATGAAATTTATAGAAAAAATCATTTTGATTTTACCTTTTTTTCTTGTCTTCCTCCTTTTCTTTGATTTCTTTCTTTTTATTTTCTTTCCTGATTTTAGTTGTTTTCTCTTTTATTTCCATCTTCTCTTGTTAGAGTTTCTTCCTTTTCTCCCTTCCTTGCTTGTTTCCTTTTCACTTTTCCTTTTTTCCTTCCCCATCACATTTTATAAATACCATTTAATATGCAAGATAATTAGTAAATATTTCATTAAATGTTAAACATATATTAGTTATCAAATACTTTTATATAAAACTTCCTAAAAACCTATGCTGTAGCAATGATAGGAATGAAACTCATTAAGAAATTGTTTGTTCTTTTTCTCATTGTGCATAAAGTTTGCAGATAAATGACTCCATCTTTCTTATTCAAATTCCAGTATGTGAACATAAAAGGAAAATACAAAATTACTATATAATCAAAATGAATTTTAATGAGAATTTAGAAGAAAACACACAGCTTCAGTGATATTGTTTCTCTTACTTCCATATTACCAAAGACAACACAACTGGCAAAATATTTGCCCATATATGTCAACCTTGGTTCACAGGAATATGGACATTGCAGAATTTAAATGCTTGGTGACAAGAAATATGACAATCACAAGAAAGGGTTTTTCTAAGGAAAAATGCTACCTGCAGATCAAAGTAAAACATTTGAGATGCTAGCAAAGCATGATAACTTCAAAGGTTGTTCTCTGAACAGCTGCGAATCTGCTTTAGGTATAAAGCTTGCAAGAACTTGAGCATCCTGAAAACATTCCAGATTAACTTCCCAGTTTGACAGAAAGTTAATTGCTTTCTGGCCCTGAAAGGGATGATAGTGTGAAAGCTAAAGTTCAGAAATCAATTTCTAAAATATGTCTTTCTTGGAGAATCTTTTCTTACATAAAAGTATGACTAGATCCTGAATACTTTGTTCAGGAATTGAGTTTAATAAACAACCAATATTTAAATAAAGGAAGAATGGTAGGCAGAGATGAGATTCTCATTTGTAAATTCATTAAATACCAGAGGTTACACCAGTAAAAACTAATGCTCTTTCCTTAAGTGTTTGCTGCTCAGAACACTCGCCTACTCTCTATCTCTTTCATTTACTTTTGATCAAATTGCATCAAGGCTGATTGATTATCATCTTCCCTCTAACTGCTAACTTTCTGAGACTCCTTCATTATGCTCCAAGGAGGACATATTTATTACAAATAGACTGGGGTGCAGATGAAGTATTGTTCAAAATTGATATTTCAATACAAGCACAATATGCTTTTGTATTGAAGTGGAATGAACGTTAATCCCTCTTTGTGCATTCACATTATTTTCTCTCTTCTTTTCCTTTATCTTAGTAATACCATTTTTTCCTTCTACAGACCTCAAAAGTTATTGCCCATGCTGTGACCAGCATGTACCTACTAAGATTTGCAGGCTTCTTTTCCTACATGGATCCCTTTCTGCCAAATGTAATTCTGTGTTTACTGTACATTGAGGCTTTCTTCTCCCTCACTTTCACATTATGGTACAACTCATAAATTTCCCAACACTAATTCATTAATGAGGTAAATTGTTCTCATGATGGTTTATCGACGAGCATCAAAGATCTATCCTATTGCTTGTTTAGGGCTGGCTTGAGACCTCTCCTGTGTTAAGAAAACTTTTGAAGAGTAGAGCCATGTTGTGCCCACCTGGGCATTAGCAAGGAAGTGAAACAGGGCCACCCTATGGGCAGGATTCCATCTTCTGAGGCTGGGTCAGAGCCCTGCTCAATTCCAGCTGAGAGGATCCATCATTCTCCCCTTCATTCTCAAGTAAATCCAGAACGAATTGCATGTCCTATTTTTGTGTAATGTTTAATCATCACAATACCCAAGGTAGGAAAAGTAAAGATGTAATCAATCAGCATCACCTTCCAAGGGAAAAATGATTTATAAGAGGAAGATGAGCTTTAAGGCACTTTCCAGCATTATAAATCACTGTCTTAAGCGTCTGTATTTGTAACTGTGCTTAAAATGTTTATCAGGAAAAAACTGTATGCTGTATCTGTAAATGGGATAATAATAGTTCTTATGTCATATGGTTATAATGAAGATTAAATGAGATAATTCTTGTAAAACACTTAACATAGTGCCTGTGTTAGTACTCAAAAATAGTACTAGTTATTAGTATTAGCTATTAGTTAGTATATTGTCCACTAGACCACACTTGCTCACTATTTTATACAAAAGTCACATAAAGCTAGGCAGTGTTGTAAGTGTTTAAACTAAACAATAAGTAATTTTTAAAGAGGCGTGTGTTTTTCTACCCAAATTTGTTATTTAGTTGTTTTTCTTAAACACTGATATTTGGTGAAGAAAATAGGTTGTCACTTTTAGGTACCCAATTTTTTATATTACATTATTACCAATAATGTGCTGTCCTGATCTTGAGATTGAGAGTTAGAACTGAAGATGAAGCAAGGAATAAAAATTACAACATAAATAATTTTTACTTTCCTCCTTTTATCTCACTTTTTAATGTGAAACCATACAAATACGATCCTATTCTTCCATTCCAATAATGGTGAGGAATCTCAGAAATCAATGAAATGTACAAGAAGGTACATTGTGAGATGTGTTTCTGGTTGTGATGTCCTGACAACCCATGGCTGTGATATTACTCCCCTTGGACACATGATTATTTTTTGCCTACTAAGTACTGTGGCCTAAGAATATACGAACCTAATCTTTAAACACTTTCACTGTTTTTATATTCCTTAAAAAACAAACCAGAAATATGCAGTCTAATATACTGCTATTGAGAGTCTACCTTGATACGACGTATTTGGAGATCTATTAAAACTTTAAGGCCGGGCGCGGTGGCTCACGTCTGTAATCCCCGCACTTTGGGAGGCCAAGGTGGGTGGATCACTTGAGGTCAGGAGTTTGAGACCAGCCTGGCCAACATCGTGAAACCCCATCTCTACTAAAAATACAAAAATTAGCTAGGCGTGGTGGCGGTACCTGTAATTCCAGCTACTCGGAGGCGGAGACAGGAGAATTGCTTGAACCCAGGAAGCAAAGGTTGCAGTGAGCTGAGATTGTGCCACTGCACTCCAGCCTGGGCAAAAGAGGGAGACCCTGTCTCAAAAAAATAATAATAATAAATTTAAAAAATAAAACTTTAAGTGTGCATACTCTCCAATCCTGCAATTTCACTTATAGAAATTTTCTCTGCAGAAATACTTGTACAAATGCACAAAAACATATGTATTAGGATGTTTTCTAAAGCACTATTTATAAGACAATACTGTCCCCAACTCAAAAGTCCATCAGTAGTGGTTAAATACGATACATTCTGATAGTAGAATACTATGCAGTTGTTAAAAAGGCTAAACTAAATGTTAATAGAAAAAAAATGAAGGAATGGACACCAAATCACTGAGTGGTTTTTCTCTAGGAGAGATATTATGGGGGATTTTTTATTTATTTTTTCCATTATATGTCTTACTAATAGTTGAAATTTCAAAATAAGAATAAATTGCTTTTGTTAGCAGGAACAGATACACACACACATACACACATGTATATATTTAAATATACAGTAAAACAAATACATAAAAGAAAACGTCAAAGGAAAGTACCGGGTCAACCAGAGCGGTTAGTTGAAGTAAAACATGAATAACATTCCATCTCCAGACTTCAAGTCTATTGTGTTCTTTTCTTATAAGAGCACATATTCTTAAGTATGCCACATATAGTATTGGTATATTTATGAAAAGAAAAAGACCATCAGATTTGGTAAACTCTTTTCTTTCTTATGGTGTCGAAAACTCTTTGCTCTTTTCAAATTTAGCATTCTTTATGCCTGTAGGACTCCCTCCGCCTCTGTGCCTGGTTCCCTCTTGTTAATGAGTCCCTTCCCTTACCCCTGCCTCCTCCCAGCCTCCTAGCCCCCTCCCTCATTTGAACAAACCGTGCTGAATGGGCTTCTCTTGTAGCAAATCCAACTGATAATTAGTGGCTGCACATAGCATGATGAAAAGGATTCTAAGGACAAATCTGGGACATAGTGTCATGATCAATTAGAGTATGAGTATCATGAAGATTATCATCCGCAGAGGTAGCAATAGTTTCTTAGCTTTTCTTAGGGTTAAGGTCCCAGAGCATTAAGACGCTTTTGAGACCTACCAAAACAAAAAGCAAAGTCTCAACATCTTAAGCCATTGTGTTCTGAGGAATAGTAATCTGCGTCATGACTCTGTTTAGTGTCTAGGAGGGAAGGGACCTGGGGTTATACTGCTAACCACTGAGTCTGGATTCTTTCTGTATTTAGTTAGTTTGTTTGTTTTTGTACATAGCCTTTGAGCTTCAAAGAGGACCATGGCTTACACCGAAGAGAATACAGTTTAATAATTCAAGCATTGGGTTCAGAAAGAACTACACTTGACTTCAAATTTCTAAGTCGTAGGACAATTATAGGTTGAACTGGCTCAATAAAAGATAGGGATTGCCTGTAAGATTTCTGAACTTTCATTTGAACTTGTCCAAATCAGAAGCAGAAAGCTGGAATTGATTCAGAGAATTCTAGGGCACAGAGGCAAGGACATTTGTGGGTAGTACAAGGTGGTAAAACACTTTCATCATCCCCAAAACAAACCCCAAACCATTAGCAGTCATCCTCCTCCTTCCCCCAGCCCCTTACAACCACTAATCTTTCTGTCTCTATAGATTTGCCTTTTCTGAACACTTCGTATAAGTAGAATCATACAATATGTGGCCTTTGGTGGCTGGCTTCCTTCAGTAAACATGTTTTCAAGATTCATCCATGTTGTAGTAGGTATCAGCACTTCATTCTTTTTTATGGCTAAATGATATTTCATTGGGCCAGGCTCAGTGACTCACACCTGTAATACCAGCACTTTGGGAGGCCGAGGCAGGTGGATCACATGAAGTCAGGAGTTCAAGACCAGTCTGGCCGACATGGCAAAATCCCATTTCCACTAATAATACAAAAATTAACCGGGCATGGTGGTGTACGTCTGTAATCCCAGCTCCTTGGGAGGCTCAGGCAGGAGAACCGCTTGAACCTGAGAGGTGGAGTTTGAAGTGAACTGAGATTGCAACACTGCATTCCAGGTTTGTGACAGAGCAAGACTCTGTCTCAAGAAAAATAAAATAATATGGACACTCAGTTTGTTTCTACCTCTTGGCTATTGTGAATTGTTCTGCTATGAATATTCATGTATAAGTATTTATTTGACTACCTGTTTTCAACTATTTTGCATATACACCTACGAATGGAATTTCTGGGTTATATGGTAATTCTATGTTTACCTTTTTTTTTTTTTTTCTCATGGAGACAAGGTCTCACTCTGTTGCCCAGGCTGGAGTGCAGTGGTGAGATCATGGCTCACTGCAGCCTCGACCTCCTGGGCTCAAGCAATCCTCGGTCTCAACCTCCCAAGTAGTAGCTGGGACTACAGGCATGTGCCACCACTCCCTGCTAATTTTTTTTTTTTTTTTGAGACAGAGTCCCACCCTGTCATACAAGTTGGAGTGGTGCAACCTCGGATCACTGCAACCTCCACCTCCTGGGTTCAAGCAATTCTCGTGCCTCGGACACCCAAGTAGCTGGAATTACAGGCACGCACCACCATGCCTGGCTAATTTTTGTTTTTAGTAGAGATGGGGTTTCGCCATGTTGTCCTGGCTGGTCTCCAACTCCTGGGCTCAAGTGATCTGCCTGCCTAGGCCTCCCAAAGTGCTGGGGTTAGGGTGTAAGCCACTGTGTCTGGTTCATATAAGTATTTTTATCCTCCACAAATATTAGGACAATGTTGCATAAATCAGAAAAATTCATTGCTCATCCTCTAGTGTTATGTATGTCAAGGAACAATCCAACAGGACTAAAAAAGTCCTGCTTATGCAAATTTATAAATAGTATTTAACTCTGGACCTGAGAAAAGAAGCTATTTATTGCAATTTGGAAATTACATTTTCTATGATATAAAATTGTTTATTAGGAGCATGACAATTTCTAATACCTGGAAAGTAGAAATGACTTTTTAATACAGTTTAAATTAATGCAACAGGAGTAGCTGAAGGCACAAATTAAAAGTCATTCGCTTTTTTATACTTAAAATATAGAAAAAGAAGAAATGCTTTGATTTTTAAAAAGTGCTCTGATAGGCCGGGCGCGGTGGCTCAAGCCTGTAATCCCAGCACTTTGGGAGGCCGAGACGGGCGGATCACGAGGTCAGGAGATGGAGACCATCCTGGTTAACACGGTGAAACCCCGTCTCTACTAAAAATACAAGAAAATTAGCCGGGCGAGGTGGCGGGTGCCTGTAGTCCCAGCTACTCGGGAGGCTGAGGCAGGAGAATGGCGTGAACCCGGGAGGCGGAGCTTGCAGTGAGCTGAGATCCGGCCACTGCACTCCAGCCTGGGGCACAGAGCAAGACTCCGTCTCAAAAAAAAAAAAAAAAAAAAAAAAGTGCTCTGATAATCCACAGACTTCATGTTGTACTTTTTAAAAGTAAATCTGATTTTCTTTTTAAAACAACAACAAACATATTTAGCTTTGTTGAACACCCACAATAGTGTTTGAAAAAAACTTACTTCTTAAAGCTATTAGACACAGGGAAAGCATTGTGAATATACAAATCTCTTTTAGTTCTAAAACTAAACTCGATTTCATTTTTTTTCTTAGGGATACACCAGGCAGAATGGAGCAACTGAGATATCCTGCAGATCTGATGAGATCCCCAAGGTCTCTGATTTGGAATACGTCCTCTAGCAATGACCTGAGGCTTAAAATCTGCTAATTATGTGCTACTGTAAGATAGTTCTTAGTTTACTGGGTCTGAAAAGCAGGTTTTTCTTTTAACCTCTGGTATTTCTTAATAGTTGCTACCTGTGGTATGATCACCTGATGATGTACTTTTAGCCAACTGTGTGTCATCATAGGGATTTGTCTATCTTAAAGAACATTCAAAGAAAAGGAATGGCTAGTCATATATAGGAGATCTTGTTAGCTGAGATTTAAGAGAGATTTAGAGAAAAGCTAATGGGAAAAGGATGTGCCTTGTGGAGGAAGAGGTGGCGGCTCTAACAATACAAAAAAACATTATAAATAATAAAACTGAAAAAAAGATTTATGAAAACAGGTAAATGGCTGTTTTAGCTAGTGGCCAAATCGTTGGGAATTGGAGCTACAAAAGATAATTATGTGGATCTGCAAGCACTCTTAGAAACAGCAAAGGGTGTTTGTCTAACAGGCTGCAGGGGCAGAGAAGTGGTAGTGATAGCCATGGAAACACCGTCACTGGGACAACTGGGTGCTACGAGGGGCAGCTGGGTGGCCCGTGCATGCAGTGGAGGTGGGCTGGAGTTTTAACATAGCCAGTCACGTCCATGGCCCTCTGCAGCTAGTTCTAAATTGAATTTTGTTTCTTTGGTATGTTTTTCACTTGGGAAATTCAAAAAAAAGATTAACAAAGAACCCACAGCATTGACATGTTTGGATGCTATGTAGAATGGACAAGAATCCTCAGGATTCAGGCATTTAAACCAATTCACCTGCTTTACTCTTCAGGATCCTTACTAATTTTTAAAGCCTGTTCTGGATTTTATTTCGTGAAATACTGTGTTACTTTGAGTTGTATGTGAACACACATACCACACACATGGAGATGAATAAGGACACGATTTCAAATATATGTGATAAAAAAACTTACCCCTTAACAGATAATACTTTCGTAATAGTATCTTTCCTCTCTTATATTAGATATCTAAGAATCTTGAAAGTTTTTCCAAGAACATGTGTTTCAAAATAATAGTATCCAACAAGGATGATTATGCTTATTATACTTACAAGAGGCAGAAATGGAAATTGTTGGAACAATTTGTCCAAATGATCTAACAAATTCATGATTGAGCTGTAATTTAACCTGAATTACTAGAGTCCCATCTTAATGATTTTTGCTGCTGCTTGTTCAAATAAAGGAATATTGATTTTAAGGTAATCACAACTGAGATGTAGTTCATATTTCTAATAATTTTCTCAGCAATACTGTTTTATTTCTCACCTGGAAGTAAAAGCAAGTGTAAATGTGTTAAGATTATATATTTTGGTGGTACACTTTCTCTATTTTCATAAATTAAAAAAACTATAAGATGGGGCTTAGAATGGAGTCATACTAATGAGAAATTTAAGGTATATTAATATATAAGATATTTCTTATACTTTTATTTCTTGGAGAAATAATAAGGTGAAGAAATCATAGAGTCTCAGAGAAGTAAAATATGCAATGATATTAAGACCAACCTCAAAAGTAAAAAAAAATAAATACCTGTGTCTCTATCAAGTAAACTAAATCAATGAGGTTTATCTAATTTGTTAGTTGAAGTTTTTATTTTTTTTTATTTTTAGACAGTGTCTCTCTGTCACCCAGGCTGGAGTGCAGTGGCACAATCTTGGCTCACTGCAACCTCCATCTCCCAGGTTCAAGAGATTCTCCTGCCTCAGACTCCCAAGTAGCTGGAATTACAGGCGCCTGGCACCATGTCAGGCTAATTTTTGTATTTTTAGTAGAGACAGGGTTTTGCCGTGTTGACCAGGCTCATTTTGAACTCCTGACCTTAAGTGATCCACCTGCCTTGGCCTCCCAAAGTGCTGGGATTACAGGCATGAGCCACTGCACCCAGATGGCTAGTTGCATTTTTAAATATTGAATGAGTTTTCAAATGACCATCTAGATCAACTAGTTCCTTTGCTCCAGCCAGAGGTACTGTTCATAGGCATAGATTACTTATACTAATTATCCTTTATTCATTTTCCTAAGGTAAAAAGAGGATATAAGAAATTATGCTAGATAACCTCCCTGGAATTATGTGAAAATTAATGAGATTATGGTTGTAGAGTTTCATTTTTGTGGGGTGGCCAAAAAAGTTGTTTTTTTCTTTTTTTTTTGGAGATAGGGTCTCGCTCTGTCACCCAGGCTGGGGTACAGTGGCATGATCATGGCTCATTGCAGCCTTGACTTCCCAGGCTCAAGTGATCTTCCTGCCTCAGCCTCCCAAGCAGCTGGGACTATAGGTGCGTGCCATCATGTCCAACTTACTTTTTCATGTTTTGTAGATATGGGATCTTGCCATATTGCCTAGGCTGTTCTCAACATCCTGGACTCAAGCTACCCTCTCACCTCTGCCTCCCAAACTGGCATTACAAGCATGAGCCACTGCACCCAGCGCAAAAATAGTTTTTAAAAATGACTAATTGAAATTAATGTACTTTTTTGAGAAAAAAACTTTAAATAAGTGCATAACTAAACATGCACAAAGAAAGAATATATTATTCAATAATTAAAATAGAACAATTAAGTTTTTATTGACTTTGACATCAATGGCAAATATATTTAAATATGCATACCTCATTATTGTCAATAAACTACATCATCACATTATTATTGACAAAAGCAACAGCAAGACAAGCATCTTAACGAATGCAAAATATAATATACTTACAGTTGAATATTTTTATCAGAGTGTTCTCACATTTATTATATTACTTTATTCTCACTTTAAATTAATGAACTATTTTATGCCTTACATATATTCCGGTAACTAAAACTTTCTTTCAAATGTCAAAAACAAACAAAAAAAAAACCCAACTGAATATTATCTACAGATGTCTTTTACCAATTTTTTTTAACCTAAGTTAATTTTCAAATGTTGCTTGTTAAACCACCTCCTGTTTCACTGTCTCTATTTTTATGCTTTATTATTTGAAATACTTCTGCTACCTTGGGGAAATCTTTATCCTTACCATCAGGATTCTTTTGCTTTTTCTTCTCCCATTGAACAGACCACTTAAGGCCTTCCTCAGTAACTACTGCGTATCCTTCCTTGGGGGACAAATTCCTACTCTCTTTAAAAGTTTGTAGATACCAGCATTTTTGTTTTGTCTCAATTTTTCTTAAACTTGTAAGGATCTTTTAAATTGCTCTTTGAAATCCTTCAAATTCAATTTTACAAAATCAAACTTCCTCTGAAAATTTCTTTAGGAGATTTTGTTACTATTTTTGTTAAGCTTTATTTTCTATTCTTGCATCTCCTTCACAGCATTCCCCTTCACAGATTCCCCCTCATTGAAATATATCCTCTTTTTAATTTCCACCTTTTAAAAGGTGAGATATGAAGTATGTCTCTCACATGTTATGGATTCTAACTACTAATTATTAAAACACAGCCACATTAAAATGCAAAATAATTGCTGATTATTTAAGCCTGCACTTCCTTCTTTCAGAAGTGGACATTATTTAAGCCTGCACTTCCTTCTTTCAGAAGTGGACATGGGGACCATCTTTTAAAGTTTATGTTTGTTCCAGAGGGTGGTAGAGAAATCACCATCTAGTGTTAATGCACCCTGCAGAAAGGAAGCACTAATGATAAATGCTAGGGACTATGGCAGATACACCCTCCAGTGATTCCCAATGAGTCACACCCTTGTATAATCTTCTCCTCTTGTGTGCAGAAGTAGGTGACTTGCATTTAACCAAAAGAATGGGAGTATAACTCTTTTGAGTAGGTTATACTATTAGTACATGGAAGAGGTGATGAGATGCCACTGCTCCAATTATGTTTATCGTATAAGACAATGTCTAACAGGCTGGTGGGAGAGATTCTCCCACTGACCTTGAAAAAGTAAGCTGCCTCATGTTGTGATAGGTTCATGACAAGGACCTGTGGGTGATTTTTAAAGACCTCAGGGTGGCCTCTAGCTGACAGACAGTAAGAATATGGGGCCTTCATGGATGAGATGGGCTCATGCATGTAATCCCAGCACTTTGAGAGGCCAAGGCAGGCAGATCACTTGAGGTCAGGAGTTTGAGACCAGCCTGACCAACATGGCGAAACTCTGTCTTTACTAAAAATACAAAAATTATATTTTTGTATAATTTTATATAATTTTGGGTGTGGTGGTGAGCACCTATAATTCCAGCTACTTGGGAGGCTGAGGCAGAAGAATCATTTGAACCTGGGAGGTAAAGGTTATAGTGAACCAAGATTGCACCACTGCACTCCAGCCTGGGTGACAGAGCTAGACTCTGTCTCAAAAAAGAATAAGGGACCTTCAGTCATAAAGCTGAAAGAAATGAATCCTGCCTACAACCTGAATAAGCTTGCAAGTGGATTCTTCCCCAATTAACTCTCCAGATGAGAATGCAGCCCAGGTGACATTTTAATTGCTGCTGTGTAAAAGCCTGATCTGAGGACACAGAAAAGCTTTTCCCAGGCTCCTGACCTGTAGATGCTGTGAGGTAATAAATGCATTTTGTTTTAAGCCTTTAAGTTTATGGTAGTTTCTTACAGAAATAGAACACTAATACAAGGATTGTCACTCTTTTCCCTAATGACAATTTCCAAAATATTCAGACTTTCTTTCCTGTTCTTTTCAATATTTTATTTTTATGAGTTTTAAAATATACTTTAATTTGTTCTGTCTCTCATCAATATTAACTTCTTTATTTGGAACACATTCAAGTAATGGAATTTGCTTAAATAATAGATTTTTTTTTAAGTATAGTACCTCTTGAATTTTGTAATGGGGCCAGATTTTGTTATTGATTTTTTTGCCAAGTGCATAGACTATTAATATGCTTTTATATTTTCAAAGAAATATAAGTTGCTTCATTGTATTTTTAAAACTAGAATCATAAACTTTAATTAATGGCTTTAGCTCTGTACATGTGTTATAACAATGATCATAATGTTTTGAGGCAAGACATATTATACTACTTAGGATATTTTCCATATTTCCCCAGCATCTACTTTTCATTCACAATATAACATAGAACAAAGATAATAAAGATTTAATAAGGAAACAAGTTTAAAATAAATGTGTCTCTTAGGTAATAAAGGCTATATCTATTCATTCTAATTTATTTTAGGATACCAGAAATACCAGAAGTTTTTATGTTTCACCACAACTGCTTCTTGAGTGAAACAGGTATAAAATGTAACAATATGGACTTATCAATAATTGTTTGTTGCTAACATAGAAATATCCTGAAGATACTATTTTCTGAATTGTCATTAAAATGAGTGTCAGCAGTGGACATGAAACCAGAGACTTCCCAAGATGATAGCATGTCTTATTTTTGTGCTTCTTCGTTTAGCTTTTTCCTTTGCCCCTCTGCCAAAGCTAAAGTCTTGCTTAATTTTGTGACGTTTCTACTGAACAGTAATTATCAGTTACTTCTTCAAAATTATTGATTTTATAAAATCTTAGAACATCGGTGTTGAATCTATTGGCCTGTCTATACAGGTTATAAGAATATATAATCTCATCAGTACTATGGCTCCTGTTGTTCAAGATTTGTGTATTTTCTGTTTATATGTTCAATTGTGTAGTCAGACTCAGAGGTCAGATTAGTACTTCATTTTTGAAGTCATCTTGTATGGGAATTACCCAATTATGAATTGCCAAGGAAATTATTTGTGGCAAATGATTGACTTGTATCTTCCAGAGACTTTGCTTCCGCCATAGATATTGGCGCCCCTTGCATGTCTCATGATGCTTGTCATGGTCCATACTGGGGTATTCTGTGACTGACCACGAATGAAATAATCAGTGTCATTTTTACCTGCTTTTTTTTAAAAATTAGACTCTAAATGAATTACTAAACACATATGAATTACTAGATCTACTGTGAAATAACTATGTTGTTCACTCTTTCACATTATATTTTCTTACCAAGTTTTGGGAATAGGCTATAGAGGTGGATCTTAAGAGAAAGTAATGGTTAAACTGGTTAAGAGAAATTAATGGTAGTCATCACAGTGTTATAAACCTCTTTAATGTCTTCATGTGCTACAGTCACAAATGATATTTGAACTTAATCCAGCGCAATTTCCATCTTGTTCAACTGAGAAAATGGCTCTTGTGGGAATTCTTTTAACTGATTCCACCTGCCACAGGGTATTAGCAGATTAGAGCAAACATTGGGAGGTGCCCTGTGTCATCTAAGTGAACAATGGCACATTTGTTTGCTTTCCTACCATCAAGGATATTTGAAGGTCGACTTTTGAACAGAGTGTTTTGTGTGAACATAACAATAGCCACATACTTGTGTAGAAGTAAACAGATACTTGACCAAAAGAAGGATCTTTCAACCACATAACTACAAATAGGAAAGAAAGTCTAACATGAGAGATCTGCCTTTTCAGTGTGCCCACTACTTCACCCACCTCCAGACATCTCTTGCTCAGAAAGGCTCTGTCTCAGAAATACCCAGGAGCCCACTGGAGTTGTGAACACTGGTCAGCAATCCTATCCTATATCTGATACAGGAGAAAATCCAAAAAAGGAAGTGTTGAGAGAAGTGTTTTTTCTTTCCTCAACTTTGCATTCTATAAAGGATTGAAATGTGCAGATTTCTTGATACTGTTTCTACACTGATAAATGACAACACAATAGTGCTTCAGTCATTATTCCTGAAATTTCTCATCATAAACTTTTCCCTCCACTGCAAGGTAGAGCTCTGCATAAATCATACAACTGAGGATTGCTTGAACCCAGGAGTTCAAGGCTGCAGTGAGCTGTGATTGCGCCACTGTACCCCAGCCTGGGTGACAAAGTGAGACGCTGTCTAAAAAAAATCATGTAATTGCCCTTAATTTTCTTTTCTACAAAATGAAAAGAGTAATAAGAGGCTCTTGCTCATGTAATAGGATATTTTATACACATTTAAGAAATAGTCATTTAATGGCAGGGCGCGGTGGCTCAAGCCTATAATCCCAGCACTTTGGGAGGCCGAGACGGGTGGATCACGAGGTTGGGAGATCGAGACCATCCTGGCTAACACGGTGAAACCCCGTCTCTACTAAAAAAATACAAAAAAAAAATTAGCTGGGCGAGGTGGCGGGCGCCTGTAGTCACAGCAACTCGGGAGGCTGAGGCAGGAGAATGGCGGGAACCCGGGAGGCGGAGCTTGCAGTGAGCCGAGATCACGCCATTGCACTCCAGCCTGGGTGACAGAGCGAGACTCCGTCTCAAAAAAAAAAAAAAAGAAAGAAAGAAAAAAAAAGAAATAGTCATTTAAGAAATGAACCCTATGGGCAGACAGTTCTTAAGATCCATAAATATCACATTATTCTTGATACCCATACTATTAAATGAAAGAAAATGATTTTTCTTTTCACTTCTTGAAGAAAAAAGTAATTTTAAAAAAAGTTGATATGCCCTGACAATGGTGAGAAGGCGCTCAAAAAATTGGTCTGTGAGAATTGGTATTAAGGCAAAAATAAAACAGATGATTAAAATGAGTGGGTAGTTTGAGTTGTCAGAGGGTTGGGTGGGCAATATAAGTGGTAATATTAGAGGGATGTGGCTAATTCCATGTGCCTCCAGAAAAAGGAAACTGCACTGGGGTTTGGTCGCTGAAGAAGAAACTGTTTTTAACAGTTGTGTCATACCTCATTTTATAGTTCATTTAAAAAAAAAAAAAAAAAAAAAAAAAGCTCAAAGACCAGCCTGACCAGCATGGTGAAACCCTGTCTCTACTAAAAGTACAAAAATTAGCCAGCCATGGTGGCAGGTGCCTGTAATCCCAGCTACTCGGAAAGCTGA
Source organism: Macaca fascicularis (assembly GCF_037993035.2). Classification (NCBI taxonomy): domain Eukaryota; kingdom Metazoa; phylum Chordata; class Mammalia; order Primates; family Cercopithecidae; genus Macaca; species Macaca fascicularis. The sequence continues at coordinate 125,182,302 of NC_088381.1, read as the reverse complement.
GGCAGGAGAATCGCTTGAACCTGGGAGGTAGAGGTTGCAGTGAGCCAAGATGGCGCCAGTCCACTCCAGCAAAATAATAATAATAATAATAATAATAATAATAATAATAAAAATAAATTAATGGATTAATTAAATAAACCCTCAAGCTTAAAATAAGTGAAGACTGGGGAATAAAAATCTCCATATGAATAAGCATTCAACCCTGTACAGAAACAAAAACCTTCAATGACCTGAGTCCTGTCTTCTCGTTAAAGGCGAGTTTTCCAGAGGTCCGGCAGAGGAGATGTGGCCAAGCTCCATCTGGGCGCAGGTGCAGCCGCACTTCCACAGGGAAAGAACAATGTCTAGAGTGGGCCAGCACTGGTTTGGCGAACCCCATGGTGACTGCCAGTCGTTTGCAGGCTTTTGTCTATTCTTTGTGTACTGTTTGACTCAGCTTGAGCCAAAAGAATCAGCAGCTAAAGCTGGAGCCTACCTTTTTGCAGAGAGCACAGTGTTTGATGTTTCTGGACATTTTTGCAACGTGTAACCCCTACCCTGAGCTCCTGCTGCCTTACCAGCACTTCTACATGAAAGTACGAGACTCTAAAATGGTACCGTCTACACACTGTATTCCCATTTATGAGGCACGCAGACAATGCTTTCTGACAGCTGGCTGTCCAGCTGGTGTTTGATGTGTGGCAGAAAAGCACTGTGGGGTAATAAGGGAGATGGATGTTTCTCTGAGGTGACAACTCAGTGTTCCTGAGTGCAGACTCCCTTCGGCTTCCTGCCCTTCTGCCCTGCATGCTGCCTCTTTGCACAGGATGGTAAGTTTCCTCTTCTTATTGTAGTACAGGTAAACTATTTCTATTCATCTATCTGGCTTTTCATTTATTTGCAATTTCTTGATCACAACAAACATTTCAACTACTTTGTTATGGTGGTGTAAGCATGAATGCATTGGAACTGGTAAAAGTTTTTCGTTTTGTTTTGTTTTTTGTTTTTTGAGACAGAGTCTTGCTCTGTCACCCAGGCTGGAGTGCCGTGGCACCATCTCAGCTCACTGCAACCTCCACCTCCCAGATTCAAGTGATTCTCCTGCCTTAGCCTCCTGAGTAGCTGGGACTACAGGCGTGTGCCACCACCCCTGGCTAATTTTTGTGTTTTTAGTACAGATGGAGTTCCACCATGTTGTCCAGGCTGGTCTCGAACTCCTGACTTCAAGTGATCCACCTGCCTCGGCCTCCCAAAGTGCTGGGATTACAGGCATGAACCACACTGCGCCCAGCCTGGTAAAGGAAACAGCATTCTTTCTTTTTTAACTTTTATTCTTGCCTGAAATTCTTTGTTTTTATTTGTTTGTGAATGTTTTCTAGCCTACCTGTTCCAGAAAACTAGGAGAAACATTTATGCTAGACATAAAGCTATAATCTTGCAAACAGGCTGAAAATAACTTTTTTAACTTTTTTAAACTTAGATAATCTTCAGTTTGCTATGACTGAAGTTTTAAAATTGTTTTATGTATGCGTATGTATTTCTATATTATGGATATTCAGTTTAAGAATTGTTTGCACAGATGTGTTTTGAGACAACTACATTTACGAAGATTGTACTTGGTGTCTACAAAAAAGGTTTTGCACTTTTAACAGAAAAAAATGCTTTACACCTAACAGAACGCAAAGAACCATGAATTATTTAAATATCAGAATTTTCTGAATTGCCTTATTATAGATAAAATGATTATTTTTAAATCAGCATATTTTAATGCTGATTATTTTATTAAAAATCATATTTTAATAATGATTATTTTAAATCAGCAAACATACAAAAACCAATAATGTATACATCTTAAGGCAGAAAGTATTTTCAATTTTATTTTCAGTGCTACTGTGGAATCTTAAAGTAAGCATCACTTAGGATTGATTATAGACAAGCACCCCAATGCTGTCACTTTAAAGGAAAAACTCTTCTGAGCTGTGATTATCAGGAAATCCACTAGGAAAAAGATAAGCATCCCACCGAGTAGCCTGGGCTTCCTGCTTGCTTAGGTCACCTCTCTGAGATCAATGAGCATTTAGCTGCAAAGATGACCCTGGCCTTCTTCCTCCATACCCATTGTCATTTTCTTTGTTATTATTTCTCTTCACGTTCTCTGCTCATTTGCACAAGAGTGAGGCCATCATGGTTAGCTTCAGTCAGGAAGCCTTAGGTTTACAGAAGGGAGAAAATAACCCAGGGATGGCCAAGCTCAGCCAGGTTCACCTCTTACATTGAACGACCAGTGTTTCTGTGCTGTCCTGAAAAACAATGGATCTGATTTTTTTGCTGGTTGTGAGACCAAATTGGCTGAATGTAGGTATGACTAAAGTGGAAACCCTTGCTGTGGATGCTATCAATATAGAAAAATGACTGATAATGTTAATGATTTCAAATAAATTAATTGAAGAGTACTTCTTGGGTACTACGGACCTTGCCTCTTGTTTAAAACGAAGAAGAAAATGTCTTGTCTTAAAAGATACAATCTTGACCAGGCCGGGTGGCTCACATCTGTAATCCCTGCATTTTGGGAGGCCAAGGTAGGTGGATCACAAGATCAGGAGATTGAGACCATCCTGGCCACATGGTGAAACCTCATCTCTACTAAAATACAAAAAAATTAGCCGGGCTTGGGGGTGCACACCTGTAGTCCCAGCTACTAGGAGGCTGAGGCAGGGGCATTGCTTGAACCCAGGAGGTGGAGGTTGCAGTGAGCTGAGGTTGCGCCACTGCACACCAGCCTGGCGACAGAGCAAGACTCTGTCCCCCACAAAAAAAAAAAAAAGATACAATCTTAACAAAATTTTTTCCTTCCTTCCATTCTATTCCTAGATTTAAAAGACATAATTTTTAGAGGCCTACGTGAGACAGAAAAGGCCTAATTTGCCTTTTGTAGATTAAAAGGCAAAACAAGGAAGGGTGAACAACAAAAACATGTCAAAATAACGTTTGTTCAATAAGAAACAGTATAATTAGGGATTCCAATGTATACTACATAACTGCAATATCTAAGTGTGTTATTTTTAAACAAAAAGAAACAAAAGAAAGAAAAGACAAAGAAATGAATAAAGAGAAAAACTTTAGTGAAAGGAACATTTCAAAGAAATGCCTAAGCTTGGTTTTAGAGGGTTTTTGATCTAAAGTGTAATGTTTTAATATGGATTTTTATTTTTATTTTTTTTGAAATAGCCATCCTACAGGAAATTTTGCTCACTCCTGTGCTAGAGAAAGGTCAGAAAGAGAATGAACAGCAGCAGCAGCAGCAGAGTCAAGAGAAGGAAGACATGGCCAGAAGTCACAGGACATAAGGACAGCCTCTGTTTCACCCTCCCAAGGCTGAAGTATGTCTCCATTTTGCCCTATTTTCTAGAAGTAGACACATGCTACAAAGGATTAATGAGCTTTACAGTTTGCACTGAAATTTATACACGGTGGAGAATGGGGGTTACATAGCACAGATCACAGATTTTCTTCAAAATCTGCCAGTGAGGGCTGGGTGCGGTGTCTCACACCTGTAATCCCAGTACTTTGGGAGGCCAAGGAGGGTGGATCACCTGAGGTTCTGAGTTCGAGACCAGCCTAGCCAACATGGTGAAACCCCATCTCTACTAAAAATACAAAAATTAGCCGGGCATGGTGGCGCATGTCTGTAATCCCAGCTACTCTGGAGGCTGAGGCACAATAATCACTTGAACCCAGGAGGTAGAGGTTGCAGTGAGCCGATATTGCACCACTGCACTCCAGCCTGGGAGACAGAACAAGATTGCATCTTGGGGAAAAACAAAAACAAAAACAAAAAACACTCTAACATGTTTTGTTTTTTCCCTTTCTTCCGATTGGATAATTTATATTGGTCTATCTTCAAGTTAATTGGCCCTTTTCTCTGTCGTCGCCATTCTACTACTGAGCTCATCTGGTAAATTTTTAATTTCAGTTCCTATATTTTCAGTTCTAAAATTTCCATTTGGTTCTTTTTTTATGCTTTCTACTTCTTTGCTAAGATCATCTATCCCTCCGTTCATTTCAAGAGCCTTTACCTTTATCTCACAGAGACCAGTTATAAAAGCTGCTTTAAAATCTTTGTATTATAATTTCAACATCTGCATAATCTTGGATGTGATGGTTAATAGTGAGTGTCAACTTGATTAGATTGAAGGACGCAAAGTATTGATCTTGGGTGTGTCTGTGAGGGTGTTGTCAAAGGAGATTAACATTTGAGTCAGTGGGCTGGGAAAGGCAGGTCCACCCTTAATGTGGGTGGGCACAATCTTCTCAGCTGCCAGTGTGGCTAGAATATAAGCAGGCAGAAAAATAACCTCCCAGCCTACATATTTCTCCCGTGCTGGATGCTTCCTGCCCTCAAACATCAAACTCCAAGTTCCTCAGTTTTGGAACTCAGACTGGCTCTCCTTACTCCTCAGTCGGCAGGTGGCCTATTTTGGGATCTGTGATCATGTGAGTTAATACTTAATAAACTCCCCTTTATGAATATATAGCGATTCCATTAGTTCTGTCCCTCTAGAGAACCCTAATACAGATTTTGCTACCAAGAGTGGTTCCAGAGGAACAGAATATTAAGGATGGAGTTCTTTCATTGGTTTTGGGGTTTCTGGAGTTGGCTGCTTAATATAATTAGACCCAAAAAAGTGAAGGATTCTACTTCTAATAGTATGGAGAACACTAATAGTCCATGGCATGGACTGTTTAGAGAGTTATGCAAAATAAATGCATTTGACACTCCTGATTCACCACTCATGAGAGGCAAGGAGTTTAGTGACTCTATACATAATAACTTTGACCCTATGTGGAGAACCAAGAAACATGATGAAGCTGGTTGGTTGCTCCTAAGTTCAGTGGACAAAGTGGTGGAAGAAAATGATGAACTCAGGGATTTTAACTCCCAGCTTCAGAAGCAGATACTGAGCCTCAAATCTGCTAAGATTGCCCTGAGTGAGAGTCTTATCTCCTGTAGAGAAAGAGCTGAAATTGTGGAAAAATAGATACAAGCTCTTATCATGCAAGTGGCTGAGCTGCCATGAAAGGTGCATGCACAGCCTCACCAGGTGTCTACTGTTAAATGAGGGCTTGATTGGAAAAGAATGGGACCCTGCAGCTTGGAATGGGGACGTGTGGGAGGACCCTGATGAAACTGGGGACACTGAGTTTGTAAACTGTGATGAAACCTTTTTTGCTAGAATAAACAGCTTCCCCATCCCCAGTAGTGGCAACATCCCCTCCCCAACCCATGCTGCCATCAGCATTTCCACCTTTGTCGGAGGAGATAAACCTTGCATTGCCTGAGGCAACAGGCAAGATATTATTGATTCTCATCAGGAGCCACCCCTAACACCCCTGTTTGCTTCTAGATCTACAACTAGACTAAAGTCCTGGCAGACCCCTAGAAGTGACGTTGAGAATATGACCTATGAGGAGGTGCACTACACTGGAAAAGAACTGCTTGAGTTCTCTGATTTATATAAGCAGAAATCCGAAGAACAGGCATGGGAATGGATATTAAGGGTGTGGGATAATGGTGGAAGGAACATAGAGTTGGATCAGGCTGAATTTATTGATTTGGGCCCACTAAGTAGGGACTCTGCATTTAATGTCGCAGCTCAGGGAGTTCAAAAAAGTTCTAATAGTTTATTTGCTTGGTTAGCTGAAATATGGATTACAAGATGGCCCACTGTGAATGAGCTGGAAATGCCTGATCTCCCTTGGTTTAATGTAGAGGAAGGGATCCAAAGGCTTAGGGAGATGGGGACAGTGGAGTGGATTAGCCACTTTAGACCTACCCCTCCCAGCTGGGAGGGCCCAGAAGATATACCCTTGACCAATGCCTTGCCAAATAGATTTGTGAGGGCAGCACCTGCATTTTTGAAGATCCCTGTAATTGCTCTTCTCTGTATGTCAGATCTAACAGTGGGAACCACAGTCACTCAACTATAAAATTTAAATACAATGGGAATAATTGGATCCCAAGGTGGGAGAGGCCAAGTGGTGGCACTCAACTGTCAAAGGCAAGGTGGCTGTAGCTAATACCATAATGAACAGCAGAGGCAAAGTGGCAATCAGAATAGTCTGACTTCTGTAGAGCTCTGGCATTGGCTAATTCATCACAGTGTTCCTAGAAGTGAAATTCATAGGAAACCTACTGCATTCCTACTTAATTTATACAAGCAGAAGACTTCTAACTCAAATGGACAAAAGACTAATTTGAATTATAAAAGCAGAATCATGGCCCCTCAATCAATTTCCAGACTTGAGTGAGTTTATAAACCCAAAGCCCCTTGAATGAAGGGGAGGCCAGGTCCCCTTGAGGAAGGACCCCACTACATTACTGACAATTCATGCAGTAAATCTCCCATCCTTCCCCAAGGAGACCTCTGGCCTTTCACCAGGGTAACTGTGCACTGGGGAAAGGGAAATGATCAGACATTTCGGGGACTACTGGACACTGGCTCTGAGCTGACGTTGATTCAAGGGGACCCCAAACATCATTGTGGTCCTCTAGTTAAAGTGGAGGCTTATGAAATTCAGGTAATTAATGGAGTTTTAGCTCAGGTTTGACTTACAGTGGGTCCAGTGGGTCCTGGGACTCATCCTATGGTCATTTCTCCAGTGCCAGAATGCATAATTGGCATAGACATTCTTAGTAGCTGGCAGAACCCCCACACTGGCTCCCTGACTGATAGGCTGATGGCTATTTTGGTGGGAAAGACCAAATGAAAGCCATTAGAGCTGCCTCTGCCTAGAAAAATAATAAATCAAAAACAATATCGCATCTCTGGAGGGATTGCGGAGACTAGTGCCACTATCAAGGACTTGAAAGATGCAGACGTGGTGATTTTCACCATATCCCTGTTCAACTCTCCCATTTGGCCTGTGCAGAAGACAGATGGATCTTGGAGAATAACAGTGGGTTATCTTAGGCTTAACCAAGTGGTGACTCCAATTGCAGCTGCTGTACCAGATGTGGTTTCATTGCTTGAGCAAATTAACACATCTCCTGGTACCTGGTATGCAGCCATTGACTTGGCAAGTACCTTTTTCTCCATTCCTGTTCATAAGGCCCACCAGAAGCAATTTGCCTTCAGCTGGGAAGACCAACAATATACCTTTACTGTACTACCTAAGGAGTATATCGACTCTCTGGCTTTGTGTCATAATCTTATTTGGAGAGACCTTGATCTCTTTTCACTTTCATGAGATATCAAACAGGTCCATTACATCGGTGACATTATGCTGACTGGTTCTAGTAAGCAATAAGTAGCAAACACACTGAACTTATTGGTGAGACATTTGCATGCCAGAGGGTGGTGTGAAATAAATCCAACTAAAATTCAGGTGCTTTCTACCTCAGTAAAATTTCTAGGGGTCCAGTGGTGTGAGGCCTGTTGAGATATTCCTTCTAAGGTGAAGGATAAGTTGTTGCATTTGGTCCCTCCTACAACCAAGAAAGAGGCACAACACCTAGTGGGTCTATTTGGATTTTGGAGGCAACACATTCCTCATTTGGGTGTGTTACTCTGGCCCATTTATTGAGTGACCTGAAAGGCTGCCAGTTTGAGTGGGGTCCAGAACAGGAGAAGGCTCTGCAACAGGTCCAGGCTGCTGCGCAAGCTGCTCTGCCACTTGAGCTATATGACTCAGCAAGTCCAATGGTGCTTGAGCTGTCAGTGGCAGATAGGGATGCTATTTAAAGCCTTTGGCAGGCCCCCATAAGTAAATCACAGTGGAAACCTCTAGGATTTTGGAGCAAAGTTGTGCCATCTTCTGCAGATAACTACTCTCCTTTTGAGGACAGTTCTTGGCCCGTTAATGAGCTTTGGTGGAAACTGAACATTTGACTATGAGTCATCAAGTCACCATGTGACCTGAACTGCCTATCATGAATTGGGTGCTTTCTGACCCATCTAGCCAGAAAATGGTTCATGCACAGCAGCATTCCATCATCAAATGAAAGTGGTATATATGTGATTGGGCTCGAGCAGGTCCTGAAGGCACAAGTAAGTTACATGAGGAAGTGGCTCAAATCCCCATGGTCTCCACTCCTGCCACCCTGCCTTCTTTTCCCCAGCCTGCACCAATGGCTTCATGGGGAGTTCCCTATGATCCGTTGACAGAGGAAGAGAAGACTAGGGCCTGATTCACAGATGGTTCTGCACGATATGCAAGCACCACCCAAAAGTGGACAGCTGCTGCACTAAAGTCCCTTTCTAGGACATCACTGAAGGACAGCAGTGAAGGGAAATCTTCCCAGTGGGCAGAAATTCGAGCAGTGCACCTGGTTATGCACTTTTCATGGAAAGAGAAATGGCCAGATGTGCGATTATGTACTGATTCATGGGCTGTAGCCAAAGGTTTGGCTGGATGGTCAGGGACTTGGAAGAAGCATGATTGGAAAATTGGTGACAAAGAAATTTGGGGAAGAGGTATGTGGATGGACCACTCTGAGTGGTCAAAAACTGTGAAGACATTTGTATCCCATGTGAGTGCTCACCAGTGGCTGACCTCAGCAGAGGAGGATTTTAATAATCAAGTGGATAGGGTGACCTGTTCTGTGGACACCTCTCAGCCTCTTTCCCTCACCACCACTGTCATCACCTAATGTGCCCATGAACAAAGTGACCATGGTGGTGGGGACAGAGGTTACACATGGGCTCAGCAACATGGACTTCCACTCACCAAGGCTGACATGGCTATGGCCACTGCTGAGTGCCCAGTTTGCCAGCAGCAGAGACTAACACTGAGGCCTTGATATGGCACCATTCCTCGGGGTGATCAGCCAGCTACCTGGTGGCGGGTTGATTATATTGGACCTCTTCCATCATGGAAAGAGCATAGGTTTGTCCTTACTGGAATAGATGCTTACTGCTGATATGGGTTTGCCTATTCTGCACGCAATACTTCTGCCAAGACTACCATCTGTGGACACACGGAATGCCTTATCCACCATCACGGTATCCAAACAGCATTGCCTCTGACCAAGGCACGCACTTTACAGCTAAAGAAATGCAGCAGTGGTTCATGCCTATGGAATTCACTGGTCTTACCCTGTTCCCTGTCATCCTGAAGCAGCTGGATTGATAGAACAGTGGAATGGCCTTTTGAAGTCACAATTACAATGCCAACTAGGTGACAATACTTTGCAGGGTTGGGGCAAAGTTCTCCAGAAGGCCTCGTATGCTCTCAATCAGTGTCCAATATATGGTACTGTTTTTCCCACAGCCAGGATTCACAGGTCCAGGAATCAAGGGGTGGAAGTGGAAGTAGCACCACTCACCATCACCCCCTAGTGATCTACTAGCAAAATTTTTGCTTCCTTTTCCTGCGACATTACGTTCTGTGGCCTAGAGGTCTTACTTCCAGAGGGAGAAATGCTGCCACCAGGAGACACAACAACGATTCCATTAAACTGGAAGTTAAGATTGCCACCTGGACACTTTGGGCTTCTCCTATCTTTAAGTCAACAGGCTCAGAAGGGAGCTACAGTGTTGGCTGGGGTGATTGACCTGGACTATCAAGATGAAATCAGTCTACTACCTCACAATGGAGGTAAGGAAAAGTGTGTATGGAATATATGAGATCCATTAGGGTATCTCTTAGCATGACCTTAACCATGCGCTATGATTAAGGTCAATGGGAAACTACAGCAGCCCAATCCAGGCAGGACTACAAATGATCCAGACCCTTCAGGAATGAAGGTTTGGGTCGCTCCACCAAGAAAAAAGCACAACCTGCTGAAGTGCTTGCTGAATGCAAAGGGAATACAGAATGGGTAGTAGAAGAAGGTAGTCATCAATACCAGCTATGACCATGTGACCAGCTGCAGAAACGAGGACTGTAATTGTCATGAATATTTCCTCCTTCTTTTGTTAAAAACATGTTTGTGCATGTATACACTTGTACTAAGAAAATATCTTCACTTTATTTCCTTTCTCCTTTATCATGTGGCATAAGATTTATTGACTTCACATCAGCATTTAAGTATTGTTAACTTTATGTAACAGTATTTGGATTGGGGATGGGTGCATTTCTGGTTGTATGAAGGATAGTTGTATTATCAGGCGTAATTATGACCTTATTATTGTCTTTATTCGAAGATTATATATGATCTCAGAAGATGTGTATGGGTTCAAGTTAACAAGGGGTGGACTTGTGATGGTTAATAAATGAGTGTCAACTTGATTGGATTGACAGATACAAAGTATTGATCCTGGGTGTGTCTATGAGGGTGTTGCCAAAGGAGATTAATATCTGAGTCAGTGGACTGGGAAAGGCAGACCCACTCTTAGTCTTCATGGGCAGAATCTAATCAGCTGCCAGCAAGGCTACACTATAAGCAGGCAGAAAAGTGTGAAAAGACTTGCCTAGCCTCCCCGCCTACATCCTCTCCTGTGCTGGATGCTTCCTGCTCTCGAACATCGGACTCCAAGGTCTTCAGTTTTGGAACTCTGACTGGCTCTCCTTGCTCCTCAGCCTGCAGATGGCCTATTGTGGGACCTTGTGACGGTGTGAGTTAATACTTAATAAACTCCTCTTTATGTATAAATCTATTCCATTAGCTCTGTCCCTCTAGAGAATCCTGACTAATACATTGGGTTTGGCATTAGTCGATTGTTTATTCTCTTGAGAATTGATCCCATTTTCAAGGTTATTTATATATCAAGTAATTTTGGATTGTATCCTGAACATTTTAAATATTATGTTGTGAGTCTCTGAGTCCTGTTAAAATTCTCTGGAGAATATCCATTTTATTTGTTTCAGCAGGCAAAAACCCACATAGGTTTAGATTATAAATTCTCTCTTTGAGCAGTAGTTCCAATACTAGTTCAGTTCATAAAGCCTTTGCCATGCTCGTGTGTGTGTGTGTGTGTGAGTGTGTGTGTATTCCTCCAGGTACAGCTTGGAGGTGAGCCTGGGACTTGTGTCAGTTCATTCACAGAATTAGGTTCATTCTCAAAATCTCTCCTCTCTGAGATTTCCTCCACACTGTCTAACTTCCAGTGATCTCTTTTCCTGGTTCTTCTGGCTGGAGAGATGGGGTTCGTTAAGAGTTTTCACCTCTGTGCTAATGAAACTCCCAGTTCCATACAACTGGGCCCACTCTCAGTGCGAGAGTGAGAGAAAAGTGGAGGGAAAAATAATGGGAGACCCCTCTACACCCTTCACCACATGCATGCCATGACACAGAGATGCATGACTGGCCTCAGGTCAGGTCAGGGAGAGGGAAAAGGGGAAGGTGAAAAACAGGGACGTCCCCTGCACTCTTCAGTTTTCAGTGGTTTTCTTTCCAGTCTTCTGGCCAGAAAGTTTTTGTTGTCTGCATCTGCTGAGCAGTTTTCTGATGTGACCCACCCTCCAGTAAAAGCAAAAAAAAAAAAACAAAAACAAAAACAAAAAGCCCCAAATCAAAAATTGCCCGCCCCCAAAGAAAGAAAGATCACCATTACTAACACCATTGAGGTTTTTCTTCTAGTGTTTATTTTATTTATTTATTTATTTTTGAGATGGTGATCTCCCTTTGTCACCCAGGCTGGAATGCCATGGTGCTGTCACGGCTCACTGCAGTCTTGACCTCCTGGGCTCAAGCGATCCTCCTGTCTTAGCATCCCAACTAGCTGGGACCATAAGCATGTGCTACCTGGCCCAGTGAATTAAAAAAAAAAAAATTTTTTTTTTTTGGGTAGAGACAAGGTCTCTCTATGCTGCCCAGGCTGATCTCAAACTCCCGGGCTCAAGCAGTCCTCCCACCTTAGCCTTCCAAAGTGCTCGCCTTATAGGTGTGGCCACCTCGCGCAGCCATTCTTTGAGTTTTGAATTTCTTCCTCAAACTGCTTTGTTATACTTCTCAGAGTTCCCAGGCAGTTGCTTCTTGAATTCTGTAGTCTTTATCTATATTCAGTGGGACAGATGAAGATAAACATGTAGTGTGATTACTTACATTTAAAAATATGTGTAGTTATATGTAATACTTTTTTTTAAAGACTCGATATTCAAAATTATCATCATGATTATTTTGCACTGGTGTCATTTTTCCCCCCATTTTCTATTTTCTAAACATTTTATAGCACACCTTCCTCAGACCTTCCTGTTTAATCCTGCTTCTTTCAAATCTTTGGTTAGCTGAGTCTTCTCTGAAGGAGCTTATGGTTTATAATCATTAGAAACTATTAATATCTGTGGCCAGGCACAGTGGCTCATGCCTGTAATCCCAGCACTTTGGGAGGCCAAGACAGGCAGATCACCTGAGATCAGGAGTTCAAGACCAGCCTGGCCAACATGGCAAAAACCCATCTCTACTAAAAATACACACACACACAAAAAAATTAACTGGGCATGGTGGCATGTATATACCCATAGTCTCAGCTACTTGGGAGGCTGAGGCAGGAGAATTACTTGAACCGGAGAGGTGGAGGTTGCAGTGGGCAGAGATTGCACCATTGCACTCCAGCCTGGGTGACAGAGTGAGACTCAGCCTGAAAAAACAAAAAAAAAAGGCTGGGTGCAGTGGCTCACACCTGTAATCCCAGCACCTTGGGAGGTGGGCGGATCAGCTGAAGTTGGGAGTTTGAGACCAGCCTGACCAACATGGAGAAACCCCATCTCTACTAAAAATACAAAATTAGCTGTGCATGGTGGCACATGCCTGTAATCCCGGGTACTCAGGAGGCTGAGGCAGGAGAATCACTTGAACCCAGGAGGCAGAGTTTGCAGTGAGCCAAGATTGTGCCATTGCACTCCAGCCTGGGTAACAAGAGTGAAATTCCATCTCAAAAAAAAAAAAAAAAAAAAGAAACTATTAATATCTGTAACAACTAGAGTGCTTTCAACTGCAAGAAACAGAAATCATCAATTCAATGGCTTTAACAATATTGAAGTATATTTTCTCGCATAATAAAAAATCCTCTGGAAGGTGGTTGCAGGGCTGTTTGATGCTAGCTGTATGTCATCCCCTGCCATCTTTACGTTTGACATTGGCCTTGAGCTGGTTCTCCTCATGCTTACAAAATGGATGCAGCATTCCAGACATAACTTCTAGATACAACAACATTTAGAAACTGAAAATGGGCCATCTCTTTCTTTGTATTAGTTAGTATAAGATTTGACTGTAAATGACAGGAAACCTAAAATAACAGCCACTTAAGTGTGGCTTTTTTTTTTGGTTCTGCCATACATAGTCTCCATTCCTAAGGTCATCCATGATCCAAGGTGGTTGTTCTGCCTCCAACTACCACAACTACATAGCAGAATAAAAGAAAAAAAAAAAGTCCAGGTGTGGTGGTTCACACCTGTAATGCCAGTGCTTTGGGAGACCAAAGCAGGAGGATCACTTGAGGCCAGGAGTTCAAAACCAGTTTGGGAAACAGCAAGACTCTATCTCTATAAGAAATACAACAAAAATTAGCCAGGTGCATACCTGTAGTCCCAGCTACACAGGAGGCTGAGGAGGAGGATTGCTTGAGCCCAGGACTTTGAGGCTGCAGTGAGCTTTGATCATGCCACTGCACTCCAGCCTGGACAACAGCATAAGACCCTGTCAGGAAAAAAAGTAAAAGTAGGTAAAAAGCACCTGTCAGCTGTCCAATAGGGAAGATTCTCAGGAGCTGCCACACTACAATTCTGCTTTCATCTCATTAGCCAGAACTTATCAGGCCACCTGGGCAACAGAAGAGGCTGAGAAATGCATTCTTTATTCTGGATGTCCATGTACCCAGCTAAACTTTCTGCTACTGTGGAATAGGTGGAACACGTATAGTGGGAACCACAAGCTGTCACTGCCACATTCTTGAACCTCTCAAGAAGCCACTGGCAGACTTCCCCCTTATGCCCTATTGGCCAGCAAAGTATTGCATGCCCATGCCTAAGCCAACCTTGACAAGGGACTGGTAGGTGCCATCATGATTAGCTTACATCAATCAAGACTCCCAGTCTAAGCTTGGAATTGGGACTAGCCTCTCCTGAAGGATATGACTTCCAGCAAAAGAGCAGATACCTGGGTGAAGTCAGAATTCTTAGGAAGAAGTAAAGGACACAGAAAAAACAGGAAAGAAGGAGGGGTGTAGAGTGGATTTGGTAGGCATGGTCACTGCTTACCCTCTGTATGGAGTGCAGCAGTGTCCAGGTCCCTGATTCCATGAAGTGCAGTTGAAGTGTTTACTGTGATACTCCTGTTACCGTCCCATCTCTCCACACGGCCAGAATCAATAGTGGATTTATTGTGTTTTCGTGTGTGAAGACGAGAAAAGGGAAGTGGAAGAAGCCCAATTAAATGCAGTTACTGCTAGTGGCTCCCCCAGTATGCACTCTTTCCTCCCACCTAAAAGCTCATTTGAATTAAGTTCTGAGTATTGAAATTATTTGTATTCAAAATTATTTGATTAGAGAAGTTTCCCAGGAAAAATATAGCTGTTCCTTACCTATGGTTGACTAGCAAGAGTCTTGAAGAGTGCAAACAGAAAAAACGAACTGGCATTTTGAATTGAGGGTGTTAGGATTAGTAACATACACTTTTTTTTTTTTTTTTTTTTTGCCACACATAAACTTTTTTGGGAAGAAGGAAGCCAGCATAGGAAAAAGGATTAAAAAATAGATGGAGGAAAATGGCGATGAACAGAAATAGGTGAAAGAGAAACAGTAACAGGGCATATGTGTGAGAGGGAGGGAAGGAGCCGTGTGCTGTTGTCATTATTATGTTGCTATGGTAATGAAGCAAAACTGGGCTGATACTGCTCTATGGGTTTGCTTTGAATGAGAGGCCAAATATGTGCAAGCATAATGGCAGATTAACTCTTTAGTAAACCAAAGGAACAATTTAATTGTACTTCATCTAAAAATTCATGTAATTTTTTAAGAACTCCCACATTCTGTTGAAATACTAAGACCCAAAGAAGCCTCCGAAGACATATAATAATTTTGAAGTTTCTTTTTGTGAATTAGCAGTGAATGAAAACTTCTCAATTATAAAGTACATATTCAGTGCAGAAAAAAATGTGAATATATAAAAGAACAAAGCCGATGATGAAAAAGACAGCTGATTCTGTTAACTTTTTGATGTGTAGCTCTTTAGTCTTTTCATGTATGTGTTTTCACCAGTTGAGATCCCTCTTTATTATGGTATGTTGTATGTTTAGGCTGATTCCAGTTTTTCACTGCTATGAATAATATTTTTTTTTCAAGAGAGCATCAATTGCTCAAAATAGATTAAAAGGAAAAAATTTTACATACTTTTGATTGGACCTAGAGCTATTCTTGACGCATTGTAGCCATTTGAGAAATAAGAATTATTATAATTACTGACAACCACACATATGTGCAGCAAAGTCAATAAGTGTTTGTTGACTATCCATTGGGGTTGCCATTCAAATATTACAGAAGTTGCCCTGTAGGTGTCACATTCAGGTATATGGCTGGAGGGGTTAGCAAGCCTTGTCCCTGAGGGTTTCACAAGGTAGAACTTACTTTTCTATGGCTTTCAAACCTTAGAGTTTGCAGAACATGTATCCACCTACATAGGATTTGGAGATGGCAACTCACATAACTAAACCCAGTAGAGATGGCTGAATTAAGACAAATTTATTAATTGGCAATATGATATATAACTGCCAGGAAGATGGTACATTTCCATGTGTACAACCAGTATTTCCCCTTCTGTTGTCAAACAGCTAGCAAAAAAAAAACCAAAAAAAAAAAAAAAACACAGAAGTTTACAAACAGCATCAACAATGATTTAAATGTGTATGCAGTCTTGTCATTCAGATAGGTTACTCTCTTTCCAGGACAGTTCATATAGTCAATCTCCAGTCTTGGTACCATATAATTAGCCACATAAGATTTTCCTTTCTAAACACCCTTTCCAGGTCATCTTGATTGGAATTGTGTGGATTCCAATTGTAAGGGTTTATGTCACATATTTATAATTGAAGTCTTGGTTTACTTCCTCAGATGGCTGTTCATGTTCGTTATATGTGGATACCGATAGTTTCTCCAGGGTTAACTGGGTACTTTTATTTCTCTTTATCATCATATTTATCAATGGTCCCTGTTGGGTTGGCATTTTGGCAGACAGCTAAAAGGTTTAAGTATTTTATTATTAAAATATTTATAGAATAATAAAAAAAATAGAGACAGGGTCTCACCATCTTGCCCAGGTTGGTCTTGAACTCCTGAGCTCAAGCGATCCTCCTGTCCCAGCTTCCCAAAGTGCTGGGATTACAGGCATAAACCACCATCACCAGTCTAGAATCAAATTTTAAAGGCTACAGACATACTTTGAAAATACCATTTGCTTAACAAATATTCACTGAGTACTTAACTGAAAAAATAAACAGAGTAACTCATCAAGTCTAGCAACTGTGAGATTTGCCTAATGGCTCAGAGAAGCTGCCATTTTAAAATTGTGGTGATCTTCCCTGGCAGCTTCTGAATTTTCTAAAGGGAGAGGATTTGGCCCAGGAATTCAATCTCAGGCCACTTTAAAACATGCTTGGTAGTGGCTCACGCCTGTAATCCCAATACTGTGGGAGGCCGAGGCGGGTGGATCACCTGAGGTCAGGAGTTTGAGACCAGCCTGGCTAATATGGTGAAACCTCATCTGTATTAAAAGTACAAAAAATTAGCTGGGTGTGGTGGCACATGCCTGTCATCCCAGCTACTCAGGAGGCTGAGGCAGGAGAATCGCTTGAACCCAGGAGGTGGAGGTTGCAGTGAGCCGAGATCGCGCTTTGCACTCCAGCCTGGGCAATAAGGTCAAAACTCCATCTCAAAAAAAACAAAAACCAAAAACCATACCTAGTCTGGGACAATGCAGAGGTAGTTGTGTGGGAGTGGAGCACCATCTAAACTCTGGTTTTTTGGGGGAGGACGTGTTAGGGACTGTGTGAATATTGAGGTCTGAGTCTATGAGATCATTCAGTATGGTCATGGTGTCTCCTAAGAGTTTCTTGTGATCCTAGATGGTATCACAATAAGACCAAATATGATTCCCTTCTCCAGATACGGAAGAAAGTACAGCTGGAAGGAGCCTGGTGGGTTGAGAAAATGTGCAGCAACCTGCAAACTGGAGTCTGGATGAAGTTGAAGATTAGGTAAAGTGCAAGTATGAGATTGGGAGTTTTGGAGACAGGTGCAAGATGACAGAAGGCTGTGTATAGATCTGCAAGAACAGTGGAGGAGTTCCCGAATGATACATTTTCATGATGTGGTCATGAGAATGAGTTCTTATTCAGAAGCTAATGGATGGTATGTAGAAGGGTGTTGGGAATATTTGTTGCTTTGCTCTAAACTCTTTTATCCTCCAGAGCCCTAAAGACACCTGCATCTGAATGTCTCATTAATCCCCGGCCCAGGCAGAATTCTGCATCTTTCCTCAGCCAATCCGATCTCCATCCTGCATTGCTGGTCCCAGTACCAGCCATCCAAGCCAGAAATCTGAAAGTAAGTCATCCTCAACATCTCCCTCTCCCTCACTCAAATACAGTCAATCACTGAACTCTGTTAATTCTATTTTTAAAATATTTTGCAATTTCTTTTCCAACTCTCTATTTCCACTGCTGTGACCTTGGTACAGATCATTATCACAATCTCTACCACTGTGCTCTTCTTGCCACTAGTCTTCAAAACCTCCAGTCTATTCTATCCTGTCCCCACCCCCATGCTGGGTAGAATGAGCTTTTTCCTTCAGCACTTCAGACTCCACTTCCACTCCATCTGAAGCAGCTTCTCAGGACACACCCTCCCGTCAAGCCACACTGAACTACTTGAAGTTGCAAGAATCTTCTACATTTTCTCCTTTGTTCAGTCTTTAGTTCAAAGACTACTCCCTTTGCCTAAAATGCCCCTCCTTTCTTTTTTCTTCCTGGCTAACTCCTGTTCATGCTTTAAGGTCAGGCTTGTGGTTGCCTCCTCCAAGCATTCCTTGGTGACAGCTTTCACCCTTTCCTTCCTGCTTGAGATCCTCCAGACATGCTCCCCAGCACTCCCGCATATGCTAGTAGAGAACTCCCTGCCCTGTCTTGTGAATACAGATTGATTTGTCTTTCTTCCCCATTAAATTGTGAGTTCTTTGAGAGAAGAGATGTGAGTCTTATTCAAATTTGTATTCTATTGCCTGGTTTGAAGTCTGACACATAATAGACCCTTAATAAACACCCACAGAAGGATAAATGAATGAGTGAATCCAGGGAAGATCCATCATAACTATAGTTCTTTGATCCTGTGAAGCTTCTCCCTTTTTGCACCATGATCATTTTATGAAGCACTGTTAGATCATGTCTTGTCTGAACACTAAATCCTCATTGAAACTTCTTTGTCATCAAAGGCTGAGATGGAAATGTAGTCAAGTGTCTTCATCTTTACAGATGAAGAAACTAAGGCACACAACAGTGGAATGACATGCCGGGGCACAGTGGGGCCAAACTGGGACAGGCTCCTGGGCTCCTGTGTCCTGACTCCATGCTTTTTCTAACTACTACATGGCTGCCCCTCAAATACCTGTAACTGCAAATACTTTTGATTGTATTTATTTGAGAAATGCATAAAGTGCTGCTGCTTCTTCTTCTTCTTCTTCTTCTTCTTCTTCTTCTTCTTCTTCTTCTTCTTCTTCTTTTCTTTTTGTAATGGAGTCTCACTCTGTCACTCAGGCTAGAGTGCAATGGCTTGATCTCAGCTCACTGTAACCTCTGCCACCTGGGTTCGAGCGGTCTTCCCACCTCAGCTTCCCGAGTAGCTGGGACCACAGGTGCATGCCACCATTCCTGGTTAATTTTTTGTATTTTTGCTGGAGATCAGGTTTTGCCATGTTGCCCAGGCTGGTCTTGAACTCTGAGCTCAAGTGATTCACTCACCTCACCCTCCCAAAGTGTTGGGATTACAGGCATGGACCACCGCGCCTGGCCCGTGATGTGCTTCTAACCTCAGGAAACAAACACTCCCACCTGTAGACAACTTTGAATAGATGTTTAACCTTTCTCTGAAATGATTTTACTCTGTATTTCAAGCAGGAGGGTTAAACAGAGTGCCTTCCAACTTGGCTGCCCCTGGCCTCCTCTGTGCACTCCAAAACTTTCGAGGAAGGAAAACAAAGTCAGCTTCTCCTCTCACTTGGCTAGGAGAATGAACATGGTCTGATATCAGATCGCCTTCGTTAGGTACTGGGTCTCCTTGGTGTGTTTTTATAAAAATCATTCACATGAAAGTCACGAAACTAAAGCATGTGGTGCTGGAGGTGGTGGGGTGGGTGTTCATAAAGTAAAATACAAAGCTCAGAGCTGTTCCCATCTTTTTTCATAGTCATATGGACTGCTCTGCAAGCCCAACTTGGTTTTAAGGCTTGCTTCTGTTTTCCTCTTTCTTCCATTCTCTCTATGGATCTGCAACATCTGTTAAAAAAGAGATCCCTCCTGATTTTTTCCCTCAGTTTATTTCTCTGATCACTGTGCTTACTGCTTGTGGCAGGTACATGTTTAGCAAGTCAGCGTGACTGAGGTTTCCTTTAGTTATAGGCCATAACGCAGTTTAGATATTTGATTTATTTAATTGCTGCATTCAAAACACTGTTGAGCATATCATGTTAGTATTTTTTTCAGTCTAAAGATCACCTATGCTTATATTAATATTTTAAAGAGGGTATTTTTGTAGATATGGCTAGTCTGTCAAATTACTGCCTTTTATCACCTCTCAGAAGTATTCATATTTCTTCTTGTAAGTGATTGTTAAGGATGTGTACTCAGTCAAACAATATCATAGAACAAAGCCATAAACACTGGAGGGTAAACTGATGGCAAAGACTTTCCATTTTACTGAGGCTTCTAGGCTGCTATGTTCCACTTTGAACCATAGTGGCACCTTGTGTGTATATGGTGTGTGTGTGTATGTGTGTATTTGCATGTACTAATATTTGTATATAAATGTGTAAGTATGGCCACCATGCATGCTTGTGGGGTATCAGAACAAAGCACCCTCAGAAATATATTATCTACTAAGAAAAGAAACAATTTTGAGCACTGTGGGGAAATTCCAAGGAAGTCTAATCAAGATCATTGCATGACCAGATACCTTTTTTTTAATGTCAGGTATTTATCACAGAATTTTAGCCTTCTTAAATAAAAAGACATACCAAATATTTACTAATAAAACACTCTGAATCAATTTCTCGCCCACTTACAGTTGAGGGAATCATTAAAGTTCTAGGTGATGAACCTGAAGTTTGTGGTTATACAACAGAAAAGAAATGATTCTAGGATTGCTGATGCACTTGAATTCCACTGTGGCTCCATCTGCCAGCCTCACAGATTCCCTTCCCTCGGCCCATCAGTCCCTGCAGACTCAAGCTTCCGGTAGGGGGTGCTGTTGTCTAATATAAGGCCTATACTTTGCAAGAGAATTTGGTTATTACTTCAGATCATTTCTAATCTTTACCGTTTCCCAAGACTTAATGTGTTTACATTGATATTGGCTATTTGCTGTTAAGTTTACTGTGAATTTAATCTTATGCTACTGTTTAATACATTGAAGTGCCATTTTGGTTGCTGCCACTGCACTGATCAGCGTTAAATTTTCCCAGAATGTGTTCTGAATATCAGTGACCTTGTTCAGGAAAAAAAATAATAATTTTATTGTTTTTAAAACAATGAAATATTTGATTGCTTTGTAAAAAGGCATGAAGTGAACTTTGATGAGAAAGGCTTAGGAATCAAACTAAGACTTTTAGAGGAACTGAACATAAAAGTTTTGCCTTTAAAATTTTATTTTTCTGCTGGTGGAGATGTGTTATATTTGCATTTTTGAGCCTGAATAATTTTAATTCCATTTTTATTGTACAAACCCAAGAGGAACGTTTGCTTTGTTTTCACTGATTAGTTATACAATTATTCTCTTCAGATATTACATGAACCATGAACCATAATATTATATTTCTTGTTAATACATTTTGGCAAAAGTATTTACATGACAACACACTACATAAATGTAATGACTTTCTCAAATGAGTACATTGTTGCCATGAAGCAATCATCTTTATTTTAATACAAGTAAAGTTCATTAAAATTTTTCTCAATTAGCAAAGCGACTTTTCCAAATGAACTAGTGAAGGAAAAACATTTCCTGTTTTATCCTAGCCCAGCTGATTTGCTTTTTATTGCCAGATGTCTATTTGGGAAGGAGAGGAAAAAAGAGGAATGTTTAATTTTAATAAACTCGATACAATGCTGACTCCTAGGGGATTAGGTATGGTTCTGATACACTTAGTTTCTTTGCAGTTCGTTTCAAAGTAAAAGTTAAATTTGAAAGCAAAAGCCTCTGAAGCAAAGATACTACTTTCAAGACCCTCTCATGTTGAAAGGTAAAACTTGGAGAACCAAATGAACAAATCCTTTGAATTGCAAACTTAATTTAAACAAAAGAATATTTTATTTTTCTCCTCTCACTAAAATGTTTAAATCCCATCATAAGTCTAATAACCAGATTATGTCATTTGACACAGACAGTTGAGTTGAGCCCTGTATCTGTAAATGCAAATGTAGCTTTTTGGGAAAAAATATAATTAACTTTGAATTTGCATTTACATAGCATAGATTTCAGATTAATTTAACTTAACTGCTCCTTTACGAAGTAATTGTTTAGGCCTAGTATTGGCCATTCATTTTATGTGTAGAATGAAGATATCTTTTCTTCCTTAAGATAAGTTAAAAAATAAATGACAATACCTGTGTACAAACTGAATGACTCAGAGTATTGAATTTGTAAAGTATGTTAGTTTTTTTTTTTTTTTTTTTTGGAGACAAGGTCTTGCTTTGTCACCCAGGTTGGAGTGCAGTGGTGTGATCTCAGCTGGCTGCAACCTCTGCCTCCTGGGTTCAAGCGACTCCCCTGCCTCTTCCCAAGTAGCTGGGACTAAAGGCACCTGCCACCATGCCTGGCAAATTTTTCTATTTTTAGTAGAGGGTTTTACCATGTTGGCCAGGCTGGTCTGTTGGATATTCTTAATAAAAATGTGAAGACTAAGAATATTAATTATCATATATGTTTATGTGGCCCTTGCTTTTAAGATATGTAGTAACACAGAATCTAATTCTTAGAATACCTGATTAGCATTCTTCGGATGGATTGTAAATTGCTAGTTAAATAATATTTCTAAGGGAATAAGGTTAATAATGAAAATTTCAGCTTCTAGTAATGTTTACCTAGGATAAGTGACAATTAATATTGTCTCTGTCTTGTAGGAAGCTAGATTAAGATGTTAAAATAAATT
This sequence comes from Macaca fascicularis, assembly GCF_037993035.2. NCBI lineage: Eukaryota > Metazoa > Chordata > Mammalia > Primates > Cercopithecidae > Macaca > Macaca fascicularis. Next base: position 125,160,032 of record NC_088381.1, on the reverse strand, counting down.
ATACATTAATCATGAGGAAAGAAATCAATATATTTCTCCTTCCCTGATCATCCAAATAGCTCTTAACTTTACAGAAGGAGTCAAGCCTTAAAAAAATAACAGCAACAAAGAAGAGGCACATGATAGACTCTAGTTAAAGGAGCAAGGCTCCTTAGAAAAATGACTGATTAGAGAGCTGATGCAGAGAATATGCAAGATGAATCTAGAGCATCTTGTAAAACTAGAGGGTAAGAAAGTGCTCAAAACACAAAAACAGACAAAAAATAAATCAGGCATGTCAGAGGAACATAGGAGTCAAACTAAAGCTGCCAGTGGACAAATCTGGAATAAATAAATAAGGTAGTATTAAATTATAACCCAAAGTATAAAATAAATATTCATGAATCAAAGCTTGAATAAGCAAACAAATAGGAGAAGCTCAACACCACCCCTCAAGTAGGTAGAGTTTAACTCTCCACCCCTTGCGTTTGAGCTGTGCTTAGTGACTTTCTTGTGAGAAGTAGAATGTGGAAAGAGGAAATAAGTAACTACAGCAGAGAAATATATCATCTGGCTCCAACATATCATCAGTGAAAAGTCATGTTGATAGCATGCTTTCTTGATATGATGAGAATGGCACTTTACCTTCATTGTCTTCCTCCCAAATACTCATAACCCCAGTCTAACTGATAGGGTTTGGCTCTATGTCCCCACCCAAATCTCATGTTGAATTATAATCCCCAGTGTTGGAAGTAGGGTCTGGTGGGAGGTGATTGGATCATTAGGGTGATTTCTAATGTTTTAGCACCATCCCCCTCATGCTGTTTCATGGTAGAGTTCTCATGAGATCTGGTTGTTCAAAAGTGTGTGGCACCTCCCTGCTTCTCTCTTCCTCTTGCTCCGGCCATGTAAGACGTGCCTGCTTCCCCTTCGCCTTCCGCCATGATCATTAAGTTTCCTGTGGCCTTCCCAGCCACTCTTCCTGTACAGCCTGTGGAACCGTGAGCCAATTAAACCTCTTTTCTTATAAATTACCCAGTCTTGGGTATTTCATTATAGCAGTGTGAGAATGGACTAATACACTAAACATGATAAAAAAAAAAAAAAAAAGTCAGACAAACCCAAATTGAAAGACATTCTACAAAACACATGATGACTATACATAATGCGATATCCTGGAAATATGATCCTGGAATAGAAAACAAAAATTAGTGAAACTGAAGAAACTGTGGAAGTTCGTTAATAGTAATGTACTGGTGTTGGCTCCCTAGTTGTGACAAATGAGCCAGGAGAAACTGGGTGAGGGGTATAATAAGGGAACTCTGTACTATTATTGCAACTTTTCTGTGAGTCAAAAACTATTCTAAAATTTTAAAATTTGTTTAAAAAAGAAAGGGTATTTAATATTTCATTTCTGTTACATAGATCTTGATAGGTTTGGGGGGAAATTGGAGCTGGAGGATAGGAAAATGTGGCACAAGAACTAATTCTCTCTCCAAAAAGCATACATGATTTGTGAAAAATACCTCCCCGTCACACTCACTCCCAAAGCTTTCCACCCTTCTGGATATTAGTGATCATATTGTAAGTTGGGTTTGAAGAAGTCCATGTTTTGTATTAAGCTAATGGTTAATGTGATGGATTTGCCTCATCTGGCATAGGCTGGAACTGTGATTCTGATATAACCCGGACTGGCACCTGTAATTACTGTTGTGCTAGGGATTACCTTTGCCTCTCAAATGTGTAGGATCCATCCTCAGTCTATTGGTCTATTGAATTATAAGTTTTTTTTTTTTTTTTAAACTGGCTTTCTCTCTCTCTCTTTTTTTAATGGAGGACCTCTTTTAGAAGTTTCATTGAAAAGAATACATAAGGAAGCAAATTTTGGAGAACTTGAATCTCTAAATGTCTCATTCAAGTGATTTTTGATTGGGCCTAGAATTCTAGAATGTAAATTATTTTCCCTCATAATTTTGTAGCATTATTCAACTTTCTTCTAGTTTTCTGTGCTCTCTTAAGAAGTCTGATCCAATACTGAATCTTGATTGTTTATGTCTAATGTTTTCTCCCTTTAGAAGCTTTGTGGATCTTCTCATTGTTCTCTGAGTTCTGAAATTCAAAATTATGAGCCATGTATAAGTGTATTTTTATTTATTGGACTGGACATATACCAGGCCCTTTGAATGCAGAAAGTCATGTTCTTAATTCAACTTTGGAAAATTCTCATGACTGTTTTTGTTGGTGATTTCTACCTTTCCCCTTTCCATTTTCCCTGTTATCTGATTATCTCCTTTGAATCTCCTGTATTTCTCCTCTAATTTTTGAATAAATGCTCTTATGTTTTCTATTTGTCCTGACCTGAGCATCTCCTGACTTCTGGTGATCCGCCTGCCTCGGCCTCCCAAAGTGCTGGGATTACTGGCATGAGCCACCGCGTGAGGGTGCTTCTTGTTCTTTTAAAGAAAAAAACCCTTTCCTGTTATTTTTGTGTGTTTTGTTAAGGCTGACAGAAGGCATGCATATGTGCAACCTGTCATCTTTAGATGGAAATCCAGTATGTCTTTATAGAGGGCCTACTACGGACTGGACTGTGCTAGGAACAATGGGGAATATAAGATGTTCCCTCGAGTCATGAAACTGAATCACTGTCACGACTCAGTTTTAACCTGAAATTTAGAATTGGCCTTAGGAAAGACTGAGTAATTCAAGATGCTACTTTTCCCATGATCGAGGTCAAATCAAAGATGGAAAAAAACATGGTGTAATAACTGTTAGAATGAGTATGAAAATCTTCCTTAGGTACTTTATGTATTGAGATGTCTATATGTTGTAATAATTTTTTTCTTCTTTTCTTTTACTATTCAACCCAAAAAACTAATGAAGATGAAAAAGAGGAAAACTTTCTTTTTCCCCCCTGAGCATTTCCAAGATAGTCTTGTGAAAATAACTCTTCTTTGAAGGGGTGTTACTGTCCTCCAGGATTCAAATATAATAAACTTAAGGTCACACAGTCAAATGTCCATAGAAGTTACCTGGGTGTAAATAAAGAGAAGCAATAGAGCAAGAGACATAATATATGTCAGAAGACCCTTGACCTTACAGGTGGGGGACCACAAAAAGCAATAGGAATTGTGGAGAACTGAAAAGGGAATGCCCTATTTAAAGAGGGTCCTCACTATTGAACTTCAACCTGTTGCTGCCTTGTGGAAATGAAAAATCCAAGTTGTCAAGGGAAACCAGAAATCTGTGTTTTTAATATGAAATTTTAAAATAAGATATAAAACAAAATATTAAAATGTTAATATGAAATAGCCCAATTAAAACATTTTAAACATTAAAAAGTAGCTAAATATATATATTTTTAAATAGTGTGCAGGACAAAGAAAATGTGTTTGTGAAGCAGGCTGAGTTGTAGGTCTCCAGTTTGCAACCTGTGCCATAGTCTTCTATTTGCCCTGGATTCATTTTTCAAGATTATATAGGGTCATTCGTAATTGTCATGGCAAAAGTAGCGCCAAAGATTAATATTCATCTCTGGGAAATATTAGGCTTAGTAGGATGCAAAAATGGGAGATTCTGACTTACTAAAAATGCGGGCCAAAAATCCTATATACTCTTTGCCATAAGAGTTATACTATTTTTTTCACATAGAGTTGACTCAGTTTCTCAAAACCAGCCTGCTTTTCCACAGTCCTTCTAATCAGAACTGATTTTTGGTGGGAGGGCAGGGAGGGGTAAGGAGTTTCACTCTCTCGCCCAGGCTGGAGTGCAGTGGTGCAATCTCAGCTTACTGTAAGCTCCGCCTCCCAGGTTCACGCCATTCTCCTGCCTCAGCCTCCCGAGTTGCTGGGACTACAGGCGCCCGCCACCACGCCCAGCTAACTTTTTGGTATTTTTAGTAGAGACGGGGTTTCACCGTGTTAGCCACGATGGTCTCGATCTCCTGACTTCGTGATCCGCCTGCCTCGGCCTCCCAAAGTGCTGGGATTACAGGCGTGAGCCACTGCGCCCGGCCTGTGATCAGAACTGATCTTGCAGTGCTGTATAGCTGTATACAGGAGTGAAGAAGCTCTCTATCTATTGATAGGAAAGGACTGCCGATATATATTCTTAGGTGAAAAAAATCAAGGTGAGGAAAAATGTCTACTGTGCTACTTTTTGTGTTAAAATAGAGGAAAATAGAGACATATTTGTCCATTTGCTTATATATGCATTAAGAAAATCTAAAAGGTTACATTTTAAAAATTAGGAATGACCTGTGGGGTACTGGGCAGATGGCCGGGAGGATCACTTGAGGTCAGGAGTTTGAGGCAGGCCTGGCCAACATGGTGAAACCCCATCTCTATTAAAAACACAAAAAATTGGCCGGGCGCGGTGGCTCACGCCTGTAATCCCAGCACTTTGGGAGGCCGAGGCGGGCGGATCACAAGGTCAGGAGATCGAGACCACGGTGAAACCCCGTCTCTACTAAAAATACAAAAAATTAGCCGGGCGCGGTTGTGGGCGCCTGTAGTCCCAGCTACTCGGGAGGCTGAGGCAGGAGAATGGCGTGAACCCGGGAGGCGGAGCTTGCAGTGAGCCGAGATCTGGCCACTGCACTCCAGCCTGGGCGACAGAGCGAGACTCCGTCTCAAAAAAAAACCAAAACAAAACAAAACAAAAAAAAACACACAAAAAATTAGCCAGGCATGGTGATGCATGCTTGTAATCCCAGCTACTCAGGAGGCTGAGGCAGGAGAATGTCTTGAATCGGGAGGCAGAGGTTGCAATGAGGTGAGATCGCATCATTGCACTCCAGCCTGTGCAACAAGAGTGAAACTCTGTCTCAAATAAAACAAAAAACCTATTCTATTTTAATCACAAATCCATATCAAATATAACTTAAGTTTAAAAAGGGTGGTGTATTGCCCTATGTACTTGAAGAGTCCAGGAGCAGGACTAGCTGCATAAGGTATGGCTGGATAAATTAGGACTCTTTTGCTTTTGTTTTCTTTCCTCCCTAACTCTCAACTCTCAGTTTGAGGGTGTTGGCTGCATTCTCTTACAGCAGATGGCTGCCCCCTAAGGTTCTGGAAAAACGGTTGCAAGATGCATGAGTCACATGCCTACAGTGGCTACAATCTATTATTATAGATTGCCAAGGAGGAAGAAAAAATATCTTTCTTCTTTGGTAATAAAGTCCAAAAAAGAACTCTGGATCATCTTAGGCTACATACCCATCCCTGATCCCTGAACCAATCATTATGATCAGAAGGTAGAGCACTTTGATTGGCTAGGCTTAGGTCACATGGGGACATTTAGCTTGTCCTCATCTGTACCACATAGAAAGGGCAGGGATATTCCCCCAAGCTAGGGGTGATGGGCCATGAACACTATATCTATTATAGAACCAAATGGGCTCAAAGTTAAAGCAACCCTCCTAAATCCCGGTGGCTCAGATCTTTATTAAAGACGTGCTGCAGAACTCAGTGAACTGCAAGATGCCAGGTACATGGAAAATGACCATTAATCATCCAAAAATACACTCTCGATTTACATAGGCTGCAAAGTTGAGACTAGAATATGACATCTTTTCCTAGGCCCCTACCTGATTAAAGTTGCCATTTTGCATACCAGGAAACACAGTAAGCCCTTTTTCCTCACAGACTGTTTATTTCACTCAGGTATACATGGTTTGAGAGCCCAAACTAAAATGGTGAGAGAATGGAAGAAGCAATACAGCAAGCTCTGATTTCAGAAATGCTGAATTAATCTTCACTAACTTAACAGATTTTTCAAAAATAAAAGCTACGTTCATTAAAAAGTCATCTAGTCTGACGACTGAAGACAAAAGAATGAATGTTCTGTCAGTAAGTTAGCTAGTTTATGCATCTTGCAGCTTTTTCAGGACCTGGGGAAAACTTACTTGCTTCAAGGACTGATTGCTCTCACAATGCATAAGGTGTGGCTATTTTTGAGTGTACCTAAATTCTCTCTTGAAGGCTGAATCAAGCCACCTGAATCCCTTGAAATATCAATTTCTCTGTCTTTAAAATTGAGATGGTAGTTTTGTTTTGTAAAATTGTTGGGAGCTGCATTAGTGTCTGCTATAGACTGAATGTTTATATCTCTCCACAAAGTTCGTACATTGAAATCCTAACCTCCAGTGTGATGGTGTTGGGAGCTGGGACCTTTGCATGAGTGGAATTAGTGCCCTTATAAAGGGGACTCCCAGAGAGCTCCTGTTCCCTTCTGCCACATGATGTCACATGAAAAGATGTCTGCCTATGGACCAGGAAGCCAGCCCTCACCAGATGCCAAATCTGCTGGCACCTTGATCTTGGACTTCCCAGCCTCCAGAACTGTGAGAAATAAATTTGTGTTGTTTGTAAGCCACTCAGTCTGCAGTAGTTTGTTATAGCCACCCAAGTGGATTAAGACAGTATCCTACTTAGTCAATTGGGTGGCCATGTTTGTGGCCAATAGCTTGTGGCCATTACTACTGCATAGCAATACAAATTACCACAAATGTAGCTTAAAACAACACAACATTATTATCCACAGTTCTGGAGGTCAGATGCCCAAAGTGGGTTGGCAGAGCTGCATTATTTCTGGCGGCTCTAGAGGCAGAAGCCATTTCCTTGCCCTTTCCAGTTGCTAGAGGTTGCCTACATTCCTTGGCTCACGGTCATATCACTGACTTCTCTCATGGTTATATCTTCTTTTCTGACTCTGATCCTTGTGCCTCCCTTTTATAAGGACCCTTGTGATTACACTGGCCCACCCAGGTAATTGAGGATAATCTTTCGTATCAAATCCTTAATAATACCTGCCACGTAAGGTAACATACAGTTTTTGGTGACTAGGATATGAACATCTTTGGGGGACCATTATTCTACCTACCACCAGAGTAGAAAATGAAATAATATCTGTGAATTTTCTTAGCACTGTGCTTGCCGCATAATAGATACTTAATTAATGCTGATTTTAAGCATTAATTTCTAAGTTTTATCAATTCAGATGTTTGACCATGCATCCTGTCTAGCATTCCATATTTGGATGTTTAATATCCTGGTAGAGCAGAATATGTAATATTATATTCTCATGAGTACCAACCTAATTTTTTATACTTATGAGCTCTTTGTACTTATCTTGAAAGAGATTGTCTATCCAAAAATAAAGGGCAGTCCTTGGATGGAACTATTTTAAGCAGCAAAATTGCCAACATGCACATTCTTTTCAGCTGCTCTGCAACGAAGACCAAATGTAACACATGGATTGTGGAGAATTTTCAGAGAATACTCAATGTACTAACGAATGTTCCACCTGATAGATGGCAATGAAAGGGTTAATTCATCAAGGTACACTGCAGGGGGTCAAGATTTGGCAGTAAGGGTGTTTGTACATCTCCCCATTTGTCTTTAGGTTAACAGGTTCCAAGGGCATCCCAGCGTCCTTCTTTTGGGGAGGGTCCTCCTGGCCCAAAATTATACTCAGCATGGCCCACTGGCTCTGATTCAGGGGTTGAATGGTGAATTTTGATGTTTTTCTCCTGGCCTATTATACTCCAAGGACTTTAACGACCAAACAGAACATGCTACCATATTGAAGAATGTGCAGTGGACTTTGAGAGCCTCCCAAAATGATTCATGAAGCCTAGTCATATATCAAAAGAAAGGTAAAGATTAAGCCTTTATGAATTCTAGCGGAAGAAATGAACGCCCATGATTCCCAGAGGGGTCAATGTTTGCAGTAATAAAGTTTATGTCTGGGATGATGGGCCATCCCTCATGTGTTTTATTTTGGTTAATAATAGTCTTTGTTTAGTAGTCACTCTCCTAGGAGGGAATGCTAATGTAATACTCACTGATTTCTGCTGCTGGCTGAGAATTATCAATAGGTCATAAATAAACTACCCTCACACAGAAAAGACAGTAAGATTATATATACTCCTACTACCTCCAATTACTGTAAGAGTAACAATTATAAGGTTGTACTCCTACAGCCACCCTAGGGAGAAAATGAGAGGAAAATGTTCCATTAGCTTAATGAAGAGAGCACGGCAGAGCCACAAATTTCCTCACTATTAGCACCTATGGTGTGCCCCAGCACAGGAGGGAAGCTCAAGTTGCAGGGTAACAATTAAACTTTCTGACAATTAGCCCCTGCAAGGTATGGTCTCTGAACCTGAAGGAGGCATTTCAAGGAATCCCATTTATGTTTTTCTCACCTCTTGCCTCTGAAATTTGAGTGAGTCATTTGCTTGTGGAAATGGAGGGATCAGGGCAAAAGTTTCTTTTACAGATAATTACAAAGCATCATTGGCAGGCTTGCCAGAGAGCACCCATCAACTGAATGCCCCCATTAGTAAAAGGGAGGGTTAAGAAAGGTGAAAGATCTGCAGAGAAATGCTCACACCAACCTAATTAGGGAAAAGATGAACTGGATCAATGTCAGTACTTTAGCTTTCGTGTTATTTGCGTTAGAAAGAAGACGACTGAAGAATAAAAATAGATGTAAGTCTTGGCATTGCAGCTGTCAAAGAGTCAGGTTTGCTCCTGACAGCACTTGTATTAGAGGGAGAAGAAATCAAGCTCCCCAGAGAGGCTGTCCTGTATTCACATTTTGGCTCTACAGCTTACTCTCATCAAGTCCCTATTTTTCTCCTCTGCAAAATGGAGGTACCAATAGAACAAACGTCCACGGGTTTGGGGAGGATTAAAAGAGAAAATCCACAGAGATTAATCAATAGTAAGTGCTTGACAAATGTTAGGTATTATTACCTAGGTTCACAATTAGCCTACACCACCATGCATTTGTATAGCATAAGTAAATATGTGTGATAATTAATACTCTCAACATATCCTTTGCCAAAATTTCCATGTTCAAACTTTACTTGTGTGTAATTAAATAGTTTACTTAAGATCCTCTCAATTTAAGAAGTAGTATAGAATATTTATACAATTTGGAGATGTAATATGTCTGAACTGTTCTACAAATTGCTCATAAATATATGGATAAATATGGGCAAATAATGGACTTTTCCCTCCATTATCCAAAACACAAGGGGTTTTTGTTTGGTCCAACTTCTCTACCCAATTGCATGGAATACTGATGTTGAGCACAGCAGTCCACTACTGCTCTTGCTTCTTATTGCAGCCCAGAGCCCGTTGAAAAGTGGGTGGTCTACTGCCTACCTCTCTGGGCAAGACAAAGCAGTTCTTAGACAAAGCCCAACTTCTCTTCCTTGGAGCTGACTTTGACCACGGTGCAGCTCTAACGTATGCCTCTTTCTCTTTTATACCCCACATCCTCCAGGGTAGCAGTTGGCCTCAGCAACTCTAGATCAGTCACCTCATGAATGCAGTTCCCTCTCCCCACAATTTTGCTCAAGGTACTCACAATGGATTTCCTGAATTGAAAATTTCCAACCTCTGACTTCCAATTATAGTTACTAATAGAAAGCTTAAAAAGTCAAATAGCAGACTGTCTTATTGAGAAACAGTCTTGCTTAGGATACAATATTTCAAGCATTATCTTTCATACCTGTGGATTTTATGCTGATGTTTCAGAAGGCAGTTGGCAATTGCAATTAGGCTTTAGGTGTTTTGTGAAACTATAACAGCTGTTTTTTAAAAGATCTTTTAAAATAGCAAGATACTGAGTTTGAGAAATAGAAGTACTTCTCAATGATACCTTTACTTGTCTTGTGACGCCTAGATGTCCTTGTGATGATTAAGCTTGGGTCACTTCTTTTTCCTGGTGTGTGGATTTTGCCTTTCACAGCATGTGCTTCTCTTTTCCCAATCATTAGAGGGTTCACTTTTGCCCCCTGCTACCTGGCTCTCCCCCATTTTGTGACCGTTATACATTACATTTTAAAAACTGTACCCCACTTCCATTCCTAGGATTCTGTCCTGATTACCTCTTCCCTCTTTTTTTTTTTAACTCCAAAGAATTTATCACCACCTGATATACTATGTATTTTACTTATTTACATCTTTATTTTCTATCTTCTCTTACTGTAGTTAAACTCCTTGAGATCAGGGGATTTTGTTTCATTCATGCTGATCCCCAGTGACTAGAATAATGCCTGGTACATAGTAGATGTTCAACAAATCGTTATCTATAGGTAAAATGTATTAATTTTTAAAATTGTGACCTAATCTCCAAAATTATAGGTGAAGATTTTTATAACTCAACTTCCTTAACTATGAGCCCTATCATCATTGTCACCATTACTTTTTTCTTATTGTCTTATCTCTCAAAACTACATGGCTACTAACAATAAAATTTGATACCTACACTAATTTAAAAGAGACCCAATTTAAAAAACAGAGATTGACTTTTTAAAAGATTTAAAAAGAGATGGGTAAAAAACAGATCATCTAATCATCTTGCCTTGCTTCCACATTTTTCAGATTTAGAAACTGAAAATAGATATAATTGTGATTGCACAGCTACTTGCACTGTGTGGATCTTGGGGACTGGGGGAGTGTTGTTTTAGTTTTAAGATAGAAAAGCCCTGTGACTTTATAAAAAGATTTGATAACCTGTGCTCATGAGGATAGATGCTCCCATAAGCTCATGAGCCCTAATTCCCTGTTTGCAAACACGAGTAATAATTTTGGCTGTCCCTTTATCAAGGTGGATGGACCACATGAGTAGGACGAATAAGGAGCTGCTGATGTAGCATAGTTTGAAAGGTATCTAACAGTATGGAGGCCCTATAGCCCAAAATACAGAACACTCCCAATGTCAGAAATTGCACCATTGGCCTTTTTGCTCAGCTTTATTCACTTTGCAACATTCTATCTGAAAAGCAAATCCTCTAATATTAGAGCGCGTGAAATCCGTAATACTTTACTGAAGACACGGAGACTTGGAAGTGATTCCCAAAATCTAGGCACACAGAAGTACTGAGATTTTAGGTATGGAGAAGGGGCAAAGTGGATACTAGTAATGTACTCAAAGAGAAAGCAAAAACGCTGAGGGTCAACTGCCCACCTAAGGCCAGCTCTGAATGTCCTCCCCAGTAAAAAGGGCCAAACGAGCCTGCATAGTGTTAATGGTGGACTATGATGCAGAACTAATCATGTTGTATAAAGGCCCTGGGAAGCATGTGGTTGACACACAATTATTCGAGAATTGTTAATTTACTAATAGATAGCATCCTTGGATCTCCTTCTCACTAAGTGAATATTGATGAACATACAACGTTCAAGGTTGGTGTAGCACATCTTTGAAGGTTTTCTGCAGTTGGATGCCCCTGGCACAAAACAAAGCACGTTTTTGTCGAGAGAGATGAAATGAGGGTAAGCAGTAATGTGTCGCAGGCAGGGTAGTCCCCTCCTGATACAGGCAAAAGGGGATGCAATGTCTGTAGAGAAGTACATAGTAATACAACTGACCAAAAGTTTGTCTGCTTTTCATTATCACTGTGTGCCACCAATTCTAAACTATGCAAATAAAATAATCCTCCTGTAAACTACCTTGTGTTAAATTCTAAACAATTGCTCCGGTTGTGGTTGAGTTGAAATAAAACATATGAAAGTTTCAAATAACCACATCTTGATAACTTATCCTTTAATAAACATTGTATCCTACATGTAAATTAATTTGGAGAATTTCCAATTATACAGTTAATCCCCCACAAAAGGGCTCTGCTATACCCATTCTTTTTGAGAGTAACAATTGAGAAGCGCTGAAATTCGCTTTGAAGGCAACTTCTATATTTAAGCAGTATAATTGAAATGAACAATTTAGTGCCGTGATTTTAAGATGAAGAACCTGAGTTACTTCAATTAGGTCATTCTGTGTAGTTTTTATTACAATAGTGAAGCAGCATGCCAAGTCTGAGGCGTAATGTTTTTGACAAGTGCAAATTTTATTTCAAGCATTGTCTTTTACTAAATTTGAATACTACTACTTCATTAACTTTTTTTTTTTTTTTTGAGACAGGGTCTTGCTCTGTTGCTTAGGCTGGAGTGCAGTGGTGCAATCACAGTTCACTGCAGTTTCCACTTCCCAGGCTCAGGCAATCCTCCTGCCTCAGCCTCCCAAGTAGCTGGAACCACAGGCTCATACCACCACGCCCAGCTGATTTTTAAAAATTCTTTGTAGAGACGGGGTCTCCCTATGTTGCCCAGGCTGGTCTTGAACTCCTGGTCTCAAGATATCCTCCCACCTCAGCCTCCCAAAGTGCTGGCATTACAGGTGTGAGTCATCGTGTCTGGTCTAACCATTTTTTTTTCAACTAAAGAATAACTCAAGAAAACAGAATGTTACATCAGTAGTGTAATCTAGTTGTCTAAATTGTACCTTTTGCAGATGTTTTGGTTTTACTAAAATTCAGTTATCAATTACTGTAATGTTAGTATGTATTACCGAGACAGACTAACATGTAAGTATAAACTCTCCCCTCTTTTTGAGATATATAATTTTAAAATAATGATATTTTTTATTTTGTAATATTTCCTTTTTAAATTTTTGTACTGGCATGATTATTATGCGCGTGCACACACACACACACAAACACACACATTTTCAATAAAAGACATTTTCAGTATCTGTACTCCTTTTTCAGTCATCGTTCTCGTTCCTTTCATGATTATTACTGAAAACAATTTTGTCCTGTGAAGGTGGGTATTAAAAAAAATCCACTTTGGGTGTCAAATACTCTAGATATGACACTAATACCTACAACACTGGTACTACAATGAGATCTTCTACTCGGATCTCTTAATTACCTGCAGCTTTGCAAATACACTTTGTACCTTCACTGGCTGATATTTCTAGTGATTGCTAAAGCAATGAGCTACTTAAGACCAATGTGAGCTCCGTTTAATTTGGTTAAAAGATAAGAGTACTTATTATTGCAGTTATTTTGTCTTGATCGGTTAAATTAACATTCAGTTATTGGGGTTGCTGTGCAATATATGGTATCATTCTACCTACTGTGTGTTCAGAGTAGTCTTGTCATAGTAACAGCATGCTAGCATAGGAAGCATTATAACAAATAGGTAAATACATGTCTTTTGTGAATTAAAGGAGGTAATTATGTCAGCCTTACTGCAATTGTGGGTGAATAGCTAAAAATAATTAAAGTAAAAAAATGCCAGAAAATATTTAACATTAAATAAAAATAATCACAAGATTGTCGTAAGAATGAGAATGAGCTGTAAAACATAATTTTTAGTTTCTCTTGATAGAGTATTTCAAATCAGAATATGAAAACACATATACAAATACTCTTTTATTTTCCCTTCATTCAAAGCAGTCCCAGTCCTAGACTATACACTACAGGTACGATTGCTGTAATTTTCCTGCCAAAATAGATATTTGCTATAAAAGACTTCTAAATAGTTATTTTTGTTTTTATAATTTATCTTTATGCTTTGTACAAACAGAACCCAAATAAATCTTGATATTTAGAATATTTTGGCTCCCTAGAAACATGTAGGATTATGCTGTATGGGGTGTCCTATTGAGATTCATTTAAAAACAAACATACCAGAACTTGCAACTGAGCCTCAAAGTAGCTTTTGGTTAACTACACTTATTCCAGTAACTCTGCCATTGCGCCAAATCTTTCTGGGAATTTCTTTTTCCTTGTGAATGGCCCTTAAACCATGTGGCATATTCTTCCAAACATTTGATGTATTGAGCCTCATGAATATAAGGTGGTTAATTATGTTAGATAAAATGGTTATTATTTAAACAGAAGAGGGAATTATGAGGTTCATTTTTCTTCTGTAGCTTCTAAATTAGCTACGAAGGCTTTTGTAAGAGAGGTACCCTGAATACTTTTCTAGCTATGACACACTGGAATCATATTCAGAGGAGGCTAATTTGAAAGACATGTATTTGAACTGGTAGAGTTGTTAATGATGTGAGTCCTCCTTTTTCTTTTAATAGTCAAATAGATTTTAATGGCTATTGATGTGAAGCAACAATCAGTGGCATAACACAGCTGTATGTGGGCAAGAATGAAGTGCTTAAATTTAGAAGCCACCAGGGAATTATCTGACATCCGTTTCAGGGTCACATTACATTTTCCCCCATCTTTTTTTCTAAATTTGGCCTAGAACATCACTCAGCAGTGGGTTGACATTATTTTGTATATATAATTATCCTCAGCCTTATTCCAAAAATGATTTGCGAAAACTATAAAGGATATAGTAGTACATCATTAATAAAGATCAGTACAATATGATAGGGTAGTACAATAGGATGCAACATAAAAAAATAGATTCAGGGTGGGAGAGGTGACTCACACCTGTAATCACAGCACTTTGGGAGGCTGAAGTGGAAGGATTGCTAGAGCCCAGGAAATCGAGGCCAGTCTGGGCAACATGGCGAGACCCCATCTCTACAAAAAAATGTTTTAAAGATTAGCTGGACATGGCGGTAGGCATCTTTAGTCCCAGATACTTGGGAGGCTGAGGCGGGAGGAATGCTGAGCCTGGAAGATTGAGACTGCAGTGAGCCGTGATCACACCACTGCACTCCAGCCTAGGTAAAAGAGCAAGACCCTAGCTAAAAAAAAAAAAAAAAAACAAAATTGAGGCAAAGGGAAAATCAGGAAAGAATAGAAAAATGAAGACAATACAAAGCTATTAACAAAGCATGTACATGAAAAGGCTCTGCACAACTCTAATAAAGATCAGAATTTCAGCTCTCAGTTTCCTAGTTATCAAACCAGAGAGGAAAACAATCTGTTACAAAACATATATACACTAATATGTGTGTGTGTGTGTGTAGGGGAAGTGGCACTGGTTAGCTTAACTAGATGAAAATCTAAACCTGACTCTGCCATTGACATAAACTTTTGATTTCTATGTGCTGCAGTAAACATGAGGATTTAACACTTGGCTTTTCCTTATTTTACTAGAATACATTACAAACAATAATTGGATGTAAATAATTATGACCTATTTTCAGTTCATATGTCATGAATAGAAACAGCTGACATTGATATTCGAGGGGAGTCAGAGGGAATGAAAAGGTATCAGCTATGTTGCATTCATTTTGTATGTGCTACGTCTTTAATTCATACACCAATCTGAAGAGGTAAGGTTCCTATTTTATAAATGAGGTCCCTGGGCCCCAGGAGACCTCCTTAAACAGAGATGGCATTTGAAATGTAGCCTGCCTAATGCTACAGCCAGAATACATACTCCACTGACTACACTGCTTACTAAACCCACCAAAGGCTTTATTGAGAAACTATCGATAGGTAGCATAATAAAAAGTTATCTTTCTTTTGGATTCCCTAAGCATCAATCTTTGGTTTTCACAAAGGCCCAAGATTACTGTGCACTCATTTGAGTTTTAACCTTTATGTTAGCTATACTCTACCCAAATGATTTACTAATTTTCTTTATATGAATTCATTTTAAATTTATTTCAAGAGAACTTTAAATCACTATTAAAAATGTAAAACCAATGTGTTTGCCAGCAACAGAAGACACAGAGAAGTAACTATTAAAAGACGGGAATACATGTAGTTCCTAAGCTCTCCAGCACTACCAACTGTGCCTCCCTGGAGGGCAGAGGCCCTCTTATGCAGGACTGGGAAGTCAGGAAGCTCCTCGAGTGTAGTAGGGGAGTGGTCTCCGGGAGTTTCTGAGGGTCAAATCCAGGCTTCGATGTCATTTACTTTTCTCCTTTCAAACATGAGAGAAACTTGGCATTTGGCAGAGATGCAACCCTAGGGAAGATTAAGGAATATACCCACTGCCATCAGAAATATGTAGCTGCAGCCTAGGATACCTTATTCAATGGAGCAAATTTGGGGAAAATGCTGGTAGAACAAAACAAAACAAAATGTGTCTCTTCTGTGAGATGAAAATAAATTTCCACTCCTTTTAGCATTACTGAGATTTAAGTGCCATTGTTTGGAAACTTCAGATTTTCAGGAAGCAAAATTTGATAACTCAAATGTTTCACCACATGAATAAATCAAGCAATCTGATATTAAAAATTTTTATATTGCCAATATTTTTCTGTTTTTTGTGAAAAAAAAGTGAAGAAACCCCAAGAGATAATAGCTGGTACTCAAGCATTTCTACATCTTTTAGATTGTAAATTTTAGGAAAGCAGGTACTTATTCTAATTTTACATTCCTGCCACCCCCGCAACCCCAACCAGGCCCTAGTACGGTATATTACGTAATGTGTGTTAGAATATTCTGAACATATTCATCTCTTTACCAGACATCCAACTCAGGTATGATCATGGTTCATCTTAAAAAGAAATGACTTCCACAAATAGCAATTTGTTATGAATGGTACGGACCATATGTTGGACAATATAAAAGACCTCCAGAAGTTAATTGAGCTCTATTAATAGTTTGTGCATTATTACCACATTTGTCCAATGTTCCTGTGGATAAGTTTTATTTTCACTCAGTCCCACTTTGGGTAGAATATAACTGTTTTCTTATAATTCGTGAATTTTGACTAAATGTCTTTCCATGAATAATGATGAATTGTTAAACTTTAGCAAACTTTAGCAAACACTTACGCCCACTCAATTCTACAGCCATTTTATTAACTCCAAGACCCATTCAAGCAACTGAGTAGGCATTCTGCAATACAGAGTTGAACATTCAAAACCAAGGGCACATGGATAATTCATCTAATTTTGATAATCTGAAGGCACAATCACATAATTATAGGTAGAGACAGTTCCATGAAAAGGCCATTATGAATCTTTAATACAGAAGGGAATGAACACTGATTGAATACCTATGCACTTATAACTTTTTTTTTTTTTGAGACAGAGTCTCGCTCTGTAGCCCAGGCTGGAGTGCAGTGGCCAGATCTCAGCTCACTGCAAGCTCCGCCTCCCGGGTTCACGCCATTCTCCTGCCTCAGGCTCCCGAGTAGCTGGGACTACAGGCGCCCGCCACCTCGCCCAGCTACTTCTTTTGTAGTTTTTAGTAGAGACGGGGTTTCACCGTGTTCGCCAGGATGGTCTCGATCTCCTGACCTTGTGATCCGCCCGTCTCGGCCTCCCAAAGTGCTGGGATTACAGGCTTGGGCCACCGCGCCCGGCCTGCACTTATAACTTAGTATCATTCAAGGCTCACAATAACCCTACAAAGTTGGGAGGAAACTGAAGACCACGGAGGTTAAGTAATTTATCCAGGACCACCCAGATTGTAAATGGCAGAGCTGGCATTTGAAATCAGGCCTGTGTGACTTCAAAGACTGTATTATTTTCTCTATACCACTTTGCCTTTATGGTTAATGGAAATGTTCTAAATAATCACTTGGAACTTTTGGATACTGGCGACTCCATTTCATTAGTACACGGGGACCGCTGAAAGCTGTGGTTTTATAGGAGAGTCATAGCATACCAGGTCGTATTATGCCAAACAAAATCAGGATTGACTCTAGTAAATAGTAGGGAGCCCACAAAGCTGTTGTAGAGTGAGTTTCAGAAGGACATTTCTAACATACGAGTGCCAAATGTTTTAAGGTTCACTGAAGCGTAACTGCAAGCAATGTGTCCTATGATGGGCAGCCTCAGCTGTTGCCAGTCTGACAGTTTAAGCCAAGGCACTACAAAGTGTGTCTGAAGATCAGTGTCATAAATGGCAACAAATTCTCTGAAAAGTGCTATAAAGATGGCAATCACAGGGCAGAATTCACCTGTGCCCAATACAGAATGAACCACTGTTTGCACAATGGCCTTTCTATACACACATGCAAAACCCTAATTACTCAAACATCACTAATTTGTTTTAGGTGACACGACAATCTGCTTTATTATGTATTTAACATTTTGCTACTTCACTAAATCAACACTAAGCTGCTTTTGTGTTTCTGGTGGCACCGGAAATCTGAAGGTATGAAAATGAATGTCATGGTCCACAAGAGGTTTGAAATATTAGGGAGGTAGGGGAAAGACTGGCACACTAATATAAACCAGTGTGAGGCCACTGCTCTAGAGCTTGTATTTTTCTTGTTTTCCACACATGCACATACACACATATTCAAAATGAACAAGGCTAAGAATGTGTTCCAAGGTAGAAGTTCTACTGGATGTGAACTATACTAAAGAAAAATTTAGTTTATCAATGGACTACACATTAGGATAGCTGGTAAATCTAAGACACATTAGCATACAAATGTTAGATTACGTAACATTTCTTCACATATATATTTTCCTTATAATTCTATATAGACATCATATTTTCTTCACTGGTAAGGCAGAGGTAAATCTCATACTAGCAAACTGAGCACACATTCAAAATCAGTGGAGGAGGCAGGAGGGGAATCAATGGGAGAAACGTATACTCAGTATGTAGGAGTTTTTTTGTATTTAATTTAGTATTTCAGTATAATAAATTAAATATCAAATCAAATACAATAGTAATCACTTTCATTAGACATTTATATTTACCCTACGTATCCAAACCCCAAACATCTGGAGGCAAAACCAAATTCTCTCTCATGCATATACTTACTATAATCTTTCTTTCCTTCTGCTCTATCAGGTGCTCAAGTTTCCAGGATTCCGTTTGCTAGAGATAGACCCATGGGGATATGCTGCCCCTGAGGCATACCGTTTAACTGGCAGGTAGACTTCCACCATCACCTTTTTGGGCAGTTTCTGTACTAACAACATATACAAATAGTCTTCTACACTACAATACTAATACATTGCAGGAGGCAAGAATATATCCTTCAAAATATGGAATTGTTTTTTGTCTTTGTGTCTAATCCCAGAGTAGCATATAACATGAGCACAAAGCTTAACATTAATTATGAATTTTTATTGACCAAATTAAGGTCTCCCTCTGAACCATACTGCTCAGCAGTTTTAAATTCCAAGCCATACCTTATGATCAATTGCTTAGGCCTTAAATATTAAATAAAATAATGTGCTATTTTAATATGTATGAGGGAAATAAATACTTATGGCACGAGACCACTGTTATTCATATTAAAAAGTCCTCTTGCTCCAGTTAGTTAACAAGCAACAAATATTACTAACCACTTCTACTGATGATTGCCTTAGCAAAAGCAGAATTAGAGGTGTGACATCTACTTTATTTTAGATTAAAAATTTTTTGATTATTGACAAAGACAACTTTTTATTGATTCTAGACTTAAAATATATGATGCTCTGTAAACATACATATTATAGAAATGGTAAGTAATAAAGTAACAGGCTAAGAGTTTTTTAAGGGCTAATCTTTGATAACCGCGATAGATACCATTTTTAGGTTGAAATGTGGGAAAAGGCCGACAACTTGTCCTGTTGGTAAATCTAAGAAAATAGTTCTTCAAAAATCAGCCAATCCATAAGGGATTACAGAATACTAAACTTGTATTCAATAACACTAAGAGACCAAGTAAAACATTTTAATACCTGTTAAATACTATATTTCAATTTCTAAAGTGTAAGAGTGATTTAAATTGTTCATTTTAAAAAGGTAAAGGCTAAAATTCTTTCTAAATTTTTAATTATTAACTTTCCCACTTATCAATGCATATAATAAAGATTGAACTTTTAAAGGTCAAATTGGTACACCTATTGTTCAATGGCTTTTTCATTCTCAATGTAGTCTTTATGAGGTAGTTCAAAATAACTGCAGCGCTCAAAAGTTATCACAGTAATCAACTGGTATTTCTCCAATGCATATATTACATGCCCATTTCAGTAATTTCACAATTGTTTTCATTTTTTGATTATTTTCAGCTTATTATTTCTTATGTATTGTAGCTTCTGGGAGGAAAGTTACATAAAGCATCTGGAAGTAACTGGAAGGTATACTCAAATAAATAAATAAATGAGAGTTTCTTTTCTTTTTTTTTTTTTTTTGATGGAATATATTTCCTAGAGACAAAAATCTTTAGCAGAGAAGGTAACATTAAATTTGGCACTTAAATATTTTGAATTAACATAGTTGAGAAATATTATGTTAAAAGTTATTTATTTTCTAAAATGTACAAGTGACTGACTCATTTTTATTATCACTCATGCACTGTAAGTCTGGAGAGCAGCAGGTTGCTTGAAGATGCAACAAATATTCTTTCAACACTTCAATAAACACAATGTAAACATTCACTTTAATAATGTTTCCTTTGTTAATGCAAAACTGAGTGCATTTTTTCCTTCCCTCTGGCTGAGCTATGACTAGCTGAGTAGCAACAGCAGAGTGCTGAAAGAATTTTTCAACAGCAATTTGCTTGTTCTAATTTACTTTTCAAGGTTGATGATCAGAATCATTATGTTGCTTGCAAAAAGATCTATTTCTATTAATTTGACCCAGTCATTCCTCTTGTTCTCATCATATTTAGCTTCCCTGGCAGCTTCACCAAGTAAGTTAATTGAATCAGAAGTGCCATTACCACTCCAGTTCTACAGTTTCATATAAAAAATGAACTCCTATGTCCTTCAGAAACAAATCTGCTACACCTGTTGAGAAAGTATAGGTGTACTGAAAGGAGTAACTCATGTACTTCCACAGGATGGTGAGGAAACCTTTGCCTTTTGCTCTTCAAATACTCTTTCTAGTTTAGTAGACCTATGTCTGCAATGGGCAGTACCTACGCATGATCTGTTTAGTACTCACTTTTTAAAAAAATAAGCAATTCTGAGAAGGTCTGCTTTTTGAGCTAGAACACAATCATCATCATCAACAAGATCAAGAAAGAGAAATCTTGTGTAATTTTCAAATTATTTTCTTTCATGTAATTTTACATGACGACTGTTGAAAAAGCAAGGCTTACTCCAAATGTGTAATATTCTAAAAACGTAATGGGAAACAAGCTATTCCCTACATTTGCAATAAATTTCAAAATAGTTATTTTCCCAATCTCCCTTCTGTGAGGGAATGTGTATTACTACAGTTCCAACATTTAAAGAGCTCCAGCTAAGTAGTCTGGAAGTTCAATGGTATCACATTCTTCACACTAAACACACCTATAAAACTAGTGGAGAAAAGAAACTCCAACTTCAACCACTGGCAAATTAATAAGAGTTAACACAAATAAATTAGCTCACACTTTCTTTGAAATTGGGTGTAAGCAGGCTATGTGTATGAAAGAGAAAAATCACAGGGTTTTAAAATATAGTCACTAATTATCTCTTTATAACCTGCAGAGGGCACCCAAGTCCCTTGAAGGAAAAAGTAAAAATTTAAGAGGAATAACTAATTTAAAATTTTTTCATTACAACAAAATTTATAAACATAAAATATTTAAAAGAGGCCATTTAAAGGAAATATGCAGTTTTGACTTTAAATGTCTGACAGATTAGAAATGCAAATTTTCACATCCTACTGGAAAAAAAATTCAGCAGGTGGTTTTTAGTGTGGAGTATTTGTCCATCTGTAAATGCTTGTGCATCACACATTAACAATACACTGATGTCAATTATACAGATTGGCCAGGGCATTAGAAAAATTAACAGCCCTTGCAGTATCCTGCTTATAAGGCAAGAAACTAGTGATACAGGTACAGCTTTGTATTGTTCCAGGCTATACACAAACACTAATGTTATATCCATAAAACAGCTGGTGAGGAAAATTGGAGGCTAGTTGGAAAGACTTCAGGTCATAAGAGTTTTAATCACTTTGTTTCAATCCCCAACTCATGAGTTCCTTGGCAATTTTCAGTTTAATGAATCCTTTCACTACTATTAACTAATACTGTGTTTGGAGGAAAGATATTTGAATATTCGACCTTAAAATATTCTTTATCTTACATGATACCGACATGTTTCACAGGGAAACCCATCAAGTCAGACACACTAGTGTTGTATACATTTACATAAATTCATATACTTGTATATGTATGTTGTGTGTATATATACATATTCTATGATGGTCAATTTCAAAATATATCCTGTTTTATTGAATAAATATAACTGCACGGAGTGTAATGATTAAAAACACTAGTTTCTTAGCAACATAGCCAATGGGAACCTGCCCTCTATCTTTATAGAATACTGCATCTTATATTTTTCCTGATCCGCAATTTTGTTGTGGTTTAGGAACTTGCTATCAAAATATATTTTGAAACTAGTTATTAAATTGAAACTAGAGGAAGCTGGCTTGGCACAAACATAAGTTAGATATGCACTTCTTTGAGTCATTGTTTCAATTTATAAATTAGATCACAAAAAGTCTGAGCCAAAAAAAAGTATGATAATCTAAATACATCACTTGTATTGTAAAATACTACTAGAATAGTAATTACTAAGCATTAAAATGCTTTGCTTATAATTCAATCATTAATCAAAATCTAATCTTTAAAAACATATTTTGTGACAAATCAGTATACTTTTTTTTTTAAAGGTCTTAAAATATACTGGAGGAATAAATCCTCTGATTTGACATCTTGCAAGATAAAGACTGACATTACTATTGAAACAGTTTTAAACAGCAAATTGAGAAACCTAGCATGAAACATGATTTTAAATTTTTTTCTCAAAATACTGTGCAAAATCCCATGTAATATTTCAAAATTTAAAATTATGGAAGAAGAGGTACTCAGATAACTGAGAGAAAGGCAGGCAGAAAAAATTTAATTACTCGAGTATTTTGGTAATGC